>NC_081323.1:21927552-22552552 GCF_026419965.1 Kogia breviceps
GCCAAGCGCTCACTTCAGGTGCCTCATCTCACCTCATGCTCACAAGGACCCTATGCAGTAGGTGTAGTTTTTGACTCCATTTTATGGATAGAGAAACTGAGGTCCAGAAAGGAGAAGCCACTAGTCCTGGGATACACAGCTAGTGATGGCAGAGCCCAGAGGTGAACTCAGATTTGTCTGACTCAGAGCCTGAGCTGTTGGCCCTGTTCAATACTGTCAGTGCCACACGGGGCTGGTGGGTGACTAGGGGAAGGTGCTGGCTCCTCCCCTATTCCTTGCTGAGGCCTGAATCCCATGTATAAGGCCTTACAAGGAGGGGCAGTTTCACCATTATCATTCATTTTATGTTCATCCCTGTGAGGTCAGCAGAGTAGCCTTTTCATGCCCATTTTACAGATGGAGAAAATGAGGTCAGAGCTTGTGACTGGCAGAGGCAGAACTTGAACCCAGGTGTGTCTGGGTTCTTTCTCCTACCCGACAGCTTCCAAAAGACAAGGACCAAACTTGCAGAGAGCCAAGCCCAGGGCTGGGCCCACCCAGCAAAGGGCATCCCAGTGGCTATGGCTTCACCTGAACTTTTCTTCCTGTCTGTCACTTCCCAGGTGCCAGCACAGGGGTGAAGGATGCTGCTCTGGGTGTTCTTCCTCGTGACCCTCACCCTCAGCAGCGGCTCCCACGGCTCCCCGCCCTCCCAGCCCCTCAGGTAAGCAGTCCTGACAACGGGGCCTGCTGGAGTCCTGCCACTCCAAAGCCAGCCCTGCCAGGGTTGCTGCTTAGGGGATGCAGAATCAAGCCACCAGCTGGTCCCCAGCTATCTCCTCGGGCAGCCTCCACTGCTCATCTCTGGGAGGGAGGCAGACTCTGAGCCCCAGAGAGGTCACCCAGCCCAGGTTCCAGCTCTCTCTGGGGACAGGCCACAGAAGGACCTTATAGAGACCCCATGAGCACAGCCCCCCTGGGCCTCCCACCCTGCCTTTTGACCTCTGACTCCTTCCACTAGGATGCCAAGGTACGCAGACGCCATCTTCACCGAAAGGTACCGGAAGGTGCTGGGCCAGCTGTCTGCCCGCAAGCTTCTCCAGGACATCATGAGCAGGCAGCAGGGGTGAGCTGACGTTCTCGTGACTTCTTCCCGCACCCCAAGTGGTGCATCGTGGTTTGGAGGGACCAAGTCTGGTCTCTCCCCTTGCGCAGCATCTGTCATTTCTGGACTCACCATAGCAGAAGGGCTCCAATGTCAAACCTCAGCTTACACTTAACTGATAAATGATCACTGAGCACCCACTATGTGCTTGTCCCTGTGATGGGCTCCAACAGTGACAACACCAGTGGTAGTCACCACTTGACTGTGACTCTGACAGAAACAAAGACTTTGCCCTGGGACATTTACATATACCCAGCACAGTGCTGGGCACAGAGTAAGCCCTTGGTAGTGTTAGCCATTATTCTTAGTTTCTTTCCTTCTTCTTTTTTTTTTTTTTTTTTTTTTTTTTTTTTTTTTTAGTATTTATTTATTTGGCTGTGCTGGGTATTAGTTGCAGCACACGAGATCTTTAGCTGTGGCAAGAAAACTCTTAGTTGCGGCATGTGGGAATCTTTTAGTTGCAGCATGCGGGATCTAGTTCCCTGACCAGGGATCGAACTCAGGGCCCCCTGTATTAGGAGCACAAAGTCTTAACCACTGGACCACCAGGGAAGTCCCTATTCTTAGTTTCTTATGTGCTCTTTCCAACAACTCTACTAAGCAGGTCCTCTTACCCCCATCGTACAGAAGCTACATTAATAGCTTCTAAAGGACACACACCAAAGAGTGGCAGAGTTAGCATTCAAACAGCCTGACTCTACAGCCTGAACACTTTTTAGTTTTAGTTTTTGTTTTTTTAATTAATTTATTTATTTTTGGCTACGTTGGGTCTTCGTTGCTGCGCATGGGCTTCCTCTAGTTGTGACGAGTGGGAGCTACTCTTTGTTGCCATGCGCAGGCTTCTCATTGCGGTGGCTTCTCTTGTTGCGGAGCACGGGCTCTAGGCGCGCGGGCTTCAGTAGTTGTGGCTCGTGGGCTCTAGAGCGCAGGCTCAGTAGTTGTGGCGCACGGGCTTAGTTGCTCCGCGGCATGTGGGATCTTCCCGGACCAGGGCTCGAACCCATGTCCCCTGCATTGGCAGGCGGATTCTTAACCACTGCGCCACTGGGGAAGTCCCACTTTTTAGTTTTTATTTTGAAAAAATTCCAAACTTACAGAGAAGTTGCAGCAATAGTACAAAGGGCTTTCACATTCCCTTCCCTGTAGTCAACAGTTCCTAATATTTTTATTATATTTGCTTACTTTGTATCTATATCTAGACATACACACACAAACCCAGGTACGTATTATTATTATTATTATTTTGCTGAGCCATTTGAGAGTGGATTGCAGTCATCATGACCCTTTATCCTCAAGTACTTCTGTGTTTCTCCTAGTATCTAATCGAAGGACACTCTCTTACATAATCACAGTACAATTTTCACTTAGAGTCCATATTCAAATTTCACCAGTTGTCCCCAAATGTCCTTTATAACAATTATTGATCTTCTGCATCCAGGACCCAATCCAGCATCACAGGTGGCATCCTGGTTGTCATGTCTCTTTATTTTCTTTTAATCTGGACCAGTTCTTCAGTCTTTTGTGACATTGACATTTTTGATTAGTAAAGGCCAGTTCTTTATAGAATGTCCCTCATATTGGACTTGCCTGGTGCTTTCTCATGATTACATTCATGTTATGCAACAGAAGTGATGTTGCGTCCTTCTCAGTGCATCCTATCGGGAGGCACATGATGTCAATTTGTCCCATTGGTGATGGTAACTTTGATCACTTGGTTAGCATGATGTCTGCCAGGTTTCTCCTCTGTAAAGTTAACATTTTCTCCTTTGTAATTAATAAGTCGTCTGTAGGAAGATATGTGTTTCATAGTCTATTGTCTTCACTCCTATAGATACTGTCTTCTTTTTTTTTTTTTTTTGCGGTACGCGGGCCTCTCACTGTTGTGGCCTCTCCCATCGCGGAGCACCAGCTCCGGACGCGCAGGCTCAGCGGCCACGGCTCACGGGCCCAGCCGCTCCGCGGCACGTGGGATCCTCCCGGACCAGGGCACGAACCCGTGTCCCCTGCATCGGCAGGCGGATTCTCAACCACTGCGCCACCAGGGAAGCCCGATACTGTCTTCTTAAATGCTGCTGAGTCTAATTCAGCTGGGTGCAAGAGTCTATGCCAGATATTGGAATAGGCAGAGGGACGAACCCTGCTCTGCTAACTTTGCCCTGGCCTTTCGCAGGCCTCTCTGCGTCCTATTCAAGTAGCAACCTCAGTTGTTTCTCTTTTTCTAATCGAATAGAGAAAGAAACCAGGAGCAAGGAGCAAAGGTACGGCTTGGCCGTCAGGTGGACAGCGTGTGGGCAGACCAAAAGCAGATGGCATTGGAGAACATCCTGGTGACCCTGCTGCAGGAGCACAGGTGAGAATACGTGTGTACGTGTGTGTGTGTACGCGTGCATGTGCATGTGTGCATGTGTGTGTGTTTAGGGACCTCAGAGGTTTCTTTCCCAGAGGGTGGGCAGGAAAAGGAAAGAAACTCCTCATCTCCAAAGGTGTGGGGCTCTACCAAGGGAATGGGGTCCCTCCTTCCACACATCAAGAACCAGAAGAAGGGGAGAAAATGTGCAACAGAGACTGGTCTTGTCCACTGCTGTATCTCCAGTGTGTAGCCAGAGGCCAGACTCAGTGTCTGTGTCCAGAAATGTTACTCAACAGTTCTGGGATAGGATCCAGGAATCTAAATCATCTTAACAAGTGTCCCAGGGGACTCTGATGCTGATGTAGTAGGAGGCGTGCCCTGGTTCCCTTACCAAGTTCATAAAACTGTAAAGCCAAAGGAAGACCAGCCCCTCCCAACATCCTCGGGTGGACAAGTGTGAGCAGCGCTCGTGAGAGGGAGAGATGGGAGTGCCAGTCAGTCCCCCTCTCCCTGAGCCTCACAATCCCAGTAGGAGTCAGGGGAGATCAGCAATGAGTTTTCCCATTTTACAGAGGAGGAAAACTGAGGCAAAGAAGGGGCAGCATCTGGCCCCAAGTCAGGGACTAGGCAGGCCCAAGATCTTCCTTGCTTCCCTGGAGCGCTTCACATGAACTCCACTTCCCAGACAAAGTTTCCCCCAAATGACACGACTGTTTGGAGAAACTCTGCTATATTTTAGAGCTTGACTTTGAACTGTGAGCACGAACGTGTCCCAGCATGACTCTGCCAGGTACTTCTGGACCAAGCTATTCAGCAAATTCAGCTCCCAGCAGAGCTCTCCGTGTGCCCCCTCACCTTCTTCCCAGCCTAATTAAACACCAAGAGCTCAGAGATCTCACCAAGTACAGTCCTGGGGAGATGAAAGCAACAGCAGGGTGACAGGAAGAGTGCAGGAGGGGCAAGAACCAGCCTGGGAGGCAGGATGGACACCTGAGGCCCAGGTCTGGTTCTGCAGCCAACTCTCTGCACAGAGCAAGTCAGCTTCCCAGTTCCCTCCTCTGTGAAGGGCGTGGGTTCGCTCCAATCACCGCCAAGGTCCCAAAGGCTAGAATTCTTTCAAAAAATGCCCCTAAGAATAATGCCTCCCCTGTGCCTCTCACGCTGGGATTAGGTCATCATTCACCTGCTTTATGGCTCCCACGAGGCCCGAGTGGGACAGAGTGGCCCTAAGGAGGGCCAAGTCCTAAGAATGCAGGCTTTGTTCCTGCAGGTTAAAAGCCGGAGGCTTCACAGAGCTCGAAGTCATAGAGCAGAAGGAAGGGGCCTGGAGGCTGCTCCAGCCATTGTTCCCCCTCCAGCTCAACTGCTGCAAATACCAGGACATCACAGTGGGCCTGAGAAAACATAACAGCAGAATGAGTTCTTACACCTTAAGAGTGCAGAGTAGAATGATTTGGCAGATGGCATCCTTTTGCACTCACCCCACTTTGTGTCCACATAACAGTCCTATAAGGTAACAAGTTCAGATTTATCCATCTTTCCATCCCTTAAAAATCATCCAAAGATGGCCAGGCTCTGGGCTGGGAGGACAGCGGTGGATGAGACAGCTGTGGTCTCTGCTCACAGGGAATTCATAACACACTGAGGCAGACAGAAATTAATCAAGTACTTGTACGGTGGAGTATTGAATGTGTGATAAATGGTAAGAGATGTAAAGGGTGTGGTGAATGTGTGTGCTGGAAAGAGTAACCTAATCTAGCCCTGTCTGGGGATTAGAAGCAGCTTCTTCACAAGCAAGTGACTGCCCAGGATCTCACTGGGAGTAGGTTGGGAGAACTGGGGCTAAGACTGAGGTCCTTTTGGGACCCCGATAGTCAGTCTTAACACCGGAGTCTCCATCACCCTAATTCCAGGTGTCCTTTCCCGTCTTGCCTTTACTCCAGTGCCCCCAGACTGAGATTTATCTTTCTTTCTGCGACAGGAATTCCCAAGGATGAAGATTCTGCGTATATTTCCTGCTCCCTGCAGCTGAGACACAACAGCATCTGGTTAATCCTATTTAATTTCTGACCTACCTTTTCCTTCATAAATACAATAAAATTCCCCCATACTGGTCTGCATTTGAATTTTTCTTTTATCTTCAACCTAATTTTTTCATGTTTTACACAGTTACATTTCCCAAAGTGGTATTACAAGATATTAAAAAAAAGCTAACACTTACCAAACACTCAGTGTCAGCCGGGCAGCTTCACGTGTAGAATCTCATGCACTCCTCACACAGCCTAATGGGAGGTATTGGTATCCTTCTCATTTCACAGACGAGGCACTGAGGCACAGAAGGGTGAACTGAATTGCCTTGGTCACCGGCAGCAAGGAGAAAGCTGGGATTCAAACCCAGGGGGTCCAGCCCAGAACTGGGCTCTTAGCCATACTTGTCTACTCTGGGCAAAAGTCATCCTTCATCTACAGGTTACTTGTTCACCTATGAGCAATACCATTTATTCATTCAACAAACATTTCTAGAGCTCCCACTATGTGCCAAGTGCTGTTCTAGGCACTGGGAATACAGTTGTGAGCAAACCAAGTCCCTGACCTCATAGAGCTTATATTCTAGGACACAGGGAGGGGGAAGGGTAAGATGAGACCAAGTGAGAGAGTAGCATTGACATATATACACTACTAAATGTAAAATAGATAGCTAGTGGGAAGCAGCCGCATAGCACAGGGAGATCAGCTCGGTGCTTTGTGACCACCTAGAGGGGTGGGATAGGGAGGGTGGGAAAGAGATGCAAGAGGGAGGGGATATGGGGATATACGTATATGTATAGCTGATTCACTTTGTTATAAAGCAGAAACTAACACAACATTGTAAAGCAATTATACTCCTATAAAGATGTTAAAAAAAAAAAAAGGGAAAGAATAATAAAAACAAGTAAATACAGTAAGTCCCCTGCATACGAAAGAGTTCCCTTCTGAGAGCGCATTCGTAAGCCCAATTTGTTCGTTTATGTCCAACAAAGTTAGCCTAGATACCCAACTAATACAATCAGCTATAGAGTACTGTACTGTAATAGGTGTATAATACTTTTCACACAAATAATACATAAAGAACAAACAAACACAAAAAAATAAAGAATTTTTTTTTTTTTTTTTTTGCCATACGCGGGCCTCTCACTGTTGTGGCCCCTCCCGTTGTGGAGCACAGGCCCCGGAACCACAGGCCCAGCAGCCATGGCTCACGGGCCCAGCCGCTCCGCGGCATGCGGGATCCTCCCAGACCGGGGCACGAACCCGCGTCCCCTGCATCGGCAGGCGGACTCGCAGCCACTGGGCCACTAGGGAAGCCCCAAGAAAACATTTTTAATTTTACAGTACAGTACCTTGAAAAGTACAGTAGTACAGTACAACAGCTGGCGCTTCTTAGCCATACCAGCTAAATCACCGCTGCTTTTACACTTGCTTCCGGACATCCTGCGTTTGAAATAAAGATACTGAACTACTGTACTCTATATAGTACTGCACAGCAAAGTACACAAAAGCACAGCCACTTATAGAGGATGCACACACGTGACAATGTACGCCAGACACGTGAACTAGCTTATGTGACTGGACATACAAACGCATGTTCGCATCTTTGAAAGCTCACAACTTGAAGGTTCATATGTAGGGGACTTACTGTATAGAATATGTAAGAGGGTGGCGATTGCAAAGGGAAAAAAAATTAAGGGGATGGGAGTGCTGGAGGGGATTATTTTATCTCTAGTGAATATGTATGGGGTGTGGTGGTTAGGGAAGGCCTCTCTGATGAGGGACACTTGAGTAAAGTCCCTCAACAGTTAGCTTTGAGAATATGTCGGTGAAGAACATTCCACGCAGAGTGAAAACCCAACACAAAGGCCCTGAGGCAAGAGCATGGATGGAGGAGGAGCAGGTCAGTGTGGCTAGAGCGCAGCGAGGCTGTGGGTGAAGGAAAGGAGGCCAAGGGGCTTCCCTGGTGGCGCAGTTGAGAGTCCGCTTGCCGATGCAGGGGACGCGGGTTCGTGCCCTGGTCCGGGAAGATTCCACATGCCGCGGAGCGGCTGGGCCCGTGAGCCATGGCCGCTGAGCCTGCACGTCCGGAGCCTGTGCTCCGCAACGGGAGAGGCCTCAGCAAACAGTGAGAGGCCCGCGTACAGCAAAGAAAAAAAGAAAGGAGGCCAAGAGGGAGCGGGAAGCCAGCTCATCGGACCCTTGGAGGCCATGGTAAGGACTTAAAATATCTCACTCCTGGTGAGATGGGACCCATCTCAGAGTTTAAGCAGAATGACGTGATCTGACTTGTATTTAATGTCACTCTAAGAAAAGGTCAGATTCTGGATACATTCTTAGGGTAGAACTCATTTGCTGATGGATACGGTGTGGGGATTGGAGAGGAGTCAAGAATGACTCCAAAGTTTTTGGCCTGAGCAACTGGAAGGATGGAGTTGTCATTTAGGAGCTTTGGCGGTGGGGGGAGTATTAGGAGTTTGGGTTTAGACATACTGAGTCTGAGATACCCCTTAAAGGCTCCAGTGAGGATGTTGAGTAGGCACCTGGGTGTACAAGTCTGGAGCCAGGAGAGAGGTCTGGTCAGCCGGTTTGGTTTGGTAGCCGTCACCCTTTAGATGGTCATTAAAGTGAGGAGAGTGGGTTAGATCACTAAGGAAGAGGAACAGAAAGAGCAGAGGTCCAAGGACTACCCAGGGGCATTCCACATTTAAAGCTTGGAGAAAAGATGAGGAACCAGCAAAGGAGACTGAGAAGGAACAGGCAGTAAGATAACAGGAAAACTGCAAGAAAGAAATTCCAGAAGCCAACTGAAGAAAGCGTTTGGAGAAGGGAATGATCTACTGTACCAAATGCTGCTGATGGGTCAAGTCAGTTGAGAACTGAACATGAAAGTGACCATGGAAACCACTGATGACCTTGGCAAGAACAAATTGGGTCGATGGTGGGGGCAAAAGTCTGACTCGAGTGGGTTCAAGAGCAAATGGTAGGGGAATTCCCTGGCGGTCCAGTGGTTAAGACTTCACCTTCCAATGCAGGGGGTGCAGGTTTGATCCCTGGTCGGAGTGCCAAGATCCCACATATGCCTCATGGCCAAAAAAGCAAAACATAGAACAGAAGCAATATTGTAACAAATTCAATAAAGACTTTTAAAAAGTGGTCCACATCCAAAAAATCTTTAAAAAAAAGAGAGAAAATGGCAGGAGAGGAGTCAGAGCTGGTGAGTATAGACCTGGCTGCCCAATATGGTGGCCACTGAACACATATGGCTGCTGAACACTTGAAAGGTGGCTAATATCAACTGAGATGTGCTTTAAGTGGATTCCAAAGACAGTATGAAAAAAGAATACAAAATATCTCAGTAATTTTTTTGTATTGATTACATGTTAAAATAATATTTTGAATAGACTGGGTTAAATAAAATATATCAAAATTGAATTGCACCTGTTTCTTACTTATTTGTTATGGTTACTAGAAAATTTTAAACCACCTATGGGGCTTGCATTACGTTTCTATTGGACAGCACTGGTAGAGACAATTCTTTGAAGAAGTTTTGCTATAAAGGGAAGCAGAGAGCTGAAGCCACTGACCAGATGTACCTATGTCGGTGATCACCCAACTTTTTCTATTCATGAACAGTTTTACCTGGGCCAGATACCCACACACATCACCTACACCATCACACAGCACCCCACACATAGCCTCTTCTTAGACTCTGAACTTTCCAAGAGGGGATCAAAACATTCTATATTTTGACTTGGGTAATGGTTACACTAGCATAGTTAGATGTAAAAATTTATTGAGCTGTATGCTCAAGATTTGTGCATCTTACTGTAAGTAAATTAAATCTAAAGGAAAAAAAGTGAAACGTCTGGATGATGGGATGTGTGTTTGGATTAAAAGTGCGAGAAGATTTGTAGCATCTCAGAGTTGATGGGGGCTCAGAGGTGAGCAGTCCCATCTCCGGCCTTTTCCGACCTGGCACGCACAGTGCTGGACCCGCATCCCGTGGGCCCGTCTCCCACACCAGGGCTGTAAAGCCAGCTTTACCGGGCTTCACCCGGTTCAGACCACCTGCTCTCTCTGGGAGCCCCCAGTTTGCCCTCCAAGAAAGAATGTGAAGCGTGGGAAAGGCTCTGCGGGGGGCCACCGTGGCTCCGTGGAGGAGACAATACCAACAATGGCAACAAAAGCCCCGTTCAGAAGAGAAGGCTGGCCTTTGAGGGCCGCGGTCCACTTCAACCAAGCTGAGCGGGCTGGCCGAGAACCTGCCAAGGAAGGAGAACAAAGGAGGAGGCTGCTGAATGGTGGTTTCGCCAGGCCAGCCCGAGTCCCCCCTTCCTTCCCCCAGACCCACCTGCTCATCTCTTTCCTCCGCCTGTCCCGACAAAAGCAAAGGCTGAGGGCTCTCTCAACTTCCAATGAGTTTTTCAAATGAAATAACGAGCACTGGGCCCCGCTGCTACTTGTGGTTTTCAAGGTGAATGTCTTTATAAAGGAAAAGACCGTGATGGCAACAATTCGGGTGCTTTATCTCCATTAACTACGACACTAATGGCAGCTTACAGGACTTAAACCCTCCCCACAGAGGGACTGGGAGCTTCCCATTCCTTTGGGGGGGTCCCACTTTAGATGGAGTGCTATTATTTTTTTCCCCCCTAAAGAAATGCTCTAATCAATGGGGGACTTGCTGCTTATGATAATCCCTTATGTTTATATTAAAGTTCACAAAGGGCTTTCCCATCCATTGCTTCATGTGTTCCCTACCACAGCCCTTGGGGGGAGGCAGAGCAGAGGTTAGAGGTCGGGTCCTACAGCTCGGAGGGGGCAAAGCTCGGAACAGACTCCTGATTCCGGGCCAGTGCTCCTGTGTTGTTTCAAGCCTCCAGGCCCTTCAGGAAATGACAGCTGGGGAAGCAAGTGAATTCAACCAACCAACAAAGAAATGTGGACCTGGTACAAACTGCTTACTGGGCTCCTGCCAACGACACACAGGAAATAACAATGGTAATATCTATACTAATCCGAGAAAACCCTGAGTCAATGTCAGTGCCGGGCACTGGAGTCTGTGTTTTGGATGTGACCTCATTTAATCCTTATAAAGCCCTCAAAGGTATTATCCCATTTTTACCGATAAGAAACTAAGGCTCAGGGGGTTGAAGAAAGGTCAGTTGGACTCTGACCTGCTGTGCTGAGTACTCTTTATAGAGGAGGCAAGGCCCAGGCACTACTGTGGTGTCAAATGATAACCAGAGCTGCACAGCAGTTAGAGAGGTAAAAACTGGGGGGAAAGAGACCTCATATAGAAGTGGGCTCAATTCTGAACACAGCATGGTCTAGTGGGAACTGATAGCCAAGGAGCAGGGTGGGGAACAGTGGATGGAAACTTACCAAGAAGATACATCAGGGGTAAGGGGATTCTAGCTAAGCTGACCTAACAGGATTCTGGCTGGAGATAGGCCAGGAAGATCAGACATCACCTGGGAGATGGTGGAGGGTGAGGAATCTGACCACATATCAGGGTGATCAGACATGGAGGTGCGAGGGTCTGGTTAAACTGCTTAGCAGGGTTCTTGCTAAAACTAGATTTTAAACGAAAGAGTACAGATGGGCGTAGGAGAAATTTCAGGATCCTGACTAAAGTTTGGTCAAGCAAAGGATCTTTGCTAGTAGCAAATAATTTGAGCAACAAATCCAGTGGATTTCATTAGGCCTGCTCTCAACTGCAGCCTCCCCGGACCTACCACGAGGCTACAAGCAAGAGGACTCTCTCCTGCAGCCTTCAAGAGTGGGTAGGGCCAGAAAGACAGCATACAAGCTGTTTCTGCCTCTGCTATATCTCAGCATAAAATTCAAGTTCCCTTAATTTGCTGTCAGTCTTAAATCTGTCCCCTTAACCACAGCCCTTAAAATTCATATTTGTTATGGCTTCCAAGGATACTCTCTTCCTTGCTAGCTCTGCCCTAGTTACCCTGGCCTGCTTTCAGTTCAGATACGCCAAGCTCTTGCCTCAGAACCTTTGCGTATGTTGCTTCTCTGCCTAGAATGTTCTTGCCCAGCTCTGCAAAGACTGCCTCTTTTCCTTCGATCGTCAGCTTAGCCTTCCCAACCCCTCTAGATAAACATTCCTTTTCAGATTTGTAATTACTCTGCTCCCTTTCCCTTGTCCCCTCCGGGATATAAGTGGACCAAGGGCAGGGAATAATCTGTCTTGCTCACTGCCACAGCTGGACCAAGCACAGAGCCTGGCATGTAGCAAATGTCTGCTGTGCTTTATTCTCCAGCTCCTCTGGGTCTGCAGGCCAGCCCTGAACCAGCCACGGCGCCCCAGAGCCCTGCCAGCCCCTTCTCCAGGAAGCTGTTTACTGATCTCCTGCCCTCCAGCCACTGCACTTCTATGCTCAGGCCCTACTGTCCCTTCTCTACACCTCTGTCCAGCAGGCCTCAACCAGTCTCTTTTCCAGAACTATACAGGTCTAGTTACAGGTGCGACAGTACCAGGTGGGTGGGTCTCCTGCTCTCCTCCCTTCCCCACCACTCTGAGCTGCTGAGGTCCCAGCACCCATAAGCAGGGACACTAGGAGCCACCCAACAGCAGTGGGAGACCAACATCACCTTTTCCCATCAGGGTGGGATAAGAAGCTAAAATTTTAAAGCAAGGTTTTCAAAGTCATACGTCTACAGGAGCCAGGCAGGTACCAGTTGCCGGCTCTGATTTTCTTTTTCCAGAGAATCCCAAACCCCCAACTGGATTTTTTAAAAATAAACTTATTTACTTTTTTTTTTTTTTTTTTTTGCGGTATGGACCTCTCACCGCGGTGGCCTCTCCCATTGCGGAGCACAAGCTCCGGACGCGCAGGCTCAGCGGCCATGGCTCACGGGCCCAGCCGCTCCATGGCACGTGGGATGTTCCCGGACCGGGGCACTAACCCGTGTCCCCTGCATAGGCAGGTGGACTCTCAACCACTGCACCACCAGGGAAGCCCTATTTTACTTATTTTCATGAATTTATTTTATTTATCTTTGGCTGCGCTGGGTCTTCGTGGCTGCACACAGGCTTTCTCTAGTTGAGGTGAGCGGGGGCTACTCTGCTGCAGTATGTAGGCTTCTCATTGTGGTGGCTTCTCTTGTTACGGAGCACGGGCTCTAGGCGTGCGGGCTTCAGTAGTTGTGGCATGCGGGCTCAGTAGTTGTGGCTTGCGGGCTTAGTTGCTCCATGGCATGTGGGATCCTCCCCGACCAGGGCTCGAACCCGTGTCCCCTGCACTGGCAGGTGGATTCTTAACCACTGTGCCACCAGGGAAGTCCCCAAATTGGATTTTTATATGAATTTTCTCAATTTGTAAATGTTAGCAACTAACTCAATTTAAAAAAACCCAAAACAGTATGGATCAAATAAAACATGGGCCACCGGTTTACAACCTCTGGGAAAGGTGAGGTCTCCTTCCTATCTTAGAGGTACTCCTGTTATTGCCCATATCAGCCTCTCCCCCGCAGTGTCCCATTCAGAACTAGCCAAGGTTCCAGAATCTCCTTTCCTCTTTCCCCAATTAAAATCCCCATTTTGAAGGGGCAAGTCCAGCTACGTTGGAAAGCAATCTGATTAAAATAATTTCTACCCCCCAAACTCAATAAATACTCCAAGGATTACCTGCATTTCAAAAGTTATCTACTATTATGTTTCAATTAATAGAAGTAGAGGCAATGAGCCAAAGTACAAAACTATGGGCCAATTAGGACAGATGCCAAGCACTGAGCCGAGCACTTCAGATGCATGAAACTCTTTCAGCCATATGAGGAGGTACTGTTATTATCTTTTACGGAAGAAAAAACAGGAGGCTTAGAGACATTAAGCCACTTGCCCAAAGTCCTTCAGCAGCATGTAAGTGGTAACAGTAGGCTTGCCCAACATTGAAGTCTGCACACATAAACACACTGCTCAATATTACTTCTCTAAGTGATATCGTATAACCTCCATGTAATGGTTGTCCCGGGCACAACTTCCAAAGGGGCATTCTTGAGATGCATGTGTCCCTCCAAGAACCTAAGACAGCTCATGGGCTCAGCCTTCTTTTAAGATAATCCCTTCCCTTCCCCACTGCACGCCAAGACCAAACTTTCAAGGCAAAAGCAGAGGGGTCTTAAGATATCGACAGGACATAGTTGGTACCCAGTGCTGGAGATGAAGAAAGGATGCTGGCTTTTCCAGGTAATCCTCAGCTCTGCTAAGAAAGAGGTGACAGGGGGCACGAGTCTGATCCCACATGCCACGCAGCATGGCCAAAAAAAAAAAAAAAAAGGTGAGAAGGACCAACGTAAAATGTCCTGGAGAAACACCCCGGCCACTGTGTCAAGCATGCTTCCCAACGAAGGCCTCATGTTTTGTGCCCTGGGAATCCAATCAGCCCCAAAGTACCAGAAGAAACTCTCAGGTCTTCATTCCTGTTATTCTCTTTATTCCATAACAGATTAATTACAGATTTCAACTTTTCAACGCAACATGTGGGTAAGTTAGAATATTCACAGCATCTTGCTAGGGCACCGTGCCAAAGAAACAGAGTATCTGGGCTCACAGGTACCTGCTCTGTGTTGGGGAAACAGAAAAGCAAGCAAAACGATTTTGACTTTTTTCTTTTTAAATAAAGAGTTTTTTTCATTCCTCTTCTCAAACTATGAATTATTCTTGACTCCTTTTCTTGATATTCACTTCAGCTTTCAGAATTTCCTTCCTTTTTCTGGAACTAATGTGCTGTTCTGAAAGAAAATGGAGACAAACACAAAATTATTGAAGATTTCAATTCAGTGTTGCAGCTCCTAACTGGTGACAACAGAGAGACCAAGGTACTAGGAGATCCCATTTATAAGGGAACAATCATTCATCTATTAATTCTATTTATTTATGCCCCATCTCATTTCACAAAAGAATATAAGACAGATAGCTCGAACTAAAGCTGACAACATCTTAAATAAACAATGAAACACACCTGATGATACCTAAGTAAGTGTGGTATGTGAAAACACAAGATGAGGTAATTCCAGGCACACCTCTCACAGTAGAAGGCCAAAAAGACACTGTACATTTCAACTAGATGAATAGAAGAATGCTCGTCTTCAACTTCCCGGACTCCAGGTCTGCCAAACAACACATGCCCTCACATAGCTTGAAAGATGACATTCTGACCTTTTGGTACAGAAATCTGCACCATATTCCTACCATGTGGTCATGTTCTTGTCAGTGGACTCAGCTCACAGAAGAAGTTTGAGGGGATAAAAACACTAACTCTCTTTATTCCTTCTTTCTCCACAGCTGCCCGCCCCCAGACTCCAGGAAGTGATGGGGAAACACAAGAAGGGAAATGACAATCTGGACAGACACTGTGCGGCCAGAGGGTGACAGCACTAAGTGAGTGACTCAGACGGTTCTGGGGAGCAGAGGCAGGGTGCTCACACACATGCCGTCCTCAGCAGGCGGCTGTCCCAGTGGTGAGGGCTGATGTGATGACAAGGCAGTCTTGCAGAATGGCAAGCTCCAAACCAATTAATCAACAGTTCCAAGGGGCACGCATGCACAGGCATGGAACTCATCCTGAGGGCCAAAGTGAGTGCCCCTAATTCTCTGCCAGCATTCAGAGGTTCCCAGGTGTGTGTTGCAGGAATTCCCTGGCAGCCCACTAGTTAGGACTCCGAGCTTCCACTGCAGGGGGCACGGGTTCGATCCCTGGTCGGGGAACTAAGATCCCACAAGCCACGTGGTACGGCCAAAAAAGAAAAAAAGTGTGTGTGTTCCGAAACGTTCATGCAGAGAGGACAGCGTTAATTATGAAATAAGAACAGCAGAAAGGGTAGTGACCCACAAGCCTCCATCTTATTAGCTAAGAAATTAGCCCTCTGTTACGCCTGATCAAACCGATACCTGTTATCAGATCAAAAACACTTGGCTACTAGGGACTTTCCTCTGAAAGACAAGGTCCCAACCTCAGGAAGTCCCAAATGTCCAAATGATCAAGTGACTTTCCTCTTTCTCAAGCAGTATGGTTTGGGGGTAGCAGGGTGGGGGCAGACTATCTAAAAATCAAGAAAAACAAAACGAATCCAGTTAGTTTTAAAGAATTAAAGAGCTCAATACTTAGCAGAAAGGACTAGTTCTGAAAGCAAATCTCAGCGAGAGCAACTATAATTCAGGACAAAACCAAACGGATAAGGCTAAGGAATGGCAGGTGGGGAGAAGGGGCAGACCACAAAGAGACACGGAAGCTCGTTGGAGTGTAGAAATAAGTTTGTACCTTGGCTGAGGCAGTGTTTACAAGACTGTCTACTACGTCTTTCAAGATTCACAGAATTGTACACTAACAAGGGTGAATTTTACTGTATATGAATTAATCCTGAAAAAACAAAACCAAAACAAATGTAGTCGCTTTCCGTGTTGAGAACTAGATGTTCCAGCTTATGTTCACACATCAGTGAAAAAGGCTCTACCTTCTATGCTTTTGTTGATTTCTCCTATTTTCAGGGGAGTGAAAATTAGATGGCTTTGTTGCTTTGGCAGGGAAAGCCATTTCCATGGCAAAGGACGAGAGGGAACATGACTTGAAAACTCAAATACCTCCCTCCTCTTTGTTGGTCTAGTACAGGGGTCAACAAACTGTGCCCCACGGGGCAGATGCAGCCCACCACCTGTTTTTGTAAACAAAGTTTCGTTGGAACATGGCCATGCGGGTTTGTTTACGTGGTCTATGGCTGCTCTCACATTATAGTGGCAGACTTGAGTAGCTGTAAAAGAGACCGTATGGCCTGCAAAGCCTAAAGTACTATCTGGCTCTTTCTAGAAAAATTTGCCAATCCTTGGTCTAGAGGAGCTGATCAGTGAAGCATCAGACACTCTCTTCTCCTTCCCTCCCTTCACCTTCCTCCACTCCCATCCTCATCCTAAGACTGACACAATAGAGAACGGGTGATATTTCACTTGACATTTTAGTCACATAGGGAGCCGCCCTGAACCATACATATATCCTGAGCTCTAGGAACCTGGGTTTTGATGATACTGGCTTTGATCTGTGGCCGTCAGTCTTCAAAATTTAGTGTCTCACCAAACCACACTGTTTGGCCCAATCAGAGGTTAATATTACAGAAAGGCCTAGAACAGTGACAAGGTGTGCCAGGATTTGCCATGGGACCATCATTTAATGAATTTAGATGTCCTGAATGGGGGGTGTGTGTGTCCCCTTTTAAGAAGTCCAAGGTTGAATCTGTCTATCCTCAACTCTGTTCTCCTATGAACACAGAGAGGGGCTGTGTCTGTAAAGTACCCCGTGGGACACATGGGAGGATGGAGTCTTACAGTCAAAGCCAGGTCAGAGCTGCTCTGCTGCAGTTACCATCAGCTGGGCTAACTCAGGGGGGCTTTGGCTTTTGCCCTGGTCCAGTTACAGCTTGGTCCGGGAAGTGGGGAAATGGCCTCAGAATTCAGCTTCGGCTTAGGGACGGATGGGGAGGAACAAGTGTGCTGAAAATCAGATAAATAACTGACATGCATGAGGTGGGCAAGATGGAAAGGGGCCCTGCTCCTGGGATGAGTCGCCCTTCATCTTTACCGTAGTGTCCTATATTTTGCCAATCTACTGCTCTGCTCTGCAGCGATCCTGCCAAAGGAAAGAGGGTTTGAGAGTCAAGAAAGGACAGTAAGAAGAGAAATAAGCTGAGGAAAGAAATGGCAAACACCCGACCAGAGCTTCTGTTAGAGTCACCGCTTTCCCCAGGGGCAGAGCT
The DNA here is from genome assembly GCF_026419965.1 of Kogia breviceps. Classification (NCBI taxonomy): domain Eukaryota; kingdom Metazoa; phylum Chordata; class Mammalia; order Artiodactyla; family Physeteridae; genus Kogia; species Kogia breviceps. The sequence goes on from NC_081323.1 coordinate 21,944,838, forward strand.
TGCTCTAGGACCCAGGAAGACGGCAACAGAGCAGGCTGTGACTTTCTATATAGGATGGAGGGTGGGATGAGAACCATGGTCTTCCTCCCCAGAAAGTGTACACAATGTTAGCCTTCCAGACTAGGAACTCCCGCTGAGCAGGATCTAAATCAAATGGTTTCCACTCCCATCTCTCCTTCATCTTGTTCGTCTTGTGTGGGCTACTTCCAGAAAAGAGTGAACTCAGCAGAGGACAGCCTTTTGGCTCCCTGGGGTCTGGACGGGCTGCTCTGAGGAAACAGGGCTCTGCTCAGAGAAAACAGCTGAGTCCTGGCTCTTTCTCAGACGCAGTGCAGTCGCCAAGTTCAGGCTGCTGGAGGGGCAGAGAAGTGAGCCAGTGGCCACTGCTGGTGCTAAGGGAAGCTCTAGCGGAATCTGGATGACCAGAGGCGGGGCAGGGAGCACGCTGGGGCCGGTATCCACGGCGAGGCACTCAGAGAGCTCCATGGAGGCTCAGGCAGGGAGGAGACGTGGGGCTCTCCCACCCCTAACAGTCTCTAAGCAAGCCTCTCTCTGATCTGACCACCTTAACTGGCAGCCGCACTAGGGGGCTAACACTATCCTGTTACATTCTTCCAGCAGAAGTCCTAGAGAGAAGAAAGTAGGGCAGGTCTGAAATTGTGAACTTCCAAAGGTGAAAGCAATTCTGACCTTTTCTTATTGACCTTTATGTGGCTGAAATCACCCAAGTTCTAATAAAGTCAAATCAATGAGAAATACCTACGTGGCATTTAAATTTGCTTCTAAGCCAGGTTCGAAAGTCAAGCTGCCAGCGAGCTGCCATTGCGGGGGGACCTGACCATTTGTGTGAACCTAAGTTTGTCTGGTTCTTGGGGACGTGATGCGGGCCACTGAGCAGTGCTCCCTGCTGCGGGCCTCTGTAAAGCCCGATGCGGTTTCTGGGGGGAAGAGCATGGACCTCATACTTAGGAGGAAGAGCTCCGGGAGGCTGTTGTGGTTACAGAAGAGTCCTTCTCGGGGACGCGGGAGGAGGGCAGAAAAGGGTTTTCTGCGGCAGCAGAGGAGAAAACTGTTATACAGCCAGCACGCTAACAACCTTCTGCCACCTGTCCTAACCCATTTTAATCTTCATAAAGCAATTAGTTTCTTCTCTTGTTTTAATGTGCCGGGGCATAAACTGTTGTGGTTTTAACATATTTAAAACTTATCACCAAGGCTCTTTTCCGATTTAAAAGGCTTCTGTATCAGGCTGGATTAAGGTGTCACACTGGCCCCTAAGGACATGAATCATTTTGCCACATACCGTTGTTCAAAGAGCTGGGTGGACAGAGCTGACAACAATATTTCTAATCCCACTCTGGGTCCCTAGCCCGTCCCCAACCTTACCTCTTGATTGCCTGCTGGGCCAGCATGCGATTGCCAGCCAAAAACGTCACACTGCCCAAGATGGCCAGGTACTTCAGGGTCTGGAACATGTTGAGTTGCGTCCAGTAGACATACATGAGTCCCAGCATAGCTACAAGGACAGGCGTCATGATAGCCAATTAAGTCAAACAGTGACATTGCCCTGGGCAGAGGACGGTTAGAAGCCAGTAACTGCAGATCCTAAGAGGTCTGTATTTCTAGACCAGCTTGTTTTATTCCCTTTATCTGATGCCAGAAAATAAACAGCTCAATATACTTGTTTCTCAGCCTTGGCTACCAAGAAATCCAGAGGTAAAAACCAGATCTCAGCAACTTGGTTCCATGTTCCAGCTCACACCTTTGTTCTTTAATGCAGGTTTTGTAGTTGTTTGTCTTTTAAGTTATGTCATGTTATATTTGGGATTCAGTTGATTTTTAAAATTCTGAATGAAAGCCCATAGGATTAAAGAAATGAATCATTTTTCTTTTCATTAAAAAAATATTTAGGGCTAATTTGCCACTGTGACTAGGAAGGAAGCAAGGAGGACAGAGGAGGAAGGTTTAGTCAAAAGGGCTCAGGTCTGGGCACTGAGAACCCTGGGTTCTGGCCCAGGCTCTGCCCTTCGCAGCCACTTAAAATTTCTGTGAGCCTAAATTCTCTCACCCATCAAACAAGGATCATAATTCCTCCCCTGGTCCCCCCCATCAGGGTTGTGATGAGAATCAAATGAGGGGATGTACACAAAAAGCACTCTGGCAGAAAAAAGTCATGGCTCTAAACAAATTTATATTCAGGTTTTGTTCTCAGCCTGACCTGGGAGGGCTATCACTCAAATTCAGTTAACTGTGCTGGAGAGAAAGGTCATCCTGTCAATTCTGCACAGAAGGATGACAGATGAACTACAGCAGGGGTTCTTAGCCCTTTCTGAGGTCATGGACCACTGTTAGAATTTTGATCAAAGTTACAGACTCTCTCTTTCCCCAGGAAAACAGAGATACACATATTTGCCTAGAGTTTCAGGGGATTCGTCTGTGGACCCCTACAGAATCAGCACACTACGGACACGAAGAGGGTGACTCCTGAAAGAGTCAAAGAAATCAGAAAAGAATATTAAAGTCTCAGTGAAATGCAAGGGTCACCAATTCAATAGTATCAAAAGTTTCTGAAACGCATAACTGATCTGTGAATTTACTGTCTTGTAACATTTAGGTCCTAAGTTCTCAAGAGAACAATGCAGGACAGCATGTCTGACTGTGGAAGGGACTGTTTTCTACTACCATCCAGACTCAGCCGCTAGCAAATGTGAAGATTGATACGCTGGGGGAAGATAACCTTTGGACACTGCGTTAATGCTGTTCACTCAGGAAGACGGCTCAATGTAAAGATACGATAAGTGAGTAATCTCTGGAAATGAGCAGAGCTAGTAAATGAGGTAAAGTGGCCTACCAACGGCAGCCTAGTTCAACGAAACCCAATATAATGACAGCTGTTCTAAGCTGATGGGCCAAACAGGTTTATCATCATATTAACTGTCGTAAAAGGCCAGGAGGAAGAGGGAAATGTTATGCTTTTAAGTCATTATAGTTAATAGGTTGTGGGTCTACTTAACAGGGCTTTTGCGTGGGCAGGCAAAATATCAAAGGAGGTTAAATGGAATTAGCAGCCTCGGGCGCTTACCAGCATGTCCCAGGTGAAAGATAATCGTGCTAGGAGCAAAAGTGAAGTTGGAGACATTGGCACCAATCCGGATCCACTGAACGATGGGGAGAAATAAATTAAAAAGACATTAGCACTTGAAAGGGAGGCAACACATGCCATGCCAATGCTAATCCAATAAACAGCCCTAAGGGCTTAAAAGTTCATGCCTACCTGAAGAACAGGGAATTTTTCCAAGTGATGACCACCCTATTATAAGTCCTCAGGAAAAACTGTTCCCTTTTTTCTTTAGAAAGGCATTCCAACACCTGCTCTCAAATGCGCTTGGGTAACTCAAACCTGAACATCATTTTTAATGACAGCAAACTTTTCTATTTTAAAACAGGTGAAACCATGAGGCTGGAAGGTCAGAAACTGTATTTGTGATGAAGTAACTGGCACCCCTGCTAATTTCTCTAAGTATTGGTGAGATAAACCCACCAGCAGTTGGGAGGATGCACATGCTCTTGCTGTGGGTTCCATGTTTTTTGAAATTCTGATCACTCAAAAGAACAGGTGCCCATACCCTAAGTCTCGTTTCTGAAAGCTTGTGGCATGCCTTACAGATTTAGATTGACCAATAAGTCTTTTATTAAAATCAATGAATGAATTAGGAACACAAGCAACTTTGCAAAAGTAAGATCTAATGAGTTTTCCATACAGTTCTCAAAATTCTCTGGACTTTGAGGATTTGCATCTATGTTTATAATTTTTTAAAAAGAGACAAGGGGAAAAAAATTTGGTTAAAAAAAAATTCAAACAGTACGTTAAAGTATAAAAGGTAAAAATGTACTTCTTCTATACTCCCTAAAAGGCCCCTCCTTAGAGGTGACCAACACTAATAGATGATGCCTTTTTAAGGTTTTTAAACAAAGACTACTGTACTAAACATACTATCCTACCCCTTGCCTTCTTCACTCAATAGGACATCTTGGCAACCTTGTCATATTAGTTGACAAGTACATAAATCTATCCATTCTTTTAATGAGCTGCATATTATTCCATTGTATGGATGTACATAATTTATTTAACACTTGCTTTTACGAGGACTTTAGGTTGTTTATAGTTTTATGCTCCAAACAGTGCTGAAATGCACAGCCGCTGTACTCACTTTTTCTATAGCTATTAGAATCCGGTCTTGCTTTTTTCACACTTGACCTCATCTGAACGTTCCTACAGAGCATCCCCGTCTATACACTTTTACCATTTTTAATGGTTACTGGGTACTTTCTCATGCCCCTTGATAATGGATCAGTTTTTCTGGCTGCTCCCCCATAATGGGGGAATTTTAGTTATTCTAAAATTTTTTGACCATCGGTTTGGGTCACAGCTGCTGGACCCCTTTGGAGCTGTGCTGAGGCCAGAGCACAAAGCCTCCTTTGGAACAGCTACATCTGCTGAGTCTGGCGCCAGACCCACGCTGCCCATGCTAATTACAGCTACTCACCAGAGCAAAGAGCAGGAGCAAGGGCGAGAGGATCAGGGCGGTGAACGTACTGGACACCACCGTGGGGGGCCTCTTCTCTGGCTCGCGGAACAGGTGCTGCCAAAAGAAGACAGGGCAGGAATATTTTTAAATGTGCTCTTCCCAGCAGGGGCTGCCATGTATATGTACTAGGAACCAAACGCCAATGACAGTCAAGAAAAGGAAATGCCTCCCAGAGGCTGAAACTTCCTGGCTGTGAGTGGCCACTTTGGCCTTTCGCCTCTTCTCAACACGGGCTTCTGCTTCCAGAGGCCTGCTTCCAAAGACACTACACCAGTTCACTACTCCTGACCAACCCTCTTTTTCCCTCCAAGACATACTGCCATTTAGAGGTTGGAGAATGCAACCTATCAAGCAGCATTTGCCTAGTATCAAAGTTGGTGCCCGGGTAGTTGGATGGCTGGGGTGACACATCCAAGGAAGGACTCTAGATTTCAAAATGCTTCTGGGTTCCTAGGGTAACATTATCATATTTTGCTAACCAACTTAAATTAGCTAACTGGTGTATAATAATTTAAAATTTTAAAATTTTCTTGCTTGCCAATGTCCAGCCAACCCAGCTCCATAACAAGGCAGCTCCTCCACCTGAGACTCCTGTTCCCAACTTTTTAATCTCAGCTCCTCTTTGCTGCCACTGTCATGAAGGGACTTCTAACATTGCCTGTGGCAGTCACTGCTGCCTACTCCACCCTATAAATCCATCAGCACCCTCTGTCATCATGCTTATACCTTCCACTATTTAACTGCATTTGACGTTCTAAAACAATGCTATAGCAACATTAGGAGGATTTTAAAAAAGAAATCCTACTACTCTAGCTTTTGGGCCCCTGTCCTTTTTCTAACAGTGAAATAAGAGTAAGTAGTCTGCTTGGAACACTTCAACATTAATTCAAATGGGGATTTCCCCGTTACTGCAGTATGATCATTTCTCACGAATGCAAAACAGTCCACCGAGTGGCTCTACCTCAGTTTCTTTAACCAGTGCTCAAACTGTTTAATAAGAATTGTTTATTTTGTAAACTGCTTTAGAAACTTTTCAAAGCTTTCCTTTTCTTATCTGTGAACTATTTTGATCCTCATAACAGTCCTATGGGCTGGGCTGGGCTGGGCAGGGATTGCTAATATTTGTATGCAAGGAAAGTGAGTTCCAGGAGAGAGGAAGGGCTTGCCTATGGCAGGAAAGCCCTGTTCTCCAGCTGAGTTGTCCACCTGTGGGCCCCATCAGCCCTGGTCTATGCAGGAGCAGAGAGGAACAAAACCAAACCCATCTGTGCTGTAGTATCAAGCAGTGATCTGAGGGCTAAACCTCCTGCATGTTTAGGAAAAACAGACTCAGGTTCTGATTTTGTCTCCAACTATCTGTTTTCTGGGAGCTGGTCAGTAGGCACCTTGAGCCTGTTTTTTCAGCACTAGGATGGGGCTGATATTTGCCCTGCCTGATCCACAGGGTGGCAAAGACCAAACTATAACATATCACATAAACAGGTTAAAGAAGGGACCAGAGCCAGTGTCCAGGGGTCTGCTGCCCTCTCTCACTGTGTCCATTTCACATTTCTCCTCCATGTTTAGTGAAGAACCCCTTTGGGATCTACCTGAATTTCCTGTTTGGGGGTGAAAAGGTTCTTGGACAGGACAGTCGACGGAGCATCTTCTTCAGGGAACCTGATGACCACATCAGCCTAAAAAAATAAATGCAGCCATTAAAGGCACAGGGGCACAGAAGGAGGTGAAACTCATCAGCAAGACAGTAGTATCTCCTAACTCACGTCCAGGACCATAACTGAAAAAAGCTCCAAGCAGTCCAATCACTTCTGATCCATTAGCCGACAAATTGAGGCAGTAAAAATTTCAAGAACAAAATAAGTTTTTGTTAAAAATGCTTTTTAGAGCAAGAGTTCCAATTTTCTACTGGTCTGGTGAGCCCCACAGAGCTGCCTAATACAAAAATCCCGGCTGGTACTCAGGCTGTTACAGTTGCAATCAGAAACTGCTCCATGTCCCTGGGAAGTGTAATTCAGTCTCAGACCCAAAAAAAAGAAAAAAAAAAGAAACGAAAATGTGCTTCCAAACAAAAAGCAGCCCAAAGTCCAAGAGAAGAAAAGGAGCTTTGAATACAACATAAGAAAATGCAGCTGCCCCTTTGTCTTGCAAAGGGAGCCAACCACCACTCAATGCCTGCAGTTTGGCCTCTGCTACCTTTCCAACCTCACCGCCTACTGCTCTTGATCAGATTCAGGTGCTCCAGCAAAATGGACCCAACTCATATCTCACTGAAAGCACCTCAAGCTTTTCTGGAGGCTGTTCCCCCAGCAATCAATCTATAGTCCCCCAGATACTATTCTGATAACCCCCTGCAATTCTTCCCTAGTTCAAATGCCATGTCTTTCAAGCTTTCTCTCAACACACCAGTCAAAAGTGAGTTATTTAAGTGAAACACACTATGTAAACTATTACTACACCTTGCAGTGGTTGGTTATTAGTTAATTAGCATTTTGCATATCCCACAATTCACTGTCCCAAACCATCCTGAATTGGAATTGGATTTCAAGTCTTAGGCCCCTCCTTGGCCCACGCTGTGAGGCCACGCCATATCTCAAAGCTTTTATCTCATATCTATGTACCCCCCCCATAGTGCTTTGCTGTATTATGAAAACCTTCTTCTAGTACAACTTTTATAGAAATTTGCTAGAACCCATGAGGGCAAATCTATACATCATTCATTCCCTCAGTCACTATTTATTAAACCCCTAAGACGTGCCAGGCCATGTGCGTGCCCCTAAGACTACTAATGGGGACAGCACACAGCCCCTCACCTCACAATGCGTGCGCCCTGGGTGGCAGGGTGAGGCCAGGGTAGGGAGCCCATGCCCTGGAGAGGAGCTGTCTGTGTCTGACTGCAGCACAGCCACTCTTGCCTGGGTCAAGATACATGGAGGCACATACCACATTCCACAGGATTGGGTTCTTCAAAGTAGCATCTCCGATGATCAAGTAGAGAGTGTAGGTGCCGGACGCAGAGTCAAATTCGAGCTTTCTCTCAGAGGTATCCAGTTCAAACTTGTACACGTTCTTGCTGTCCGGCTCCGCAACAAATACCACCTCCTGGCCAGTCTTCTGGTTATGGAGTCGGACAAATGTCTGGATAGAACAATAACACAACCCTTCATCTGATAATTTCAAAACTCCCTCCGGGCCCAACAGCAAATCAACAAGGCAGCAGGCTGTCAGCTCTTTCGTCGCAGTGGGAGCTCTGGGATCTGCCAGGCCTGCCCGAGAAAGCAGGAGGAATGGCCATCCCACCCTGCTTACTAGCTGAGAGATCAGAGATAATGTTTTGCTAGTATAAGAAATGTAACTTAGGGGTCCAGCCAATTCTCAACGACTTGTAGGCTGAATGCCCAGTTTGTGGATGATTTAAGCCCTTTGCTGTTGCTGTAATTTCTTCTTTCTGCCAGCCTTTTGGCCACTTTGCTGCCCGATTAACTTCTTCACCAGAGGGTGAAAAGAAGGGAAATGAGGTGGAACTTTAAGAAGCTCATTTTCAATTTCCTAGTGCCTCCAGCTAAAGATTTAGGAGAGAAGGCTTGGGGATTGATAGCAAGGCAGAGTTCTAATGGAGCAGAGCAGCCCACTGTCAGAGAGAGCCTAGCTTGAAGACAAACAGATTTGGTTACACTACTTATTGGCTGAGCAGGTTACTTAACCTCCTTGAGCCTTGATTTCTGCATCTTTAAGATGGAAGGATTAACTTCTACATGTGGTATATCTGTGTGAAGAGTCACAATAATGTAGGCAAAGCATTTAGCTTAGGACCTACTATATACTAGCTAGCCAACAAACATTTATCAATGATGGTATAAGTCTAATCACCTTATCCCCCCAATGGCCTAAGAAACTAAGGTTTCTGCAAATTAGAACTGCAGCAAAACTTAATATCCACTCAGCTTTTCTTTCAAGTGTTTCAAAATAAAGAATCCTACAAAGCAGGTAGATTGGTTCCATTTCACAGATCATAAGGCACGGAGTTTAAATAAGTTGCCACGGTTACAGAGCTAGTGCTGGATCCACAGAAAAAACATAAATCTCATTTGTTACTCTACACCTGGGAACAAAGAACCACCATCAAAGTATTTAGGGAAAGAGGCCCAGAGCTGTGAAGCCTCCTGACTCCAGCACTCTTGGCCAAGAATGGGATTTAGAAGCCTAGATGCCTATCTTCCTCCTGTCACAGCCAAGCACAGGCAGCAGCCAGGCTCATCTACAAAATGTCATCTCTACCTAGGAGGTCTGTAAGCCAGGGTTTCCAAAACAGAATCTTGGATGAGACAAGTATTCAGTTAAAGTTATACTTCCTCACTAACTCTTCCTGCCCTAACCCTAATCCCACCAATTCTGTCTTGTAATTACTTCTCTTCATATGCTGTCTTCCCTTGTGCTGTTTCATTGGCAAATGCCATTCTGAGAAGGAGCTGGGAAGTGCTAAGGGGCTGAAAAGTTAGTCGCGGCTAAGTGGCCTGACCGAGTTCTCTGGAGTTTGGGTGTGGAGGGAGGAGAAGCAGAGAAGGGCCGGGATGGCGGTGCTGGTGGCAGCCACTCTGGGCCTGGGCACAAGCACAGTAGCTGCAGCTACAAGAAACAGAAAGCAAAAAGTTTTCCAAGTTAAGTCCACGCACCTCCATGGTCTGTTCTGAAGCTGCCCCTCAGCATGGAAACAAGTCCGCTAGCTCTTGCTAAAGTACTGCTACAAAGCACCTAAACCAAGGCCACTAGGTCCCACATTCTTTCCTATCTTTCCACATTCAAAGTACTTCTCTGAATTTCCCTTTACAATACAACCGTGGATGGGGCAGGGCTCAGAGCAGTTATTCTCAATCAAGTGGGATGACAGAGGCAGGAAAGGAGGTGTCTGAGAGGACAAGGGCCATATCAGACTCTCCGGGGAAAAGATATGATTTGAAAATCTTTTAAATAATAATTATCATTATGTTATATATGGAAAACAGAAATGAAGCCTATTGCTTTCATAACACGAAGCAGGCACAAGTTAAAAAGTGCTAGTTTTGGGCTTCCCTGGTGGCGCAGTGATTGAGACTCTGCCTGCCGATGCAGGGGACGCGGGTTCGTGCCCCGGTCCGGGAGGATCCCACATGCCGCAGAGCGGCTGGGCCCGTGAGCCATGGCCGCTGAGTCTGTGCGTCCAGAGCCTGTGCTCCACAACGGGAGAGGCCACAGCGGTGAGAGGCCCGCGTACCACAAAAAAAAAAAAAAAAAAAAAAAAAAAAAAAGTGCTAGTTTTCAGATTCCTACAAAATCTGCTTTGGCCAGAACAAAAGCATACTTGGGGCTTACTTCCTAGGTTTTCCGTTTTTCAAAATTATTTTATGTTTTTTAGTCAGAAAGAAAAAAAGCTTCAATTAAGTGTTCATCTGCCTTAAATATATCTTTTCTATGCCAGCTAATCTCTTTAGAAGAAGAGTGCATTTCAGGTTCAGGGTTACAACCAGTACAAGAGGGACAGAGAGCCATGTGGGAAACCCGATGGACTGTCAGGGTTCAGAGTGAAGATCTGAAAGCAGGAATTCGAAATTTTCTCGACTCAGTGTTATATACCACGTCAACAACTATCGTGTACATCAATGTTTCAGGCCAAGAGAACCGTCTGAGCTTTTTCCTGACCTGGTGAGGGGTGAGTTCAGCACCAGTGTTCACATCTACCAGCTGGAAGAATAAAGCAAAGTTCTGGTGGCTGTCAGCGATGAATGTGCCCTTGGCTTTGGCTGGGTAGGTCACCCTGAAAGAGACATTTATATGGTAAGTTTTCAGAGAGGAGGATCTGCAGATCTCTGAGACAAGAGGGAAGAATACAAACTTCACTTCATTGCCTAATCCTCCCTCTCCCAATTGTAACACTTTTCTGTTGTGGACAGAGTGGAGAATTGTCTGTGGCCTGAGCGCAAATGGGATTGATAAAGCCAGGACTGAGAAAAGCACAGAATAAACTCTCATCGGGGTCTGGGGAAAATGCTATGTGCAGATGCTCCAGGCTTTCACTTGAAGGACCTAAGGATATCAGCTCAACCAAGTCAGGCACAGTGGGGCTCACGTGTCCCCATGCAAGCTCACAGACGGACTGGAGGGCTGCGCTGGCAAAACCACAAGGAGAAAAAAAAAAATCACAGGATCGACGTTAGCAGCATATGTGAGCAGGGTCGGGAGACTAGGAGGTAGGAGACGCAAAAGACAGAAGGGTATTTACAGTTTTTTCTTTTTTTAATGCTGCATTTTTTTCCCTGGACACTGTTTCAATTTATTTTTCTGCCTGAAATTGAGCTTTAAAAAGTCATTCTCTCAACAGGCAGGCTTGATGAGAAAACTGTTCTTTTCACAGCTATCTCCTGGGATTTTAGGTTAAGATGGCCAGGGGATAAAAAACAAGCCAAATGATTATACAGCTCACAATGGGCCATGTTTCATGCTTAGGCTTTATATTTACTTATGAGTAATACCAACTCTTTATCTATGTAGAGTATTAAACTTTGCAAAACACTCTTACAGACAATATTTCAGTGGATTCTCAACAGTGCTCTCATTTCCAATGTCACTATAAAAATAGCCAAGACAGAGGCAGAAAGCCTAGCCCTTCCACGTGACTTAAAAGGAATGAATGCTTGGCTTCTAGTCTCTGGCTAATATCCCATCTTCAAAACAGCCTCCAAGGTTCCCCCACTTTCTTTGGCATCTATAGCCACCCCAGTTGAGTAAATTTGGGGTCTGAACTACACCCAGATGTCTAGATGCCCCCTCTCCCCGTATCCAATGAAGATCTGGGAGAGGGCTGAGAAATGGCTTCATACAATGTTCTGACCCAACTCTGATCAATTACTAATGGTTACCTAGAAGTCTGTGTTGAAGAAGATTCTGAGGGACTTCCCTGGCAGTCCAGTGGTTAAGACACTGCGCTCCCAATGCAAGGGGCACAGTTTCGATCCCTGGTCGGGGAACTAAGATCCCACACGCCACATGGCGCGGCCAAAAAAAAAAAAAAACCAAAAGATTCTGAGTTCAGCAGGAACAAATACTGTGACTGATCAGTGATGCCCTCCGTGGACTTGAGAAAGGGACTCGCAGCCCTAGCGCTGGGTATCTGCCATCTCACTTCTAAGGACCTGTGAGACGTACAACTGATTTCAGGCTCACTGTGGGCCGAAGAGTTGCCATGAGGCCCCTAAAAGCAAGTTCAAGACTGTGAAGATAAAGAGATGACATCAGAAAATAAGTTAATACACTGCTTCCTCCATTAAGAAAGTCTTGGTTTTAGGGAATTCCCCGGTGGTCCAGTAGTTAAGACTCTGTGCTTTCATTGTCAAAGGTAAGGGTTAGATCCCTGGTTGGGGACCTAAGATCCCACAAGCCATGCAATGCGGCCAAAAAAAAAAAAACCCAAAGAAAGTCTTGTTTTAAAAAGAATTGTCATCTGAACTAAATAATGTGTTTGGTAACACAGCTGACTGACATAGACTTATATTCTGAGGTAAGCGCCTTACCTCGTTGTGGACTGTTAATAAACAGTTTGCTCAGGGAATGATCACTGATATAGACAACCCCCAAATTTGTTTGGATGCCAAGCAGCACCCCTGATGCAGTGCCAGAGGAATGACAGCCTCTTTAATCTGGAGTACAAGCTGGGTCACCGCTGACACAGAAATGACGTCTGGAGGGGCTCGGTGCCTAGGCATGCTCCTCCCAGCTCAAGCCTGGATTCTCCCTGTGCCCAGGAGGCATCCCACCTACCGCGTGGTTTTGGGTGCAATGCTCTGATCCTTATCCACAGTGGAGAGATCGACATTTGTGATGCCAACTTCAGTGGAAATCTTGACTCTGAGCTAGGGTGAAACAGAAGAAAATCACCAAGTCAGCTGGTGAGTATACCAGGAATTAATATACATACCCAAACTTTTCTCTTACTTGTGAGTCAAGGCATGAAAAAAATCCTAGGACAGGAGTCTTCAATGATTTTAGTAAAACTGACCCATCCCAGTAGTATTTCTACTTCTTCCATCTTGAGGCCTAAAAGTAACTCCTTGATTCTTATCCCTTCTTCCTTTCTTTGGCTTTGAATGAATGGTATATATGAAAAAAGAAACAAAAAGAAAAAAAGTAGATATCTTCATGTGTACTTTAAAATAAATAAGGGAGAAACTCCTTAAGTAGTAACCTTCAAATAATTTAAATCAACAAGTACTCAATTCTAATGACAGCTAATGTTTATTGAGTGTTTACTATGTGAAAGACACTGGCCTTCTAAGATGATCTCATTTAATCCTCACCACAACTCTAAGGTAGTGCTATTTCAGATGAGGAAATTAAAGATTAGAGCAATGAAGCCATTCATTCAAGTTCAGATAGCTAGTAAGGCAGAGCCAGGGTTTAGGCTCAGGCATCCTGACTTAGAGTCCATGTTCTTAGGCACCTTCCTGTCCAACTTCCCAGCCAACACTTAAGTTTGTGCCAAGCAGACTACAGGTCTGCCCAGGAAGATTTAAGAAGCTATGGCAGTCATCTGTGCCATCCACCAATACTTCTGCTTCTCCTTCTGAGCATGTGGCAGAAATGTACTTCCCTGCCCTCCTGGAGTCAGGTATGGCTACGTGACTGGCTCTAGCCAGAAGCGTGTCACTTCCAAGTGGAAGCTTAAGAGTTGGTTTGTGATTCTCTTCTCCTCTGACGTGGACACAGACAACTTACAGAGGGGCTTACTACTTCAGCCTGGGTCCTGGAGTAAGGGCAACGTGAAGCAGAGTCTCCAGCTGACACATTAAAGATACCTTGCATGGGCAAAAAAGAAACTTGGTGGTTTAGTCACTGAGATTTGGAGTTTGTTACAAGCACAAACCAGTCCATCTTAACTCTTAGGTTGCTTAAATTCTATACATTCCCTATAAACATTTTCACAAAGAGGGGACAGCCAATGCTAGTAAATAAGAAATTTTTAAAAATTAGATTAAAATAAACATAAAATTCCAAAAGAGACAGAAAACATGCTAAAAGTCTACTCGGGAAATTTTTTATTTAAATTTTTTATTTAAAGTCTAAGTTTGAATGTGCAAATTACACAATCCCAAGGCACTGTTATTTTATTTATTTATTTATTTATTTTTTGCGTTACGTGGGCCTCTCACTGCTGTGCCCTTCTCCCGTTGCGGAGCACAGGCTCCGGACGCAAAGACTCAGCGGCCATGGCTCACGGGCCCAGCCGCTCCACGGCATGCGAGATCTCCCCCGACCGGGGCACGAACCCGTGTCCCCTGCATCGGCAGGCGGACTCTCAACCACTGCACCACCAGGGAAGCCCCCAAGGCACTTTTAATGTGTAAACATATCAGTGAGACTTCCAAATATTTGATAAGCTTGGATGTAATGCTTAAAGAAATCCTTGCCAAATACACTGGTTTACAGTCTAAGTTAGGATCAAGGAATAGAGATAGAAGGCTGGGCAAATAAGTGAAGGACAGCTTCAGCATTTTTCTAAAATGCACTATCAAGGTGTGAGAACCTCAAATAAGGGCAAAGAAGAAAAATTTAAAAGAGATAACGATAGCTATCAAGTAATTCCTTTTAACGGCCTCCGTAATTATTTTGTGACAACAACCTCAATTATCAGGTTGAATAGGGGTGTTCTGTTTTGCTTAAAAAAAAAAAAAAAAAAACCCTAAATGTAAAAGATTACTGAAGGCTATAAGCATATTATTACCTCCTGCTTTTGAACACACAACCGCCTATTGGCAGAATTATATTTAGCATCATAGCTTGTCACTGAATCTAGGCAACTGGGTGAACTACAGTGGGGGGTGGGGGAGGGAGGGGAACAAATGGCCTTCAAGTTGAATAAACCACCAAGGAGAGAGCTGGTATCCTCCACTTTGGCTCTTGGATGCTCTGCTGAGCAAACAGCTTCACAACTCATACAGGGCTTGGAACCAGAGCCAACTTTGCTGTTATAAAGCTCAACCCAGAGAGGCACTGACAGCACTTCCATTTGAAGAAAAACTGGAGTGGAAGGCTCAAGCAAAGAAGTAGCCAAAGAGCTCTGATTTTTAGCAAGACACCCCACTGAGACCACTTCCCTATATCCCCCTAGAGCATCTGGAACACCTAAGTGCAGGGACAGACAGAGATGGCAAGATGCACTTCCTGTCCTAAAGGGAAGCATAAAGGCAAAGCTAAATTATAACAGACGAGGCTGCTGCTTTAATGCAGGGATGGACAAAGTGCTATGGAAGCACAGCAGAAGGAACTGTGACCCAAGCTGGCCTCGGGCAGCCCTTGTTTGGGGAGTGGAAAATGTGTAGCAGGAGGGCTTAGGCAGTCCTCTGGTTTCAGGAGAAGCAGGCGTTTAGCAATACTCCATGCTATAAAAATAATCTGTTTTCACAGGTAATTACTCTGCAATCTTCATCAACATTAACTAGATAATTCCCTCTTCACTTCTGCGACTCATTCTCTTAAGGACTCACTCATTTAATTTGTAAATGTTGATTTTAAAATCATCATCCCACCTAAATGTCCATAAAGAGGAGACTAGTTAGAGAAATAATGATATATACACATACACTTTGAACTACTATGGAGCAATTAAAAAGAACAACGTAGGTGTCTATGGACTGATATGGAGATAACCACTCCTTCTTTTGAATACACAGCCATCTATTGGCAGAATTATATTTAACGTCGCCTGTCACTGAGTCCAGGCAACTGGGTGAATTATGGCAGGGGAGTAGGGGGGGGAGGGGTGGGGGGAGGCCATCAAGTTGAACAGACCCCAAGGGGAAAGCTGGGAGCCTCTACTTTGTAACAAAAGCAAAGAATACAACTGTTCATAGAATGATCACTTTTGCTTAAATAAGAAAGGATATGCATACATTCAATGATATGGGCATCCTTCTTTTTCAAAGTATACACAGTTAACTGTTACTAATGGATTCCTCTAAGGCAGCAGTCCCCAACCATTTGGCACCAGGGACCGGTTTCATGGAAGACAATTTTTCCACAGACAGGGGTGGGGGTGGGGGTGGAGGAGTGGGCAGGTGGATGGCGTGGCTCAGGCAGTAATGCGAACGATGGGGAGCGGCAGGTGAAGCCTTGCTTGCTTGCTGGTCAGCCGCTCACCTCCTGCTGTGCGGCCTGGCTCCTAACAGGCCGCGGAGTGGTACTGGCGGTTGGGGACCCTTGCTTTAAAGAGAGGGACTAGACTGAAGGGATGAGAGAAGGCTCTAATGTTTCATTATATACCTTTTTACAGTTTGAATTTTTTTTAACTACATGCATATTTTACTCCTATTTTTTTAAAAATAGAGATTGGGACTTCCCGGGTGGCACAGTGGTTAAGAATCTGCCTGCCCATGCAGAGGACACAGGTTCAAGCCCTAGTCCGGAAAGATCCCACATGCCGCGGAGCAACTAAGCCCGTGCGCCACAACTACTGAGCCTGTGCTCTAGAGCCCATGAGCCACAACTACTGAAACCTGAGCGCCTAGAGCCCGTGCTCTGCAACAAGAGAAGCCATTGCAATGAGAAGCCCGCACACTGCAACAAAGAGTAGCCCCTGCTCGCCACAACTACAGAAAGCCCACACACAGCAGTGAAGACCCAATGCAGCCAAAAAATAATAAATAAATAAAAAAAAATAAAATAGGGATTATCTGAGCAATAGCATTGTGTGACAAATACTTTCTTCTTTATAAACGATTCTGTATGAAAAAGTACCACTCAGGGACTTCCCTTGTGGTCCAGCGGTTGAGACTACACCTCCAATGCTGGGGACACAGGTTCGATCCCTGGTGAGGGAACTAAGATCCCACATGCCATGCAGTACGGCCAAAATAAAAGTACCACCCAATAAATATGATTTAAAAGACAATCACTCTCCCTTTCAACAGATGAATAAACACAAACATGTTTAAAGACTTGTATAAGGCTCCTCAGTGTATCCTAATTATAATGATAAGGAAGCCATCAACTTGCAGATTTTCACTTAGAATCCTGACTATAAACTTTCAATAATAACATGGTCACTAAAGCCTGCTAATCAAGATTCAACTGTATGTTTGTTCTGAAGACATTATAAGCATTCACAATACAGACACATGGAATAATGAAAGGGCAAACTGCAGTGAACTCAAGTCATTTTGGGTTTGCTCTCAGCCCTAATTTTAAAAGGCCTCCTAAGTTACAGCTTTCTGTGTTGCACAGAAACACCGTAGGGCTGTTCTTAAATAAGGAACCATTTAAAACAAGTCCTTCTGCTCCTAAAATCTTACTACAAATGGGTCTCTGGAAACACTGAAAAGAAAAGCATTTTTATGCTACTCTCTTAAAGCAAATTGAGGTTTTTTCAAAACCCTGTTGTAAAGAGTTCAGAGTAGGATCCCTGTTGGTTAGCTGCTTCTTCCTTCAAACTAACACTGCAGAATTAGTTTTTATAATAAGAAAGGGACTTATTTAGCCAGTTTAAATGCAGCTAAGCCTGCTTTACAGTGAATCAACTAGCCCTTCTTTTGCCTGTACTGCATGCCACATACACCTCAAAAAATGTTTTAACGCCAGGAAATGCAGTCTTTCTGCTGAGAGTAATAACCTCCCTGTTTAGCTCATTACTGTCAAAAATGATGGCGCATTAGGGGCAATTAATGCTAATGACAGCTTCTAAAACCCATGCTTCCCCTGACAGCAAATCCAATGTCAATGAGTGCTATTACAGGCCCTCCACACCAAACCACCATTAATGCACTCTGACCAATGTCAAGCATCTCTCAGGAGAGTAAACAGGACCTGCTGACCCGCTCTGAGGCTCTAAGCATGACTATTACTGAAATTACAAAGTAAAGTTGCATATGTGACAGAGGTCAGAGCATGCACGTGCACATAGGCAGGCATACACACACACAAACACACGCATAAAGCTTAACATAATGAAGAGAGATTTTTAACGCTTACTCCATCACTGGGAAGGAAAAGGACAGCAATGGCCTCTATGGGAGCTTATTATCATTGCATGAGTAACAGCCATTAGCCATTTCTGTTATTTTGTACTTATTTAATTTTTCCAACGACCATAGAAACACTTGTGCAAACACCAGATTTGATGTAACGAAAAGCCAAGCTGTTACAACAATCAAGACAGCATAGTATTGCTATAAGGATAAAAATATAGATTAATGGAATATAACTGCAACCATTTATGGTCACACTGATTTTTTTTTTCTTTTTTTTCTTTTTTTTTTTTTTTTGCAGCTGGCACGAAAATAGTTTATTGGTGGAGCCCCAGAAAGGGATCGGGAGGAAAGGTATGGAATGTGGGGACTCTGCCCTATTCTCTTCAGGAACTAGAGCAAATGGGGAGCTGTCAGACAGTATCTGGGGTGCCAAGACAAGTCAATAGGCAAAGAACAGTCTTTTTGACAAATGGTGCTGGGACAACTGCACATCCACATGTATAAGGAGGAAGCTGAACACCTACCTCACACCACATACAAAAATTAACTCAAAATTGTTCAGAAAACTAAATGTAAGAGCTAAAATTATAAAATTCTTATAAGAAAACATAAGAGTAAATTTTCATGCTCTCAGATTATGCAACGGTTTATTAGACACAGCACTTAAATCACAATCAATGAAAGAAAAATAAAGATATTGTACTTCATCAAAATTAAAACCGTTTGTGGTTCAGAAGACAACATCAAGAAAGGGAAAAGACAACCTACAGACTGTGAGAAAATATCTGTGTATCATATATCTGATAAAGAACTTGTATTAAGAATATATACAGACTCTTATAACTCAAGAACATAAAAAGACAAACAATGTAATAAGAAAAGGAAAAAAGAAGTATATAGATTAGGAAGGAAGAAATAAAGAGACAAAATAAAATATTTTAATGGGGAAAAGACCTAAATAGACATTTCTCCAAAAAACATACATAAATGACCAAATAGCACATAAAAAGATGCTCAATAGCATTAGCCACCAGAGAAATGCAAAACAAATCACAATGAGATACCATTTCACACCCATCTAGGATGGCCAAAATGAAACAGACAGATAATAAATAACAAGAGTTGGTAAGGATACAGAGAAATTGGAACCCTCACACATTGCTGGTGGGGATGTAAAATGGTGCAGCTTCTTTGAGAAAGAGTTTGCCAGTTCCTCAAAAAGTTAAACATAGAGTTATCATATGACTCAGCAATTCCATTCCTAGGCATAAACCTGAAAGAACTGAAAACAGGTGTTCAAACAAAAACCTGTACATGAATGTAAATAGCAGCGTTATTTATAATATCCAAAACATGGAAATACCCCAAATGTCCATCAAGTGATGAATGGATAAACAAAATGAGGTATATATCCACATGATGAAATACGAAATTATTTAGCCATAGAAAGGAATAAAGTACTGATACATGCTACAGCATGAATGAACCTTAAAAATATTACACTAAGTTAAAAACACAAAAGGCTACATATTTTATTATTCCAGTTACATGAAATGTCCCAAATAGGCAAACCATAGAGACAAAAAGTAGGTTAGTAGTTGCCAGGACTGGGAGGAGGATATATTCCTATAGCATAAGGAGTGTCTACAAATAGACACAGGGTTGCTTTTTGGCGGTGGTAAAAATGCTCTGGAATTAGATGGTGGTAGTGGTTGCACAACTCTCATCTAAATATACTAAATATGCTGAATTATATACTTTTACTGGGTAATTTTATGGTATGTGAATTACATATATCCTCAGTAAAGCTGTTATTTGAAAGAAAAAAGAAAGCTACTTTGTGTAGGGTAAAAGGCTCACCCGTAGAAGATGAATTACCGCAGTTCTAAGGGCCTTGGAATGTGGGGAAACATCTTTAATGTTTAGACCACTCCATCCTTTTCTTCTTTTAAGTGGTCTGAGATGGAAGCTAAGCACTGAAAGAATAAGATTTGGTCTCTGCCCACAGGGAGCACCCAGCCCAATGAAAGAGCAACACTTATGAGCAAACAATGGTAATACAATGCAGTAAGAACAATTATGGACAGGGTGTAAAATACTACAGCAACAAAAATAAACCAAGTAGACAAGCCCTAAATATATGGGGTAAAAAAAACTTTAAAACTGTTAGAAGACAATATGAGAGAATACCTTTTTGATCCTGGAGCAGCGTAGAATTTTTTAAAGACACAAAAAGTACAATCTAGGGAAAAAAAGACTTATAAATTAGGCTTCATTGAAATGAACTTCAGTGCGTTGAAAGATGCCACAAAGCAACACTGAGGGATAATATCTGATGCTTATAACTAGGAATTTACTAATATATATAGCTCCAGAATATATGTAGCTCCTAAAAATCAATAATTAAAAGACTAACAAACCAAAAGAAAAAGACAAAAGATATACGACAATTCACAGAAGAAGAAACCTAAATGGCCCATAGACACAAGAAAAGATGCTCAATCTCACTAGAAACCAAAGAAAAACACTGCAACAACAAGATACCATTTCCTATCCATCAGATTATCCAAACTCATAATAGCAAATACTGGTACAAATATGAAGAAAAGAGCAATTTGGCAAAACCTAATAAAGCTGGAAGATGAATATACCCTACAATCCCACAACTTCATTCTAGAGAAACAAAATGTGCATAAGCAAACGTACTAGGATATTCACAGCAGCATTGTCTGTAACAGTGAAAGTCTAAATGTCCAACAACAGAAAATGAATTAATAAATCTGATGCATTCATAAAAGGAAGACAATTTTATGAAAATTATTCATATTTATGCATATAGCTCTAGTTCTACATGCATAAATATGGCTAGTTGTCTTTAATATTGAGTGAAAACAAGCAAATTGCAAGAGGATACATATAGTATAATGAAGCATATAAATTTTGGTAAGATGCAAATCAATGCAATAAATTGCTTAAAAATACATATGTAGCAGACATATAAAAACTGGCATTGGAACATACACCTCAAATCTGGGGAAAGAGGAAGAAAAAGTGAGGAATACACAGAGAGCTTAATTTCAATCTATAGGGCTTTATTTCTTACCAAAATAAAACAAAGAAGAAAAATATAGCAAAATGTTAGGGTGTGAGGGAGATGAGTGGCCAGTAGGTATATGACAATCATTCTATTATTCTTTGTTCTCTTCTGTATCTTTTAAATAGTCCAAAATAAAAAATTAAATTAAATTAAAATCCTATGGGAGCACAGATGAAGGAGCAATATTTGAACTAGACCTTACAGAATGAGTAGTTCAGCAAGGGAGGGGAAGAACATTCCCCATGGAAGAAACAAGAGAAGTCCAAAGGCTTTACGTGTACTGGACACGTAAAATGTATATGAGGGTGAGTATGTGGTCAAGAGCAGCTAGAGCTGAAGGGATGGGGATGCAGCCACAGTGAAGGATGTGCATGTGCTCTGTGAAGGACCTTTTAAAGCCACAATGAAGTCTAGACCTTATTCACAGGCAATAGAGAACCGAAGAAATGTTTAACTAGGGGAACACTGTGATCTTATCATTCTAGTGGTGTTTACAGTGCTTATTAAATGGAAGGAGCAAAGACTGAAGACAGTGAAACTGGCTGGAAACTACCTATCTACCTACTTGGGATCTCCCAAGTAGGAAAACTGGGGCTGAAGAACAAAGGAATCATGCAAAAGACACTTAAAGGTGGAAAGATGGGGCTTCCCTGGTGGCGCAGTGGTTGAGAGTCCGCCTGCCGATGCAGGAGACACGGGTTCGTGCCCCGGTCCGGGAAGATCCCACATGCCGCGGAGCAACTAGGCCCGTGAGCCGTGGCCGCTGAGCCTGTGCGTCCGGAGCCTGTGCTCCGCAACGGGAGAGGCCACAACAGTGAGAGGCCCACGTACACGCAAAAAAAAAAAAAAAAAAAAAAAAAAAAAAAAAAAAAAAAAAAAAAGGTGGAAAGATGGAATCAACAGGACATGGTGACTGACCAGTAGTCAGAGTGGAAAGAAAGGAAGGGTTAAGAACGGCTGTGATGTATGGGTATGGCACTTATCTTGGATATGTCGTTATCAAGATTGTATAGGTAGAAGGAAGGAGGTTTCAGGCCAAAAGAAAGTCTGTCTTTCAATGTGTTCAGTTGCAAATAAGGCCCCTTAATGCAGGAAACTAAAATTGAAAGAATCTGGATTTTCAAGGTTCAAGGTACACACTACAATAATTTCTATCCAAATCTTGTATTAGTGAATGGACTAGGATCAGATGTCTCCTGCCCAAAAAGGTCAAGACATGAGGTAGAGAAAAGGCAGAGAGACTAGAGTTCCAGAAAATATCCTCCTTTCTGCCAAACTTTTAATATAAATGTTTAATCTAACGATGTTAAGTAATTCCCCACTTTTGAAAAGGTCAAACTTTCTAGCTGCCTTGTCCTTTCAGTAAAAGAAAGTGACACAGGGGCCAACCTGAGGAGCTCTCCAAAGGCCAAATTTGGGATAATATGAGCAAAAAAAATAAATGATGACAGTAATGGATTATAACCTACAGAGTAAAATAAGTATCCATGAATCCAGAGTATTATATGTAATTGAATAACTAAATGCAGTGGAAGGGGGACAGCTTCTTCTTACAGTAGAATTCCAATTAATAAATGTAGAAAGAATGAAAGAGAAAATCACCTCTTGGCAAACACCACATTAATAACTCTTACAGGCAAGATCATCAGGATATTTGCAGAGTCTCAAAATATCACTCCACCAGACACTTAACTATAAAGCAGAAAAACAGCAACTTTACAATGGAGAAACCTAGCAGACACCACCTTAACCAAGTGATCAAGGTGAACATCACCAGCAATGAGACATATCAACAGCATATACTTCCTAACAGGATGCACTGAGAAGGAGCATCACTTTTGGTGTATTCTCGCCAAAAATGCATGACCTGAACTTAATTATGAGGAAACATCAGACAAACCCAGAGTGAGGGACATGCTACAAACTAACTGGCCAGTACTCTTCAAAAGTGTCAAGGTCACAAAAAACAAAGTATCCTAAATTGGAGGAGAGTAAAAGGGCATGACAGCTAAAGGAATATGTGACCCCCGGTTGAATCTGGGACCAGAAAAGGGACACTAGTAAGATAACTAGTGGAATTTGAATTAAGGCTATATTGATTAATTAGTAGTATTGTATCATTGTTAATTTCCTTGTACTGACAATAATGCTACAGTTACATAAGATGTTAACATTTGGGGAAGCTGGGTAAAGGGTATACAGGAATTCTTCATACTATTTTTACAACTTAAGATTGAAATTGTTTCAAAATGAAAAAGTTTCATTAAAAAAGAAAAGTGAGTGGAAAATGACATTTGAATAGTGAAGAAAATAGCTGTCACAAACAGCATATATTTAATTATTCGGGAAAGGCACTGTACTACTTCAAGTTCCCCTGACCCAACAGAATGTGTGACAATGTGGTCAAGTAGGTGCAACAAAGACACAGTGGCAGAAACATTGAGAAATGACAGCAGTAAGGACAAAGTAATATTATAAATAGGCCACCGGCTGGAGCTGCACACAGCTCTGCAGCCTCTAAGCTAGCTCAATATTCACTAGGGCACAGTGACTAAACCAGTATTGTGCAGGGGATCCACCCAAGCAGACAGGCTGGAGGTTTTGGACAAGTTACTCTACCCCTTTGGGTCTCGTCTGTGAAACGAAGAGGACTCCACGCATCTGCTAGGATTGCTGTAAGAATAAAATAAGCAAAAGCACATAGAACTGTACTGTTCATGTCACAGGCTTTCAATAAAGGGTTCATACTTATGATCCTAAGCCGGAACAAGAAGAGGTTAAACCATATCCCATAGTTTAAAAAAGTAGGAAAATATGTAATTCATCTTAAATAAACTTCTACCCAAAAAGGTTAAAATGAAAGCCACAGTGCCTGAAGGGGCAAACTTCAATTAGCTAGGAAAACCACTAATGCGAAATACCACATTCCCACAAGGCATCAGATAAATGAGGCATAGCTTTCCATCCTTAAAACCATGTGGATCTTCAACAAAACTAGAGTCAGCTAAACATCTGAAACATACTTCATTATGAAGTATTACCAATTTTCTTTTGTACTTTACCCAGACAGACTCACTATGGTGCTACAGGTCACTTGATGCTTTTGGTCCCCTAATTAGCATCCAGCACTTTTCTAAATCTATCATGGGGAATAAAACAACAAAAAATGTTTTTAATTAAAAATAAATAAATAAATCTATCAAGGCCAACCACAGAAAACATCTCAAGAATATTTATATCTCAGTGGAATTATGGGTGATTTTAATTTTTTCTACTTCTTAAATTTTATGTAAGATAGTATGCTAAATTATAATGGAAAATGAACAATTTACAAATACAAGAAAACTTGCTATAATCAAGTTCTTGGCTAAGTCCGTCAAACAGCATAGTTCAAACCTATCCCTCTCAACATATTCATGTTAACTTGGTCATAAGTGAAGTCAATACACCAGATGGTTAATGCTACGTGCCTGTTTGGTCATTTCCTTGTGTATATTAACATGGCAATGGGGACGACAAGAAAAGCACTTACCTCTACAGTATTTGCAATAATGGGGATGACAAGAAAAGCACTTACCTCTACAGTATTTGCAATATAACGGTTGTCACCTTCAACTTTGACAGAGAAGTCATAATAGCCACTGGAAAATTTGACATTCACAAAGTTTAGCTCAAAAACATCCCTGTTAAGAATGACAGTGGGGTTAGCAAGAACTCACATAGGAAAGTCACAAATATAACAAACGGCCTACGAAGTGAGGCATTCCTTGAGATGGTCCAGGGCTGTACCACTTCTTCACTTTTCAACTTCCCACCCACCTTGGGCCACCTCGTGCTCAGTTACAGATTATAATGAGGGGCAAACTTCAAAACGATCTAAAATGACCTCCTTTTTCAAGTCTCGAAAATCTTCTTTTCACTTTTTCCCCCTCTCAGCTCCTAAAAATCCCACCTCCTTCCGGTAAGTCTTCCACAATTAAATGCAAAACAGCTAAGCCTACTACTGTAGGATACCAATTACGTTAAAAAAAAAAGAGTAGAAAAGTTCAAAGAGGTTGGTATAGGGTAGTATAATTGTAGGTAATTTTCTGCATTATTTCTACTTTCCTGTGCTTTGTGAATTTCCTAAAAAGAGCACATCTTACTTTTAATTTAATTTTAAAATATTAATTTTCACTTTAAAGGGATAAAAAAAGGTAGAGAATTCTTAACTCTAACTACATCACAAAACCCCCAATGTCATTTACCATTCTACTGATCATTTGTAAAAATGATTTTGCTTTTTAATTTCACATATTGCCTATGTATCTTTACGAATGTGTAAGAAATGCCTTTTCTCTCTAAAACTCAGTTCCCAATCTCATTAACTTACTAATTTAATACTTAACAAAGTTTCATATAAAAATTGACCCTTAATTTTTTAAAAAAATTTCCATAACAATAACACAGCCACTGAAGATAAGACTATAGAAGAATATTAATCCTATGGGGGAAATGTTCATGACATATTATTACAAATAAAGCATAATCCTAAATTTAGGTAAATTTGGTTTTATGATCTTGGTAATAGCCATATAAATCTGGGTTATACTGGCTGCAGGCTAACTTTCCAAAACAAGTATATTCGCACCCTACAGAGATGTGCTCAGTTCTTACCCCACAGGGGTGAACGATGTCTTCTGGAGGACTGTGGCTCTGGAGGCAACGGATTTAGCATGTTCTAGTTTAACAGTGGCCTGAGTCAGAGGCTGGGACAGAACATTGGTGACCTGCAACTGGAAATAAATTTTAAAATTATCTGTAGCAACAAAAGCTGAGGGAGTACAGATTTTGCTTCTAGGGTGGGTGCTTTATCCATAGGGAGCAAGCTCTGCCAGGAAAGAACCATCTTGTTTTAGGAAACCATCACTGACCTTTGGTCTACTATCTATGGGAAATCAAATACGGGAAAACACAATTAGTTTGGGAATGGGACAGATTACAGAATGTTAGAGGTGGGGAAGATCTTAAAGATGATCTTACCCAATGATCTCATTTTTCAGATGAGGAAACCAAGCCCAGGGAAAGAAAATGACTGGCTCCAGATCACACAGTTAATGTTTCCTTCTCTCTGATCCCCTGATCTACCCACTCTACTTCACTACTACAGTATCTTAAAAAAAAAAAATTATTAGCAAGAAAAATACTTTAGGAAGGTATGGGCAATGGGAAAACTGAAGTAATATGGATAACAGTAATAACACTCATTTGTTGAAAGCCGACTATTTGCCAGATACCAGGCTAGGCCCTTATATATATCCTCCCACCGATCGTCTGAGACACAGCATAATCTATCTCTATTTTACAGATGAAGAAACTGAGGCCACAAAGAGGTTACAAGACTACCAAAGGCCACATGGTTAAGGACTCAAACCCCAGCCTACCTAGCTTCAAATGCCAGTATTTTTTTCTACTTTGCTCTCTTAGCTCTCCCTAACTCATGGTGAACTATGTTAATCAGGTTAGTTCTCACCCCAGTCTTTGCTGAGGGGATGTGACTCCCTACAGGTAGGGAGAGAAGAGGCAACTGTGGAATATGGGGCACTTCTTCAGGAGAGTTATCTGTAGGGTCCTCTGAAGCAGAAGAACTTATGGGATACATGGAACTGTCCTATGTGGAACCCGTGTGTTTAGACATAAATAAAATGCTTATTTTTTATAAAGATTTTAGCTTATACCTGGTTTCCAAACAATAGCAACAAATGCCTCATTATGACGAATGGAAAATTCTAAACGTGTGCATTTTGCTCTGTTCAGAGAGTTAACACACCAAAACAGTCCGTGCTTATTGCTGAGCGAGAGGGATGGCTATGCTCTGAAGAGGCAGAAAGATACACTGTCGGCCCCAAGGAAGAAGAGACCTGATATTGATTTTAACCATTATTAAGTATCAGAATTACCTGGGAATTTAAAATGCTGTCTTAAAATAATGTATTTAGAAAGTCTGGGTACTGGAAAACACATTTTAGAAGTAAGACTTCTCTATACATCTGGACTTACAAATCCAGAAATGCAATTTTCTAGCACTTAATTTAGTGAAAGCTGCACTATTTAAAATACTCTGATGGGGCTTCCCTGGTGGCGCAGTGGTTGAGAGTCCGCTTGCCGATGCAGGGGACACGGGTTCGTGCCCCGGTCCGGGAAGATCCCACATGCCACGGAGCGGCTGGGCCCGTGAGCCATGGCCGCTGAGCCTGCGCGTTTGGAGCCTGTGCTCCGCAACGGGAGAGGCCACAACAGTGAGAGGCCCGCGTACCGCAAAAAAAAAATAAAAAATAAAAAATAAAATAAAATACTCTGATGGTAATTCCCTGGCCTCCCAATGGTTAGGACTCCACCCTTTTGCTTGAAGGATTCTGTGACTAGTTCACCCAGTGGCCATCCCCATTTACTCTTCATTTAAGGGGTCTGTCCTCACGGGGGTTACAATCAGTTGTGTACCAGTCTTTGGATTTCTGGAAGCTTTACATTGGAAATGGCAATCAGAGCAGCACATGTGGGGCATGGAAGTCATACCCGTAGGACAGCCTGTTCCTGAGTGTAGGAAGGCGAGCCCTCAGGCACAACCACAACGGGCACATGGAAGCGATTCTGGGAGAGTGCAGCGGCAGCAGAAGCCACACTGAAGGCTTCTGAGAGTGACTCAAAGTTCTTCTTACTGAAGATGGCATTCATTAGCTGGATGACCTGATCCTGAAAGAAAAGGGAAATGCAGCAGTCAGGCAGGTGGGACAGCCACCCCTCCCTCCCCACCTGGCTCAAGTCATTCCTTATCTGTTTCTAGGCATTCACTTGGAAGGTCTTTTAGCCATTAACCCAAATTGGTAGGGGTGGGGGAAGCACATATTCTGCATTTAAGCGTAAAACTTGAATTTGGTTGGTTTTTTCCATCTTCTAGTACAAACTGAAATTAATGCATTTATTTGTCAACCATTTATGCATGCTTACTATACAAATGCAAGGTACTTCTAGATAACTACTGAGTTATGAACCTATATTATAAAACACCTATAGCAGTACCCATTGTTCCATACCTATATATGCCAGGCACTGTGACAGGTGCTTTTTACAAGCATTAACTCAAATCTTGACAAAAATCCTGAAAAGACTGATATCAATCCTTTCCAAATAAGGAAACTGAGGCTAAAGGAAGTTAAGTAACTCCTACAAGTTATGATGGAAAGAAAAAAAGAAGCAGGACCAAAATTCACATGTAGGTCTGTTCGTTTCCAAAGTCCTTCCACAATAAAATATGTCCTTTCTTGATTCCCCTCACCCTCCCACCCAAGCTCCCTTCCTTGCCAACCCACCTCTAAGCAGTATGCTGGGGCTAAGTTGGTGTTTACAAGACCAAACTTCACAGCCAAAGTGTACATTAGAAAGAAACTAAAATAACTCTCCATTAAGAGCTAATGGGCTGCTTAGAGGGGAAAACTGAAAGCAATTTTTTTAAAAAGTAGAACCTAAAAGGCATTATTAAAATTCTAGAGGTTGTTTGCTTAAGAGGAAACATTTTCCACTTCAATCAGTTTTGTTTTTTAAAATCTACCATCTAACAAAGGAGTTCCCTGTTCCCAACAGTGTTATTCACAGTCGACATGAAATAATTTTCTTTAATTGTACCAATTACATTTTCCATCAGTAAGCTGTTGACATGTTAAAATGGGGGACTGTTCACCAGAATCGTTATGTCAAAAGCAGTGACAGCAAAATTATCCCAGCCAAATACCTGGTTAGTAGCAGCTTGGGAATAAAGCAAGAAAAAGTTTAAGTTGTTTTATGTAGAATATCGCCAATTCATGTACTGTACTGTGTATAGGAGAATCCCAAAATGATTTGTACCATAAGACCCACATTCTTGCACTTTCACCCATAACAGAAATTTAAATAGAGTGTGGTATCTCTAGGTCTCCTAAAATTAGGATGAAGGAAAAGACAACATAAAAAGGCCAATACATGAATAAATTATTAGATCATATCCTCTAGAGAAAATACGAAATTAATTCAAATTACTCAAGACAGGTAATTATTTACTGTTTACTTGAAACTTGGCACAGAACTCACAATGCATTCATAATTCACAAAAGAAGTGAAAGTTCTGACTTGGAACCCAAATCTTTCCTCCTAAAATTAAAACAGCAGCAGCTTGTATTTTAAGTCCTTTAGATCAAGGGTTGGTAACCTTACAAACAAGTGGTACAAAGAGGGTCCTACTCACAAGACTTCCCACACACATTCCAACTAAATGTTCTTTCAGGTTAACAAGCTCCTCTTGAAAGAAGAAAGAAAGAAAAGAATTAAATCTTGGTGGATGTCTAGTAGACACACATGCCTCTCAGTGAACTATGTCAATCAGCACAGATTAGCTCAGACTTACGCACTGCTGAGGGTCAGTGGGGAGAGAGGAGAACAGGCAATTTTGAAGTACAGGGCACTTCTCAAGAGAAAGAGGATTTGCACAGGCCACCAGCATGGAAAGCATTCATGAGACAAGCAGTAAGGAGCATCGGGAAGGAATGGGAGGTGGATTGAGAGTAATATACTTGGCTTTCTTGCCACTACCTCATGACATGTCCGTACCCCATTTAACGCAAGTATAACAATTTCTTTACATGTCTATCCCACTGACAACCAGTTTCCCAGGAACAAGCTTTACATTTTTCTGTTTCTCATTCTCAATGCCTAACCTAAGACACCCCAAAGCTAACTGAATTGCCCTCTCTGAAAAAGGCTACCCTTAGCACATAAAGCCAACAACGCCTTTGGTTTTCACGCCCGAGAACTGTTATATAGACAGGCACCTCCTTAATGGATGGCTCGGTGCCCACGTGGTCCATGAGCTTGTAGGTGGCAGCCACAAACAATGCCGTTGTTTCCAGTCCCTCTTCAAACTGAAGGTACACACCTCCCAGTTCATCCAGGCGAGCAACAAGGTCCTGTCACAACAAAACAGAGGCAGATTGGAAGTCAAGTGATAACAGAGATGAGATGTACAAACCACTGTCACCCCAGTGCGGACACAGTTTTGAGAAATCTCACTCTTAAGTCTGCAGACCACCTCAGTCACTTAGTGCTTTCTCAAAAAAGGTGCTTAGGCAGAGAGTAAAGTATATCATATAGGCATTTGAAGAGAACAGTATCTTCTGCAGCTCTGGGAGTGCTCCTTCCCTGACCCCTTAGACTCAAGCCCAAGCCCAGGAGTCATGGCACTGAAGGCACCAACTGCTCTGGGCAGAAGGCCAGTGGGCCCAGCCACAGTTCACCCTGGAAGCATCGTGACACAGATGGATTCGATGGCCATCCATTTGGATACAACCTCCAGAGCAGAGCATTGCTCTTTCTTATTCAATGCTCTAAAGGATGAAGAGAGACATACTGCTCTCCTGGGCAATGTGAGGAGGCAGCTTATGTGCCTGTGGGGCATCCAGCGATGACACTGTCAGAGTGCCTATCATCCCCGGCTCTGCGGTCCACGGAAGCAGTCTCTGAGCAGCAGGAGGTCGTGGGCAGTGGAAAGGGTAGTGGAATAACAAAAACCACAGTGACCACTTGCTGAGCACCAATTCTGTACTAGGCACTTCAGAACTTCGCTTGTTCCTAACCACCACCACATAAGGAAACTGAGGCTCAGACGTTAATAATTTGCCTGAGATTACAAAGTAGTAGGAAGTAGAAAAAAATTTGAATTTCAGTTTTGTTAGGCTCTAAAATCTGTAGACTATGAGACTGTACCTACAAACGACTGAAGTAGTTTGTTGCCTAACTGATGGTGTAACTACATGAGCCTAACAAATATTCCCTAGGAAATACTGCTCTGATACAAAGAACAAAAGTGTGCCACGGATATGAAAAGAAAGGTAACTGGCCACAACAAATCATTCATGTCTATCTGCAAGACTCTTCTAAAGGGTTTCAAAGACAGAAGCTGGGAAATTCACTTGCCAAAATAAATTTGTACCTCAATCTCCTCCACAATGCTTCTCAGGTCAGCCTGCTGGGACAGGTAGGATGCTGTGTGTAGAGCCTGGACTGTTCTGAAAGGTAGAGAATAGAACCCCAATGAATGGCAAGTCTCCGTTTCCCCTTCCTGTACTGGGATACCTACACAAATATCCCACTCTTGTTCTTTAGAACTATAAGACAGCCTCAGCCCCGAAGGAGCTTGTTTACAATCTAGGGAAAGATGTAACAAAGACCATTACATTACAGGGAATTCCCTGGTGGTCCAGTGGTTAGGACTCTGCACTCTCATTGCCAGGGCCCCATGTTCAATCTCTGGTCGGGTAGCTAACATTTCATAAGCCATGTGATGCAGCGCCCACAACGCCCCCTCCCCCCCCACGCCAGAAAAAGACCATTACATTACAAAATTCACTACAGCTAGAGAGAAGGCAATCGGGGCAGCAGGATCCACATAAGTACTGAGGGCGGAGACAAGAGAGGGTGCACCAGGTCACCCCCCTCTGAAAATCTCTTTGGTTCCTAATGGCATCACATATAGAACACCAGACTAAGACTTAATCAGATTTAGAAGAGATATACTTTGAGGGAGAAGAGGCTCTAATTCATCAAATGAAGGTATATTTGACATCCCCATGTTGTAAAAGGCGCTGTGCTGGGCAGAGGTTGGCTGCCTCTTTTCTACTTTTCCTACTCCAAAACCAAAGAAGCACCGTGGAATCTACATATGTAGGTTGTTGGGTAGAATTTGGAGCAACTTTTCTGAAACCAGATTAATGCAATATAAACAGGAAGCATTCGGTAAACACCCAGCTAACGCTTGTGCTGTCACCATCCTGCTCAAAGACCTGAAAGCCACCCGTCCTTTAGGCATTAAATAAGATGAAAGAAATAGAAGATCTGGTTCTCACACCAGCGTCTATTCTTTTTTTCTCTTCCTACTATTTACTCCTGATTATAAAAGTACATATTTGTCAAAACTTCAAATACATTACTAAAGGAGAAAGTTAAAATTCCTGTAATGCCTACCCCTAAAAGATAACTGTCCTGCAATTTATTTAGATTGTACAGATCTTTCCGTGAGGACGTATATTTCATCCTTATTAACAACGACATAGTATTGTACTGCTTAGATGAACTAAAATTTACTCACTTGATCTCCAGTTGATGAACATTATGTTTTACTAGGTCATAACAATGCTGTAACTGTTAACCCTTATTCATGGCTGTATATGTATATATACCTCTTAATTTACTAAAGTGAATTCACATAAAGTTAGCCATCTGAAAGTGAACAATTCAGTGGCATTTAGTATATTTCAGTGTTGTGCAAGCACCACCTCTATCTAGTTCTAAAACATTTCCATCAGTCCAAAATAAAACCCCATACCCTTTCAACAGCTTCATTCCATTTCCCATCCCCTGCCCTCTCCCCTCCCCCCCAGCCCCTGGCAACCTGTGTTCTGTCTCTAAGGATTTACCTATTCTGGATATTTCATATAAATGGAATCATACAAATGTGACCCTTTGTGTCTAGCTTCTTTCACTTAGCGTAACATTTTCAAGGCTCGTCCATTCTGTAACATGTATCAGTACCTCATTCCTTTTTATGGCTTATTCATATATTTTTATCCACTTATGAGGGTATTTCTGTAAGATAAACTTCTTAAGGCGGAATGTAGTAAGTATGTACACATAAGATTTTTTATTAGGTTCTATTCTCTTAATGTGGATTACTTGAAAAATAGAAATGGTGCTTCTTGGGGTGGAAAAGAGAAAGCTGAGGACCCCTGGTGATTCAGCCGACTGCCAGTCAACCCCAGAAAGGTTCCCAAATTCCCAAGGGATGACCAGGCCTTTGTGTAAAACCGCCATTTATCAAGTCAGTGTGTTGGAGAATGTAGAGCGAGAATTTGTCCGCTTTCGTCACAACCGTAACGATTTAGACTCTCTCCATGGAAAACGAATTCCATTAAGATGGTAAGCTGGAAAACAGAGGAGTCACAATTCACAGAGAGGGAAGCCCCAGAGTGTTCAATGACCCCTCTGGGATGCTTGTTGTTAGAATAGACTTGAGAAAATGAAACCTGAATTTCCAAACAAGATAAAAATCCCACATCTGCCCGTGATAAATGCTGAGCCCAGAAAAGGCTTCTAGGAGAGCCTAGAAAGAACTTTTCAATTAAGATATCATTTTTCTCTTCTTTGGAACAAGTGAGCGTCATGCTGGTAACAACCTCAGAAGTTTTTAGAATGAAATTAATCCACTTAGCTTTTGAAAAGTTTTGTCATTGGCTTTAATTACTTATACTCCAGTCAGCAATTTCTCTCCCTCTGGAGCACTATATTCAAACTCTAAGAAAGCAGATCCTGTCTTGCTAATAAACAGCAGATGATTCAAAGAAATTGGGTTATGAGAGACCACAATAGCATCTTTTCAAATTGTTCATTCAAAGCTACTAATGTTTTTTACCATTCTAGACAAGTTTATGAACATTCGTTTCCTAGAATAAGTCCAGTTAAATGTAGAAGGCCCATTTAGAAGAATCCTAATCTATATCAGATTTGCTTAAATAGGGCCAAGTAGTAGTAATATTATATAAAGCATCCTGTCAGTTTGATCTTTACAATAACCCTATGAGACAGATATCATTCTCCCTGTTTTACATATGGAAACACTGAGGTTTAGGGAGGTTAAACACCCTGCTCATGGCCACAGAGGTATTAAGTAGAAAAGTCTGGACACAGTTCTCTCTCACCACAAGCGTGTGGTCTTTCTACCTGAAGCTTTTTACAAGAGGGTAGAATAGAAACACAAAAGTATAGTTTCAGCCTTTATTAACTCTTTCTTGGGCATCTACCATGCGCCAGGCTCTCTGAGCACTGTAAGTAAAGAAGCTTAAAATCTAATACGGAAAAAACTACAATACAACCAAGGAAGTAACCAGCTCCCTAAGAAAGGGACCTAAGAAGGAAATGCTCTAGAGAGCACAAACTCCATTTGTCCCATGCCCACTAAGACCAGGCACTGCACTAGGCTCATCACATGTATTATCTTACTTAATCTTGACATTTGTTCTATGATGTAAGGCTTGTTGGTAATGTTTTACAGATGAGCCTCAGAGAGGTTACTAACTTGCCCAAAGTCACACAGCAAGGAAGAAACAGAGCTGGTGTTCAAACCCAAGTCTAACTGACTCCAAAATGGATGTACTTTCTTTGTACTTCTTTCTGTTCTGGGATTTAGAGGAGGGAGATTTTCCTTTTTGATCAGAGGGAAAGGGAAAGATTTTTCTGTAGAAGGTGGACTCAGAGTAAGGCCCTGACAGTGATCTCATGACAAGAGATATGGTGGTGATTGCAGAGGCATTCCACAAGGGATAATGGGACGAGATCAAAGTAATGTAACCTGAAACAGGAGGACCACAAGGGCCAAGCGCTGGGCAAAGGGTGCGCAAAATGTCATTCCTGAGAAATGTACCAGCCCTAAAGTCACTGATTACTGACCACGTGAATATGAGTAGGGCATGAGAGTGACAGGGAGAACGTCAACTGACTGTGAGCCCTGCCCTTAACAAAGCTTCAAGTTTAGAAACATTTTGGTTCTTAGCAAAAACAAAAAAAAAACCCTGGGAAACAACTGAACCATTCTGCAGTAGGGAACTGGTGTCACTAACATCTTATTGAACAGTGAACAGGAGTCCAGGTACTCCAATCTGTCTCAGGGTTGCAATCAAATGGGGGACACATAGAAAACAAAAAATACATATACTGTGTTAAATGAGGAGTTTCAGTGTCAAAGGGAAAAAAAAAACTACATACACTATTACTTTTAACTTTAGTAAACATCCTTAAGTCAGTTGCAACATTTAAATGTATAGTTCCTTCCTATAAGGTGCTTCTCCTTCGCCTGAGCCTTTTGCAGAGGAGCAGGGTCTGATCCCTAGAATACTCTCCCTTCTGAGGCCTTACTTCCCCCACCTCTCCAAGGGACCCCGTGAGCCCTCCTCCAGGGCGGAGCCTCCGATGCCAACATCTCACCATGGCTTGGCCAAGCCGCAGTAAGAGACACATGTGGCTCTCTGGCCTCACTCTCCCTGTCGCCCCTACCCTTGCTTCAGCCCCTAACCTCAAAGGCAGTCGTGTCTCTGTGGCAGTGTGTTTATGCTTGGACTCAGTATTTGCCTCTGCTGGAGCAGCTTGAGGGAGACTGTGTCTTGGTGAGCTGCACGAGGACACGGACCTTACCTGCCTTAGCACAATACGACGTCTGCAGTGCCAGCACAGCACCTGGCACATAGCAGGTGCCCCGACAATACCTGTGGAACCAGTGGATGAAGCCTCTCGGGATAGCA
This sequence comes from Kogia breviceps, assembly GCF_026419965.1. Classification (NCBI taxonomy): domain Eukaryota; kingdom Metazoa; phylum Chordata; class Mammalia; order Artiodactyla; family Physeteridae; genus Kogia; species Kogia breviceps. The sequence continues at coordinate 21,979,867 of NC_081323.1, forward strand.
GCCTGAGAAGCACTCAAGATGGTGACTTACGCGAGCACTGTCTCCTCCTTGCTGAGGCGAGAGGTAAGGGCACCTAGCACTTCTTGGGAAGCCAGAGGAAGGCCAAAGCCACTTAGGGCTGCAACTGCGTGGTAGATCTGGGCCACGGAGGAGTCTTCACTGACAGCTGCCAGAAGCAGATCTTTGGTCTCATTTGAAATAGAGATCTAAGAAAGGATGGGTAGACAGAGTTTAGAACAGGTACTAACAGCCTGTGGTAGGCACGCCAAAGATGGCAAGCAGAGCAACTGCTGAGGTCACACCACCCGCCTGGGCTGTGATCACCCCTCTTTGACATCTCAGAGGCCAGAATTAAATTATCTGTAAAACCTCAGCATAACACTTTTGAAAAGATTCTGGCAAGTCACTTGTCTACCGATATGGCTCTTCTCCTGTGTTCAGAAAAATGGATTTCTAGAAATCTGATGTGGGGGCATTCTTCTTTTGCTTTAAACATTTTTAAATGTTAAAGGGAGACTGAAAGAAAAAAATAAGACTTCCCAGAAGAGAGGCAACTATAGGAAAAAGTTATTTAAAATTCATGAAAAGTGAAAACTTGGGAAAAATAAAAAGTCTATTTCTTTAAGAAAAAAAAAAAATTACAAGAATGGAATTCCCACCCACACTTAATGGGGTCTCACTGCTAAAAATATATATATATTCTGACATGACTTTCCCTTTTTAAAAATACACTTTACAGTTTAAAGTAAAGGTAAATGTAGAAGCTGGACTCACCTCACACCCTGAGAGGGCCTGGCTGGACTGGGCAGCATAGAAAAGGGAATCCACGTTGCTCGGATCAAGGTTTGATTTAATGAAGGTGCATGCTTGCTAAATGGGGGGAAAGTCAATGATAAGTGGTGAAATACACAGTGATTAGGAAAACTGTACGTGTTTTTTGGATGACAGATAAAATTCTCAGCAATCCATGATGGCTTAAAGTATGAGAGCTACACAAGATTTCATTTTTCAAGCAGATATTTTCCACAGAACACTGTATTATCCCAAAATGCTAACTTCATAGAAAGAGCAACAAACCTGAAGGCACTCTTGTCCTTCTGAACCTAGAAAAGGAAGGAAAGGAACCACTTCCACCGATCACCTGCTCTAACCATAACCTGTGTGGGGTGTTTATGATGCTCTTCCTTTTAATGAACATAAGGACCCTGTGGTAGATACTATCATCCCCATTTAACAGAATAAGAAACTGATGCTTGGAGTTGGTAAGTAATGTAATGAAGGTGACAAAGCTAATAAACGGCAGTGTCTCCACTTCGATGTCTCCAAAGCTAAGTCAGGTTCAACACATCTAACATAAGCTAGAAACCTTCTATTTCTTCATCTGGACCTTCTGGCTCATGTACGGGCATCACCATGCACCCTAAATCAGAAACCTAGGACTCATTCTCGACTTTTCCCTCACCCTCCAAGCCTATCGAGTCTCTCAAACCCGATCACCAATCTCTGGAGCTTCCCTCCTTGCCTTATGTCAGGCCCCTGCCATTTCTCATGGAGACTGTTACACTCATCTCCTAACTGGTCTGCAAGTCATGCAATCCATTCTGCATACTGCTTCAAGAGTGATCTTTACAAGGTGCAAAAGTGTAATAGGGAAGAACCTTTTGTATCCTATTACAAGTTAATCACTAAAGGGATGCTGACTATAAGCTTAAATTATACATGATGACCCAACTCTGGGAATGACCTCCCAGGTAATGAGCATTAAGCTAAAATATCTTTGTTTAGCTCACAGGAAACATGCTGACCAGGCCCATCTGTGAATGACTGCAGGGAGGAAGAAATTAACACAACCCCTCTGGAGGCTGATGGGAATGGGGAAGTGTTTGACTTCATTCCCACCCCTTTTACTATAAAAGGAGCCTGAATTCTAACTCAGGCAAGATGGATCTTTGGGGCACGAGCCCATCTTCTCAGTCTGCCGGCTTTCTGAACAAAGTCTTTATCCCTTGCCCCAACACCTCATCTCTCGATTATTGGCCTGTCATGAGGCCAGCAGCAGAAGCTTTGTCTTGGTAACAAGCATATCCATCTTACTCGGCTAGTAAAACCCTTGGGTGGTTCCTTATCCTTCTTAGAACAAGACTCAAAGTTTCTGATCTGGCATAAAATGCCCTCATGACTGGGACTTCCCTGGTGGCACAGTGGTTGAGAATCTGCCTGCCAATGCAGGGGACACGGGTTCGAGCCCTGGTCCGGGAAGATCCCACATGATGCAGAGCAACTAAGCCCGTGTGCCACAACTACTGAGCCTACACACCACAACGGCTGAAGCCCACGCGCCTAGAGCCCATGCTCTGCAACAAGAGAAGCCACCGCAATGAGAAGCCCGTGCACCGCAACGAAGAGCAGCCCCTGCTCGCCGCAACTAGAGAAAGCCCACGTGCAGCAACGAAGACCTAACAGAGAAAGGAAGGAAGAAAGGAAGGAAGGAAGAAAGAAATATATATATATATATGAATGCCCTCATGACTGACCCTCACTCTCTGTGGCAGCTTCCTCACCACAGCCCCACCAACTCCAAAATCTTACCCTCCACCCCACTGCAGTTCCCCATGCTCTCACCATTTATGTTCCTGACCCTGCTACCCCCCACTCCGTGCCAGGAGCACCTTTCCCTTGTCCTTCTTGCCTGCCAAACCAGGTCCCATCTTCATCTCTGCTCAGATGTCACCTTTTCCAGAGAACCTTCCCTGATATTCATCCAGGACAGGACAAGTGCCTTCCCTCCCGAGCACTCCCCCAAAGCACTTACCACACTGTACTAACTACCTACCTCCCCCCCCAGGGACTAGTTACTTGAGAGCAGAGACTTTGAGAAATTCCCACCACAGTGCCTGGCACAGAGTGGACACATAAGAAAACCCATGCTATTCCTACTATATCAAGAAATAACATTTAAGAGCTAGCTATAGCACTAAATACTTTGGTTGAGGTAACATAAAATTCAGCTATTCAAAATTAAATGGTAATAAAAACAGTTAAAAGTGGATGCTTCCCAGTAGGACAAGGTGGGCCACGGGATGGATGGTTACTATTCACTAATAGCTGTTCTGTATTATCTGGTATTTTACTGTATGCATGCGCTCGCTACTTCAACCAAAAAAACTTTTGTTTTTAATTTTATGAATAACACTTAAATAAGAGTCTCAAACAAATGAGTTTCAACCAGAAGTCTGAAGGAGTCCAAAGAGAAAAAGAAAAGAAACAAAATACTTCATACTGCACAAATTAGGGATCTGAAGAAAACAACCTATTCAAGGAATCCTTTCAGCAGAATGTGGGCAAGCTTAAGACGTGTGCTTTGTCGCCATCTGGTGCTTTAGCAATAGAACAACACCCAAGGCCCCAAACAATGACTATGGTCATTGTTAACAATTTTTGAGCACTTAAAATTTGTCAAGCACTGTTGACAAGTGCTGTATACGCATTTCTCATTTAATAAGGGGATCTATGCATTAGGTCCTCCTACTACCTTAAGTTTACAGACAAGAAAACTGGGGCATTAGAGAGGAACCTGACTCGTCCAAGGTCACTCAGCTCTTAATGGAGGAGCTGGAATTCAGGCCCAGGCAGCCTGGCTCCAGAGTCTGAGCTATACAACCTGTCTCTCTCTCTCAAGGGACTATTAAAAACGACCTGTTCCTGAATAAAACCAGCGTCATGCCTACTCGTTTGCACAGAGAGATCTAGGTAAACAGTACCAAGGGTCTGTGGCTTCGAAGCTCAAAATGTCGACAGCTTAGTTTTAAAAGCGGCAAAAATAAGGGACCTCACAAAACATGCTCTGGACCCTCAGGAAGCCCACCCAGATCTGAGGCTTCAGCTGGCCGATTGCAGGGGATCTGTAACTCCAACTCCTGCTGCCCTAGTTCCACACTCACCCTTGCAAGTGAAGGCTGAAAATCGCCTCCTAAACATCCATCCCCTGTCTGTTCCCCTCCAATTTTCTGTGCCCAACTATCTAAATATCCTCCTGAGTGAAGGACATCAGTGCTTTTCTCAGTCCATTCTTCCCTACAACTCCCCAGCCTGAATCAGCAACCAAGAAGACAGTAAATCTCTCTCTCATCTGCCCTTTCCTCTCCAGTAGCAGCCCCCAACTCCTGTCTCCTCTCAGCCTAGGCTTTGTAATCTCGCCAGACTCTGTCAGGCTACTGCAGCACACGCTGGCAACAGCCTCCGTCCATACCAGGTCTTGGTAGCTGGGCTGGCTTTTTCCCCACGCGCTCTGACCACCCCTCTGCTCCAGCCAACTCACGGCCCCCACAAGGCAACAAGCACTTCTAAGCCTCTAGGCTTAGTACGGGCTGTTCTCTCCATCAGGAAGCCCATCCATCTCGTCAGTTCAGCTTCTCCCTCTCAACTGGTAACTCCTAATGTATCAACAAAACTCAAGACTGATTTGAAAGTAAAACTTACCTTGATCCTTCTCTCCCCTCCAGCTGCTACCTTCTCTCTCTTCCCACCAGTGAACTCCAAATTATTGAAGCCAAAGGACATTTTCCAATGCTCATGCCCTTAACACTGGATAGAACCTTCCTTGTTCTAAAACATTCCCTTCCCTTCGCTTCCAGGATTACCCTGCCCTCCCATGGCTCTCTTCCTCCTTCTCAGCTGCTCCTCAAGTTTCGTCCTCTTCTCCCTGACCATTTAACACTGGAGTTTTTCAACTCCTAGGCCCACTTCTCATCCATCCCCTCTCTTCCTAGGCGATCTCAATCATGCCCATGGCTTCATCCAGAACCGTTATGCAGGTAATTCTCAGATTTGTACCCCCAGCCCAGACTTCTCTCAAAGGCCACTTACATGATTCAAAGGCATTTTAAGCTCAACATCTTTAAGACCGAATTTATGATCTTTCCTGCACAAACCTAATTCTCTTCCTGTGTTCCTATCCTAAAGAATGGCCCAACCATCCATCCATGTGGCAAAAGTCAGAAGTCCAGGTGTCATCTTTTGTACCCCGCCAGCATTCAATCTTGCCCCATATTCCCCTGCGAAAATCTGTCCTCCACAAGGCAGGAGAGAAACCTTTCCAAAATGAAAACTAGATCCTGATACTTGCTGCTTAAAATCAACTTCTCTTTAGAGAAAAAGCAAAATCTTCCCTCTGACTACCAAAGCACGGAGGCTTAGACCCAGCCTTCCTCTCTAGCTTTCTCACATTCTCTGTTCTTATACAGCCTCCTCTCAGTCTCTCAAATGTAAGCTGCTCCCTAACTGCACAGGTCCTTTGCACATGCTATTTCCTCTGGCTAAAGTCCCTTCCCTCCCCGTCTCCTGGTTAAGTCCTACTTTCCCTTTAGAATTCAGATCCATCATACCTTCCTTCATTTAATAAACAGCTATTGAGTACTACCACCTGCCAGGTGCTCTCTAGGTACTGGAAATACACAACAAATAAAATCAACAAAGTTCCTGCCCTCAAGGAGTTGTAATTTAGGGGTATACAGAGTGAGACTTAAGTTCAGAGATTTCTTTAGAAGTGCCTTCCCTGACCAGGTCAAAGTCCCCTATTTCACACCTATAACACCATACATCTCACCTTCATAAAACTTGCCATTGTTATAAATATTCATGTATATATTTATTACATGACTAATGCTTGTCTCCACTATTAGAGGATACATTCCAAAAGGCAGATGCTCTCTTTGTTGTTCAATACTGGATCCCCGGTGCCTAGCTTCATGCTCAGCACACAGCAGAAACTCACTAGACATCTGATGAATGACTAAAGGAATCGTGTAACAGCCAGCACAGATGGTAATTTCCCCCGTACAAGGCCGGGACTAAGAGTAAGTGTTCTCAGCAGACCGGGTCAGTGAGCAGCTCCCTCTTCTGGACTCCCCTGGCACTTCCCACACACTACACGTTACATGTGTCTCTGTACTCACACCTGGTCTCTGTTATGGTTCCTGTCTCTCACTAGATAATGATCTCCTCTGCACTTAGCATAGTATCTTGCACATAGCAGATGCTCCATAAAATGACTACTGCCTGAAGGACTGCCTGCTTCTCTGCTATTCCCAGTAACTGGCTGAGTGCCTGGCCCTCAACAAGCACTCAGGATTTGTTGAATGGATACAGATATACTTACCTTGTACTCACCATGTGCCAGATACTGAGCTAAGCACTTTACATTTATCACATTTAATTCTCACAACAACTCTATAAGGTAGATATTCTTATCCCCTTTCACAGATCAGGAAAGTGCCTGCCTGATTGACTGACAATCTGTGAACACTGTCTAACGTGTCCTGATTTCAGTCATTAGAATCTAAGCTACCATCACAATTTTTGCATATTATGTCTCCCATTTACTTAATATTTTCATTAAAATGAATACAAAATAACCCTCAATGTTCCTGTCTTATAAAAAGCTAAGCAATAATATCTATAGGGACTTCCCTGGTGGCACAGTGGTTAAGGATCCGCCTGTGGGGATTCTTAACCCCACAAGGTAACATAGGTTTGATCCCTGGTCTGGGAAGATCCCACATGCCACGGAGCAACTAAGCCCGTGCACCACACCTACTGAGCCTGCGCTCTAGAGCCCGAGAGCCCCAACTGCTGGGCCCATGTGCCACAGCTGCTGAAGCCGTGTGCCTGGAGCCCACGCTCCACAACAGCGGAGGCCGTCGCAATGAGAGGCCAGCACACTGCAACAAAGAGTAGCCCCCGCTCACAGCAGCTAGAGAGGGCCCACATGCAGCAGCGAAGACCCAACACAGCCAAATAATAAATAAATAAAAAATCTATAAAATCGCTGTTCTCATGTGCTTATGTTTTTTTTTTTTTTTTTTTTTTTGGCGGTACGCGGGCCCCAAACTGCCGTGGCCTCTCCCGTTGCGGAGCGCAGGCTCAGCGGCCATGGCTCACGGGCCCAGCCGCTCGCGGCATGTGGGATCTTCCCAGACCGGGGCACGAACCCGTGTCCCCTGCATCGGCAGGCGGACTCTCAACCACTGTGCCACCAGGGAAGCCCTGTGCTTATGTTTTTAAAATATACATACACAGTACTTGATATCAAAATGAAAGATGTTCAGTCTTCATAACACCTAAAATCAACTCTCATTCCACACACCACTGTTCCCAGAGCTGCGCTCTACTCTCATATTCTTATTAAACCCCATTCCTCTCAGTTCTGCTGCTGAATCTCTTTTGACAAAATAACCAAAATCTCCCCTAATGATCTATCTGTGAGAACAACCAACTCAGTGCATCTAGCAGAACTGAGGGAGTTCTCTCTACTCAGCTGAAAGCAACAACAGCTGAGCAGGACACATCCCACTACATGGAAGTGACAGTAACAGAGACTCTCTCTCAATGGATTTCTTTAGTGTACACCTCTAATAAGGAAATTCACCAGCTCCAAAACGTCCATACAAACTCCCTTCCTTCCACTGCTTACAATGTACACATCACACCATCACCACAGCACATTTCATAAGTGATTAAAATGAAGTACGTGATTAACTCATTTATTTTCCGATTTAGAGGCACATTAAGAAGCTTTCATTTCTATTAAGCTAAAGTTTACAATTCATTCATTCAACAAATATTTGTGGAACACCCTCTTCATTAGGCATTAAGCAATGGGGATGACAGTAGGAGAAAAAATAAAATGTCAATCAACATACATTTACCGCTACTACCATGTAATAGTACTACTAAGAACTAATACTGATTACACCCATTACTACATGCCATCACCATGCCAACCAACCTACATCCATCACTTGTGAGCTGAGTACTAGAACTATCTCCATCTTACAGATGAGAAAACAAAGATTCTGAAAGGTTCGGTAAGCTGAACAGGTTACTCAGCAGTGTAGTTGTGAAGTCAAAATCTTGAAGCTAACTAATGTGACTTTAGAGTCCGTATTATGAACAAAAAGCCCACAGCTAATCATGTAATTACCCCCAAATCACACTGTACTGCAGCTGTCTGGATGGCTTCAGCCTATGTCTTCAGCCCTGACCAATGTGCCCTCAAACTCATTACATCAGCAGAGAACACCTATAGGGGCATGAGTTCAACCTAAATCCACATGCAGCTCTAAATCATGAGACAGATAAAAAGGCATCATTTGAGGCTTCCCTGGTGGCACAGTGATTAAGAATCAGCCTGCCAATGCAGCGGACACAGGTTCGAGCCCTTGTCCAGGAAGACCCCACACACTGCAGAGCAACTAAGCCCGTGTGCCACAACTACTGAGCCTGTGCTCTAGAACCAGCGAGCCACAACTACTGAGCCCGAGTACCACAACCACTGAAGCCCGTGCACCTAGAACCTGTGCTCCGCAACAAGAGAAGCCAGCGCAATGAGAAGCCTGTGCACCGCAATGAAGAAGAGCCCCCGCTCGCTGCAACTAGAGAAAGCCCACGTGCAGCAATGAAGACCCAGCGCAGCCAAAAATTAATTAATTTATTGACTGATTAATTAATTTTAAAAAGTATCATTTCAGTTAGAGTGACAGCGCCTCACTCCTCACTCCTCCAGGAGGCCCCTGGACGGAATCCTATGGTCCCACAGAATTTTGAAATAGACCAGCAGAAAACTCTCACCCTGCATTCAGATCCGCCAAAATTTAACATTAGCCTAATATTCCAATTTTATCTCCTACACCTTATGATACAAAACCTCTACTGGTCAAGACTGCTCCACCCTATGTCTCCCAATTGTCTGTTCTCTCTCTTTCCCAAGCCCTTTACAGACACTGTGGGCCTTCCATACAGTACCTGCACCAGCATTGTCTGAACTCACCTGAATAAATTATAAATAGAAGCAAAACTTTTAAAGTTATAATTATAATATAATAATTATTAAATAATTATATTATAATTATAATATAATAATTATTAAATAATTATATTATAATATAATTATAATAATAGCTACCATTCAAAGGGCCTTTCGTGGGCCAGTCACTTACTAGGCATAATATGATTTCACTTTATCTTTACAATGATCCCATGAGGAAGGCATCACAACTCCCATTTTACAGAGAGATGGAGCCAGAACTAAAAACTTGGGCTAGCGACTCTGCTGCCTGTACTCTTTTCTCTTGAACAAAACTAATTTTATTAGGAGGTACATTGACCTGGAGGGTTTAAAACAACATGAGGGAAGTCTGTTTCATTAACAGTCACACACAGGAAGGAAATATTGGGCAGCAACAAGAGATAGCTGTCAGGAAGAAATCTGAATAAGCACAGCTCTCATATAGCAGGGATTAGCAAACTTTCTGTAAAGGGCCAGAGAGTATAAATATTAGGCTTTTGGGGCCAGATAAGTCTCTTCAGTAATTACTCAATTCTACTGTTAAAGTGCAATAGCAGCCATAGCAATATGTGAGTGATAGGGTGTGGCTGTGTTCCAGTAAACTTTTATTTACAAAAACAGGCTTCAAGCTGGACCCTGGGGGCCATTATGCAGATGATGGTTGGCAGACACTGGACAATTTTCTTAACCTTTCTAAGCTTGCATTTCCTCCTCTATTACAGGATAATATTTCTGACCATATAGAATGAAGACAACTCAGATAACATATCCAGGGTACCTGGCACATATGAGACATTCAATAAATAATAACAATTACTGATTCTAGTCTCGGCCAGAAAATATTTAAGCCAAGGACATCAGAAACTCTCAAAGACTATTGGATTACATAGAAACAAACAAAACACACACAGAGACATTCTGGCCCACTGGCAAAAATGGGACATTTTGAGCATCAAAAACAATAACAATTACAATGGATTGCAAGACATCAACAGGGACTACCAGTTCTGACCAGGACAGAAATAAACGTACTGAATTTACCAGTCTGTCATAAATAACTGTAAAACTGAACAAAATAGATGAAGCTGAGATGCTGGACATGTACAGACAGGACAAGGCCGTGACCCTTGAAAGAATGTAAACAGTATGACAATAGAACAAATGATGGGAGTTTAAATATATTGTTATAAGGTCCCTTCCTTATCCGTGATGTGGCAAAATAATAAATCAAAGTATACTGTGATAAGTTAAGATGCATATTACAATCTCTAGAGCAACCTCTAAAAAAATAAGTAAGCTAAAAAGCCAATAGAAGAGGGCTTCCCTGGTGGCACAGTGGTTGAGAGTCCACCTGCCGATGCAGGGGACATGGGTTCGTGCCCCAGTCCAGGAAGATCCCACGTGCCGCGGAGCGGCTGGGCCCGTGAGCCATGGCCGCTGAGCCTGAGCATTCGGAGCCTGTGCTCCGCAACGAGAGAGGCCACAAAAGTGAGAGGGCCACGTACCGCAAAAAAAAAGCCAATAGAAGAGATAAACTGGAATATTAAAAAAAAAAAGATTCAATCTAAGACAGGAAAAGAGGAGAAAAAAATGGATAAACAAATAGAAAACAAGATGGTAAACTTAAACCCAACAGTATAGTTACAAAAAAATATAAATGAACTAAATCCCCAATTAAAAGACAGAGATTGCCAGAATGGATAAAAAACAAGTCCCTACTATACACTGTGTACAAGAGATAGATTAGTGTTACAACACCTGAATCCACTGATTCAACTTTATCATAACTAAAAATGAAACAATCAGATATTATGCATCCACTGATAGGAAGCACACAGCACTGCCTATGAACTATTTCTGCCAAGAAAACCGACCCTGATTATAATTAAGCCTCAAGAGCTAACTATCAGTTTTAGGAATTAAAGAGATAAGGAAATATGTTCAAAAACAGCATGAGGATGCAATCAATCAAAAGCAGAATGTGGAAAATTCTCCAGGACAAGTGACCTGGCTTGTTCCCTAAATAAAAGATGGGGGCAGGGACTGTTATAGATGAAAAGGGTCTTGAGAAACATCAACAAATGCAATGTGTGGACCTTGTTTAGATCCTGATTCAAACCAACATTTTTTGTTAGCTCAAGATGACTAAACACAGACTGGGAATTAAATGACATTAAAGAATTATTATTAACCTTGCTAGGTGAAATAAAAGGACTGTCATGTTAAAAAAAGTATAGATGTATGTCAGATATGTCTGGTATTTGCTATAAAACACACCAGCAAAAAAATAAAATAAATAAGGAGAGGAGAATAAATGTAATAAAAATGGCAAAATGTGAACACTTGTTCAAACTGGCAAATGGTATGAGAAGAGCTCATTAGATGTTCCCACCACTTCTGTGAATGTTTGCAAACTTCCATAATAAAAGATTGAAACAAAACGAGCTGTTGTTCTTTTAACTCGCACTAGAATGTAAGTTCTCTGAAGGCAGTGATTTTGACTGGTTCATCCACCACTGCATGCCCAGGGCCTAGCCCAGGGCAGTAAACAACCTAGCAATAGTAGTTCATACAAAAGTGGACTAAACTGTCAATCCAGTGGGTCAGGTACTCACCACCCTCCTCACAAGAACCACTGGTCTTGAAGGAAGCAAAGGGCAGGAGCTCTGAGACCCAGGGAGGATCCCAGGACAGGCCTTAGGCAAAGGGACTAAGCGGCTAATTAGACAAGTTAGGCTCACTAAAAGGCACTGTCCTCTGCAGAAGGTTACATTTCCCTAACCTGTTGAACCCAGGCATGGCCAAGGGACTTGCTTTAGGCAAAGAAATGAGAAAGATAAAAAGTGGCAAGTATCTCTTCTGAGCAGAAGTTTTAAAAGCCATGCTTTCATTTGTACACAGTCCAGAAAGAGACTCCTCCATCAGGCTAAATCCCTTTTTCGTTTTCCTGGGGGGGAGGGGGGGGCGGTACCCACGCCCTGTGGCATGCGGAATCTTAGTTCTCTGACCAGGGATCAAACCCGCGCCCCCTGTATTGGGAGTGTGGAGTCTTAACCACTGGACCGCCAGGGAAGTCCCCAGGCTAAATCTTAGACTGAAGAAACATGGAGCAAAGCCCCAGCTGACCCTTGATGGCCATATAGTAAGAGCAAAAAATAAACTTTAGTCATAAGCCATTCAGATTTGGGGTCATTTCTACACTAATACAAGAAAGGAGAGGCAGAATTCTAAAGATGCCATCTTTAGATATCCATCTACTGAATATTTATTTAAACTAATAGAGAACTGCCATGAAGGGATTTTGCAGGTGTAATTAAAGCCCCAAATCAGCTGACCTTAAAATTTAGAGATTATCCAGGTAGGCCTGACCCAAGCAGGTAAGTCCTTTAACAGCAGAGTTTTCTCCAACTGGGAGCAGGAGGTCAGAGAGACCTGAAGAGTAAGAAGGACTCAACATGCCATTGCTGACTTAAATGGGGAGGGGGAAGATGAGAAGAAATTCAGTGCCTTCAGGAGCAGAGAGCAGTCCTTGGCTTCACAGCCACAGGGATCTGAGACCTACAACCACAAGGAAGTGGATTCTGCCAACCACCTGAAGGAGCTTGAAGTAGATTCTTCCCCAGAGCCTCCAGGTAAGAGCCCAGCCTGGCTAACACCTTTATTTCAACCCATGAGACACTAAGCACAGAGCCTGGCGAAGCCTGCCTGGACTTCTGACCTACAGAACTATCCGATCATAAATGAATGTTGTTTTAAATCACTAAGTTTATTGTAATTTGTTACACAACCTTAGAAAACTAATATACAAGGTTTATGTGAGAAACCTGGCGCTAATTCCTTTCCCTAGCTGTCTGTGCTTCTGTAATGAATAAAATATAAATTCACAGTTTAAGACTGTTCTTAAATCTAAGAAAGGTTTCAGTTATGATGCATTTTCCTCCTCAAAGGTCCAAAAAGTATATCGAAATGCCTGATGCTGTGACTATCAGTGTTCAATAAAGGTGAATGCTCCCCATCTTGAACTCCTTTATTATGAGGGACACACATAGGACACTTAACAAGTACAGTCTCATTGTAAATGTTTCAGTAAAAGCTACAGTAAAAGTTTCTAAAGAATCTATGACTTGCTCTCCTTTATATTCTACTAAAACACCTGGCATGGTCCTAACATATATTAGGCATTCAAGAAACAAACAAAAAAACATCTGTCAGATTGGTATAAATATTTATTATATTGGGTCACCCTCGGTTATCCTCAAATGAGCAAGAGTTAGTTTTTTTTTTTTTTTTTTTTTTTTTTTGCGGTACGCAGGCCCCTCACTGCTGTGGCCTCTCCCGCTGCGGAGCACAGGCTCCGGATGCGCAGGCTCAGCGGCCATGGCTCACTGGCCCAGCCGCTCTGCAGCACGTGGGATCTTCCCGGACCGGGACACGAACCCGTGTCCCCTGCATCGGCAGGCAGACTCTCAACCACTGCGCCACCAGGGAAGCCCAAGAGTTAGTTTTGAAGTACACAAAAGGAACCCAGTGAAGGGATGAGGCCACCAAGACAAAAGTGGTCTTTACCTTTACATCTGGCACCTGGGCACCAAGGCTGCTGAGTCCCACGATGGAGTAGAAAGCAGATTCCAAACTTGTGAAAGGGCGATCCAGCGAGGCTTTCAGTCTTTCCACGTCATGCCTAGTGAGGTAGTGAGTGGGCGTCAGAGCATGGGCGCTGGCTATGATTGTCAGGGCCAACAGGAAGACAGTGCTTGAACCTTGGGGGGAAACGACTATTAAATAAATACACTCCACACTATTCCAAAGTTCTATACAAAGTTCCAACGATGAGGCACACCAAGGTCTGGGAACAAAATTATGTGAGGAAGGGTGAGGGAACTGGGAGGTTCAACCTGGAGACACGCCTTGGGGAAGTGGTGGGCATGGTCTTCAACTCTCTGAACGACAGTCCTCCCAGGAGCCTCTGTGCCTCTAAAGCAAGGGGCTCATCATGCCATTCCCGTCTCAAGTACATTTGAAACTCGTATGCCTCATAGGACAAACCCAATCCTGAATCCTCCCCGTGGTCTTGCCCGTTTCCCAACCAGATCTCCTCCCCCACTCTTTCATCTGTTGCTCTCTGCCCTCCTCTCCGTTCCTCTCAGTAGTCAGTGTTCTTTCCCACCCAGCTCTTTTACATGCCTTCTCCCGCTTAATTTCGACTTTCAGATTTCGAGTATCTCTTCCTTAAGAAGCCTCCCAACAGCCCTCCTTTGGATGAGGTCCCAGTACTATGAAGTACCAAAGAACGAGGTTTCTGGGGCCAGGTTTAAATCCTAGCTGTCACTTCTTAGCAAGGTGGCCATGGCAGGTACAATGTGACCAGCTGTGCCTCAGTTTTCTCAAGTATGAAGTGGGATAATAACAGTATCTATCTCAGGGTTGTTAGGATTACATGTGTTAATACAGAAAACGTTAGTGACTGGCACATATATAAGTGCTATATAAATGTTAGCAACTCCTTCTATTACATTATTGTTGTTGTTGTTCCTATATCCGCTCACAGCAACCTGCACTTCTATGTAGAATTTTTCACAACTAAAATTAGTAGTGTAATGTCCGATTCCTCTGCTAAACTGTAAGCTTCATGAGGATAGAGACCGTTGCTTTTATTCATCCCAGTAATTCCAGGTCTTGCACATTGTTTGGCACATAGCAGTACTGAAATAATATTTGCTGAATAAATGGAAAGAAAAATCAATCCTCAGCCATTATGCCCCAGGGTACAGAGAGAAATCATAGGAGTGGAACATTTCTACTTTTCATTTGGAAAAAAACACTTTCAAATGGGCAGCTTCATAAACAGTATGCCTTCCAAGTAATAGTAATCACAAGGTTAACATTAATGATTAATGCTCCTTTGCCTATAGCGTCAAATTTAGTTTGAACCAGAACCCCTTAAAAAAGGTATTTTACAAATAAGAAAACTGAGGACCCGAACAGCTTGGAGATAGCCAATCTTGTACTCAAACCCAGGTCTATCTATGGAGTTCGCACTCCACTATTTTTTAGAGAATGTTGTAGAACGGATACCTACACTAGGGGCATGAGTGTTAGTGCTATTTAAGTCCTCGTGTGTGTTAAATAACCTAAAGAATGCAAAAGCTCTTGAAAAAAACTAGAAAGAGATCTATAATGTGGATCATCATTCATCAAATATTTATTAAATACCTACTATGTACCAAGCACTATTTCTGGTGTTAAAAATACAACAGGAAACAAAACAAAAACCCCTAACCTCATGGAGCTTACATTCTAGTTGGAAAAGAAAGACATTACACAAAATAATTATGAAACATTATTTATCATCTTAGAAGGTGAAAAGTGCTATGGAGAAAAATAAAGCACAGAAGGAATATCTGGGAAGAGCTGTAATTTTAAATATGGTAGCCTGTGAAGCCCTAAGAAATAAAGATATTGTGTGTAAACCTGAAGGAAAAGAAGGAGCAAGTCATAAAGATATTTGGAGGGAAACTATCCCAAGAAAAGCAAGGGCAAATACCCTGAATCAGGAGTGCAGATGGTGTTTTTTGCATTAGCAAAGAGAACAATATGGCTGGAGAGGATTAAGCAAGGGGTGAGAAGTAGGGACAAGGTAACAGACGTAGCAGAGGCCAAATCCAGAGGGCATTATAGGGACTTTGGCTTTTATAAAGTGAGATGGGAGCCACGGGAAAATCTTGAGCAGAGGAGTGACTCGACTTACATTTTAACAGGAACTTTGTGTTGAGAATAAACAATACTGTGTTGAGATTATAGAGAAGTAAGGATAGAAGACTACTGCCATAACCCAGGAAAAAAGATGTTGGTGGTCTAAGCCAGGGTGACAGCAATGGAGGTACTGAGAAGTGGTTGAAGTCTCGCTAGAATTCAAAGTTAAAGCCAGAATTGATAATGGTTCGAAAGATGTAAAAGAGATACTTATGCTGAATCCCCAGTGCCTTGAATATATGCATGCACTCAATACCTTAAGATCTAGTGAGTAACTATGACTAGCTTTTGCCAGCTCGACTGTAAGTTCCCCTAACACAGCATCTGTGCCAGAATCCTGATATCTCCACCTCATATTAATCATAACTGCGTGTCTAAAATTTGAGCACCTAACATCTGTACGATATGCCCACACTATGCTAAGTAGTTTGCATCCATTTAGTCATTAAATCCTCACAGCATCCAAGTGAGTGTGGTTTACAGACCATGAAATTGAGTCTCAGAAATAGTTACCTGCCCTAAGACACAACTAGCTGAGAACCAAACTGTAGGAACTCTATTATCCTCAACCTCTCAAATAATGGAACAGTGAGCTCACTGACTTATTCACCGTTACCCGGGGCAAGTTACTTCCCTTCTCTGATATTCCATCTGTCAAATGGAAATAATAACAGTACACATTTCCCAAGCTGTTCTGAGACTACATGAGGTTCCATCCTGCACAGTGCCCACTCAATACCTAGCAATATAGTTAAGCTTACTGAGTGCTTACTTAGTGCCACACTATTCCACGCTATGCAAAGAGATTAACTGATTTAACACTCACCGTAATTCATGAGGTAGATAACCTGACTAACCTATTTTACAGATGAGAAACTGAGGGGCAGAGAAGTTAAGTAACTTGCACAGGGTCACATTAACGAATACGTGGCAGACGGCAAGTTTGTACCGGAGACTCTAACTTCAGGACTCATGCTCTAAACTTCCAAAGAGAGGTGACTGACTGTCTTGCCCCTTTCATTAAAAAGGAAATCATGGTCCAAAAACAGGACGATTTGGCCAAAAGCTCACTCTTACGCCTCCTGGCCCGGAAGCCCGCGCAAGTCAAATGAATGAGTTAAGCCAGCCCGAGCGTTATCCGCGGCCGCGGTCCCTGGCTGGGCCTCGGGGGGACCCGCACCTCCACACCGCACCCGTACCCAACCCCTCCTCCGCGGCAGTCCCACCCGCTGGCCAGCCCTTCGTCAGACCCTCGACCCCAAGAGCCCGAGCCCGAGCCCGAACCTATGCCCATGCCCCTGCCCCGCAGGGAAAGGGGATCCCGCCTAGCCGGCTCCTGCGTGGAGAGCACTAGTCTCCTGCGGGCGGGGGCCCACTCGCCAAGGCCTGCGGGCCGCGGGACCCCGTTGTCGAGCCATGCGCAACGCCTCACCCGGCGGCGCCATTCCTCCTAGCAGGTCCCACCAGGGCCCGAGACACAAGCGGACTTCCGCGCGGGAAAGTGGCTCCAAGAGTGCGCCGGAGGGGACTCCAGGGATTCGCGGCAGACCCCGCGTGCTAGGATGGGCTCTAGGTACAGGTCAGTCCCCGCCGTCCCGCTGGGCCCGGTCGCTCCCAGCAGCTGCGGCCGGAATTCCAGTCCACGCGCGCAGACTGCGCTGCAGTCCTCGCGTACAGGCCCGCTACCCCCCCGCGCCCTGGCCCACTTGGAACCGACCGCCTCGCAACCGTCCCATTCCGTGAGCTGCCGGCACGCGGTTGGACAAGGCCTTGGGGAGGGCCTCATACGCCTCCCCCTGTGATTGGCCGATTGCACTGTCACTCAGTCGTTTCTCTGCAGCCCGGCCGATTTTAAAGGAATAGGAAGGGTCCGGTGGGGAAGGGCCCGCAATGTTCGAGGGGTTTTGGGTTTTGTTAGAAAATTAAAAATTATGGCAACTTTCTCCAAAGATTGTTTCGGTTCTTAATAACTGACCTTCGAGACAGTTATGATTTTTTAACTGATTTGCACAGCATTTGTATGAGGAGAATATTAGCCCAATTTTACAGACGAAGTAACAGCCTCAAAAAAGGAAGTGACTTGTCTAAGAACTCAATAATAGCTAACTCTGATTATTGGGAGTTTACGGGATAGCCCGACAGTGTACTGAGCACTCCATGTACACTATTTCATTTACTCCTCATCACCATTCTGTGAAATATGCACTATTTGTATTCCCATTTTATAGAGAAGGAAAGTAAAATATTTGAACCCAGACAGTCTGACTCCAAAATCTGTGCTTTTAACTATTATGAACATATAAAGTATTCACTATGCGATAACTCTTACTATAATTAGTGTCCCGGAAATTATCCTAAATAAGGGAGAGTCAGTTCTTTCTATGTCTGGTACTGTGCTGTTGGGTATGGTATACTAGCCGTTAAATATGTGGATATTTTAATTTGAATTTAAATTAATTAAAATTAAAAATTCAGTTTGTCAGTTGTACTTACCACATCTCAAGCACTCAGTAGCCACATGTGGCTGGTGGAGATCATGTTGGACCGTGCAGAATTATAGAACATTTCCACTACCACAGAAAATTCTATTGGACAGCACTGATCCAGAATATATAAAGAACTCTTCCAACTCAGTAATAAGACAACCAAGGGTGTGCTGAAGCCTCATACTGGCTTGGAGAGTCAACTGTTGAATTTATCACAAATTTTGATAAACAACAAGGTCCTATTGTATAGCACAGGGAACAGTATTCAATATCCTGTAATAAAACAAAATGGAAAGGAATATGAAAAAGAGTATATATGTATAACTGAATCAGTTTGCTGTACACCAGAAACTAACACAACATTGTAAATTAACTATACTTCAATAAACGTATAAGGAATTTTGCAAATTGGTTGTTAAATACAGCTATTTAGAAAAATTAAACTATACGTACTTACAATGAAATAAAGTATATTGAAAACCAAAGTCATCATTTCCTAATTATTTTGCTGTATTTTACCATCATCTGTGTTTTTGTGCTAGCTTATATCTATAATGTCTGAATAGTGAAAATCTTATATCATGGTGTGGTACTACAGATCTCTTCCCAGTAACATTGATAGCTGAATTTTGGCTACAGTAGGAATATTTACCCCATACAATCAGCACATGCTATAGACCAGAGCTTGACTTATTGTTTTGTTACTGTGTAAACTTAATGTTGGAGAAAATGTTAATAGAGATTAAACTTAAAAGTATATCGCATCGATCAATTTCACATTGTCAATAGTACAAAAACTTGAGGAAATATTCTTCTCCTGTTTGAAAACTGTTATCCTATTCAGAAAAGAAGTCACTTCTAAAGTTTCAGTTACATCTTACTCATTAATATAAATGAAAATATCAAACTTCACAACTACGCTGAGAGAGTCTTTTTTAAACATTTACCAACATACTTTTGCAAGCCATCCAATAAAAAACATGGGCAAAAGATTTGAGTAGACACTTCATCAAAGATATACAAATAGCAAATAAGCACGTGAAAAGATGACCAACAGCACTGCATATTAAACCACAGTGAAATATTGCTACACATCCACTGGAACGGTTAATAATAAAAAGACCAACAGGGCTTCCCTGGTGGCGCAGTGGTTGAGAATCCGCCTGCCGATGCAGGGGTCACGGGTTCGTGCCCTGGTCCGGGAAGATCCCACATGCCGCGGAGCAACTAAGCCCGTGAGCCATGGCCGCTAGGCCTGCGCGTCCGGAGCCTGTGCTCCGCAACGGGAGAGGCCACAGCAGTGAGAGGCCCGCATACCACAAAAAAAAAAAAAAAAAAAAAAAAAAAGACCAACAATATCAAATATTGGCAATTTTTATGTGGAGCAACTGAAACTCTCATATACTGCTGATAGAAATGTGAAGTGCGGGCTTCCCTGGTGGCGCAGTGGTTAAGAATCCGCCTGCCAATGCAGGGGACATGGGTTCGAGGCCTGGTCCGGGAAGATCCCACATGCTGCGAAGCAACTAAGCCCATGTGCCGAAACTACTGAGCCTGTGCTCTAGAGCCCAAGAGCCATAACTACTGAAGCCCACACGTCTAGAGCCTGTGCTCTGCAACAAGAGAAGCCACCGCAGTGAGAAGCCCGTGCCCCCACTCGCCGCAACCAGAGAAAGCCCACATGCAGCAATGAAGACCCAACACAGCCAAAAATAAACAAACAAAATAAATAAATTTTTTAAAAAAAGAAATGTAAAGTGCAACAGGCATTTTGGAAAACAGATTGGCAACTTGCTTTTTCATCCACTAATATAGGCTAGACATTCAGCAAATATAGATCTATCCAGTCATTCACTGAATGAATATTTATTGAGCATTGCCATGTGCCAGGCGCTATTCTAGTCTCTTAGAATACATTCATGAACAAAACAGCCAAACATACAAACAAGAAAATGAAATAAATTTTTAAAAAAGAATAAGAAAAAATATATTAAAAAACAACAACAACAAAAAGAAAAACTAAAAAAAATTTTAAATAGCCAAAGATCCTTGCCCTCATGGAGCTTACATTTTAGCAGGAGGAAAGAGATGATAAATAATATCATTAACAAGTGAATGATATATTAGAAGGTGTTGTGTGCTATAGAAAAAAGAAAAAGTAAGAAAGAATAAAGGGGATTGAGGGTATAACTGATTCACTTTGTAGTAAAGGAGAAACTAACACACTATTGTAAAACAGTTATACTCAAATAAAGATGTTAAAAAAATAAAATAAAATAAAAGCAAACACCCTGATTCAAAAATGGAAAAAAAAAAAAAAAGGGATTGAGGGAGGTGAGGATGGTGTTCTACCTCAGTCTCTTTAACAGTGGCATGGTATCTCTTACCTATCCATTCACTCCTCATGAGGCTGACAGTATGCTAGGTACTGGGGATGAAACCACAACAATGCATTTCGGGGGGGTCCAAGGAGCTCTGGTTCTCAATGCAGAAAGAATTCAGTGAGAGGCAACATGATAAGAAGTGATTTATTAGAATAGAATGCTTGTGAGATTTACAAGTGGGTGGGCAAGAGGGTGCCATGCTCAGAACTTAGTGGGCTACAGTTTTATAATCAAAGGAAGAGTGGGGAGGGGGAGAAGACCACCTTCTTCCTCATTCTTGAGTAGACATCAAGCTTCCATCATCAGCTCCTCCTCCATGTCAGGTGAGGGAGTTTTCTTGTCCCTACATGGTCAAACTGGCACTGTCATGGCACGATGAAAATGAGCAAAAAGGTGGTAATATATATTAAAAATGGTAAGTCATCTCAGGTTTCAATATAATGTCACCTTTTCCTTATATTTTTTGTTTCTAGTGTGCACAGAGGAGCATATCCTAGGAATCATTAACTTACTGAGCTCACTGGGCAGGATGTGGGTCTCATTCGACCATTGTTTTATTGTTTCGGGGCATGTCTCATGCTTCTGTTGTACAGTTTTGTTGCTAAGCAAGCCTGCCTGGTTTTGTGGTTAAGCAAACCTGCTTCCTTAGGTGATCATTAATTTACAGGGGTCTCCCATTATTTTTTCCTTTACTTATGATCCTTTAGGGGGATTAACTATTTTCATCACCCTTTCCTTTGTCCCTATCAGGGATAAAACTGTGACCACCTCAGCAAGGTTTCTTCCCTCATGGAGCTTATAGTCTGATGGGAGACAGTAAACAAACACAAATAAACTTGGTGATTGTCGGTAATGGTTAAATACTATGAAAAAAATAAATGTGGGGCTGGGGTGGGAAGAAGCTTACTTAATCTAAATTGGTGATCAATAAATGCCTCTCTGAGAAGGAGACATTTAAGCTTGCACTTGAGTGATGAGACAGAAGCAGTCCTGAAAAACTAATTTTTCTAATCCCCTCTTCATCCCTCGAATCTGTAGTCGGGAAGAAGTAGTGATCCCTTGTGCTTCTGACAATGATTCAGGAAGTGTGGATTTGCAGCTGAGCAACTTAGAGGATATTAAAAAAGGCCCAAGTAGCCTTGAACTTACAGGTGAAAAGGGGAAATATTAGAAAGGGGGAGGGGGCAGGGCAAAGGGAATCTTTGCAAGTCAAGTCTAGCTCTTGACTATACTTTGACAATGAATTTGGTCCCTGACTTTAAGACCTTGGAATATGATTGGGAAGATGAGATAAGATGCGTTATTCTAGACATATCGTAATCTAAACTTGGTCCTAAGACAGGTGATACTGAAGACTTGGACAGAGTCTAAGTGCTAGAAGGATGCTGAGAAGGGAAGGGTAGGTGGGGATGGAAGTTGGATGAGACTACAGAATAACTATCCTTCATTTTTTCTACAAACATTTATTGAGAACAAGTTGCTGGGCATACAACAGTGAACGAGACGGACATGGTCTCCACCCTCATAGAATTTACATTATAGTGATGAAAAGGACCAAAAAAGTAAACAGACAATAAATAAAGTAATTACAAGTTTACAGTAAATACTATGAAAAAATTGAACAAGGGGCTGAGACAAACAATAAAGGCGATGGGAACCTACTTTTTTTTTTTTTTTTTTTTTTTACGGTACGCGGGCCTCTCACTGCTGTGACCCCTCCCGTTGCGGAGCACAGGCTCTGGATGCGCAGGCTCAGCGGCCATGGCTCACGGGCCCAGCCGCTCCGCGGCATGTGGGATCTTCCCGGACCGGGGCACGAACCCATGTCCCCTGCATCGGCAGGCGGATTCTCAACCACTGCGCCACCAGGGAAGCCCCGATTCATACCTTTTTATATTCAGAAAATTAGTCTTTGGTCTGTTACTTTAGTTACAAATTCATTTAACACCTGAAATGGTCTGACCACGTGGGTTTTGCTTTTATGTGTTGCATTTCAATTTAGGACCTTAGCAATGGCACTGCGATTGTAAATGGAAATTAATTCCTGATTCTCCACCCGTGAGTCAAATCAAATATACAGACAAAAATCGTTTCTGGGGCTTCCCTGGTGGCGCAGTGGTTGAGAATCCGCCTGCCGATGCAGGGGACACGGGTTCGTGCCCCGGTCCGGGAAGATCCCACATGCCGCGGAGCGGCTGGACCCGTGAGCCATGGCCGCTGAGCCTGCGCGTCTGGAGCCTGTGCTCTGCAACGGGAGAGGCCACAACAGTGAGAGGCCCGCGTATCGGAAAAAAAAAAAAAAAAAAATCGTTTCTGAAATGACAAAATGCTAAGAAGTTCCTAGGTGCAGTTTTTAATTAACTGAGCTTATCAGTAAAAACAGGTAGTAAAAAAAGTATAGCATACATATGTGATGGTCTCTTCCCTTTATTTTATAGCATTCATTTTATTTATTAAGTTAGTTTTTGGTGTAAGTACAAAGTTCAAAAGATACAAAAAGATACACAGTAAAAGTAACTTTATTTTTATCTCATCACTATTGAATTCCTCTTCCCTTATACAAATACTGTTTCCACTTTCTCATGTATCCTTCCAGGTATTTTATACAGATACCTATGTATATATAATCTTCGGTCTGTTTGCTCTAAGGGAACCCATTCCTAATCTCAGTTAATCTGCATTTAGGAATCAGTTATATTGATTGAGATGACACACTTCAAGACATGGAAACAAAGTAGGTTAGAGTTGGTTGTAAAGCAGTCACTTGTTTCTGGTGCAGTAGAAAAACAATAGAGGAAATAGTTATAATTGTTCTTCATATAGAACTTTCATGTTATTTTTCTACCTTGCATTAATTATGTAATTTAGTTATTATTATCGCAATTTTACAGATGAGGAAACAGGCTCAGAGAGGTTAAATAACTTGCCAGAGAGCACAAAATCAGTAGGTAGCAGTGCTAGGACTTAGACTCAAATCTCTTGATTCCAATCTTCTGTACCTTCTTCAGTAGCTCCCTAGGTAATAGACTTAGCCGTTTCAAAGAAGAAAAGGAAAATACCAATTTCTCTAAACTGAATGAGGAAATCGAAATGAGGAAAAAAGCATCAGGGATAATCTTGCCAAGACTGTTCCTGCTGTTGCTATCTTTGGGTGTTACATATATCCCTCTCATACGAATGACTTTTCCACCAAGACCTTCTGATTAAAAGGCTATTCTCTGGGGGGCGGTAGGGGGTAGGTTAAACCAGTGTTCACTTTTCCAACTTCTCTGGGAATACAGGGGAGCAGGATTAACATAAGTATGTATACATTCAGGAAATAAAAGTGATCCTAAGTTTTGGTTCTAGGTAGAATGAAGTGTCAGGACAGTCTCCTAGAGGAAAACTTAAAAGAAAATGCTATTCTGAAATATCTTCTTGTGACTAAATCGAGTGCCCTGGACACAGATTTTGATAGATAAATGCCTTAGAATTAACATTAAGTTCAATTGGGCTTTTCGGTTTTCAATTTCTTTATCTAAAGTCTAAGCAAGGTAGAAAAATCGTTAATTATCCTTTTGAATAGGGCTGGCACTACTTTCTCTGTAGGGACTCAGCTTAAGGACCACCACGTTAGTTTTTCCTTTGAGGAACAAGAACCATAAGAATGATGAGGGCTGGTCTTGCCCCTCTCCAACAACTATTAACTGCTTTTTTTTGACAGTTAGAAGGTTAGCTGGTGAGTAGTTTTTCCTAAGAGGGGCATGTGCAGACTAAATAGTTGCTTAGGGCAGAACAAAGTTGGGGAAAAAACAATTTTTTTTTTTTTTTGTGAAGAATTTCAAAATGAAATAGTCATGCTGGGAAAAATAATCAGAACTTTGTTGTACTTTCTTATCCTTATTTTGGGGTTTGGAATTGTTTGTATTTTGAATTACATTTGGAAGGCTGTATACTATCATCTTTTTAGTCTTGGAGCCTCTAAAGGTCTTCATCAGGCTCTCGACACATGCTCTGGGGAACTATGAAATACTAAACCACAACTGGGAGGCTAATCATAGAGGCACAATGGGATCAAAATAGAAACAACCTTCATGATGTATCTGGATCAGAAATGAAGGGCAGAGTAAATCTATCTCACCACCTATACTTCATTTTCTATTCAAGAAAGCTCAGTTGAGTGTTAACACAGCAGGCCATTGGATAATAACAAAAAATAAAACCCAACATGTACCCTGAGAAAAAATAGGGAGAGTATATTGACAAAAGAAAAAAAAAAGCATGCAGGTGAGGCTGGACCAGACAGATGTGCTTCAATGCTTAGCTGCCTAAATTTGATTCAACTGGCAATAGTGAAGCCCTGAAGAGTCTTGAGAAAGAGACATGTTACAAATGCTACTTGAGAAAGACTAGACTAGTAAGTAAACATAAGATGTATTGTAAGAGAAAATACAACATGTTGAAAGACAGCTAGAAATCTGGTGGAGGAGGAATCCACAAGACTTAGTAATTAGGTATAGAGAATGAAGGAGCAGGGGAGTCAGTGATAACAAAGAGGACAGCATGGGCTGGGTTTGTTTTTTGGTGAGTTTGGCAGTACTGTTTACTAAAAACCAATGATATAATAGAAGGAAGAACACTACCAAACTCATTCTATGAGGCCACCATCACCCTGATACCAAACAAAAGATGTTACAAAAAAAGAAAACTATAGGCCAATATCACTGATGAACATAGATGTAAAAATCCTCAACAAAATACTAGCAAACAGAATCCAACAACACATTAAAATGATCATACACCATGATCAAGTGGGGTTTACCCCAGGAATGCAAGGATTCTTCAATATATGAAAATCAATCAATGTGATACACCACATTAACAAACTGAAGGATAAAAACCATATGATCATCTCAATAAATGCAGAAAAAGCTTTTGACAAAATTCAACACCATTTATGATAAAAATTCTCCAGAAAGTGGGCATAGAGGGAAGCTACCTCAACATAATAAAGGTCATATGTGACAAACCCACAACCAACATCATTCTCAATGGTGAAAAACTGAAACCATTTCACCTAAGATCAGGAACAGGACAAAGGTGCCTACTCTCACCACTATTATTCAACATAGTTTTGGAAGTTTTAGTCACAGCAATCAGAGAAGAAAAAGAAATAAAAGGAATACAAATTGGAAAAGGAGTAAAACTGTCACTGTTTGCAGATGACATGATACTATACATAGAGAATCCTAAAGATGCTACCAGAAAACTACTAGAGCTAATCAATGAATTTGGTAAAGTAGCAGTATACAAAATTAATGCACAGAAATCTCTTGCATTCCTATACATTAACAACGAAAAATCTGAAAGAGAAATTAAAGAAACACTCCCATTTACCAATGCAACAAAAAGAATAAAATACCTAGGAATAAACCTACCTAAGGAGAAAGAAGACCTGTATGCAGAAAACTATAAGACACTGATGAAAGAAATCAAAGACAATAGAAACAGATGGAGAGACATACCATGTTCTTGGATTGGAAGAATCAATATTGTGAAAATGACTATACTACCCAAAGCAATCTACAGATTCAGTGCAATCCCTATCAAACTACCAATGGCATTTTTCACAGAACTAGAACAAAAAGTTTTACAATTCATATGGAAACACAAAAGACCCCGAATAGCCAAAGCAATCTTGAGAAAGAAAAATGGAGCTGGAGGAATCAGACTCCCTGACTTCAGACTATACTACAAAGCTACAGTAATCAAGATGGTATGGTACTGGCACAAAAGGAAATACAGATGAATGGAACAGGATAAAAAGTCCAGAGATAAACCCATGCACATATGGTCACCTTACCTTTGACAAAGGAGGCAAGAATATACAATTGAGAAAAGACAGCCTCTTCAATAAGTGGTGCTGAGAAAACTGGATAGCTACATGTAAACGAATGGTATTAGAACACTTCCTAACACCATACACAAAAATAAACTCAAAATGGATTACAGACGTAAATGTAAGGCCAGACACTATAAAACTCTTAGAGGGAAACATAGGCAGAACACTCTATGACATACATCACAGCAAGATCCTTTTTGACCCACCTCCTAGAGAAATGGAAATAAAAACAAAAATAAACAAATGGGACCTAATGAAACTTAAAAGCTTTTGCACAGCAAAGGAAACCATAAACAAGACAAAAAGACAACCCTCAGAATGGTAGAAAATATTTGCAAACGAAGCAACTGACAAAGGATTAATCTCCAAAATATACAAGCAGCTCATGCAGCTCAATATCAAAAAACAAACAACCCAATCCAAAAATGGGCAGAAGACCTTAACAGACATCAGACATTTCTCTAAAGAAGTTATACAGATTGCCAACAAACACATGAAAGGATGCTCAACATCACTAATCATTAGAAAAATGCAAATCAAAACCCCAATGAGGTATCACCTCACACAGGTCAGCATGGCCATCATCAAAAAGTCTGCAAACAGTGCTTCCCTGGTGGCGCAGTGGTTGAGAATCCGCCTGCCAATGCAAGGGACACGGGTTCGTGCCCCCATCTGGGAAGATCCCACATGCTGCAGAGCGACTGGGCCCGTGAGCCATGGACACTGAGCCTGTGCGTCCGGAGCCTGTGCTCCATAATGGGAGAGGTCACTACAGTGAGAGGCCCGCATACCACCAAAAAAAAAAAAAAAAAAAAAAAGTCTACAAACAATAAATGCTGGAGAGGGTGGGCAGAAAACGGAACCCTCTTGCACTGTTGGTGGGAATGTAAATTGATAGAGCCACTATGGAGAACAGTATGGAGGCTTCTTAAAAAACTAAAAATAGAACTACCGTATGACCCAGCAGTCCCACTACTGGGCATATACCCTGAGAAAACCATAATTCAAAAAGAGACATGTACCACAATGTTCACTGCAGCACTATTCAGTAGCCAGGACTTGGAAGCAACCTAAGTGTCCATCAACAGATGAATGGATAAAGAAGATGTGGCACATATATACAATGGAATATTTCTTACCCATAAAAAGAAACGAAATTGAGTTATTTGTAGTGAGGTGGATGGACCTACAGTCTGTCATACAGAGTGAAGTAAGTCAGAAAGAGAAAAACAAATACCGTATGCTAACACACACACACACACACATATGGAATCTAAAAAAAATAAAATGGTTCTGATGAACCTAGGGGCAGGACAGGAATAAAGACGCAGACATAAAGAATGGACTTGAGGACATGAGGAGGTGGAAGGGTAAGCTGGGATGAAGTAAGAGAGTAGCACTGACATATATACACTACCAAATGTAAAATAGCTAGTGGGAAGCAGCTGCATAGCACAGGGAGATCAGCTCGGTGCTTTGTGTCCACCTAGAGGGGTAGGATAGGGAGGGTGGGAGGGAGGCCCCAGAGGGAGGGGATTTGGGGATATATGTATACACATAGCTGATTCATTTTGTTATACAGCAGAAGCTAACAAAACATTGTAAAGCAATTATGCTACAATGAAGATGTAAAAAAACAAAACAAAACAAAACAATGATATAGTTTGGTTACAGTCCAAAAGAGGAAAAAAAAAAAAAAAGAGTAAAGAGTACTGCTTAAATCTGCTTTATTTCATAAGGGAAATAAGGAAACTCAAGAGTATTTTCCTTTTATCGTGGCCTCATTTCCAAGGCCTGCACTTCCTAATAATTCAATTCAGGACAGTCTGAGAATTACAACATTGCATAAGGAAAAGTCATAGACGTGAGTGGTTAACTGGATGTAAAGGGTTACAGATCAGATGAATCAAAACATAGGAGGGGGGCTTCCCTGGTGGCGCAGTGGCTGAGAGTCCGCCTGCCGATGCAGGGGACGCGGGTTCGTGCCCCGGTCCGGGAGGATCCCGCATGCCGCCGAGCGGCTGGGCCCGTGAGCCATGGCCGCTGAGCCTGCGCGTCCGGAGCCTGTGCTCCGCAGAGGGAGAGGCCACGAGAGTGAGAGGCCCGCGTACCACAAAAAAAAAAAAAAAAAAAAAACATAGGAGGGGAAAATGGAAGGCTTTATATAGATAGGATATGACTTATCGAAAATCCAAAGTTAGAGCCCAGATTCACTCCTGAGGAGAAAAAAACAACAACAACTGATAGTGTTTCTCAGTTTTTGTTTGTTTTGTGAATGACCTTTGAGAGGTGTTTCTTTTGTTCTTGGATCATTTTCAAGCCAGCAATGCCCCTCAGTTCAAGTCTGGATGATCTGAAAGTCACAGCAAAGGAAGAATCAGTATCTTGCACATAGCAGGCATTCAGTAAACATTTTTGGAATGAAGAAATGAAGGGTTCTCAGGACTTAGTATGCACGAAGTGGGACAAGAATCAGGAGAATCAAATCCAGCTGCAAAGAAGAAATGGGCTATAGTACATATAGTGCAACTCACTGAAAACCCAACTACTTACTAAAGGGATGAAAAATGGGGCAATGAGTCTCAGGTTCTATTTGATTTATAATTCCTGAGAGCTGTTTCCTTTTATCTTGGTTTATTTTCAAGGCCAGAATGACCCTCTGAAGTTCAGATCTGGATAAAAAAGAGATTGATTAGTTATGGCAAAGGCAAAAAACTTGAGGCTTCTCAGCTCTTGTGATCTTGTCCAGGACTAGCTACGAAACCCAGGATCTCATGGGGTAGACTTACTTTTACTGCATTTTTCCTCAAAAAATTCCAACCATGATGTCTGCACTTGACAGAGCCAGTGATATTTCTCAAGTTGTTCCAAACCTTTCCCACTCTCAACTCCCGACTGCACGTTGCTATTTTGCTCTCACCAGAGCACCTAGCAGTTCTGCTTAATCTAGGTGTGAGGTGACCCCCTTCCAGACAAGAGCTATGAAGAGGAAGGGCAGGCTCTGGATCTCCGGCTTGGCCACTTTCTCCAGAGCCTGACTATACTGATGATCTTTTTTTATTTTCAATCTCTGCCTGCTGCCTGTCTCTGATTACTCGCATGCTTGCATTTCCCAGTCCTAGAAAATACCCTTCCATTTGGCTCTCCTCCACCAGACTCCTTAAAGAGAAGTTTTTACTTCCTACTTCAACTTTCTGACCTTCCTCCGATTGGCCCCTCAATCACAGTAATCTGGCTTCCACTCCCACTGTGCTAAAGAAAGCTGTTTCTGGCAAAGGTCACTGAAAACATATGAAAGATAATACATGAGGTCTTCTTTGAATTCCTCATCCTATTTGAATTCTCGGTAGTGTTGGTAGTACTCTGTGGAGTACTTCTTTCCTGGCCTCTGAAATATTGCTCCTTGTTTTTATACCTCTCTGGACAGTTTTTTTTTTTTTTTTTTTTCATTCACTCCTAAAATTTTGCCCATCCCTGAAATGTTGGTGTTCCTAAAGGTTCTACCCCTGAGTCTCTTCTCATGCCAACACATTCCCTGAGTGATATGAGCCTGCTCCCTTAGCTTCAGGTACTTCCTGAAAATTCCCAAATCTTCATGTCTAGGCTGTCTCCACTCCTGGAGCTCTCTCTTAAAGAAGCACAGTAGGTTAATTAGAAAACAAATGAGCCAGGAAGACCTTCATCCATTTCACCTCCACTAATCCTGACATTTCTTTGCTGACGGGAAAGGAAGTTAGGAGGAGGGATGATAAGCCCTGTTACAGAACCCTTGGCACTGGAGATAGACCTCCCCTTAACGGCACATAACCTCTAAGTAAAATCTCATGGGAAGTAAGTCTCTGTACAGACACCATGTGCCAACATCCCTTTCAGAAAATAATAATGAGATGGCCCTGAAGTCAGCTAGAAGAAAGCAGAGTTGGAAGTACCACATGAGCGGTTCAGTTTGCGTCTGAGTTTTCAGGGGGAGTTTGAGTTTTTACTCATTTGAGACCCAGCTTGCCACTGGTTCCCAAGTCCCACCCCTCCCCACGTGTGGAGAATGTAGAAGACTGGGAAATTGCCCAGGAGAGAGGGGCTACGTTCCGGGATCCAACAGCATCCTTTTAAACTGCCTGCAAGCATCCTATACACAACAGTTCCAGAACTGATCTTATCCCTCGGATTGTACTCCCATTCTAGTTGACAGTATCACCTTTCACCCTCTTGGTCCAGATGGAAACCTGTTATTGGAGACTCCCCCTCTTCAGTAGTGCCCCCCTCAGTTCTAGGACAAAGTTGTCTCTCCAGACTGGCTCCTTTCTATGCTGTACCAACCTCCCACCATCTTCATACCTCTACTCTCTACCCCATGCAATCCACATGTGACACTGAAGCCAGAGGAACCTGTCCAAAACACATACTGATCATTCACCTCCTTTCATTAAAATCCCCACTGATAATGTGCACGCTTTTACCTTTACAACCCAACTTGACCTGTCTTCCATTTTCATCTCTGGTGACTCCTTCCCTCATCCAAGATACAAAGGTTTTCTTTGTAATTTTTCAAACACACCATGCTAAGTACTGAGTGCCAACTACGAGCTGGTCACTCGTCTATAAACTTTGGAATACAGTGAACATGAAAGGAAGCCCCCTGCTCTCATGCAACTCACATTTTAGTAGGAAGAGCCAGTGAATAAACAAATAGGATAATTTCAGATAGTGATAAGATGTTATGAAGACAATGAAATGGGGTGGATGGGGGGAGATGCGGGTCAGCTATTTTAAATACAGTGCTCAGGGGTGGCCCGACAAGATGACTTTTAGCTGAACTTGAAGGAGGAGGAGGAGCCAGACAAGCAAAGATCTGGCATAGAGTATGTGGGGCTGTTTGAGCAGCACGTGAAAAAGGCTCTGAGGCAAGAACTAGCTTGGCAGCTTGGCATTTCCAGGGTTCCAAAACGAAGCAGTGAGGTTGGATCTTATTATATACCTGAGGAGGGGGACAATGCCCTAGATGAGGTGAGGCCAGATCACATGGGGCCTTATAGGCCAGGCCAAGAAGTCTGTATATTATTTTAAGGACAAAAGGAATCTACTGAAGGATCTTGAGTGAAGTACTGACGTGCTCTGATTTACCTTTTCAAATGATCAGTCTGGCTCTTCTCGAAGAAGGTGTTTTTGGTGAAGCAGAAGGGTAAGCCTCGAGACCAGCTCCATGCCTTCAGGCTATGCTCAGGCCATTCCTAAGTCTGGAATAACAGTCTTTACTGGGTTCCAGAGTCCCAGTTCCCAGGAAGCTGAGAAAGTGGCCCCTTACTGCATTTCTTTCAGCCCAGGTCAAGCCTCATTTAGCGATCAAGAAGAGATGGACAGGTGTGCCCCAATAAACCTTGCCTCACCAACCCTTCATTCAAAAGACCACTCACTAGGCTCTGGAGACACTGAGGAGAGTCCGACGAGGCCCACCCCCGCCCTCGCTGTCGAGAGACCACTTTTTTCAGGTCCCTCCTCCATCTCCTAACTCAAGGGGCAATTCTAGATCAGACTGTGTTTGGCGTCCCCGGGGCAGTGACAAACCCAGGCCCGTGGGCTGGCCGGGCAGAAGAGGCTTCTCCCTAAGATGAACAGGGCCGCCTCGCAACTGGCAGCCCAGCGGGGCCCAAACCAAAGAGCCACCAAGAAAGGGCGGCGCAGCTGGCTCCAAGGCAGGATACGGACTACAACTCCCAGCAGATCCTGCGCGCGGACCGCCGATCCCTCCGCTCCCAATTTGCCCTGACGGCTGTGTCCACCGCTGTCCGCCAAGCGCCAAGTTCAGGTTTTCTAGGCCCCGAAGTCCGTCTTCTTATCACATTTCCGGTGATGGACGGCTCGGAGCCCTGGAGGAGAAACGGACCTTTTTGAGGAGAACCGCGGATGCAGACCATCGAAGAGACGTCGTTCTGCGGCTCCCGATTTTCGCGCGCTTTTGGCGCGGGTGGTTGTGGGTACTGCGCCCAGGAGGGAGAAAGGAGCTGGGGGGCCAGTGACCGCGCCGCCCGCCGGGCCTGAGGGGATGGACGAGGACGATTCCCACTCTGAGGGGGCGGCGGTGGTCGCCGCGGCCGGGGAGGCGCTGCAGGCCCTGTGCCAGGAGCTGAACCTGGATGAGGGGAGCGCGGCCGAAGCCCTGGACGACTTCACCGCCATCCGGGGCAACTACAGCCTAGAGGTGAGCGGCGGCAGGTGGGGCGGCGGGACCGAGCTCGCCAGACCCCACCCCCGCCCCGCCCCTACCCCACCCTATGGAGCGGTGGGAGTTTCCCCACCGGGAAGGGTCTCTGCCCAGCCCCGAGCCGAGGAGTGCGAAGCTGGAAGGGCGAGTGTAGATCAATCTCTCCATTTATTTTGAGGCGGGAAACCGAAGTCCGGAAAAGGAGTGGCTTGTCCAAGGTCACACGCCACTCAGGGGTCCCTTAGTCTTCAGACCAGTGCCACAAACGTCATCGGACTGCCCTTAAGTCTGTTTAAACAGTTACTCTAATGGCAGAAGCTTACGTGAATTGTGTGCCCAGACGCCACTGCCCAGCGCTTTAAATATGTCATCTTACTTGGTTCCCGCCGCCACACCTCTTCGAACATGTTGTGATCCCCGTTACACAGATGGGGAAGCTGAGCCCGGAAGAGGTTAAGCGCAAGGTCGCACCGTTAGAGGTGGAGCCAGAGTAAGGAGTCTGAGCCATAATCTCTCCACCCTTCCGCCTCGAGGTGTGGGTTGCTTTTTTGGCAGTATTGCCACTGTACAGCAGTTTGATCAGAGCAGTTTGATCGATCAAGCACACAAAGTTTGTCTCCTGGCCACAGCTTCCTCCTCTCTCAGATGGGGATAATTAGATTATCCTGATGCTAAGCACAGTGTCTGTCTCTAAACAAAATAAATGTAGGCTATCATTAGGTTTTCCCCAACCGTTCTTGCATTAACTCCTCACAGCAGCCCCGTGAACATGGCAGGGCAGCGAGTATTAAACCTGCTTTCCAGGCAATATTATCAAGGCCCAGAGGGTTGTCTTGCCCTGGGTCGTTCTGCTAATTGTCATAGGAACCCAGACAAGCATAAGCCCAGTATAGAGGTAGAATTGTGATGGAATGTATTTGCAATTACTCCAGTAGCCTTATGGTCAAAGGTTTTCCTGATCCAAGAGGGCTGGACTCACCCAGAGTGCTCTGCTGACTCATCACCTGGTGAAATAAGTAATCGGTGGGCTCTAAGGCATAGAGTTGGAAATTTGGAGTTGAATGTGTGTGTGTGTGTGTGTGTGTGTGTGTGTGTGTGTGTGTGTGTGTTTATGAGGGAGAAGAAGAGAGACTCTTGTATGTCTCCAGGGTAGGACTGGATAGACTGGATGAAGGACAGTGATGTGCATCTCTGGGTGACACGACTGGAAAGCTGAGGAAAGAATAAGAAACTAAGGGAGATTATCAATTATAGTCTCTAGATTGGAAACAAACTTTTTAAAAGTCTGAGAAAGCATTTCTGACATCGAGTCCTCCTTTGGTCTGTCACTGAAAAGCACTGCTGAGTGCAAACTGTTTTTGTATTTCTAAGGCCTAGCGTAAAGGAACTAAGTTAAATACTATAGGTGTTTTATTTATTTTTAAGGAAAAAAGTCAAAGCAGTAATTTTGGTTCTTAAATTTTCTCTGTCTTAATAGTGTTTTCATCTAGTAGCCTGTATCCAGAAGCTGTAGAGTACTTGGATGCTATACCCAAACAATTAGTTAATCAGGCTTCTAAAAGTATTCAACCTTAAGCTTACCTGCCTCTTTTAATGCCTTGAGCAAATGAGACTTTTCACTATAGTACTTTAGGGTAGGAACACTAGGTCTTAGCTTTATTGGTGGCTACCCATTTCTACCCACCCCTTTTGGATTATTGCAAGAAATCTTTATCAATCATTTTATTCTTTTAGAGTCTGATCTTAAAGAAGATCTGTACAAAAGTATTGTGTTGTGCTATGAGATTTGAGTCTAGTTCTTAATTTTATGTAAAGCTCAGCAGTGAAGTCATAAAGTGAATCTAGCTTGGATATCTCAAGCCTAAAGCAGAGAATTAAGTGTTGAATTCCCAAATGTCACCTTTTTTGTAGCATTGTAAATTGAAGTGTTTGCTAAGGTAGAGAGCCATACTTAACTATTTTCAAGATTAGGGTAAATAATTCCCCAAATTTTTACCTCACAAAACTGACAATCTTCTTTGTGTTGTGATGGGTATTAATTTTTATATGTGTAATTCTCTTGCCATCTTCTACTCTGTTCTTTCCTTTCTCTGCCAAACTGGTTAAAAAAGAAACCTAAAACTAAAATGGTAGGAACTTCAGCATCATCAAGGCCATGACTGGTGTTATAATATTGAGAAAACTAATGCTGAGAAATTGAAAACTCTTCAATAATATTAGATTTGGGGTATAGGTGAGAGATCTATCTTTAGATTAATACGGATTTAGCATGTTACACAGGACTAAGAGTAAGGAGTTTTATTTTATTATTATTTGTTTTTTCTGGTACGCGGGCCTTTCACTGTTGTGGCCTCTCCCGTTGCGGAGCACGGACTCCGGACGCGCAGGCTCAGCGGCCATGGCTCACAGGCCCAGCCGCTCTGCGGCACGTGGGATCCTCCCGGACCAGGGCACGAACCTGTGTCCTTTGCATCTGCAGGCGGACTCTCAACCAGTGCGCCACAAGGGAAGCCCCGAGTAAGGAGTTTTATACCCATTACTGCAATCAACTACGTTTGTGACCTCGGGCAAATATCTTCATTTCTCTGGCCTGTTAATACAGGATGAAAATTAGACCAGATAATTCTAAGATTTCTTTTGATTATAGAATTCAAGCGTTTTAATGCAGTATATCCATTTTGCTGTTTTATCTTTTGCCTGCCAGGGAGAAGTTATACACTGGTTGGCATGTTCATTATATGTTGCTTGCCGCAAAAGCATTATTCCCACAGTTGGAAAGGGTATCATGGAAGGAAATTGTGTTTCACTTACCAGAATACTACGTTCAGCTAAATTAAGGTAAAGCACTTTGATTTTTCAAACATTATAAGTCCTAAATTTAATTTTAGGATTTAATTTCTCTTTATTTTAAATCATTTAGCTTCATCCCATTCGAAGTTTGTTATCCATATAGGTATCTTTTCCCAATTCTCATATTCTTTCTCTGCCTTTCTTCCGTAAATTCTAACTTCAACCAGAGGCCTCTAAATCTTTTTAGATTTAGAGGTTCTAAATCTTTTTTCTCTGTAACTTTTTCATTAATATTTTAAATTTGAGAACAATTTCAAGCTTTCAGAAAAGTTGCAGAAATAAGAAAACTACAAAGAACATCCATGTACCCTTGACCTAGACTCACCTTTTATTGATATTTTACTCCATTTGCTTTATCATTTGATCTTTTTCTCTTAAATAGTATTGTTTTTCCTCAGCTATTTCAATTTAGTCCATTATAGCCCTTTACCCCTAAATACTTCAGTGTGCATTTCTTTAAATAACTACAGTACAGTTATCAACTTCAACAAAGTTAACATTGATACAGTAATTTTATATCATCTAGCATCTCTATTCTAGTTTTATTGGTTGATCCAGTAACATTCTTGATAGCATTTTCTTCCTTCAGGATCCAGTCTTAAAAAAAAAAATAATCCAATCTAGGATCAGGTATTGCATTCACTTACCATGTCTCCTTTAAACAAGAACATTTCCACAGCCTTTGTCTTTTATGACTTTGACATTTTTGAAGAGTATAGTTCACAATCACCCTGCCCCCCTTTTTAACAGATTGTTCCTTGTTTTGGATTTGTTTCATGTTTCCTTATGATTAGGTGCAGGTTTTACATTCCTAGATGGAAAACTACATAAGTGATTTTGTATCCTCAGTATATCACATCTAGAGGCACATGATATGCTTCTGCCTCTCATTGGTGATGTTAATTTTGATCATCTGCTAACGATGTTCTCTTGTTTCTCTACTGTATGGTTAATATATTTTCCCTAGCAAATACTAAGCAATTGGTGGGTCTTAGCTATAGCTTTTACTTGCTCTGGTATCAACTGTATGGAACTATTTGCCTGAATACCAAACAACAGAAATGGAGTGATTCAGATTTGGATAGTTGCTAATGTTCATAATGACTATTTGAGGTCATTGTCTATTTGCTATCCTGGGTTTCCAAGACAGAGGAGAAAGTGTAAAGCCCTATCCAGTGAGGGTTAAATTTCAGTTCATGCTAAATTAAAAAAAAAAAAAAATCCTCAGAACAATTTTGGTTTCTATAAATGGAAAAATAATTAAGTCAAGACAATTTTTTAAACTTTAGTAAATATAATTTTTGTCATTCATGATAAAAACAAAATGAAAATATAACTAAGATAAAAGGAGTTAAGGTAATTTTTTAAATTGAGCAAAACCTTGTCCATTGTCATATGATCTTTTTCTATTGATGTTTCTCATCACTGGCCATATTAAATTTTTAAATCTTTGTAATAATAAGTTGTTGTGGAAACTGAACAGTACAAGCTCATGATAAACATTTCAAATAATGAAAAGAGTTCTGGAGGTAGATAGTGGTAATGGTTAATGCCACTGACCTGTACACTTAAAAATGGTTAAAATGGTAAATTTTACATTGTATATACTTTTACCACAATAAAAGAAAAAAGGTTTAAAAATTTTCAAATAATACAGAAGGGTTGAAAATAGATTTCTTTTTCCATCCCCCAGAATTTACCACTATTAGCAATTTACTGTTATTAAATTGTTAAGCAGGAAAAAATCTGTTTTTCAGTTTTTTGCATTTTATTTGTAAGCATAAATGAGATCATTGCTATATGTATTTTTGTGTTGCTTTTCTTACTTTATATTCTGGAAATCCTTCTATATCACCATGTATAGCTCTACCTCATTAATTTTTTTTAATGACTGTGGTATATTTTAAGTTATAAGGATGTTTTATGTATTTAGCCAGCCCCCTTATTGATGAGCATTTAGATTATATCCAGTCCCTTGTGATTACAGACAAGTGAACATTATTGTAAGTGTGTATTTCAGATAAATTCCTAAAAGTGTAGTGATGAGTCAAAAGATACTTTTTAAAATGTGGATTGGTTTTAAATTTTTTTTTTTTTTTTTCCGGTACGCTGGCTTCTCACTGTTGTGGCCTCTCCCGTTGCGGAGCACAGGTTCCCGATGCGCAGGCTCAGAGGCCATGGCTCACGGGCCCAGCCGCTCCGCGGCAGTGGGATCTCCCCAGACCGGGACACGAACCCGCGTCCCCTGCATCGGCAGGCGGTATCCCAACCACTGCGCCACCAGGGAAGCCTCTGTGTTTTATTTTCAATAGAGTATTCATTAAACTACATGAGATAGTCGACACTTTTTTTTTATCAAATAGGCTTTGTGTTAGATGATTTTACCCAACTGTAGGCTAATGGAAGTGTTCTGAGCACGTTTAAGGTGGGCTAGGCTAAGCTATGATGTTCGGTAGGTTAGGTATATTAAAAGCATTTTCAGCTTATAATATTTTCAGCTTACAGTGGGTTTGTCGGGATGTAACCCCATGGTAAATCAAGGAACACTTGTATACACATATATACAGAGAGAGAGAGAGATGGATGACAAAGCAAATACACAAAATGTTAATTATTGGTGAATAAAGGAGTTCTTGTATACTATTCTCACAACTTTTTTGTAAGTTTGATGCTATTTCAAAATAAAAAAGATTAAGGGATAAAAGGGAATGTTTAAATACATTTATGGTACATTCATATAGTGGAATAAAATGCAGCTTTTAAAGTTATGGAAGGAGTATTACATGAACTGATATTAAAAGATCTGCAAAATAAATTACAGGAAAAAAAATGAAGTGCAGAATATTGTAGGTAGTATGGTATCATTTGAGTAGGAAAAAAGTTTAAGTAGGTATATGTTTATAAATGCCTTAAAAAGCTCTGCAAGGATAAATAAGTAACTAGTAACAATGTAATTAGTCACTAAGGCAAAGTTGATTGCTTTAGTGGAAAAAAATTGGGAGGGCGGTGATAGTAGACATCATATATTCTTTAGTACCTTTTAAATTTTGTAATTATGCATATTACCCGTTAAAAAAAGAAAACCAAAAAGGAGAATTCTCACACACAGGGTATCCTGATATACATTTTTTATTTTTTTTTTGGCTATGTTGGGTCTTCATTGCTGTGCACAGGC
This sequence comes from Kogia breviceps, assembly GCF_026419965.1. Lineage (NCBI taxonomy): Eukaryota > Metazoa > Chordata > Mammalia > Artiodactyla > Physeteridae > Kogia > Kogia breviceps. The sequence goes on from NC_081323.1 coordinate 22,018,440, forward strand.
TTTCTCTAGTTGCAGCGAGCAGGGGGCTACTGTTCGTTGCAGTGCGGTGGCTTCTCTTGTTGCGGAGCACGGGCTCTAGGCGCATGGGCTTCAGTAGTTGTGGCTCTTGGGCTCCACAGCGCAGGCTCAGTAGTTGTGGTGCACGGGCTTAGTTGCTCTGCAGCATGTGGGATCTTCCCGGACCAGGGATCGAACCCGTGTCCCCTGAATTGGCAGGCAGATTCTTATACATTGTGCCACCAGGGAAGCCCTGATAAAGATCTTTTTAAAAAACTCAGATTCTTAGATTTCAATCAGCATGTCTGGAGTTTGAACACCTATGGACAACTAGCTGATGATTTCTTCCACCACCTTTAAAAAAATAAATTACAAGTATCGTTCTGTATATAGCACTAGACACTTAAATGAGCTTTAACACTACAAAATTTCAGTCTAAGACCATGCTAACATGAGGACATAAAAAAAATGCACTCATAGTTAAATAAGCCAGAAAGGTAGAGCCATTATCCATTAAGTGATTTTCTGGGTGTGTACTACCTTCTTAGTTTATATTTGGTGGTAGAAACACACGTTGGAACACAAACATTTGAATTTTATTCCTACTCTGTAACAGTCTGGTGCTTTGTGATCAAATTCCAGAATCCAGTATTGGGAGATTCTGTCTTTCCTCAAACTAGTTTTGTGAACTCATCAGTCTGTTGCCTAACATTTACTTGTAATTTATATACAGAGTATTATCTGGGTGCTGCAGGGAATAAAAGTAGATAGGTACTCCCTGCATAATAGAAGGTATTTTATGTACTACTAATTCAAAATCTACATTCCCACAGTGATTCTGGGAACCAAAGTAATTTCATAGCACTTGGAGTGAGGTTTTTGTTTTCTCTCTCTCTCTCTCTCTCTCTCTCTCTCTTTTTTTTTTTTTTTTTAAATAAAATCAGGCATTTTAATAAAGATTCTTAGGCATAAGTAGAGTGTCTTCTTTTCCTTCCATTATATGGACTCATTTTAAAGTTGCTTTTTTTCTTTTTTTTAAGTTTAATACAGTTTTTTAGTAAAATGAAGAAGTGGATGGACATGTCAAACTTGCCACAAGAATTTCGTGAACGTATAGAAAGGCTAGAAAGAAATTTTGAGGTGTCTACTGTAATTTTCAAAAAATTTGAGCCAATTTTTTTAGATATATTTCAAAATCCATATGAAGAGCCGCCAAAGTTACCACGAAGCAGGAAGCAGAGGTGAGACACTTAATCCTCATATAATTGACATAGAAATTATAATACAAACTTATTAAGGGAATTTGCATTTTTAAAAGTCTACTTTTAAATTCCATTTAATAAAACATAGTTGTCTGTCCTTTGTGAATGAGATTTTATATGTAATTTGACTTTACTATTTGTTATATTTGCTGTTTCAATTTAAGTGACAAATGTGGAATGATATTTAGTAAGTTAGATAAAAAGTACATTTTTCCCCCTTTTTAGGAGGATTCCTTGCAGTGTTAAGGAGCTCTTTAATTTCTGTTGGACACTCTTTGTTTATACTAAGGGTAAGGTGACACTTTCAGATGTTTTACATTTCAGCTGTGGGAACTTGGTGCTATTTGACCTGAAAGGTTTCTGGGTTTTATGTCTTTTCTTCTAAAGGTAATTTTCGTATGATTGGAGATGATTTAGTAAACTCTTATCATTTACTTCTGTGCTGCTTGGATCTGATTTTTGCCAATGCCATTATGTGCCCAAATAGACGAGACTTGCTAAATCCGTCATTTAAAGGTAAGACCTTATGTATTTTTGAAAACTGATTATCAATTTTTAGAAAAAGAGTTTCAAAAATTGACCATATTCTCTTTTCCCTCCATTGCTCTTTATACCCTGTCAAACTAGGTTTACCATCTGATTTCCATACTGCTGACTTTACGGCTTCTGAAGAGCCTCCCTGCATCATTCCTGTACTGTGTGAACTACATGACGGACTTCTGGTAGAAGCCAAAGGAATAAAGGAGCACTACTTTAAGCCATATATTTCAAAGCTCTTTGACAGGAAGGTACTATACTTACAATTAAATGACTCAGATTTTAGGGGGTCAGCAGCAGCAGCCTCAAGGGGAAAAGCAATATTTTAAGCAAGTTCTTAACATTATAGGACTCAGGGTCAAGATTCCCGGGTTTCAGTCTCTGATGTGATGAGGAGTTGTCCTGTGATTTTCTGTGATGTGCAAAACTGAGCTGTTGAAGAATGTGACCATCTGTATGTACTGTCAAGTAAATGCACTGTCAGAGGCAACTATAGGAGGTTCTGATAAAGAATTATAAAGAACAGAACATCAGAGTAAGCCTGATAAAGAATTATGAAAAGCAGGAGGTCAGAGTAACCTAGTTTACTGCCACATTTTGAATAACTGCTGACTGTTTACTAAAAGTAGGATGATGTATCAATATAACAACTGTAGCTTTAATTCAATATGAGTAGAGTAGAAAGTCCATTACAATTGTGGGCTACCTACATGCATTCTGGGTTTTTTTTCCTCAATAATTTACCTCACTATTTCTATATGTTTGAGTTGGCTTTTTCCTTTGGGTCTCAATTTATTTCCCCAATGCTGAGCCATTTAATCCAGCTACGACTTGAGTTTTCTCTTCGGTTGAAAAAAAAAAAGAAATATGGATTAGGTCATTATTATAGTTCCTCTCTTTGCAAATACTATTATGAGATTTTCCTCTGAGCATAAAGTCTTCCCTAACTGGTTTCTTCTCTTACATATACATTTTTTAAAAATTTATTTATTTATTTAATTTTATTTTTTGGTAACATCGGGTCTTTTTTTTTTTGAATTTTATTTTTTATACAGCAGGTTCTTTTTCTTTTTCTTTTTCTTTTTATTTCTTTTTTTTTTTTTTTGTGGTACGCAGGCCTCTCACTGTTGTGGCCTCTCCCGCTGTGGAGCACAGGCTCCGGACGCGCAGGCTCAGCGGCCATGGCTCACAGGCCCAGCCGCTCCGCAGCATGTGGGATCTTCCTGGACTGGGGCACAAACCCGCGTCCCCTGCATCGGCAGGTGGACTCACAACCACTGCGCCACCAGGGAAGCCCCTACAGCAGGTTCTTATTAGTTATCCATTTTACACATATTAGTGTATATATGTCAATCACAATCTCCCAATTCATCACACCAACACACCCCCTGCTCCCCACCGCTTTCCCCCCTTGGTGTCCATACGTTTGTTCTCTATAACTGTGTCTCAATTTCTGCCCTGCAAACCTGTTCATCTGTACCATTTTTCTACGTTCCACATATATGCGTTAATATACAATATTTGTTTTTCTCTTTCTGACTTACTTCACTCTGTATGACAGTCTCTAGATTCATCCACGTCTCTACAAATGACCCAATTTCATTCCCTTTTTATGGCTGAATAATATTCCTTTGTATATATGTACCACATCTTTATCCATTCGTCTGTCAATGGGCATTTAGGTTGCTTCCATGACCTGGCTATTGTAAATAGTGCTGCAATGAACATTGGGGTGCATGTGTCTTTTTGAATTATGGTTTTCTCTGGGTATATGCCCAGTAGTGGGATTGCTGGGTCATATGGTAATTCTATTTTTAGTTTTTTAAGGAACTTCCATACTGTTCTCCATAGTGGCTGTATCAATTTACATTCCCACCAAGAGTGCAAGAGAGTTCCCTTTTCTCCACACCCTCTCCAGCATTTGTTGTTTGTGGATTTTTTGATGATGCCCATTCTAACTGGTGTGAGGTGATACCTCATTGTAGTTTTGATTTGCATTTCTCTAATAATTAGTGATGTTGAGCAGATTTTCATGTGCTTCTTGGCCATCTGTATGTCTTCCTTGGAGAAATGTCTGTTTAGGTCTTTTGCCCATTTTTTGATTGGGTCTTTTGTTTTCTGTTTTGCGGTACGTGGGCCTCTCACTGTTGTGGCCTCTCCTGTTGCGGAGCACAGGCTCCGGACGCGCAGGCTCAGCGGCCATGGCTCACGGGCCTAGCTGCTCCGCGGCATGTGGGATCTTCCTGGACCGGGATACAAACCGGTGTTGCCTGCATCGGCAGGCAGGCTCTCAACCACTGTGCCACCAGGGAAGCCCTGTTTTTTCAATATTGAGCTGCATGAGCTGTTTATATATTTGGGAGATTAATCCTTTGTCTGTTGATGTGTTTGCCAATATTTTCTCCCATTCTCAGGGTTGTCTTTTTGTCTTATTTGTAGTTTCCTTTGCTTTGCAAAAGCTTTTAAGTTTCATTAGGTCCCATTTGTTTATTTTTGGTTTTATTTCCATTACTCTAGGATGTGGATCAAAAAAGATCTTACTGTGATTTATCTCAGAGAGTGTTCTTCCTATGTTTTCCTTCAAGAGTTTTAGTGTCCGGTCTTACATTTAGGTCTTTAGTCCATTTTGAGTTTATTTTTGTGTATGGTGTTAGGGAGTGTTCTCATTTCATTCTTTTACATGTAGCTGTCCAGTTTTCTCAGCACCATTTAGTGAAGAGGCTGTCTTTTCTCCATTGTATATCCTTGCCTCCTTTGTCATAGGTTAGTTGGCCATAGGTACATGGGTTTATCTCTGGGCTTTCTATCCTGTTCCATTGATCTATATTTCTGTTTTTGTGCCAGTACCATATTGGCCAGTACCATATTGTCTTGATTACTATAACTTTGTAGTATAGTCTGAAGTCAGGGAGTCTGATTCCTCCAGCTCCGTTTTTTCCCCTCAAGACTCATTTGGCTATTCAGGGTCTTATGTGTCTCCATACAAATTTTAAGTTTTTTTGTTCTAGTTCTGTGAAAAATGCCATTGGTAGCTTGATAGGGATTGCATTGAATCTGTAGACTGCTTTGGGTAGTATAGTCATTTTCACAATATTGATTCTTCCAATCCAAGAACATGGTATATCCCTCCATCTGTTTCTATTGTCTTTGATTTCTTTCATCAGTGTCTTATAGTTTTCTGCATACAGGTCTTTTGTCTCCCTAGGTAGGTTTGTTCCTAGGTATTTTATTCTTTTTGTTGCAGTGGTAAATGGGAGTGTTTCCTTAATTTCTCTTTCAGATTTTTTGTTGTTAGTGTATAGGAATGCAAGAGATTTCTGTGCATTAATTTTGTATCCTGCAACATTAGCAAATTCATTGATGAGCCCTAGTAGTTTTCTGGTAGCATCTTTAGGATTCTCTATGTATAGTATCATGTCATCTGCAGACAGTGAGTTTTACTTCTTCTTTTCCAATTTGTATTCCTTTTATTTCTTTTTCTTCTCTGATCGCCGTTGCTAGGACTTCCAAAACTATGTTGAATAATAGTGGTGAGAGTGGACATCCTTGTCTTGTTCCTGAACTTAGAGGAAATGCTTTTAGTGTTTCACCGTTAAGAATGATGCTTGCTGTGGTTTTGTCGTATATGGCCTTTATTATGTTGAGGTAGCTTCCCTCTGTGCCCACTTTCTGGAGAGTTTTTATCATAAATGGGTGTTGAATATTGTCAGAAACTTTTTCTACATCTATTGGGATGATCATATGGTTTTTATTCTTCAGTTTGTTAATATGGTGTATCACATTGATTGATTTGCATATATTGAAGAATACTGCATCCTTGGGATAAATCCCACTTGATCATGGTGTATGATCCTTTTACTGTGCTGTTGGATTCTGTTTTCTAGTATTTTGTTGAGGATTTTTACATCTATATTCATCAGTGATACTGGTCTGTAATTTTCTTTTTTTGTAGTATCTTTGTCTGGTTTTGGTATCAGGGGGATGGTGGCCTCATAGAATGAGTTTGGGAGTGTTCCTTCCTCTGCAATTTTTTTAGAAGAGTTTGAGAAGGATAGTATTAGCTTCTCTAGATGTTTGATATAATTCACCTGTGAAGCCATCTGGTCCTGGACTTTGTATGTTGGAAGATTTTTAATCACAGTTTCAATTTCCTTACTTGTGATTGGTCTGTTCATATTTTCCATTTCTTCTGGTTCAGTCTTGGAAGGTTATACCTCTCTAAGAATTTGTGCATTTCTTCCAGGCTGCCCATTTTATTGGCATAGAGTTGCTTGTAGTAGTCTCTTAGGATGCTTTGTGTTTCTGCCGTGTCTGTTGTAACTTCTCCTTTTTCATTTCTAATTTTATTGATTTGAGTCCTCTCCCTCTTTCTTGATGAGTCTGGCTAATGGTTTATCAATTTTGTTTATCTTCTCAAAGAACCAGCTTTTAGTTTTATTGATCTTTGCTGTTGTTTTCTTTGTTTCTATTTCATTTATTTCTGCTCTGATCTTTATGATTTCTTTCCTTCTGCTAACTTTGTGTTATGTTTGTTCTTCTTTCTCTAGTTCCTTTAGGTGTAAGGTTAGATTGTTTATTTGACCTTTTTCTTGTTTCTTGAGGTAGGCTTGTATTGCTATAAACTTCCCTCTTAGAACTGCTTTTGCTGCATCCCATAGGTTTTGGATCGTCGTGTTTTCATTGTCATTTGTATCTAGGTATTTTTTGCTTTCCTCTTTGATTTCTTCAGTGATCTCTTGGTTATTTAGTAACATATTGTTTAGCGTCCATGTGTTTCTGTCTTTTACGTCTTTTTCCGTGTATAGTGTTCTGGTCAGAAAATATGCTTGATATGATTTCAATTTTATTAAATTTACTGAGGCTTGATTTGTGACCCAAGATGTGATCTATCCTGGAGAATGTTCTGTGTGCTATTGAGAAGAAAGTATAATCTGCTGTTTTTGGATGGAGTGTCCTATAAATATCAATTAAATCTATCTGGTCTCTTGTATCATTTAAAGCTTGTGTTTCTTTATTAATTTTCTATCTGGATGATCTGTACATTGGTGTAAGTGAGGTGTTAAAGTCCCCCACTATTGTGTTACTGTCGATTTCCTCTTTTATAGCTGTTAGCAATTGCCTTATGTATTGAGGTGCTTCTATGTTGGGTGCATATATATTTACAATTGTTATATCTTCTTGGATTGATCCCTTGATCATTATGTAGTGTCCTTCCTTGTCTCTTGTAACATTCTTTATTTTAAAGTCTATTTTATCTCATATGAGTATTGCTGCTCCAGCTTTCTTTTGATTTCCATTTGCATGGAATATCTTTTTCCATCCCCTCACTTTCAGTCTGTATGTGTCCCTAGGTCTGAAGTGGGTCTCTTGTAGACAGCATATATGTGGGTCTTGTTTTTGTATCCATTCAGAGAGCCTGTGTCTTTTGATTGGAGCATTTAATCCGTTCACATTTAAGGTAATTATCAATATGTATATTCCTATTATGATATTCTTAATTGTTTTGGGTTTGTTTTTGTCGGTCCTTTTCTTCTCTTGTGTTTCCCACTTAGAGAAGTTCCTTTAGCATTTGTTGTAGAGCTGGTTTGGTGGTGCTGAATTCTCTTAGCTTTTGCTTGTCTGTAAAGCTTTTGATTTCTCCATCGAATCTGAATGAGATCCTTGCCGGGTAGAGTAACCTTGGTTATAGGTACTTCCCTTTCATCACTTTAAGTATGTCATGCCACTCCCTTCTGGCTTGTAGTTTCTGGTCAGAAATCAGCCGTTAAACTTATGGGAGTTCCCTTGTATGTTATTTGTCATTTTTCCCTTGCTGTTTTCAATAATTTTTCTTTGTCTTTAATTTTTGCCAATCTGAGTACTATGTTTCTTGGCATGTTTCTCGTTAGGTTTATCCTGTATGGGACTCTCCTTGCTTCCTGGACTTGGGTGGCTGTTTCCTTTCCCATGTTAGGGAAGTTTTCGACTATAATCTCTTCAAATATTTTCTTGGGTCCTTTCTCTCTCTCTTCTCCTTCTGGGGCCCTTATAATGCGAATGTTGTTGCGTTTAATGTTGTCCCAGAGGTCTCTTAGGCTGTCTTCATTTCTTTTCATTCTTTTTTCTTTATTCTGTTCCACAGCAGTGAATTCCACCATTCTGTCTTCCAGGTCACTCATCCGTTCTTCTGCCTCAGTTATGCTGCTGTTGATTCCTTTTAGTGTTTTTTTCAGTTCAGTTAATGTATTGTTCATCTCTGTTTTTTTGTTCTTTAATTCTTCTAGGTCTTTGTGAAACATTTCTTGCCTCTTCTCAATCTTTGCCTCCATTCTTTTTCCGAGGTCCTGGATCATCTTCACTATCATTATTCTGAATTCTTTTTCTGGAAGATTGCCTATCTCCATTTCATTTAGTTGTTTTTCTGGGGTTTTATCTTGTTCCTTCATCTGGTACATAGCCCTCTGCCTTTTCATCTTGTCTACCTTTCTGTGAATGTGGTTTTTGTTCCACAGGCTGCAGGATTGTAGTTCTTCTTGCTTCTGCTCTCTGCCCTCTGGTGGCTAAGACTATCTATGAGGCTTGTGTAAGTTTCCTGGTGGGAGGGACTGGTGGTGGGTAGAGCTGGCTGTTGCTCTGGTGGGCAGAGCTCAGTAAAACTTTAATCTGCTTGTCTGCTGTTGGGTGGGGCTGGGTTCCCTCCCTGTTGTTTGTTTGGCCTGAGGTGACCCAACACTGGAGCCTACCTGGCCTGTTTGGTGCTGCTAATGGCGGACTCTGGGAGGGCTCATGCCAAGGAGTACTTCCCAGAACTTCTTCTGCCAGTGTCTTTGTCATCACGTTGAGACACAGCCACCCCCTACCTCTCCAAGAGACCCTCTAACACTAGCAGGTAGGTCTGGTTCAGTCTCCTATGGGGTCACTGCTCCTTACCCTGGGTCCCGATGCGCACACTACTTTGTGTGTGTCCTCCAAGAGTGGAGTCTCTGTTTCCCCCAGTCCTGTCGAAGTCCTGCAGTCAAATCCCGCTAGCCTTCACAGTCTGATTCTCTAGGAATTCCTCTTCCCGTTTCTGGACCTCCAGGTTGGGAAGCCGGACGTTGCGCTCAAAACCTTCACTCCAGTGGGTGGACTTCTGTGGTATAAGTGTTCTCCAGTTTGTGAGTTACCCACCCAGCAGTTATGGGATTTGATTTTAGTGTGATTGTGCCCCTCCTACCATCTTCTGTGGCTTCTCCTTTGTCTTTGGATGTGGGGTATCTTTTTTGGTGAGTTCCAGTGTCTTCCTGTTGATGATTTTTCAGCATTTATTTGTGTCCACTTGCTCTCACAAGAGGGAGTGAGAGCACATCCTTCTACTCTGCCATCTTGAACCAATCTCCAGCATTGGGTCTCAGTTGCGGCATGAGGGATCCTCCACTGCGGCACGCGGGCTTCTCTCCATTTGTGGTGCATGGGCTCCAGAATGCGTGGGCTCTGTAGTTGTGGCCCATGTGCTCAGTAGTTGTGGTGCACAGGCTTAGTTGCCCCACGGCATGTGGGATCTTAGTTCCCCGACCAGGGATCGAATCCCTTGCATTGCAAGGAGGATTCTTAACCACTGGACTGCCAGGGAAGTCCCTCTTGGACATCATTTTGTATTTAGTCTTATCTTTCAGCAAACAAACAAGTATTTATTTATGTGTATATATAGTATATATTTTTGTGTGTATATGTATGTCTATGTAAAATATCTCTTTGTAAAACTTTAATCTCCAGCAAAATAAACTTTTAAAGGAACTCAAGGATTATGTCTATTGTGCTTTGCAGAAGCAAGGCACTAGTGGCCCCTGGCTATGATGACCATTCATCTTGGTTTGCCTGAATTATCTGGGTTTTGGCTTATAGTGTCTTCTTTCACTCCAGAAGTATCCTGGTTTGGACAGTGGTTCTCCTGCCTATGGGCCAGATGCTTTATTTGGCCTGTTTAGGGTGTTTTAATTTTTTATTTCATTTTTATTTTGTTCAATTTTTAACTTACACATAAATATCTTTTATTTGAAAATTTTTTAAAAATCAGAAGCTATGGCAATACTGGTTTGCAATTTCTACATGGTAACTGTTTGTTGTTAAGCTAAATGATGGCCACCTCTTTTGGCCACCTCTTTTAGGATGGGAAGTGTGCTTTCTGCCCTCTTCATTTATGTATGTTGATCCCTGACCCCTGAAATCATTTGAGTTTGCAACCCTTGTTATGTAGTAATCTAAGTATAGTGTGGATATACAGAAAATATTGATAACAGTGTAGTTTTCCTCTGTCACCAGTAACAGTACCTATATTCCTTTCAAATCTTTTGCTTGCCTGACATATTATCATTCAGTAACTGTTAGTTTCCATTTTCCATAGACCAATGTTTAAAATTGGATAGCTTTCATGAGAATCACTTGAGGAATTTGTTAAAACTGCTGCCTTAGTTCAGACCTTGTGGTCTGTCAGTCTGCATTTTTAACAAGTTCCCCTACATGATTGTTATGTCACTAAAATTTGGAAACCACTGCTATAGACTACAAAGTATTTTCAAAACTTGACTTCAAATGTTTTTTAATATTTTATTTGCATACTAAATAGGATTTACAGGTCTGAAAGAAATATTTAGTAATTCTATTTTGTGTGTGTGTGTATTTATAATAACTACCAATGTGAAAATTTAGATAAATGTAGTATTTTTGTGTGTATGTTAATATGCTTACTTACATGTAGTCTCAAAATGGCTTTTTTTCCCCAGATTTTAAAGGGAGAATGCCTTCTGGACCTTTCTAGTTTTACTGATAATAGGTAAGTATCTAGCTCTGATGGTATCTGGCATATCATAAGCTGTCAATATGATTTGTAGCAGTTTGTTAAGTGAAATGTTGTATGAAGGTAACTGCTCCAAATTCAAGTTCCTTCTGCTTTGGTGGCATTGAGTGGGTGTTATCACTAAACCTTGCTGTCTTTAAGTACATTTATTTTAAGATCCCATTGGCTCTTAAAACAGCTGCTCTCCTGAGAAACTCATAAACAGACCCAATGACTTCTGTATTTGAGTTTACATTCTTTAATTATTCAAATATTGGCAAATTCAGAATGTGCTTATATTTCAAGGCCACACACAATTGTTTCCTCAAGGATCAGGTCTTAATTAGGTTCAACTAGCTTCCAGATTAAGTGTATATTCTTTTCAGTCACCTTTCAAAGTAATTTATTGCCATGTATGTGAATGTGAAGAATGTCTGTGATCGGATAGAAACCTCTGATATTGTTAGATGGGCAAAGTTAGTAAAAACTAGAAAGTCATGAGCTTTCTGTGGAGTCAAAATCTATCTTCAAGTCAAGATAAATCCATTGTGTAACTTAGCTTTATTCTAGCAACTTAAAATAATTCTCTTTTCAGCAAAGCAGTGAACAAGGAGTATGAAGAATATGTTTTAACTGTTGGTGACTTTGATGAGAGGATCTTTTTGGGAGCAGATGCAGAAGAGGAAATTGGAACTCCTCGAAAGTTCACGGGTGATGCCCCGTTAGGGAAACTGACAGCACAGGCTAATGTGGAGTGTAACCTTCAACAACACTTTGAAAAAGTAATTAACCTAGCCTGGCCTCAGTCTTGAATGATCTTTTTCTCTGTGTGTGTGGTTCTACTAACAGCAGAAGCATCTTTCAAGTTAAATCTTGAGTTTCTTCTACTAATTCATATTTTCCATGAAAGCCTTAAAGGTAGTTTTCAAAACTATGGCATTTAGTATTTTTACCTCATTTCTTGCAATTTTTCATATTTGTATATTTTCCCAGAATGCTTGGGTTTTCAGTAGAGTATGTGTCTTTGGATATGAAGAAGGATTTATGCTTTTTTCCTATTTTTTCTTTGCATCACTTTAGCCACTCTTCTCTTGCTTTAAAATTTAGTATGCTTTCCTACCCATGACGAACTATGTGCTCTTCCCAAACTTCAGCTGTATAACTCTGGATTTGATTGTTAATAGCCAAGGCTTAATTCTATATTTATGTGTTAGGTGGGTTGGAGGAAGGGGTCTAATGGAGAATTCACTGGTCCATAAGATAGAAACCTAAGTTTTAGTCCCAGCTCTGCAATTACCTTTGTCAGCTTAAACAAGTTTGTTTGTTTGTTTGTTTTTTGCATTACGTGAGCCTCTCACTGTTGTGGCCTCTCCCATTGCGGAGCACAGGCTCTGGACGCACAGGCCCAGTGGCCATGGCTCACGGGCCCAGCTGCTCCGCGGCATATGGGATATTCCCAGACCGGGGCACAAACCCACGTGCCCTGCATCGGCAGGCGGACTCTCAACCACTGCGCCACCAGGGAAGCCCTTAAACAAGTTTTATAACTTCTCTGTGCCTACATCCTCATATGTAAAATGAAAATGTGCCTGTTATATTTCAAATGAATGTTATGAAGATAAAATGAGATTATGGATAGAAAGCACTTTGGGAAAGTGTTATTCAAAGGTAGGATGTTATTAGCATAATATTGCTAAAAATTTGGTGGGTAACCAGAAGAGGGGGAAAAAGTAACCTACTAAACATGAATAGAGAAGATGGTATATGTACTGAATTAAGCACATAATGGAGAAGAAGGTAGCTTTTTAATCTCACATAATTTTCTTTTCTGACAGAAAACATCATTTGCACCTTCTACACCACTGACAGGACGACGATATTTAAGAGAAAAAGAAGCAGTCATTACTCCTGTTGCTTCAGCCACCCAAAGTGTGAGCCGGTTACAGAGCATTGTGGCCGGGCTGAAAAATGCGCCAAGTGAACAACTTATAAACATTTTTGAGTGAGTACAATACTAGTATTTTTCGAAATGTCTCTTTTTAATTAGATTCTGTATTCCATTCTGTTTTCAGTATTTCTGAATTCTGGAGATAGTAGATATACATCTGGCAGGTTTTACTGTACCATTTCAGTCACAAAGTATGTTGACCTAAAATCAGATAGAAGTACCTATTAAAAATTATATATAAATTTTATTTCATATTATTATAGACTTTCAAGGTTAAATGCATCCTAAAGGTTATTTAGCTCCAACATTCCATTCTGGTAACACCCCTAATTTATGCATTACTGTTTTTCTTTTTACATTGTTTTTAAATGGGTTCAATATAAATGTCCATCAAATGGGAGACTGGTTACATATTGATGGTACAGGTGTAAAATGGAATTTTATGCAATTGTCTAAGAAAAAGAAGCATATTTCATAGTAAAGATGGTAAAGTGAGGCCAGATTATAGAACCTTATTTCCTAATACCTAATGAAATAACAGAATAGTAAAAATCAGCAAACTATCAGCAGAAACCAAATAAGGAGAGGGATATGATTTCATGCTATAATTTTCCAAAGTGGTGGTCAGGAAAGGAAATAGATGCTTCAGGTATGCCCATCTCCAAGAAGCATTGCTGGGGGAAAAGGGTGTGTTGATGGTATCTTTTTATTTATTTATTTATTTATTTAATTTATTATTTTTCGCTGCATTGGGTCTTTGTTGCTGCACGTGGGCTTTCTCTAATTGTAGCGAGCGGGGGCTACTCTTCATTGTGGTGCATGGGCTTCTCATTGCAGTGGCTTCTTTTGTTGCAGAGTGTGGGCTCTAGGTGCGTGGGCTTCAGTAGTTGTGGCACGCGGGCTCAGTAGTTGTGATGCACAGGCTTAGTTGCTCCGCAGCATGTGGGATCTTCCCGGACCAGGGCTCAAACCCATGTCCCCTGCATTGGCAGGCAGATTCTTAACCACTGCACCACCAGGGAAGTCCTATTGATAGGATTTTGAAAATACTCATTAATATCCCAGATGTGGAGAGAAGCAAATGGAGTGAGTAGGCAGATGAGTAAAAAGTCATAGAAACCTCCCCAAGTGAAAGTCCTTGTATACCACCAAGATAGCAGAAATATGAAAAATTCTCAGGGCCTGCCATTTTCCAAGGTTCCTAGCTTATTTGGGGAGAGATCTTCATAGAACTAGAAGATATCCCTGACGTAGGTATAGTGAACCCTGGAATGGGGACATTTAACTAAATCTCAGAAGAGAAAGCAAAGCCCTGGTCCTCTAACAAAAGCTGAACATAGCACATCTGTGCCCTCCCCCTAGTCCCCAAAGCTCAGTCTATAGAAAAGTGGACAGAAGAATCCCCAGCCTCAATCACAGCTCAGAAGGTAAGCAGATTGCAGGTAAAGTAGGAAGACTCATAAAGATCTATCCTCATAGCATTTGAATAAATAGATCTGAACTGAACTATCCATTTAGCATGAACAAGTTAAAAAGAAATGGCAAAGCATCTTGCAGACATTTTAAAGCACAAGAGAAGGAAGGAAGGAAGAACACATAGAATGCAAAAGACAGAGAACCTAGAAACAAATAAATGGAAAGACGTTCCATGTTTATGGATTGAAAGATTTAATATTGTTAAAATGTCCATATTACCCAAAGCAATCTACACATTCAGTACAGTCCCTATCAAAATCCCAATGGCATTTTTACAGAAATAGAAAAAAAAAATCTAAAATTCATAAGGAATTTTGAAGGACTTTTAATAGCCAAAATAATCTTGAGAAAGAAGCTGGAGGCCTCACATTTCTGATTTCAAAACACATTCCACAGCTACAGTAAGCAAAACAGTATGGTATTAGCATAAAGACAGACATGTAGACTAGACATGGAATAGACTAGAGTCCCAAAATAAACCTTCACATATATCATTAAATGATCTTTGACAAGGGTGCCAAGACTACACTATGGGGAAAGTCAGATATCCACATGCAAAAGCATGAAGATGGACTCTTATCTTACACCATACACAAAAGATACTTTAGATACCTGTTATAGGTGGAATCATGCAGTATTTGTTTGTGTTTGGCTTAATTCACTTAGTATCATATCTTCAAGGTTCATCCGTGCTGTAGCATATGACAGGATTTCCTTCTTTTTAAGCCTGAATAATATTCCATTGTATATATATGCATACCACACTTCCTTTATCCATTCATTCATCAGTGGACATTATGGTTGCTTCCACATCTTGGCTGTTGTGAGTAATGCTGCAGTGAACTTGGGTATGCAAATATCTCTTTGAGATATGCACATGCAAAAGAATGAAGATGGACTTTTATCTTACACCATGTACAAAAGTTAACTCAAAATTTGTTAAAAACCTAAACATGAGACCAGAAACTGTACAACTAGAAGAAAACATAGGTGAAAAGCTTTATGACACTGAAATGGGCAGTGATTTCTTGGATGTGACATTCAAAGTATAGGTAACAAAAGCAAAAATATCCTACTTAAATACTTCTGTACAGCATCGAAAATAATCCATAGGATGAAAAGGCAACCTACTAGAATAGAAGAAAGTAATTGCAAACCATATATCAGGTAAGGGGTTAATAGCCAGAGTATATAAAGAACTCCTACAACTCAAACAACAAAAAACAAAACAAAACAAACAAACACCTGATGTGAAAAAGGGGCAAAAGACTTAAGTAGACATTTCTCTAAAGAAGACCATACAAATAGCCAACAAGCGTGTGAAAAAATTCTCAACATTACTAATCATCAGGTAAAGCAAATTAAAACCACAATGAGATATCACCCGTTATAATGGCCACTATCAAAAAAATAGAAAATAACAAATGTGTTGGTGAGTATCAGAATTGGAAGAAAATCAGAGTTGGAAGAAAATATAACCCAGGAGGCACAGCTCGGCATTAGAAGAACTTGATAAGAACATAAAATGTTTTTGCCATGTATGCTACATGGCACATGATGCTGCATATGATGCTGGTCTTTTTGAACATGGGACTGGCAATTCTGAACCCTGCACTAGTTATTTGGCTTTGGGCAAATCACATTGTTTCTCACAGTCTTGGATTTGTTTGTCATTTCTGAATTAAGACCTGTATTCTGTGTTTTATTGATAGAAGGGTAACAGAGTTAATAATATAAAAGTAACAGGATTAATTGCTTCTTGCCAAATGTCGTTTTTTAAAAATTTTTGGCTGTGTTCAGTCTTCATTGCTGAAAGCAGGGGCTACTCTTCATCATGGTATGCGGGCTTCTCATTGCAGTGGCTTCTCTTGTTGCAGAGCACGGGCTCTAGGTGTGCAGTCTTCAGTAGTTGCAGCACTCGGGCTCAGTAGTTGTGGCACGTGCACCCTAGAGCGCTAGTGCTTCAGTAGTTGCGGTGCATGGGCTCAGTAGTTGCGGTGCACAGGCTCTAGGGTGCTCGGGCTTTAGTAGTTGTGGCTTGCAGGCTCTAGAACGCAGGCTCAGTAGTTGTGGCACACGGGCTTAGTTGCTCTGCAGCATGTGGGATCTTCCCAGACCAGGGATCGAACCTGTGTCCCTTGCATTGGCAGGCAGATTCTTAACCACTGTGCCACCAGGGAAGTCCATCTTCCTTTTTAATGCTACTTTTTTTTTTACTTGTTATTCTTTTGGCTTTGATAAGAACTAAATGCAGTTTATTGTTCTAGCACAATATATACATAAATGCTGCCTATCATTTTTCTTAAATCAGATGAAGAAATCTTTCTTAAATCAGGTTTATTGAAGTATAATTTATATACAAGAGTCATCCTTTTTACTGTACAGTTGTATGAGATTTGACAAATATATACAGTTGTATAACCATCACCACCATGATCAAGGCATAGAACAGTCCCCCCAAATTTATGCCCCTTTGTAGTCAATCCCTAGGCCATCCCCAGCCTCTGGAAACTACTGATATGTTTTCTGTCCTTAGAATTTTGCCTTTTTAGAATTTCATATAAATAGAAGCATAATAGAGAGAACATTGACTTCCCTAATGTTGAAATTCCAAAACAATATGCCAAATGATTATATTTAAAGGCTGTAGACTGGTTTGAAATATGCTGTGTTTACATATCTAGGTTTACACCTGAGAATAGGACTTTGGTCACTAAAAACTAGACTAATTCTTGAGTGAAGAAATGTTGATACTCTGGAATTTTTTTTCTGTTAATTAGGTTCCTTTTGTATTTTTTAGGTCTTGTATGCGTAATCCTATGGAAAACATTATGAAAACAGTGAAAGTAATAGGAGAGACTTTCTGCCAACACTATACCCAATCAACAGATGAACAGCCAGGATCTCACATAGGTAAGAAGACAAAACTGAAATTGATAAAGCATTGAAAGTAGATAGATTGTTCCAAGAAAAATAGAAACTCAAGTTTTTTCTTTCCCTGCAATTTTTAATATATCTGATTGAAGCTTATATAAGTTTTGTTCTTTAGTTCTTAACAGCTACATTTATTTAGCATATGTTTTCCCTTTGTTTCCACTCGTAGATTTTGCTGTAAACAGACTAAAGCTTGCAGAAATTTTGTATTATAAAATATTAGAGACTGTAATGGTTCAGGAGACACGAAGACTTCATGGAATGGACATGTCAGTAAGTAAATTCACTTTCCCAGCCACTGGCAAGGTCTACAGAACCTAAGCCTGAAGCAATGTGTTGAGAGCCTCTGTAGTTCATTGTGGGGGCTCAGCAGTTAATGGCAAACTTAACCCATGATGACATATTAAATGGCCTTAGTTGTCTTTGGCACGCCCAGTGCTAGCCACCTCTAGGCAGAAATGTGAAATATGTAAAATTTTTCTTTGATGCGCCATCATTATCCTTTCCCTTTGGTCGGTCTTTTGTCCTTCATTCCTAGCTAGCTAATAATGAAATCCCCCAACTGTTAAAGCAACTGATAATTAAGATATCTAGCCATACCGCTAAGGGAGTTTTGAGGAATAAAATGTTGATGGCTTTTTGTTTTTTTATTGCTTCATTTTCTTCAGACATTTGAACAAGTCTGATCACTCTCTCCAATAGCTATGTAAAGGAATTTTTCTAAGAAGTCAAACTTATCATATGATCTTTGTTTCCTCCTCCTCCTCTCTCTTGTCACTCTTGGAGCCTTCTGACCTTCAATTCCAGTAAGAACAAGTTGATGTTTGGAGGTGCTGCTTAACTAGTGTAATAAAATTTCTCTGTGTTTGCACCCTGGAAGTTTTCTTCTGTGTTCGTTCCCCATTTTTCCTGGATTCCAC
The DNA here is from genome assembly GCF_026419965.1 of Kogia breviceps. NCBI lineage: Eukaryota > Metazoa > Chordata > Mammalia > Artiodactyla > Physeteridae > Kogia > Kogia breviceps. The sequence goes on from NC_081323.1 coordinate 22,036,308, forward strand.
ATCTTTCTTTTTCGTGATTTCCTAATACTTGATAAGAGCATATGCTCCCATAACTTCCGGAGAAAGAAGTAAATTTTCAACTTTTTATTTTGAAATAATTATAGATTCACAGAAAGTTGCAAAAGTAGTACAGAGGGATCCCATGTATCCATTTGCCCCCAGTGGTTACATTTTACATAGTATATCAAAACCAGGAAATTGACATTAGAACAATGTATGTGTCTTGCTCTTTACCCTTATATCACATGTGTAGATTAGGTAACCACCACCAAAATCAAGATACAGAACTGTTCTTTCGCCACAAAGATCTCCCTCATACTTCCCCTCTTTCAGTGACACTCAGTCTCTTTAGCCACTAATTTGTTTTCCATATCTAAACTTTTATAATACACGCTTATGGGTTCTTTTTGTTTTTATTTGTTGAGGTTTATTTTATGACCCAGGATGTGGTTTTTCTTGGTAAATGTTCTGGGCACTTGAAAAGAATGTGTGCTGTTGTTTGGGTGGAGTGTTCTGTAAATGTCAGTTCTATCTTGTTGGTTAATGGTGTTGAATTCTTCTGTATCCTTGCTAATTTTTTATTTATTTATTTATTTATTTTTTTGCCATGCCACATGGCATCTGGAGCTTAGTTCCCTGACCAGGGATCGAATCCATGCCCCCTGCAGTGGAAGCATGGAGTCTTAACCACTGGACTGTCAGGAAGTCCCAGGACTTTATCTTAGTAAAATATTTCTTTCTCTGAACTTTTAAAAATCTTAGCTGTGATATACTACACCTTTGATTTTAGTGTTTTGATTAATAAACACTGCCCTCATGTTGACAAAACAGTTGACATAAAACTGTCATTTAAACAAAGGAGCCCAATTCTTATGCTTTTCTCTTGGCAGGAATATTAATTATTTTATTATTTACTCCAGTTTCAAAGTAGGTTGTTGTTTATGCCCCATTTGAATTTAACATCTATCACTGAGCAAGATTATATCTTATAAGAAAACTATCAGTTTAAGAACTCAGATTTTTATCTCTGGTAATCTAGTATAATATAATGTGCACTTATATAAGTTATGGTTTTTACCTTATATAAGATATAAGTTATTTTTTCTTGTTTCTATAGTCTTCTTTATATAATGGCAGAGGCTAAAATTGCTGAGAAATTTATTAAATTGTGGTCTTTCTCTTCCCCAAGGTTCTTTTAGAGCAGGATATATTTCATCATTCCTTGATGGCCTGTTGTTTGGAAATTGTGCTCTTTGCCTATAGCTCACCTCGTACTTTTCCCTGGATTATTCAAGTTCTTAATCTGCGACCATTTTATTTTTATAAGGTGAGATGAGAGCAAAGTTCTGTTATGGTGTGCCTCAGGTAAACATTCTTAATGCTGAAGAAGTGAGCTGTAGTGATGTCTGGAAAATATTTCCAGAGGTATTGTGAAAGCATTCCTTTTAGGGTGGAGTCAAGGACAAAAGGGAGAGGAAGAGAGGGGACCAGTAAATTAAGCTAATCTCACAGCTTCAGTTTTTCCATCACTGACTTGCAAATGTGGCCAGGAACTAAGTAGTTAAGTTTGAATTTCCATATTATGAATGAAAATCATAATCCTGTTAAATAGATGTATGATGAAGAACAAAAACTCTTTCTCTCAGGAGAAAGAAAAGGTCTAAAATTAATTGTGGTCATGGTCTAGCTAATGAGGCTGTAATAACAGATGGTGCTCCTTCCCCAAATTTGAGCTAATTCATTGTGGATGAATCTTACTTACTTACCCTTTTTTTACCTGCTAGAAACTTGTTCTTACAAAACACAGAGGTCCCAGCAGCAGTAACATTTAATGTTACCTGATGTCTGAATTTAAGACTGATGCTATTATTATACTGGTTGGCATAATTTAGTTAATATTTTGTCATCTGTGTTACTTGCAAATTATTGATTATAGAAAAGTTAGTTTGATGAGTTAAATTTTTATACCTAAATATACCTAAAGTTACAGAAATGCAGATCGCTGAAAACCCTATCCATTTTAATTGTTGACTGAGTGGAATTTAAATTTTTTTTTGTAAGGAAAATTGCTTCTCTATATTTACTTTAATGTTTATGTATATGTTTCAGATTTTCCATTAGGAAATGTATGTAGTTTTATCTGAGGAAAAAGTTTAGTTTTTGCCCTCACCTAATAACAATTCATTTTTTTTGGTAACATCCTTTTTTCATTCAAGAAGTTAAATGCCATTGTTTTTGAACCACATAAATAATATATACTCCTTGAAGAAAAACAGAAAATACACATAAATGTAGATATTAAAGTCATACATTATAATCCTAATTACAAATAATAATCACTATTAATATTTTTATATATATGCTTACAGACTTTGCTCTAGATATGTACTCTTATTAAAATGGAACTATAGTGTATATAAGCAAAGTTCCTTTTAAATATGTTATTCATTCTTTCTTTTGATTTGTTGGGAGGGATAGTCTGAGAAGGGGCAGTGAATTCAAAATAGCACTGGACTGGGAACCCAAGACCTGACTTCTACCACTATTGGGCTGTTGACCACTTTCACCTATCATTGCCTCTGTTTTCCATGTATAAATTAAAACATGAAAACCAGAAATGTATGTGAAAGTATTTTGAAAATCTTAAAAACTTCTTTATAAATTAAAAATTTATTAATAAGCCATAGAATTATGGTTCAAAGATATTCTTGGTTCTGTGTCATTAACAACAGCAGAGCTAGCCATACATGTAAGCCTAGTCTAGAACTGACTACTTGAGACCACATTACTTTCTCAGTTTTCTCTTCTCCAGGTTATTGAGGTGGTGATCCGCTCAGAGGAGGGACTCTCCAGGGACATGGTGAAACACTTGAACAGCATTGAAGAACAAATTTTGGAGAGTTTAGCATGGAGTCATGATTCTGCGCTGTGGGAGGCTCTCCAGGCTTCTGCAAACAGAGTTCCTACCTGTGAAGAAGTGAGTTAGGGCAAGGCTAATAATCCTATCATTTTATGAAAGCAGCTTTATTGAGACATGATTCCCATACCATACAATTCACCCATAAGTATACAATTCATTGGTTTTTAGTATATTCATAGGTATGTGCAGTCATCACCACAGTCACTTTTGGAACGCACCACCTCAACAAGAAACTTTACATATCACTTCCCTAACCTCTATCTTCTTGACCTAGCCCCTAAGCAACCAAGTAATCTACTTTCCATCTCTATTGATTTCCCTGTTCTGGACATTTCATGTAAATGGAATCATACAATATGTGGTCCTTTTTAACTGACTTTTTTTTTTTTAACATCTTTATTGGAGTATAATTGCTTTACAATGGTGTGTCAGTTTCTGTTTTATAACAAAGAGAATCAGCTATACATATATCCCCATATCTCCTCCCTCTTGCATCTCCCTCCCACCCTCCTTATCCCACCCCTCTAGGTGGTCACAAAGCACTGAGCTGATCTCCCTGTGCTATGCGGCTGCTTCCCACTAGCTATCTGTTTTACATTTGGTAGTGTATATATGTCCATGCCACTCTCTCACTTTGTCCCAGCTTACCCTTCCCCCTCCCCATGCCCTCAAGTCCATTCTCTACATCTGCGTCTTTATTCCTGTCCTGCCCCTAGGTTCTTTTTTTAGATTCCATATATACGTGTTAGCATATCATATTTTGTTTTTCTCTTTCTGACTTAGTTCACTCTGTATGACAGACTCTTAAGTCCGTCCACCTCACTACAAATAACTCAATTTCGTTTCTTTTTATGGCTGAGTATAACTGACTTCTTTTATTAGCATAATGATTTTGGGTTCATCCATGTTGTTGTATGTATCAGCACTTCATTCCTTTTTATGGCTTACTAATATCCCATTGTATGGATATGCCAGTTTGTTTATTCATTTATCAATGGATAAACTTGAGTTGTTTCTACCTTTTGACTATTATGAATAATGCTGCTATGAACATTCATGAACAAGTTTTTGTGTGGACATATGTTTTCATTTTTCTTGAGTATATGGCTAGCAGTGGAATTGCTGGGCCTTATAGTAACTCTCTTTAAGCTTTTGAGGAACTGTCAGACTGTTTTCCAAAGTGGCTGCACCATTTAACGTTCCCACCATCAGTGTATAAAGATTCTAATATCTCCACATCCTCTCCAGTGCTTATTATCTGTCTTCTTGATTCTAGCCATCCTAGTAGGCATGAATTATTATCTCACTATGTTTTTTTTTTTTTGCATTTCCCTGATGGCTAATGATGTTCAACATCATTTCATGTGCTTATTGGCCATTTCTTTATCATCTTTGGAGAAATATCTATTCAGATCCTCTGCCCATTTTTTATTTGGGTTGTCTTTTTATTATTGAGTTATAGGGTTCTTTATATATTTTAGATACACTCCTTTATCCAATATATGATTGGTAAAACTTTTCTCCCATTCCGTGGGTTGTCTTTTTACTTTCCTGATGATGACCTTTGAAACACAAAAGTTTTAAATTTTGATGATATCCAGTTTATCTATTCTTTTGTTGCTTGTGCTTTCAGTATCAGATCTAAGAAACCATTAATCGCATTATTTTTAGTTTTTTAAATATCCATATAAAGAATTAAACACTTTTAATTAGTAGTATTTATAATAAAAAGATCAAAAGCTTCTGCCTAATTCACACAAACTGCACATTTCACAGTCTAGTATCATGAGAAATTGAGTTTTTTCCCTTCACCTCTGTGTTATTCTTTTTTTGTTTTGTTTTGTTTTTGCGGTACGCAGCCCTCTCACTGTTGTGGCCTCTCCCGTTGCAGAGCACAGGCTCCAGACACGCAGGTTCAGCAGCCATGGCTCACTGGCCTAGCCACTCCGCAGCATGTATCTTCCCAGACCGGGGCACGAACCTGTGTCCCCTGCATTGGCAGGTGGATTCTCAACCACTGCGCCACCAAGGGAAGCCCTGTGTTATTCTTTTTTAACTCCTGTATATATATCCTTCTTTGCTTTTCTGTGCCTCCTTATACTTCATTAATCTTGAGTTTTTCCCTAATCTCAAACAACTGAAAGAACTATTTAAGACTAGGAAGAGCTGAAAAGATGATTTCTTAAAGCCTCTCTTCCATGCTTCTTTGGTCTTTTGCAGCAGACTGTGATTAATTGGGCAATCTTCAGTATTCATCAATATTTCCATTATGGAATCCATTGGGAAGTGGAAAAAAAGCTATGAACTTAAAAGAGAAGGATTTGGGTTGAAGCCCTTGCTCTAGTATTTAGTAGTAGTGTGTCCTTGGGCAGATTTCACATTTTTGAGCCTCAATTTTCTCATCCATAAGTGAAGAATAGCAGTGCCTACCTCATAGGTTTACTTCTAGTGGTCAGTAAACTTTACTAGATATATTATAAGATTAAGTGAGAGGAACTCTTTACATATCTTTAACAATGTTTACTATTGAGCACTTTATGCAAGTTGGTATATTTTGTGAAGGACAGGGAAATAAAACAGTAAAAATGTTAAGAAGACTTTCTTTCTCATTTTTTCTGTTATGTTTTGATCAGTGGGTTTATCTGTGTTTAAAGCAGAGGGTTTTTGTTTTCTACAGGTTATATTCCCAAATAATTTTGAAACAGGAAATGGGGGAAATGTACAGGGACATCTTCCCATGATGCCAATGTCTCCTCTAATGCATCCAAGGGTCAAAGAAGTTCGGACTGACAGTGGGAGTCTTCGAAAGGGTAGGTTCATCATTGGTAAAACAATGAAAAAATAACAAAGATCTTTTTTTAGAGAAAATTACAAGTCTTGCCTAACATATTATTAAGAAATACAATTTTTTTATCAAGATTTGAAAGGGGATTAATGTTTATGCCAACACCCTGTGTGGCTCATTGTATACTTTTTTATATTAAAGTAATAAGATTTCCACTCTGATTTTGAATCTAATCTATTTTTTTAATTGCAAAGTCTATTATTGTAGAAATAGTATTTTGGCTTTTTCATAAATATACACAACTTTTCCTCAATGCTAATGGAAAACTATTTAAGCTAAATACCTACTTTTCCAAATGTGACAAAAGTTATATTATTCATCTCTATGTCTTTAAAGAAAAATAAACGTTTAAAGCAGAACAAAGAACTTTTGGGGATACTTAAATTCATCTAATAAATTACTTATCTATACTCTCTCAAAATAGTTCATTTGAGCCTTACTAATAGGAAGATTTTAGTGCATTATTCTTTATTTTCTCTTGTGATATAGCAAACTGATGTGTGCATCTTCTGGATTATTTAACTCTTGGATTTAAAAAAATCACTTAAAATCTTCTGATGACAGTATCCCTGAATAACCCTCAGATGTACAGGTATTCAGGTTACATAGTAAGGTAGCTCAAGACCCACTTTTGGACTATAACTGTGTGTGTGTCTTGCTTTACACGTAGTGTAGGTCATAAAAATGTGCATGCTGTGCATGCAAAACAATCTTCATTAAGCAAGGGGAATAACTAGGATTGTTTTATGACCTTTAAAAATCTTGTCAAACCTAAAAACTCTTCCTGTCAATTATTAATATTTAAAGAAATTTTAAAATAGTAAAAATATTTACTTAGTACACTACAGTTTAAAACATTGGAAACATTGAGAATGAAAGTGTTTTGTTTTTTAAAAAGTCATAAAGAATAGTTTAAATGGTGCTTGCCACTTTCTTCTCATATAACTTACAATACTGAGTGAGCTTCTTTCCTGTGCCTTGGTGAATTGTGTTCCTTTCTAAGTTTGGACCAGCTCTTAACATTTTATCCTTTGTGCTTTCAGTGTTGTGAAATATTTCTGAGAGTTCCTTTAAAGTGAAGTTTTTTGCCATCATAATTTCCTGTTGGATGTCTTCATCCTATTCATCTTAACAACTTTTCACATTTATATCAATAAGTCTCATCTTCACACAGTTCTTCTGGCTGTATATCTAATCTCTTGAATAGCAGCAGTGTCAACATTCCTAGGGTCAACTGTTTCTTCTGTAACTTCATTAACAATTTTAATTTCACTTTCAGCATTATCACTTTTCATATCTTTGTTGAACTTTCACTTTTTTGGGGGGGCCATTCCCTCTTTCATTTGTCTATTTTCATTTGTCTATTTTGTAAAATGTGGGTTTATCACTGGGAAATAAGGAGACAACATAACCATATGCTTTGCTGCCTGCATGAATTGAACCAGCAGATTTGCCCTGAACAGTCACCAACAGACTTTGAAAGAAGTAACAGGATTGGTCACTGATCATGATGCACATCTATTTTTCACACAATGATTTATGTAAATCCTCATGGGAAAAGTTTGTAGTTTATGCACTTACTCACAGTTAATATACCATGGCAACTGAAATCTGAACCTTTTTGTTAAGGCTATCGTTAATTTATGCTAATGATAACTGAAACTCATGAATACTTTAACAGTACAAAGCATGAACTCTGTGCGTATGTGTGTGTGTGTATCTGACTATAATGTGTATGTATATATAATATATGTTGTGTGTGTGTGTGTGTGTGTGTGTGTGTGTGTGTGTGTGTGTGTGTGTTTGCAGCCTAGCTAGAGATCTCAGAACTAAGATAATGAAGAAATGGTCACTAAAATATAATTCTGTCCTGGTGGTGGAATTTTGAGTGTTACCTTTTTCATTACAGTTTTTTGGTATTGTTTGAGTTTTTTCAGTGAGCTTTTAAAAATTGAGATATAATTCACATCCCATAAAATTCACCCTTTTAAAATATACAATTCAGTATATTCACAAGACTATACAACTATCATCATTATCTCATTCCAGAACATTTTTATCATCCCCCCCAAAAAAAAAAACCTGTATCCAATAGTAATTGCTCTCTATTTCCTCCTCTACCAAGACCCTGGAACTACTAATCTATTCTTTGTCTCTATGGATCTTCCTGTTCTGGACATTTTATATAAATGGAATTATATAATATGTGACCTTTGTGGTTGGCTTCTTTTACTTATGTTTTCAAGGTATATATATGTTGTCGCATGTGTCAACACTTCATTATGCTGAATAATTTTTCATTGTATGGATATACTGTATATTGTTTGTTCATTCATTTGTTAATGGACATTTGGATTATTTCCACTTGTTGGCTTTTATGAATAACGCTGCTGTGAACATTCAGGTGATATATTATTTTTATAATTAAAAGAAAAAGGTATTTTCTTATGGGGTTCAGGCAAGAGAATCAAATAATGGAAAATCCTTAGAAAACAATAATATTGAGCCTTGACTCTGGGAGAAAAAAAAGACAATTTATTAACTTATATATTTGTTAAGTTTTTATTGTCTACTGAAGCTTTTCCAGTACTGTGCTAGGCAGAGAATCATTTCAAGGGGCTTTCAGCTAACTTCATGGCTATAACATGAGTTTTCCCTTGAAATGTCAGCTCTGAACATTCCAAGTCAGATTAAAGGGCTGCATTGGTTTTCTTAGATATAAGGTATCCAGATAGACTTCTGTTAAGGGGTGATGGGAGCTACAATAGAACTTTCCACTTTTTTACTAAGACTGAAGTCAGAGCTGCTTTTATAACCTCCAGAATTATGGAGAGATTTTTATTAAACCATGACTATTCCCCACTTACCTCAGTAATACAGAGAGCTGTCAAATTATTGCCAAGTATTTTATACCTTTTAAACATGTTTTGAAAATAGATGACATGGCTGTCTAATTATCTAGTAATTGTAAAAATAATTAGTGAAATATTTTTACTTTAAAAACATGTTATATACCTGTAAAGAAACAGAGGGTTGAGGGAAGTAGGGGGGAAATGGTGGGAAAAGATGTAGGATTGGCTAGGAGAGGCTTTGCACCTAGTGGAGATGGAAAGGAGAGCAGTTTCTACAGAAGGATAGCACTGGAAAAGAGGTTTAATCCGTACCTTACTTTCTTTTTGATCAACACACTAATGCCTCAGATTAAGGCAAATTAAGCAGAGTCATAACACTTCTACTCATCTTTATCTTCTAGTGGACTTATAAAAGATGATTCTGCCTCTACTAAATCAGAAAGCCACAGCTACTGCCTTAAACTGAAGTGTGGGCATGTGGCGAAGGCAAAATTGTGAACCAAATCACTGATTTTTCCTCCTAATCAGGAGTTATTTACTAGATGAGATTGGGAGACAGAAGCTAGTTGGACTACTTTAGAAATTTAGCAGTCACCACATTCTACCTCTCACCTTCTACTTTACCCTTAATATTTTGCTTCTTTAATATAGGCAGAGGTTCAAGAAACCAGGAAGGTGAGCTCTCATAATTTTATTTTAAGATTTACTTCATTCTTCTCTCTCCCACTAGACTCGATTATTCTATGAGGACAGAGGCCATGTTATTAGCATAGTAACTCAATCTCTTATTTGTCAAATGAGTGAGTAAACCTGACTTATTATTTTGGAATACATGTCAAACTGTTATAAATTTTTTTCTTTATTAGATACGCAACCATTGTCTCCAATTTCTGTCCATGAACGCTACAGTTCTCCTACCGCTGGGAGTGCTAAGAGAAGACTTTTTGGGGAAGACCCCCCAAAGGAAATGCTTATGGACAGGATCATAACAGAAGGAACAAAATTGAAAATTGCTCCTTCTTCAAGCATTACTGCTGAAAATATATCGATTTCACCTGGGCAAAGTCTTCTAACAATGGCCACAGCCATAGTAACAGGGACAACAGGACATAAAGTTACAATCCCGTTGCATGGTAACATTTTGATGCATTTATTTTATATTTTTTTCTGAGTTGGATGAAAATTTAAGAAATGTCTTATTGGATTGATCACAGGTCTTATTATTCCAGTATTTTTTCTTGAACCTGTATACTTTTTTTTCCTCTTTGGCTGAGTTTGGTCTTCATTGCTGTGCACGGGCTTTCTCTAGTTACAGGGAGCAGGGGCTACTCTTCATTGCAGCGCACAGGCTTCTTATTGCGGTGGCTTCTCCTGTTGCGGAACACGGGCTCTAGGTGTGTGGGCTTCAGTAGTTGCAGCACACGGGCTTCAGTAGTTGCGGCGCGAGGGCTCAGTAGTTGCAGCTCGTGGGCTCAAGGGCACGTGGGCTTCAGTAGTTGTGGTGCATGGGCTCAGTAGTTGTGGCTTGCGGGCTCTAAAGTGCAGGCTCAGTAGTTGTGGCGCACAGGCTTAGTTGCTCCGTGGCATGTGGGATCTTCCCAAACCAGGGATCAAACCTGTGTCTCCTGCATTGGCAGGTGGATTCTTAACCACTTCGCCACCAGGGAAGTCCCTGAACCCATACTTTTTTTCTCTAAGAGCAGTTTTAGGTTCATGGCAAAATTGAGCCTTCCGTGCCATCAACATCCTGCACCAGGGAGACACGTGTTACAATTGAAGAACTTTCATGGACACATCATTATCACCCCAAGTCCATAGTTTGCATTAGGGTTCACTCTTTGGTGTTGTACATTCTATGAATTTTGACAAATGTCTAATGATACATATCTACCATTATACTGTTATACAGAATAGTTTCACTGCCCTAAAGATCCTCTGTGCTCCACCCTTTTGCTTTGTTTTGAACCTATAGAGGCATTCCTAGTATTATTGCACTTTGTTGCGCTTTACAGATACTACTTTTTTTTTTTTTTTTTTTTACAAATTGAAGGTTTCTGGCAACCCTGTGTTGTCAAATGATGATTAGCATTTTTTTAGCAACAAAATATTTTTTAATTGAGGTACGTTGATTGTTTTTCAGACATAATGCTATTATTGCACACTTAATAGACTGCAATATAGTATAAACATAATTTTTATGTGCACTAGGAAACCAAAAAATTCATGTGACTCACTTTATTATGATACTCAATTTATTGTAGTGGTCTGGAACCAAACTTGCAATATCTCTGAGGTATGCCTGCACTGTTTTTTGAATTTTCACATTTTATAAATTTACAACCCTCTTTGTTAGGACTTATTTTATTTTCTTATCTGAGTTTTACAAATAAGTGCGTTAAGCAAGAATTTTGTTTATTGATTAAAAACATCTCCTTTAGAGCTCAAAAGAAAACAGTCATTGTTTCAGAGCAGAAATAGAAAATAAGAGTATCATAACCTAGCATTACTATTTTTGTGGCTTTCTTCTAACATATTCCTATGCATAGATAGATAGATAAATAGATAGGTAGATAGATAGATAGATAGTAAAGGAAGGAAGGGAGGGAGAGAGGGAGGAAGGAAGCAAGAAAGGAAGAAGTGACAACTTTTCTGGGACACATTTCTAAAACTAAGAACTCTTGCTTGTACATTCAGGTATTGCAAATGATGCTGGAGAGATCACACTGATACCAATTTCCATGAATACAACTCAGGAGTCCAAAGTTGAGAGTCCTGTATCACTTACGGCTCAGTCATTAATTGGTGCTTCTCCAAAACAGACCCATTTGACTAAAGCACAAGAGGTACATTCAGTTGGAATAAGCAAACCAAAGAGAACTGGGTCCTTAGCACTGTTTTATAGAAAGGTACGTGTTTTTATAGCATCTAAAAAGGTCTCCTTTAATCAATGCAAGAAAGATTGAGTAACAGAGGGCAGCTTTAGCCTTCTTTTTTTGTGTGTGGTAAAATATACATGAAATTTACTATTTTAACCACTTTTAAGTGTACAGCTAAATGTCATTAGTACATTCACATTGTTGTGCAGCTTCCACCACCATCCATCTCCAGACTTCTTCATCTTCCTAAACTGAAACTCTGTACCCATTAAATAGTAACTCCTCATTTCTTCCCCCCACCCCCAGCCCCTGGTAGCCATTATTCTACTTTCTGTCTCTATGAATTTGACTACTCTAGGTACCTCATATAAGTGGAATTATATAACATTTGTCCTTTTTTGACAGGCTTATTTCACTTAACATAATGTTTTCAAGGTTCTTCCATATTGTAGCATGGTCAGAATTTCCTTCCTTTTTAAGACTGACTAATATTCCATGGTATGTATATACCATATTTTGTTTATCCATTCATCTATAGATGGACATTTGGGTTGTTTCTACCTTTTGGTTATTGTGAGTGAATAGTGTTGCTATGAACATTGGTGTACAGGTATCCAAGTCTGCTTTCAGTTCTTTTGAATATATACAGAACTGGAATAGTAATTCTAAATTTAATTTTTGAGAAAATGCTATACAGTTTCCCACAGTGGCTGCACCATTTATATTCCTGCTAGCAACATACGAGGGTGTTTCACAATATTGTGAAATACAAGTGTTTTTCTCTTTCTGACTTACTTCCCTCTTTTTTTTTTTTTTTTTTGTGGTAACTGACTTACTTCACTCTTGATGACAGTCTCTAGATCCATCCACCTCACTACAAATAACTCAATTTCGTTTCTTTATATGGCTGCGTAACATTCCATTGTATATATGTGCCACATCTTTATCCATTCATCTGTCGATGGACACTTAGGTTGCTTACATGTCCTGGCTGTTGTAAGTAGAACTGCAGTGATCATTGCGGTACATGACTCTTTTTGAATTATAGTTTTCTCAGGGTATATGCCCAATAGTGGGATCGCTGGGTCATATGGTATTTCTATTTTTACTTTTCTAAGGACCTCCATACTGTTCTCCATAGTGGTTGTATCAATTTACATTCCCACCAGCAGTGCAAGAGTGTTCCCTTTTCTCCACACCCTCTCCAGCATTTATTGTTTGTAGATTTTTTGATGATGGCCGTTCTGACTGGTGTGAGGTGATAACCTCATTGTAGTTTTGATTTGCATTTCTCTAATGATTAGTGATGTTGAGCATACTTTCATGTGTTTGTTGACAATCTGTATATCTTCTTTAGAGAAATGTCTATTTCGGTCTTCTGTCCATTTTTGGATTGGGTTGTTTTCTTGATATTGAGCTGCATGAGCTGCTTGTATATTTTGGAGATTAATCCTTTGTCAGTTGCTTCATTTGCAAATATTTTCTCCCATTCTGAGGGTTGTCTTTTTGTCTTGTTTATGGTTTCCTTTGCTGTGCAAAGGCATTAAGTTTCATTAGGTCCCATTTGTTTATTTTTGTTTTTATTTCTGTTTCTCTAGGAGGTGGGTCAAACAGGATCTTGCTATGATGTATGTCATGGAGTGTTCTACCTATGTTTTCCTCTAAGAGTTTTATAGTGTCTGGCCTTACGTTTAGGTCTTTAATCCATCTTGAGTTTATTTTTGTGTATGGTGTTAGGGAGTGTTCTAATTTCATTCTTTTACATGTAGCTGTCCAGTTTTCCCAGCACCACTTATTGAAGAGGCTGTCTTTTCTCCATTAGATATTCATGCCTCCTTTATTAAAGATAAGGTGACCATAGGTGCATGGGTTTATCTCTGGGCTTTCTATCCTGCTCCATTTATCTATATTTCTGTTTTTGTGCCAGTACCATATTGTCTTGATTACTGTCGCTTCGTAGTGTAGTCTGAACTCAAGGAGCCTAATTCCTCCAGCTCTGTTTTTCTTTCTCAAGATTGCTTTGGCTATTTGGGGTCTTTTGTGTTTCCATTCAAATTGTGAAATTTTTTGTTCTAGTTCTGTGAAAAATGCCATTGGTAGTTTGATAGGGGTTGCATTGAATCTGTAGATTGCTTTGGGTACCATAGTCATTTTCACAATGTTGATTCTTCCAGTCCAAGAACATGGTATGTCTCTCCATCTGTTTGTATCCTCTTTGATTTCTTTCATCGGTGTCTTATAGTTTTCTGCATACAGGTCTTTTGTCTTCTTATGTAGGTTAATTCCTAGGCATTTTATTCTTTTTGTTGCAGTGGTAAATGGGACTGTTTCCTTAACTTCTCTTTCAGATTTTTTGTTGTTAGTGTATAGGAATGCAAGAGATTTCTGTGCATTAATTTTATATCTTGCTACTTTACCAAATTCATTGATTAGCTCTAGTAGATTTTTGGTAGCATCTTTAGGATTCACTATGTATATATAGTATCATGTCATCTGCAAACAGTGACAGTTTTACTTATTTTTTCCAGTTTGGATTCCTTTTATTTCTTTTTCTTCTCTGATTGCTGTGACTAAAACTTCCAAAACTATGTTGAATAATAGTGGTGAGAGTGGGCAACCTTGTCTTGTTTCTGATCTTAGTGGAAATGGTTTCAGTTTTTCACCATTGAGAAGGATGTTGGCTGTAGGTTTGTCATATATGGCTTTCTTATGTCGAGTTAAGTTCCCTCTGTGCCTACTTTCTGGAGAGTTTTTATCATAAATGGCTGTTGAATTTTTTCAAAAGCTTTTTCTGCATCTATTGAGATGATTATATGGTTTTTATTCTTCAGTTTGTTAATATGGTTTATCACATTGATTGATTTCTGTATGTTGAAGAATCCTTGCATTCCTGGGATAAACCTCACTTGATCATGGTGTATGAACCTTTTACTGTGCTGTTGGATTCTGTTTGCTAGTATTTTGTTGAGGTTTTTTTTGGCTGTACACGGGCCTCTCACTGTTGTGGCCTCTCCCGTTGCGGAGTATGGGCTCCGGACGCGCGGGCTAAGCGGCCATGGCTCACGGGCCTGGCCGCTCCGCGGCATGTGGGATCTTCCCAGACCGGGGCACGAACCCGTGTCCCCTGCATCGGCAGGCAGACTCTCAACCACTGTGCCACCAGGGAAGCCCTTGTTGAGGATTTTTGTATCTATGTTCATCAGTGATATTGGCCTATAGTTTTCTTTTTTTGTGACATCTTGGTCTGGTTTTGGTATCAGGGTGCTGGTGGCCTCGTAGAATGAGTCTGGGAGTGTTCCTCCCTCTGCTATATTTTCGAAGAATTTGAGAAGGATATGTGTTAGCTCTTCTCTAAATGTTTGCTAGAATTCTCCTGTGCGTCCATTTGGTCCTGGGCTTTTGTTTTTTGGAAGATTTTCAATCACAGTTTCGATTTCAGTGCTTGTGATTAGTCTATTCATGTTTTCTATTTCTTCCTGGTTCAGTCTTGGACGGTTATACCTTTCTAAGAATTTGTCCATGTCTTCCAGGTTGCCCATTTTGGCATATAGTTGCTTTTAGTAATCTCTCATGATCCTTTGTATTTCTGCAGTGTCATTTATTACTTCTCCTTTTTCATTTCTAATTCTATTGATGTGAGTCTTCTCCCTTTCTTTCCTGATGAGTCTGGCTAGTGGTTTATCATTTTTCTTTATTTTCTCAAAGAACCATCTTTTAGTTTTATTGATCTTAGCTATTTTTTCCTTCATTTCTTTTACATTATTTCTGATCTCATCTTTATTATTTCTTTCCTTCTGCTAACTTTGAGGTTTTTTTGTTCTTTCTCTAATTGCTTTAGGTGTAAGGTTAGGTTGTTTGTTTGAGATGTTTCTTGTTTCTTGAGGTAGGATTGTATTGCTATAAACGTCCCTCTTAGAACTGCTTTTGCTGCCTCCCATAGGTTTTGGGTTGTTGTGTTTTCATTGTCATTTGTTTCTAGGTATTTTTTGCTTACCTCTTTGACTTCTTCAGTGATCTCTTGGTTATTTAGTAGTGTATTGTTTAGCCTCCATGTGTGTGTATTTTTCACATTTTTTTCCTGTTATTGGTATCTAGCCTCATAGCATTGTGGTCGGAAAAGACACTGGATACCATTTCAATTTTCTTAAATTTAGCAAGGCTTGATTTGTGACCCAAGATATGATCTATCCTGGAAAATGTTCTATGAGCACTTGAGAAGAAAGTGTATTCTGTTGTTTTGGGATGGGATTTCCTATAAATATCAATTAAGTCCATCTTTTTTAATATATCATTTAAAGCTTGTGTTTCCTTATTTATGTTCATTTTGGATGATCTGTCCATTGGTGAAAGTAGGATGTTAAAGTCCCCTACTATTATTGTGTTGCTGTCGATTTCCCCTTTTATGGCTGTTAGCATTTGCCTTATGTACTGAGGTGCTCCTGTGTTGGGTGCATAAATATTTACAATTGTTATATCTTCTTGGATTGATCCCTTGATCATTATGTAGTGTCCTTCCTTGTCTCTTGTAACATTCTTTATTTTAAAGTCTATTTTATCTGATATGAGAATTGCTGCTCCAGCTTTCTTTTGATTTCCTTTTCCATGGAATATCTTTTTCCATCCCCTCACTTTCAGTCTGTATGTGTCCCTAGGTCTGAAGTGGGTCTCTTGTAGACAGCATATATACGGGTCATGTTTTTTGTATCCATTCAGCCAGTCTGTGTCTTTTGGTTGGAGCATTTAATCCATTTACATTTAAGGTAGTTATCAATATATGTGTTCCTGTTACCATTTTCTTAATTGTTTTGGGTTTGTTATTGTAGGTGTATTCCTTCTCTTGTGTTTCCTGCCTAGGGAAGTTCCTTTAGCATTTGTTGTGAAGCTGGTTTGGTGGTGCTGAATTCTCTTCGCTTTTGCTTATCTGTAAAGGTTTTAATTACTCCGTCAAATCTGAATGAGATCCTCGATGGGTAGAGCAATCTTGGTTGTAGGTTTTTCTCTTTCATCACTTTAAATATGTCCTTCCACTCCCCTTTGGCATGCAGAGTTTCTGCTGAGTAATCAGCTGTTAACATTATGGGGATTCCCTTGTATGTTATTTGTTGTTTTTCCCTTGCTGCTTTTAATATTTTTTCTTTGTATTTAATTTTTGATCATTTGATTAATATGTGTCTTGGCATGTTTCCCCTTGGATTTATCCTGTATAGGACTCTCTGTGCTTCCTTGAGTTGATTGACTATTTGCTTAAGCATATTAGGGAAGTTTTCAACTATAATCTCTTCAAATATTTTCTCAGTCGCTTTTTTTTTCTCTTCTTCCTCTGGGACCCCTATAATTTGAATGTTGGTGCGTTTAGTGTTGTCCCAGAGGTCTCTGAGATTGTCCTTAATTTTTTTCATTCTTTTTAATTTATTCTGTTCTGTGGTAGTTATTTCCACTATTTTCTCTTCCAGGTCACTTATCTGTTCTTCTGCCTCAGTTATTCTGCTATTGATTCCTTCTAGAGAATTTTTTATTTCATTTATTGTGTTGTTCATCATTGTTCGTTTGCTCTTTAGTTCTTTTAGGTCCTTGTTAAACGTTTCTTGTATTTTCTCCATTCTGTTTCCAAGATTTTGGGTCATCTGTACTATCATTACTCTGAATTCTTTTTGAGGTAGACTACCTGTTTCCTCTTCATTTGTTTGCTCTGGTGGGTTTTTACCTTGCTCCTTCATCTGCTGTGTATTTTTGTCTTCTCATTTTGCTTAACTTACTGTGTTTGGGGTCTCCTTTTCGCAGGCTGCCGGTTCATAGTTCTCGTTGTTTTTGGTTTCTGCCCCTCAGTGGGTAAGGTTGGTTCAGTGGGTCGTGTAGGCTTTCTAGTGGAGGGGACTGGTGCCTGTGTTCTGGTGGATGAGGCTGGATCTTGTCTTTCTGGTGAGCTGGACTGCATCCAGTGGTGTGTTTTGGGGTGTCTGTGACCTTATTATGGTTTTAGGCAGCCTCTCTGCTAATGGGTGGGGTTGTGTTTCTGTCTTGCTAGTTGTTTGACATACGGTGTCCATCACTGTAGCTTGCTGGTCATTGAGTGGAGCTGGCTCTTCACGTTAAGAGGGAGATCTCTGAGAGAGCTTTCACCATTTGATATTATGTGGGGCTGGGAGGTCTCTGGTGGACCATTGTCCTGAACTCGGCTCTCCCACCTCAGAGGCTCAGGCCAGACACCCAGCTGGAGCACCAAGGCCCTGTCAGCCACATGGCTCAGAAGAAAAGGGAGAAAAAAAGAAAGAAAGAGAAATAAAATAAAGTTATAAAAAATATATTATTAAAAATAAAAAAATTAGAAAGTAAAAAAAAAAGAAACGGGCAACCAAACCAAAAAAACACATCCACCAATTATAATAAGTGATAAAAATTATACTAAAAAAAAAAAAAAAAGACAGAACCCTAAGGCAAATGGCAAAAGCAAAGCTATACAGACAAAATCACACAAAGAAGCATACACATGCAAAAGGAGAAAAAGGAAAAAAATATATATATATGAAAAAGGAAGAGAGCAACAACTAAGTCAATAAATAAATCTAGGGCTTCCCTGGTGGTGCAGTGGTTGAGAATCCGTCTGCCAATGCAGGCGACACGGGTTCGAGCCCTGGTCCAGAAAGATCCCACATGCCGCGGAGCAACTAATCCCATGCGCCACAAGTACTGAGCGTGCGCTGTAGAGCCTGTGAGCCACAACTACTGAAGCACACCTGCCTAGAGCGCATGCTCCTTAACAAGAGAAGCCACTGCAATGAGAAGCCTGTGCACTGCAACGAAGAGTAGACCCTACTCACCACAACTAGAGAAAGCCTGCGTGTGGCAATGAAGACTCAATGCAGCCAAAAATAAAATAAATTTTTAAAAGAATAACCACCAAAAAAAAAAAAAAACAAGTAAACAAATCTACCAATGATAGTAAGCTGTAAATACTAAACTAAGATAAACATAAAACCAGAAACAAATTTGATGCTGAAAGCAAACCCCAAGTCTATAGTCGCCCCCAAAGTCCACTGCCTCAATTTTGGGATGATTCATTGTCTATTCAGGTATTCCACAGATGCAGGGTACATCAGTTTGATTGTAGAGATTTAATCCACTGCTCCTGAGGCTGCTGGGAGAGATTTCCCTTTCTCTTCTTTGTTAGCACAGCTCCTGGGGTTCAGCTTTGGATTTGGCCCCACTTCTGCGTGTAGGTCGCCTGAGGGTGTCTGTTTCCCTCCCAGACAGGATGGGGTTAAAGTAGCAGCTGATTAGGGGGCTCTGGCTCCCTCAAGCCAGGGGGAGGGAGGGGTACAGAATGCGGTCAAGCCTGCAGCAGCAGAGGCCAGCATAATGTTGCAACAGCCTGGGCACAACGTGTGTTCTCCCGGGGAAGTTGTCCCTGGCAGTGGTGGGCTGCACAGGCTCCCGGGAGGGGAGTTGTGAATAGTGACCTGTGCTTGCACACAGGCTTCTTGATGGCTGTAGCAGCAGCCTTAGCGTTTCATGCCCATTTCTGGGGTCCGCGCCGATAGCCACGGCTCACGCTCATCTCTGGAGCTCGTTTAGGCGGTGCTCTGAATCCCCTCTCCTCGTGCACCCTGAAACAATGGTCTCTTGCCTCTTAGGCAGTTCCAGACTTTTTCCCAGACTCCCTCCTGGGTAGCTGTGGCTGACTAGCTGCCTTCAGGCTGTGCTCACACAGCTAACTCCAGTCCTCTCCCTGGGATCTGACCTCTGAAGCCCGAGCCTCAGCTCCCAGCCCCCACCTGCCCCAGTGGGTGAGCAGACAAGCCTCTCAGGCTGGTGAGTGCTGGTCGGCACTGGTCCTCTGTGCGGGAATCTCTCCGCTTTGCCCTCTGCACCCCTGTTGCTGCGCTCTCCTCTGTGACTCCAAAGCTTCCCACCTGCCATCTCCACTAGTGAAGGGGCTTCCTAGTGTGTGGAAACTTTTCCTCCACAGTTCCCTCTCAGAGGTGCAGGTCCCATCCCTATTCTTTTGTCTCTGTTTTTTCTTTTTTCTTTTGCCCTACCCAGGTACGTGGGGAGTTTCTTGCCTTTTGGGAAGTCTGAGGTCTTCTGCCAGCGTTCAGTAGGTGTTCTGTAGGAGCTATTCCTCATTTAGATGTATTTTTGATGTATTTGTGGGGAGGAAGGTGATCTCCACGTCTTACTCCTCCACAATCTTGAAGCTATCTCCTTACTGTAGTTTTGATTCACGTTTCCCTGATGATTAGTGATATTGAGCATCTTTTCATGGGCTTTTTGGCAATCCTACCTTCCTCAAAGAAATGTCTATTCAAGTTCTTTGCCCATTTTTTGAGTTTTTATTGGTGAGTTGTAGAAGTTCTTTATATTGTCAGGATATTAATTCCTTATCAGATACATCATTTGCAAATATCTTCTCCCATTCCATGGGTTGCCTTTTCGCTATGTTATATATTAGAGTCTTTTGATGTTTTTTAATTTGATGAAGTCTAATTTATCTATGTTTTGTTTTGTTGTCTTGTTCTGTTTGCAGTCATATCTGAGAAATCATTGCACATTCCAGTGTCATGAAGCTTTTCTCCTATGTTTTCTTGTAAGATTTTTATGTTTTAGAAATTACATTTAGGTCTTTGATCCATTTTGAGTTAATTTTTATATATGGTATAAGGTAAGGACCCAGTTTCATTCTTTTGCATGTGGATATCCAGTTTTCTCAGTAAGTCTTGTTGGCAAGACTGCCTTTCTCCATTGAATGGTCTTGACACCCTTGTCAAGTTACTCATCACTATATATGTGAGGGTTTATTTCTGGGCTCTGTATTCTATTCATTGGTCTCTTCATGCCAGTACCACAGTTTTGATTAGTGTAACTTTGTAGTAAGATTTGAAATCAGAAAATGTGAGACCTCCAACTTTGTTCTTCTTTTTCAAGATTATTTTAACTATTCAGAGTCCCTTGACATGGATTTTTTTCTATTTCTGCAAAAAAAAACAAAGATCTTTGGGATTTTAATATGAATTATATTGAATCTGTAGATTGCTTTGAGTAGTGTTGACATCTTAACAATATTAAGTCTTCCGGTCCATGAACATAGTATGTCTTTCCATTTATTTATGTTTTCTTTAATTTCTTTGAGCAATGCTTTGCAGTTTGCAGTGTACAAATTTTTGCCTCCTTGGTTAAGTTTATTCCCAAGTATTTTATTCTTTTTCATGCTATCGTAAATGGAATCATTTTCTTAATTTCATTTTTGGATTGTTTGTTGTTTATGGTATAGGAATAAAAGTGATTTTTGTGTGTTGATTTTATATCCTGCAACTTTGCTGTATTCAGTTATTAGTTCTACCATTTTTTATGGACTCCAGGGTTTTTGGGTTTCCTACACATAAAGTCATGTCATCTGCAGACAGATGGTTTTACTACTTTTCTAATCTGAATGCCTTTTATTTCTTTTTCTTGCCTAATTGCTCTGGCTAGAACTTCTAGTATGGTGTTGAATAGAAGTACTGAAATTGGGCATCTTTGTCTTGTTCCTGATCTTAGAGGAAAAGCTTTCATTGTTTTACTTTGAGTATGATCTTAGCTATGGATGTTTCATATATGGTATTTATCATGTTGAAGTAGTTTCTGTCTATTCCTAGTTTGTAACAAAAGGGTATTGAATTTTTTCAAATTCTTTTTTTCTGCATCAAATTTTGAGATGATTATATCATTTTTCCCTTCATTCTGCTAATGTAGTATATTACACTGATAGATTTTCATATGTTAAACTATCCTTTCATTCCATGAATAACTCCTACTTGGTCATGGTGTATAACCCTTTTAGTGTATGATGTTCCATTCAGTTGCTAGGGTTTTGTGGAGGATTTTCACATCAATATAATAGATATTGGTCTGTAGTTTTCTTTTCTTAGAGTGTCTTTGTTTAGCTTTAGTATCAGGTAATGTACCTTTAGCCTTTTTAAAAACATATTTGACATTCTAAAAGAACATTATGATCTTGATGAGCTATGTTTGGACTCAGGCTCAGAGAGTTTTAATTCCATTTCCTGCTAGCTTGTTTTACATAACTTTGATTAAGCAGTTGGCCATCCTGTGGAATTCACAGGAACTCCATTGTGTTATATTGCTTTAGATTGGAATTTATTGTGGGACAGGTACATTGGATCTTATGGATAAGTTTAAGTTACTGAAGATTCATTATTAAGATTGGTGGGATACTGCTGGGAGTCTACATAATTTTTATCATAAATCTAGTTTTTTACTTTTTACGAATTGATCAGTTCTCATTATAATGCCTAAATTATTTTAGTATTAATGCAAAGATTTAACATAGAAATAATTTCAGCTTATCCTGCCTAGCTTTTATAAGCACCATAAAGCTTCTGATAAGATAGACATGTTAATCAGATATTTGTGACCAAACATGCCGCTTCTCTAAAATAAATCCCAGAATTGGAAGATACCTCTCCAGTCTACCCTATAACTAGTGGCTATCTAGCCCATTCTGAAAAATTGTAAATGAAAAAAAAAGGCACTGTTTTTTGTTTCTTTCTAGCATTATGATTAGGGTTTAAGGCTTAAAATTTTTAAGAAATTCATTTTGTTTTTTCAAATTATCTCTTCATGCAAATTTGTTTATTTCCTCTATCTAGTCTTGCTTAGAATAATTCTTGAGACACTTGCCCTTTTTACCACCTCCCACGGCCTTCTCTACTCTGTCCCACCATCTCTACTCCTGCCTACATCTTGTGCCTAAGGCCTGTTTTAAAAGCAGAGCTCCAAATGTAGTATTTTCTCCATTCATTCCCTATTTTTAATTTTGAAAATGACAAATTGCTGCCTTTGATAATGAATCTAAGATTGACAAAAATAAGGCTTTATTTATAAATTTTTAGTTCTGAATTTATTTCAGAATCTAGTTTGTCCTTTTAATTATAGCCTACTTAGAAGCTATAAAAATTTTACCCTAAAAGGGAATTGAAATGTCCATATCTATAATGAGTTCAAAATAACCATTTCTTGAGTGAATTGCAGATGTTATCCATGCTGAACTCAGTGTGATGCTGATATCCTATGCCTGAGTAGAATTTACTGTGAATTTTTTGTTAGAAGCCTTCCAGAGTATGTGTACCTTTAAGGCATTGGATTAGCTTTGTAAAAGATACTTAACAAGTATTACTTTTTTAAAAAAATTTATTTTATTTATTTATTTATTTTTGGCTGCGTTGGGCCCTCATTGTTGCATGTGGGCTTTTCTCCAGTGTCAGCGAGTGGGGGCCACTCCTTGCCCCAGTGCGTGGGACTCTCATTGCGGTGGCCTGTCCTGCTGCAGAGCATGAAATCAATAGTTGTGGCTTGTGGACTTCAGAGTGCAGGCTCAGCAGTTGTTCACATGGGCTTTGCTGCTCTGCGGCACGTGGGATCCTCCCGGACCAGGGCCCAAACCCATGTCCCCTGCATTGGCAGGTGGACTCCCAATCACTGTGCCACCAGGGAAGCCCCACAAGTATTACTTAATGACATATTTCTTAATCCTTCTACCTAGGACTGTATCTGTTATCTTCTCCTATCACGAATGTAAAGTTCCAGCATCTTTCCCACTGCTCTGACCCCAGTGGTTTCTGTTTATCTCTTGGCCAACAAGACCAGAAACAAAGGGTTGGGATGCAGAAAATGAGTTTGTTATAAAATGAATCACTGGTGGCTTTGGAGTCAACCCTTATCTCCCTTTCTATCAGATTAGTGTATTGGATGGCTAAAGTTCATTTTTCAGCTTTAATTTGTGGATTTTTTTCCCTCTCAAAGATACTTTGCTATAAAGAATGCCTTACTCTTTTTCATTTTTTTTACCCTGAACATTTAGATTTAAAGACTTAGTTCAAACAGAATAGTCTAGTTTAGGAATATCACAGTAGGATTACCAGTTCTTAAGATAATAAAACAATGCTTTTTGGATGATCAGAAATCATTTTAGAATCTTTCAGGACCTTTGGGGCATTTGCATTAGTATCAATTCATATAAAGACTCTGTATATGAAAGGTTGAAGGCATTGAACTGAATTTACTCTGACATACTTAAAAATAACAACTTGACTGAGAAGGACAATACTATATTATATTTATATGTGGAATCTAAAAATCAAAAACAAGCTCATAAATACAGAGAACAGGTTAGTGGTTGCCAGTGGGCGAAGGGTTGGGTGAAATGGATGAAGGGAATCAAAAGGTACAGACTTCAGGTTATAAAATTAATAAATCATGGGGATATAATGTATAGCGTGGTGACTATAGTTAGTAATGCTGTATTCCATATTACAATTGCTAAGAGACTAGATCTTAAAAGTTCTAATCACAAGAAAAAAAGAATTCTGTTAACTGTGTGGATATTAACTAGACTTATCGTGGTGATCTTTTCACAACATATACAAACATCAAATCATGTTGTACACCTGAAACTAATATAATGTATGTCAGTTATACCTCAAACAACAGCAACAAAATCTGTTATCTCGTTTGCTTAACATTCCTTTCATATGCTCATAAAAACAATGTAGACTATTGGGGAAATTTTTTAATGATTTTGCTTTCTAACTCATTTTGGAGTCAAATATTTTAGTGTATTATGTGACATTTTAAGCTTTCTAGTCATTTTACCTGAACCAAAAAAAGAGACTTCTGAACACTTGAAAAATTACGTATTCATAATGATCATGATGCTAGTAAATCAAACCATTTAATTTTAGTATTTCTCACTTAACATAGTTGACAGCATATAATTATAGCATATAACATCTTTACCAAAAGAATGTTTCAGGTGGTTTTCCAAAGAGAATTTTGTTGTAATATATTTTCTTTTTCCATAGCAGTGAACTAGTACTATAAAATAAAAATTTTATGTAATTTAATGCATCAACAGCCTTAGGTGTTTATTAATCTTGGCCGAAAAGCCCAGGTTCATGGTAAGACATAAATTTGAGAAATTATGTACTTGTTTTCTTGCATCAATGTGCTATCTTTCGTCTTAGGTCTATCATTTGGCAAGTGTACGCTTACGTGATTTATGTTTAAAACTGGATGTTTCAAATGAGTTAAGAAGGAAGATATGGACATGTTTTGAATTCACTTTAGTTCACTGCCCTGATCTGATGAAAGACAGACATTTGGATCAGCTCCTCCTTTGTGCCTTTTACATCATGGCAAAGGTAATGTATAAGTTGGGGGAAGCTCTTTGCCGTAGTTACCTGTATTTGAGGCCTGAGGTGAAAATCTGTTGCACTTGATTGTTAGTTTGCCTTAAGTGCCATAAGCCAACAGTGGTAAATTCCAGCTACTATATCTATTTCTATGGACTCTTCATTACTTTCTTTTTTTTTTTTTAGTTTTATAAATTTATTTGTTTATTATTTTTGGCTGTGTTGGGTCTTCGTTGCTGTGTGTGGGCTTTCTCTAGTTGCAGAGAGTGGGGGCTACTCTTCCTTGTGGTGCGTGGGCTTCTCATTGTGGTGGCTTCTCTTGTTGCAGAGCACAGGCTCTAGGCGTGCAGGCTTCAGTAGTTGCAGCATGTGGGCTCAGTAGTTGCGGCTTGTGGGCTCTAGAGCGCAGGCTCAGTAGTTGTGGCTCACGGGCTTAATTGCTCCATGGTATGTGGGAACTTCCCGGCCCAGGGATCAAACCTGTGTTCCCTGCATTGGGAGGCGGATTCTTAACTATTGTGCCACCAAGGAAGTCCTTCATTTACTTTCATAATAATCAGCCTTCTCGCTTCATAAGAATTCACTGGTTGTAAAAAAAATTGGAAAAGATCTTAGAGACCATTTGTAGTAAAATGGTTCTCCACACTATTAATGGAGAACCATTTCCACCATCACCTTGTGACACCTCTAATCTTGTACTTTAAAGTAAAATGATCGTTACATTTAAGGTGAGTAACTGAGGTCCAGAGCTGAAAGTAACTTGGCCAAAGTTACACAATAAGTGACAACCTATGTTCTCCTGATTCAGAATCTGGTATAAAATAGCTTCTCTACTATATTGCTTTCCAGTGATTTATTCTGTTGCCTCAGAAGAGCATTTTATTTTCTAATTGCTATAATATGTTTTAAGTCATAAAATGGCATATATTACTTGTTTTTTAAAATTTCTAATATGTCTGAAACAATCATCTGTAACTTTGGTCTTGATCATATTGGCCACACTACCAGTCCTAGCAGATGTACGAGTTACAACCTAATTTTTCAGCTTTTTGAGGCAGAGGACATGTTTTCAAACTCCTTTGTGACTTCCTTCTCACATTACCTCTTTAAAATCTTTCTACAAAATAGGTATTAATATATGTTATTAACTAATCTTTTTTTTTTTTTTTGCGGTACGCGGGCCTCTCACTGCTGTGGCCTCTCCCGTCGCGGAGCACAGGCTCCGGACGTGCAGGCTCAGCGGCCATGGCTCACGGGCCCAGCTGCTCCGCAGCATGTGGGATCTTCCCAGGCCGGGGCACAAACCCGTGTCCCCTGCATCGGCAGGCGGACTCTCAACCACTGCGCCACCAGGGAAGCCCAACTAATCTTTTTTTTAAGCTGTTACTATTTTTATTATTTCTCTTAAGGATACCAGAACCCTAAAAAGCAGCCTTGGGTTTATAACTTACAGAGAATTACAAATATTTCCTTCTGTGGTTACAATTTTTGTACATTTATTCCACAACAACTAGATAACATACAGCATGAAAAAGACCATGTAGTTACTCCCCTTTTATAGTCACATTCTACATTGGTATCCATACTAATAATCCTTTATATTGGTATCACTCTTTTCACTTTTAAAACCACACCAATTTGCATACCTCATTTATTTTACCATTCCAAGAATCTCTAGGGTTAGGACTCTGTGCTTTCACTGCCAAGGGCACAGGTTCAATCCCTGGTTGGGGAACCAAGATCCCACAAGACAAATGGCACGGCCAAAAAAAAAAGAATCTCCAAAGTCAAAACAGTAACAATAACAGCAACAACAAAACCAAAAGTTGTCCCAGAGCTAATAATATCATTGAGGCTCCCAGCAGAAGCAAACTACTTTGAGGTATGAAACACTCAACCCTGAAGCCATTCAGTATTCACACAAATTAAATCCTTATTAAAACAGAACTAAAAAATCCAAAATTATAAAACAATCAAGGAATTAAGCCAATGTGAGTATGTCAACAGATGAAATTTAGAGCAGGTTAGATATTCAAAAGTTTCAGGTAATAGAATTATTGATCTCAAATTATGCAGTTATATGTTTAAAATGATTCAACGTATAAAGGAAAATTCTTTTTATGAACAAAGGCCAAGTCACTTTAAAAAGGACCTAAAAGATGTCAAAAAGAACTGAATGAAACTTGTAATGGAAACCAAATTCCAACCCAAAAGACTCAGTGGATTAGAATATAGAGCTGAGGAAACGAAAAAACAGCATATCACATAGAGATGGAAAATACAAAAAAATCAAGAGATGTAGAGTTACAAAACATTTTTTCTTGTTCCCTTCCTCTTTTGTTCTCTTCTCTTGTGATTTGATGACTAACTTTAGTGTTGTGTTTCGATTCCTTTTTCTTTTTTGTATGTGTATCTATTGTAGATTTTTGATTTGCGGTTACCATGAGGATTTGATATAGCAATCTATATATAAACAAGATTGTTTTAAGTTGCTGGCCTTTTAATTTCAAATGCATTTCCAATATCCTGCATTTGTGTTCTCCCCTTCTCATAATTGCTGGTTTTGATATCACATTAGCATGTGGCTGATTTCCTACCTTTACTGTATGTTTGCCTTTACTGGTGAGCTTTTCCATTCGTAAGTTTCTTGTTTCTAGTTGTAGCATTTTCTTTTCTGCTTAGAGAAGTTCCTTCAGCATTTGTTGCAAAGATGGTCTGGTGGTGCTGAATTCTCTTAGCTTTTGCTTATCTGAAAAGCTTTTGATTTCTCCATCAAATCTGAATAAGAGCCTTGCTGGTTAGAGTATTCTTGGTTGTAGTTTCTTCCCTTTCATCACTTTAAATACATCATGCCACTCCCTTCTGGCCTGCAGAGTTTCTGCTGTGAAGTCAGCTGATAACCTTATGGAAGTTCCCTTGTACGTTATTTGTCATTTTTCTCTTGTTACTTTTAGTATTTTTTCTTTAATTTTTGTCAGTTTGATTACTCTGTGTGTTGGTGTGTTCTTCCTTGGGTTTATCCTGCCTGGGACTCTCTGCCCTTCCTGGGCTTGGGTGACTATTTCCTTTCCCATGTTAGGGAGGTTTTCAGCTGTTATCTCTTCAAATATTTTCTCAGGTCCTTTCTGTCTTTCTGTTCTCCTTCTGGGACCCCTGTAATGTGAATGTTGATGCATTTAATGTTTTCCCAGAGGTCTCTTTGACTGTCTTCATTTCTTTTAATTCTTCTTTCTTTATTCTGTTCCACAGCAGTGATTTATACCATTCTGTCTTCCAGGTCACTTATCCGATCTTCTGCCTTAGTTATTCTGCTATTGATTCCTTCTAGTGTAGGTTTCATTTCAGATATTGTATTGTTCATCTCTGTTTCTTTGTTCTTTAATTCTTCTAGGTTTTTGTTAAACATTACTTGCATCTTCTCTATCCTTTCCTCTGTTCTTTTTCTGAGATCCTGGATCATCTTCACTATCATTATTCTGAATTCTTTTTCTGGAAGGTTGCCTGTCTCCACTTCACTTATAGCTGTTCTTCTGGGGTTTTATCTTGTTCCTTTATCTGGCACATATTCCTCTGCTGTTTCACTTTGTCTAACTTCCTGTGATTGCGGTTTCCATTCTGCAGGCTGCAGGATTGTAGTTCTTCTTGCTTCTGCTGTCTGCCATCTTAACTAATCATTTGTGGTTTTTTTGAAAATGACCATAGTTCAGGCTTTGCCATTCCTGTGGAGAACATCATTATGGAGAACAGGTTTAGTGCTAATGGACAGTGAAGGAGAAGAAAAGAGTAATTTAAGTGAACTCTGTGATAATAAATAGACTAGAAGGGATTCCTTTATGGATCACTAATTTATTTTCTTTCTTTTGGCCACCACTGTGACTTTTCTAAGTGTTAAAACCCTACAGTCTGTTCTGAACTATTAAAAGCCTAATCTTATAATAACCTCTGTCTTATTGTGAATCACAAGACATTTTCTGTCCTTTAGTTAGTGGTTAATTTTAAATAAGTACTTAAAAACTAATACAACTGGAGACTGCAAGGGATTCAGCAGATCTGAGTTTTCTTATATCATTCCTTTTTATTAAGAAATGCATTTTTGGTAGTTATACCATAGCAATCTTAGTGCTTTTGATTAATGAAACTATTAGCTGAGTCCCTATAGGCCACAAAGCCTGAACTTTTTTACTTTTTATTTATTTATGGCTGCATTGGGTCTTCGTTGCTGCATGTGTGCTTTCTCTAGTTGTGGCGAGCGGGGGCTACTCTTCATTGCGGTGCTCAGGCTTCTCACTGCAGTAGCTTCTCTTGTTGCGGAGCACGGGCTCTAGACACACGGGCTTCAGTAGTTGTGGCTCGCGGGATCTAGAGCACAGGCTCAGTAGTTGTGGCTCACAGGCTTAGTTGCTCCACGGCATGTAGGATCTTCCTGGACCAGGGCTCGAGCCCATGTCCCCTGCATTGGCAGGCAGATTCTTAACCACTGCGCCACCAGGGAAGTCCCCAAACCTGAACTTTTAAGGTAGTAAAAGTCATAAATGGTAGTGGATTTTAGTTATTGAGTGGCCTATGGTTAATGGCTTTCTGCAAGACTGCTCTCAATGCCAACCTGTAATTGAAGTTTTTGTTCAGAGCCATTTTTCTTTTAAAAGCAATTGATAAAAGCAGTTCTTATTTTCCTTAGGTAACAAAAGAAGAAAGAACTTTTCAAGAAATAATGAAAAGTTATAGGAATCAGCCTCAAGCTAATAGTCATGTGAGTTACATTATTTTTCCTCCTGTCCCAAAATAGATTTGTATTATTTCTCTGCTGACAAGTCATGTAAAAGGTAAACTTCTTTTCTAGTTTTACTATAGATTTTTTGGTTTAATGGACATCGTTAAACTCGAGACAGTTTTAATTAAAAAACAGTTTCAGTGGAAGCCAAAAATCTTGCTGTTTCTGACTAATCTATTTTATTTATTTATTTATTTATTACTTATTTATGGCTGCATTAGGTCATCATTGCTACACACGGGCTTTCTCTAGTTGTGGCGAGTGGGGGCTACTGTTTGTTGCGGTGTGCAGGCTTCTCATTGTGGTGGCTTTTCTTGTTGCAGAGCAGGAGCTCTAGGCACGCGGGCTTCGGTAGTTGTGGCGCATGGGCTTAGGTGCACCACAGCATGTGAGATCTTCCCGGACCAAGGATCAAACCCGTTTTCCCTGAATTGGCAGGCAGAGTCTTAACCACTGTGCCACCAAGGAAGTCCCTATATATTATACATGCATATACTTCTCACACGTTCTCTTATTCCATTTCTTCATTTATTTGAGTGGTGACACTTTTCACTAATGAAAAATATTTATAATAATAATATTCTTTAATTGTATAAGACTTTATTTAAGTCTAGTTTCTTTTTCCATCTGATAGGAATCTTAATGTTTGCATCTTTGAATAGATATCAGGCATTTCTGATATAATATCCCTGGTGAGAATTCTGTACAACCTTTCAGTCATGGAAATATAAAATGTTAGTGTAGTGACCTGGCACATAGTAAGCATTTAATAACTGTTAACTCTATATTATTGTTGTTATTGTAGCTGAAGAACACAGGATCAGGTTACCTTAAGGCCTTGGTCATTCAAGAACCTGATTGCTCTGCTCTAAAGGAGCATAATGGCCTCTTCTCTGGCCCAGTGATCTGCCACCTTAGACAAAAAGAGAGATGTGGTAGCTCAGATATCCCTGGCCCCAGTACTAGTAGCCATACCCCCTTCTATGAGAGCCCCCTAGATAGTTTCACTTCTTTACTTAAGCCCCAAATACACTGCTAGCAATATAGAGATATTAGAAGAGCCAAGTATAGGCATTTCTTACATCCTGTGACAGGGTGGAAGAGCCCTGGTTTCCAGGCCTCTTCAGAAAAATCCCTTAGGAACAGAGCTTAGAGAGGTTCAGAGTATCCCTTAAGATCATTAAGGTGAAGTTAATGTGGGTCAAAAATGGTTTAAGCCACAGCTTCCTAAATATTCTCTCAATACCGATATCCATAGGATGAGGGGGAATGGATCATTCCTTTCAGCTACCTTGGAGGTTAAAAACAGTTTAGGGGCAGGGAGGGGAACAGATTTTCATGTGGCCATCTGAAAGGAGATGGGCATGGGATGGGAGCAGGAAAACAAGCCCCAGTGAGATCAGATGAGTCTCATGTAAGAAATTAAAAAGAAGAAGGAATAGGTTCATATCTTTTAAGTTGCTTTTATTTGGCAAAATCTGCTCATCAGTGTTTAGTTGCTCCTTACTTAATTTTTCTATTTTGTAACCTTCTGCAGTGGTTATATTTCAGGTGGTAAGCTCTGCTTCAGTATCCCCTCTTCTAAGATGTTTGCTGTAATCTGCATTTACCAAGGGCTACTAACATCTTGCCCTTGATTATCACCCATACAGACAAATACTTTTTAATTGGCTTGATATCTTGTCCTTATTTTGGTTTTGCTTAACCTGTGCCTCTTTGTGACTCAGCAGTTCTCTTTGTCTCCTTTGATCTATATAGGTTTACAGAAGTGTACTGTTGAAAAGTATTCCAAGAGAAGTTGTGACATATAATAAAAACCTGAATGGTGATTTTGAAATGACAGATTGTGGTAAGTTGCCCAATTTGAGATTCTATATGTAGTACACTATTGGTTACATTGTATATAATGCAGTGGATGTCCTGGAGTTAATTGTGTAGGTGGGGTGGATAATGCATATGTGTTGGGAAGAAGCAAATGACTTTGAGATAAGTATGGGTCAGGTACCTCCCTCCACAGAGGTTGTGTATTGAAACCATTAATTTATCCCATGTTAATTGTGCTTTAGAGGTTTTCTAGTATACGTAATACACATTAATAAAAACTCATAAAAGACAATAAAATTCAAAAATAAATCTGAATGACAGGGAAAGTAAGATAGCTGTCAGTGATCTGCCTGTGGAGAACAGTAAGGAAATGTCCTGTTCATTAATAAGTGTATAGGTATTCTGCCACCATCAGCAAAAGCAAGGTTGCCACCTTGTTACTACCATCATGCTAAGACTTCAGGCGCTAGTAATTTTTTTGAAAGAAAGAAGAATCAAATGTTCAGTATTCATATGTTGATAAGTTATAAAAATGCCTTTTCAGCCCATCTCTTTTCCTTGTCTCATCTGTCTCCTTTTCCTGTCTCACTTTACATTACTTAATGTATATATATGTGTACATGTGTATAGAAGTACTGTAATTTATTTAATTTCACAGTGTAGGACTTTTAGGTTGTTTCCAATTATACACAGCTTTGTGAGGAACATCATTGTAGGTTGATCTTTGGTCCACATCCTTAGGGTAAATACTTAGAGAAAATTGACTGGGTCAAAGACATTTTTTTTAAATTACCCAAATATCCATGATCATTATGGTGTCTACTGGGGTGTGAAATTTTAAGATCTTAACAAAAAAATTCTTTAATAATAATGTCCTAGAATCTGATCCCATCTAAGGTTACACAGGCCAAACTCAGTTCTTTTTACATAGATATATTATCCCTGAGCCTTTTCAAGGCAATGAGAAGAAGTACATTAGGAAGTAAACTTGACAAAATACAAAAAAAAAACATTCCTATTTTTGTTATACATGTTGCTCACCTGTCCTGGGTGGTTTTTCTGTCCTTGCAAAACCAGGCATCAGGTTAGCTAGGAAACTGTATGTTCTATGAGAAACAAAGTAACTGCTAGCAAGTATTTGGGATACAAGGAGCAGTGAAATTTCAAGACAGAATTTGATAAGTTTGATGATAAAGTTTGAGGTAACTGAAGGTTAGGTACCCTCTCTACAACATAAAGGTTTCAGGTCCAGTTCTGTTTTATATATATTTATTAACTAGATATTTATTAGCAGGCAAACAAAAAACCATTCTTAAGATCCTGTCCAGGGCTTCCCTGGTGGCGCAGTGGTTGAGAATCTGCCTGCCGATGCAGGGGACACAGGTTCGTGCCCCAGTCTGGGAAGATCCCACATGCCGCGGAGCGGCTGGGCCCGTGAGCCCTGGCCACTGAGCCTGTGCGTCCGGAGCCTGTGCTCTGCAATGGGAGAGGCCCGCGTACCACAAAAAAAAAAAAGATCCAGTCCAGTGGTGATGGCACAGAGCAGGGAGAGTATCCGGTGATAATAGAGGAATTCTGGCACCAAAAAAGGGACAAAGTTATTGAGGAGGATACAGTCTTGCAAGTCTGTGTTCAGATAAGACAAGTTCCAGTTCCTGGAGCTGTGGCTAGATGCTATGACCTAGACTTGGACACACAAAGAACACCACCTTGGGAAGAACAGTTCTGGTTCTATAAACAAATTCATAATTAGGAATAAAATAGTTACTATTTTTAAAAACACACAGTTTATGCATCCTATGCCACCTGACCAACCACCTCCTCACATAAAAGGTTCACTCAAAGTAGATGCCAAGATTCCAGAGCAGGATTCTGTTAAACTTAAAGGCAAGATCAAGCAAACAACATGCATCAGAGTTCAGGCCTGGGCATCATTCATAATAGTAATGCCCCACAGACCTCACTGGATCTCTCATGTCTATCATGCTGTTGTGGATAGTGTCTCAAATATGTTAATCAATCTGCTTTTTAAAGAAATTCATGTATATATTCTTTTTCATATTTTTTTCCATTATGGTTTATCATAGGATATTGAATTTATTTCCCTGTGCTACACAGTAGGACTTTGTTATTTATCCATCCTACATACAGTAGTTTGCATCTGACTTCGTTATTTATCCATCCTACATATAATAGTTTACATCTGCTAATCCCACTCCTGATCCTTCCCTCCCCCACCTGCCCTTGGTAACCACAAATCTGTTCTATACATCTGTGAGTCTGTTTCTGTTTTGTAGATATGTTCATTTCTGTCATATTTTAGATTCCACATAAAATGATATCATATGGTATTTGTCTTTCTCTTTCTGACTTACTTTGCTTAGTATGATAATCTCTAGGTCCATCCATGTTGCTGCAAATGGCATTATTTCATTCTTTTTTGTGGCTGAGTAATAATCCATTGTGTCTATATACCACATCTTCTTTATCCATTCATCTGTCTATGGACATTTAGGTTGTTTCCATATCTTGGCTATTGTAAATGAACATATGAGTGCATGTATCTTTTCAAATTATAGTTTTGTCTGGATATATGCCCAGGAGTGGGATTGCTGGTTCATATAGCAACTCTATTTTTAGTTTTTTGTGGAACCGCCATACTGTTTTCCATAGTGGCTGCAGCAATTTACATTCCCACAAGCAGTGTAGGAGGGTTCCCTTTTCTTCATACCCCCTCCAGCATTTGTTATTTGTAAACTTTTTTTTTTTTTTTGGCTGCTCTGCGTGGCTTGCAGAGTCTTAGTTCCCCAACCAGGGATCGAACCCGTGCAACCTGCAGTGGAAGCACAGAGTCCTAACCACTGAACTGCCAGGGAATTCCCCATACATTGTCTTTTTGTTTATGGTTTCCCTTGCTGTGCAAAAGCTTATAAGTTTAATTAGGTCCCCTTTATTTATTTTTGCTTTTATTTCTGTTGCCTTGGGAGACTGACCTAAAAAAACATTGGTATGATTTATGTCAGAGAATGTTTTGCCTGTGTTCTCCTATAGCAGCTTTATGGTGCCATGTCCTACATTTAAGTGTTTAAGCCATTTTGAGGGGTTTTTCTGTGTATGCTGTGAGGGTGTGTTGTAACTTCATTGGTTTGCATGCAGCTGTCCAGCTTTCCCAATACCACTTGCTGAAGAGACTGTCTTTTCTCCATTGTATATTCTTGCCTCCTTTGTCGAAGATTAATTGATCATAGGTGTGTGGGTTTACTTCTGGGCTCCCTGTTCTGTTCCATTGATCCATATGTCTGTTTTTGTGCCAGTACCATGCTGGTTTTTTTTTTTGTTTTTTTTTTTTTGTTTTTTTTTTTTTGCGGTACGCGGGCCTCTCACTGTTATGGCCTCTCCCGTTGCGGAGCGCAGGCTCCGGATGCGCAGGCTCAGCGGCCATGGCTCACGGACCCAGCCGCTCCGCGGCATGTGGGATCTTCCCAGACTGGGGCACGAACCCACGTCCCCTGCATCGGCAGGCAAACTCTCAACCACTGCGCCACCAGGGAAGCCCCATGCTGTTTTGATTACTGTAGCTTTGTAGTATTGTCTGAAGTCTGGGAGGGTTATGCCTCCTGCTCTGTTTTTTCCTCAGGATTGCTTTGACAATTCTGGGTCTTTATGGTTCCATATAAATTTTAGGATTATTTGTTCTAGTTCTGTGGAAAATGTCATGGGTTATTTGATAGGGATCATATTACATCTATAGATGTAATATTTGCTTTGAGTACTGTGCCATTTTAACAATATTAAATCTTCAAATCCTAGAGCATGGGATATCTTTTCATTTCTTTGAATCATCTTCAATTTCCTTTATGAATGTTTTGTAGTTCTCAGCATGTAAGTCTTTCGCCTCCTTGGTGAGGTTTATTCCTAAGGTTTTTTTTATGCAATTTTATTTTTTTAAATTAATTTTTATTGGAGTATAGTTGCTTTACAATGTTGTGTTAGTTTCTACTGTACAGCAAAGTGAATCAGCTATGCGTATACATATATCCCCTCTTTTTTGGATTTCCTTCCCATTTAGGTCACCAAAGAGCATTGAGTAGAGTTCCCTGAGCTATACAGTAGATTCTCATTAGTTATCTATTTTATACATAGTATCAATAGTTTATATATGTCAATCCCTATCTCCCAATTCATCCTACCCACCCCCCTTTCCCCTTTGGTATCCATACACTTGTTATGTACATCTGTGTCTCTATTTCTGCTTTGCAGTAAGATTATCTATACCATTTTTCTAGATCGCACATACATACGTTAATATACGATATTTGTTTTTCTCTTTCTGACTTACTTCACTCGGTATGACAGTGTCTAGGTCCATCCACGTCTCTACATAAGACCCACTTTCATTCCTTGGATGAAAGTGGGTCTTTGGACCCACTATTGGATATATGTACCACATCTTCTTTATCCATTCCTCTGTTGATCGACATTTAGGTTACTTCCATGTCCTGGCTATTGTAAATAGTGCTGCAGTGAACATTGGGGCGCACGTGTCTTTTTGAATTATGGTTTTCTCTGGGTATATGCCCAGTAGTGGGGTTGCTGGGTCATATGATAGTTCTATTTTCAGTTTTCTAAGGAACCTCCATATTGTTCTCCATAGTGACTGTATCAATTTACATTCCCACCAACAGTGCAAGAGCGTTCCCTTTTCTCCACACCCTCTCCATCATTTATTGTTTGTAGATTTTTTTTTAAGTGAATGGTGGGGTTTTTTTGTTTATTTTATTTTATTTTTGGCTGCGTTGGGTCTTTGTTGCTGTGCACAGGCTTTCCCTAGTTGAGGTGAGCGGAGGCTACTCTTCATTGCGGTGTGTGGGCTTCTCATTACAGTGGCTTCTCTTGGTGCGTAGCATGGGCTCTAGTTGCGTGGACTCAGTAGTTGTGGCACACAGGCTTAGTTGCTCCACGGCATGTGGGATCTTCCTGGACTAGGGCTCGAACCCTTGTTCCATGCATTGGCAGGCAGATTTTTAACCACTGTGCCCCCAGGGAAACCCTGTTTGTAGATTTTTTGATGATGGCCACTCTGACCCATGTGAGGTGATACCTCATTGTAGTTTTGATTTGCATTTCTCTAATAATTTAGTGATGTTGAGTATTGGTCATTGATGGAGATATGCCTAACAGAAACCCTTACAGTAGCCACCTGTGGAGAATGAGCTTCCTGATTAAAACACCAGCTGGATACTCATGGACTGTGCATTCATTATCATATTAGCAGAGCACCCCAGACTGGCATTCTTTTTTTAAATATTTATTTACTTGGCCACACTGGGTCTTAGTTTCAGCACACAGGATCTTCGTTGCAGCATGTGGGATCTTTTTTAGTTGCATGGGGAATCTAGGTCCCTGACCAGGGATCAAACCCAGGCCCCCTGTATCGAGAGCATGGAGTCTTAACCACTGGACCACCAGGGAAGTCCCCAGACTGGCATTCTTGATTAGAACATTTGAGAGACCCAGACTATAGCTTAATCTAAGTAACACAAACATAATGCCCAAGTGTATGATAGTAAATTGAAAACTTTACAGTACTTCTTCAGAGGCTTGTTTTGAGAATTTAAAAAAAAATGATGCATGTGTGTGGTGTTTAATACAAGGCCTGCTCATAGTAAGGCCTCAGTAAGTAGTAGTTATTATTTATTATTTTGTTTATAAGCAATATAAAGTTTATAGTATTTTATTCATGAGTATATGGCTCTTTAAATCTTTTTTTCTAAGCTAATTTTTCTAAGGCCATATTCCTTACATAAAATCCTTTAAATGTTGAAAACTAGGTCACACACACAAAAACAGTTAAAGCAAATCCTCTCAAGGGACAAAAATTGTTTCCATGTGAGATGTATAAAATTGATACCTGCAAATTGATAATTACGTGACTTTATTCACATTAAAACTATTTTATAGTCACCAGGTAGACAACCAAGATGTGGATGGAGCACATTTTCTTTCTAGACTGTTTAATCTAAGCAAGATTTACTTGGTTTTAGATCATAATGATGCCCTTTAGAGCTCATGAGAAACTGCCAAAAGGGTCTAAAACCACTGTAGTAGTTTTAAATTGGTCAGTGGTCAGTGGCTTTTGCATAACTGGAGCTAAATGGCACTGCCCTCTCAATCAGAAAGCCAGTCTGAAATATTTACTGCACACTGTTAACAGTGAGGAGCAAAAACGGTAAGGAAGGACGTGGTAGGAGAAATATAAAACAAATACTAAATGCTTACTCCAGGGAAGTGCTGCTGTGCTGATCAAGCCCATCATATCTCAACCTGACCCTTGGATTTATAAATAAATTGTGATCTTCTTTCTTACTTTCATCTTAAAATAATTTTGCTTCTTTCTCCATTTTTAAGTGGTAAGCATCACTATTTATGCCTCTTCTCAGACTGAAGACTAATG
The DNA here is from genome assembly GCF_026419965.1 of Kogia breviceps. Taxonomy (NCBI): domain Eukaryota; kingdom Metazoa; phylum Chordata; class Mammalia; order Artiodactyla; family Physeteridae; genus Kogia; species Kogia breviceps. Next base: position 22,074,037 of record NC_081323.1, read on the forward strand.
ACAGTATACAAAGAAACCAGCATCGGTCACTTGAGCAGCTCCTCTGGGGGTGATGGATGGGGGTTTCATTAATTTGTGCACCCCAAACAATTTGGGTGTGCCCATCCTCTGAAACCAGTTCCCCTGAGAAATGGGTATCGACTGTGCCCTCAATGTCTTTTCCCCTGAATGCATTTATATTGTCCTGGGATATAAAATTAAGCATGTATTATGGTTGCAGTTGTTGGCCACATGCAGCCCTGGGGTAATTTGCCTTCTCCCTTCCCACTTTCACTTCAGATCCTTGGAAAATACTGAAGCCAGAGATCCAGGCTAAAAATTTCAGCATGTCTCTCTGGAGCTCTGCAGATAATATCTCCTTTTTTCTAACGGCTAGTCTCATTCACTGGTAGTTGATATAAAACCACATTTTAATTGCTTGACAGTGTTATATGATAATCCAAAAAAGACATTCCTCTTATTCATGGGAACAGTAGGGAAAATTATGAAACCATAGTAGTTCATTGGTTCGTTTCATGAATGTATATCAAATGTATACCACGTGCCTCAAATTATGTTAGGCAGAGGTCCCTCCTGCCCTCTGAGGGGAAACAGATTTGAAACAATTATAGCACCAGACAGGGAGATCTCATTCTCTTTCCCAGTCTTTCATAAGTTCCACCTCCTAATGTATATGTGGTAAGATGGTCACCAGGCCTACTGAGGCTTTGATTTCTGAGTGCTGAAGTCCTTAAAGAGGTGGGAAGGTAGAGATCTTTTTCCTGCTTAAAGGACAACTGACATCTTGTTTTCTGTTTTGAAATGAAAAAATACTAAACAGCTAAATGAAAATAGCTAAATAAAATCATATTTAGTTAGAATCCAAGGTCCCAGAGAGTTTTAAATGTTTGGTTCCTTCAAATTAAGTATAGCTCCTTACCTTAAGTAACTATTAACAACTGGAAATGGAATAACACAGAAACATGAAGAAGTAACTGCCTCCAGAAATTTCTAATCCAAGGAGGACATATAATAATTTTAATTCATCTGTATAACAAGAATAACCTACAACAGCTGTTATGAAGCCATTGTTTACTGCCTTGGGACAGTGTCCCCCAGGATGGTAGTAGTAACTGTTATGGGGAAGAGTGACTGTGCGTAGAAAATTTGAGAAGTATGGAATTAAAGTGAACATGTGTTTTTTTCTGATTGTAAAAGTTCTCAGAACCTTTAATATACTAACATGTATTATGAATTCCTAAGAGGAGGATATACTACTATGCAACATTTTTTCAACTTATTTGATCACATAGCTTTTTTCTGCCCTATTAAGATGCTGCAAAAATAGCAAGAGTAAAAAAGACATCCAAATGGAGATCCCTATGGAGGTTCCCTGTAGCTGCCTGGCCCTTGGACCATGTTTGAGTTTCCTGGTTTTCCAAAGGTGGAAGCATGTTTCTACCCATATTTTCAGTATTGAGAATGAGAAAGTTTTTTCACATGTAGAATTCATTTTAATCACTGGTAGTTTTCTTAGCTCCTGTGCATAGATGATTCTTGTAGGTACAAGGAAAAGATGCTTTGTAATACTCTTTCCCAAAAAAGAATAGGATAAAGTTCTGCCTGGTGTCACAAGCTACTCCAGAATTACATTAATAAACAGGAAAGCACCTTGGGGCAAGCTATCATTTTACAACTGAGAACGCCAGTTATAGACAGCACTAAGGTTCCTGTTGTGCATGGGAAAATAAAACTTTTTTTGAACACCTGTCACCTGCCATGTATTTGCAGAAAAATAAACATAAGCAATTCACCTTGCTTCTTCCTTAAACAATGAGGATACACTTTACCTTTTAGAGTCTTCCCACCTTTTTCAAATAGTCAGTATGAATATCTGCAGGCCCTTTTCTTATCTGAAACTCAGGGTTTGCCACTGCTACCCATACTCTGAAGCTCAGTTTAGGTAAACTTCAACCCAGGGCTGGTGCCCCTCTAAGAGCCACCAGTGACAGTGAGCTCAAAAGGTAGGGTTGTGAAAACATTCTTGCTGAAGTGAGATCTAAAGAATAGAGTACCAGCTTAAGTTTACATGTTTGCATTTCTGTGATTCTAATTTAATTTATCCGTAATATAGATGGTTTTCTGAACCTTTTCTAAAAACATTGTCTTACATAAAGATTTGGGTTTATTTGATTTCTTTTCCTTTTATATTGTAGAGAGAGTTGTGATTCAAATCGCCAACTTATAGATTAAGGTACACCTATCACAACACTGAATTTTTTTTTTTAACATCTGTGTTGGATTATAATTGCTTTACAATGTTGTGTTAGTTTCTACTGTACAACAAAGTGAATCAGCTGTATGTATACACATATCCCCTCCCTCTTGAGCCTCCCCACCCAACTCCTCTAGGTCATCACAAAGCACCAAGCTGATCTCCCTGTGCTATATGCAGCTATCTGATTTACACTTAGTAGTGTATATATGTCAATGCTACCCTCACTTCGTCCCAGCCTCCCCTTCCCCCACTGTGTCCTCAAGTCTGTTCTCTACATTTACATCTTTATTCCTGCCCTGCCACGAGGTTCATCAGTACCATTTTTCTAGATTCCATATATATGCGTTAATATACAGTATTTGTTTTTCTCTTTCTGACTTCATTCTGTATGACAGACTCTAGGTCCATCCACTTCACTACAAATGACTTGGTTTCATTCCTTTTTGTGGCTGAGTAATATTCCATTGTACAACACTGAATTCTTTTAACAGACTTGGAAGATGCTACAAAAACACCTGACTGTTCCAGTGGACCAGTGAAAGAGGAAAGAGGTGATCTCATCAAATTTTACAATACAATATATGTAGGAAGAGTGAAGTCATTTGCATTGAAATACGACTTGTCAAATCAGGACCATGTGGTATGTTTTATATTTTACTACTTTATTAATATCTGTACTCATAATTGGATTACTATGAGTTTATTTTGCTAGATAAGTGTTTCAAAGCTAAAGCCTTACTGATACATTCTATAGGAGAAAACATACTAGTAATTAGAGTGATTCAGGCTGTGATACAACAGAGACCAGAGGAAATCATGGAAATTTTATCCACACTGTGATTATGTTGTTAGAAATTATGGATGCATATGGGCAAGGACTAGATGGGAACATGGAAAAATGAAAACAATTCTGGTGGCTTTTTCCTTTGTTTTTGATTCCTATTGTTATATCTCTGAGATAAGTGTTTTTCTCAAGATAAAAAGAAAAGGAAATAAATAGGCTTGAATCAATAGAAGCAACACTAAGAAATTTTTATGCAGACTCTAGATTTGACAGTACCAGCAGGCCTTTGAAAGTATTATCAGTGTATAAGCTGAAGTTGGTTCACAGGAGACCAGACTTCAGTTATAAGAAAGAGGGACCTAGTAGAAGCTGCATCCAGGCAGTAGCCATATATGTGTCTATGTATCTCTCTATATTTCTGTCTTTGTCCCTTTCAAGGAATATGGTCTATGATTATCCTCAGAAGCCATGTCTACTCATTCTGTTCCCTCAGTTCTAACACCCCCACCATGTGCTATACTGTGAATGAATATCTCTATTATCAGCCAATTTTTATTTATTTATTTATTTATTTTTTGCGGTGCGCGGGCCTCTCACTGTTGTGGCCTCTCCCGTTGCAGAGCACAGGCTCCAGACACGCAGGCTCAGCGGCCATGGCTCACGGGCCCAGCCGCTCCGCGGCATGTGGGATCTTCCCAGACCGGGGCACAAACCCGTGTTCCCTGCATCAGCAGGCGGACTCTCAACCACTGTGCCACCAGGGAAGCCCTATCAGCCAATTTTTTAAAAAAACTAGTTTTCCTAGCTTCAAGTGAAGATGATGAATGAAATATTAATTAAGGAGTCATCTCCATTTATTCTTGGAATAGAAACATTTTCTAGATTATTAAAAGTACAGTCCCTTCTCACTTTATCTCTAAATCTTTGGTATTTCAGTATAAAGTCTTAACCATTTCATTAAGAGCTTTGTTCCATATTGGACTCATCCTGCTGGCCCACAGAATGCTCTGTGTCTCTTTTATTCCCTGTGCTACTAATTTGGTTGTGGGTATGTGCATGTGGAGAGAGATTCTTATTGCAAGTGTTAGGACATAGATTACTCTTTGCTCCACTTTCTGAGCATTGACATAAGGTTCCTATGCTCCTGGATTACTGCTTCTGGTGTCTTGCCCAGAATTCTTCAGAATTCCCTGAAAGATCCAGGAAAATAAATTTTAGTTTATCTATTAGTAATTGTTGAAAAACAAGGGTAAATGAACCATTTTTAAATTTTCTTCAGCCATAAATAACCTCTTACAGTATAACTGACTCCTAACTAGGAGATAGCAATAAGAATAAAAACAGGGCTTCCCTGGTGGTGCAGTGGTTAAGAATCCGCCTGCCAATGTAGGAGACACAAGTTTGAGCCCTGATCTGGGAAGATCCCACATTCCGTGGAGCAACTAAGCCCACGTGCCACAACTACTGAGCCTGCCCTCTAGAGCCCGCCAGCCACAACTATTGAAGCCCATGTGCCTAGAGCCCGTGCTTCGCAACAAGAGAAGCCACCACCATGAGAAGCCCACGCACCACAATGAAGAGTGGCCCCCGCTCGCCGCAACTAGAGAAAAGCCCGTGTGCAGCAACGAAGACCCAATGCAGCCAAAAATTAATTAATTAATTAATTAATTGATTTTTAAAAAGAATAAAAACATGGCAAAGAAAAAAAGTTCCATGCTGACCCTTCACCTGGCTTGGGGCTGGGGTGGGACAGGGTGGATAGTGCAGAATAAAAATGGTGTGATTCAAAAAAAAGAAAGAAAACCTTTTATCTTATAAAAACTTTACTTTTGTATTATTTCAGATGGAAGCTCCACCACTCTCTCCTTTTCCACATATTAAGCAACAGCCAGGCTCCCCACGCCGCATTTCCCAGCAGCACTCCATTTATGTGTCCCCACACAAGAATGGGTCAGGCCTTACACCAAGGAGTGCTCTGCTCTATAAGTTCAACGGCAGCCCTTCTAAGGTAAGTTGCACACCAACTTTACTCCAAAACAATAATGTACGTGTGTTAAGTACTGGATTTCAGATTTCCAATTAGTAATCTTTAATCTTACCCCTTTTTTGCAAAGTTACTGCTAATAAATATGAACCATTACTATGGCAAGTTTCCTGTGATCAAGAGCAGTGTATTCAGCGGAGGTAGTTTAATCCTTTATTATTGACGTGGTATCGGGGGAGTTTACTCCAAGAGCCCAGTGTGTCCCTGCTCAAGCACGATCTTGAGAAGGACCAGTAAGGCAACACCTGCAAATGGTCAGACATGGGGAACACTATGTGTAAAGAAAGGTCTTGGAAGTGAAAGTTCATTTGGTGGATGGCAACCAGGATAGTGAAAGGTCTGAAAACGGAGGCCTCTTCTTATACAGACAGCTCTATGGTTATCTCCATCTTTATTCCCATACAATGATGAAGATGTGATAGGGACATGATTGCTGTTTTCAGTTAATTCAAGGGCTATCAAGTAGATACGCTCAGTATGTCTCCAGAAGCCAGAATCACTACTAACTGGAAGAAACTGTAGTGGGACAGATTGTAACTCAGTCCAAATACATGGCAGCTCCTTAACTCATTAGTTTCTCATTTAGTTCCACAGACATCTATTAAGTTCCTGCTATGCTTAGCAAACAAAGTTGACTGAGATATACTGCACAGGCTTGCATTTCTTCTGTATAGAAGTTGATTTCATATGAGGACTTTTAGAGGAAATTCTTGCATAAAATCAGAAATGGGACCAATTGAATTGTAAGGTTGTGATTTCACAGTCATAGGTCAGAATCTGGGGAGCTTGTTGAACACTGATACCTGTCCCATAGACTTCCTGTATCACAGAGCTCTGGCAGGCAGGTCCCCTAGACTGTTGTGATGCACAGCTTTCAGAAGCAACTTCTCTAAGGCTGCCTTACAGACCAGCAACATCAGCATCACCCGGGAGCCTGTTAGAAATGCAGACTCTCAGGCCTCACACCAGCCCAACTGAATTTGAATCTGCATAGTAACAAGATTCCCCAGATGATTAGTAAGCACATTAAAGTTTGAAAAGCATTGCTTCAGGAGGAGGATCTCAAACTTTAGGGAGTATCAGAACCACTTGGAAGACTTGATAAAATATAGATTGCTGGGCCCAACCCCCAGAATGTCTGATTCAGTAGGTGTAGGGTGAGGCTTGAGAATTTGCATTCCTGATAAGTTTCCAAATGCTTCTGCTGCTTCTGGTCTTATGTCCACATTTTGAAAACTACTGCTATAAGGTAAATCCAATTTTTAAAATCACCTGAAAAGAGTAGTTCTAATCACCCTTATTATGTTGGCCTAGATTCAAAAAATAATCTCTACCCCAGTGTTTAGCTTTGGATAGAGGATAAAGGGCAGGAAAAAGCAGTTAGCTTAGTTCTTGGCTGCTGTTTCTCCCTTTTCCCCTTTTACTGACACATGTCCTCTATTTTTGCACAGAGTTTGAAAGATATCAACAACATGATAAGGCAAGGTGAGCAGAGAACCAAGAAGCGAGCAATAGCCATCGATGGTGTTGCAGAATCACCTGCCAAACGCCTCTGTCAAGAAAATGATGACGTTTTACTTAAACGACTACAGGATGTTGTCAGTGAAAGAGCAAATCATTAGTGCCCTTCCCATTTCTATGATAAAAGCACTTTCAGGTTGTTTTGCAGAAAGTTGGGGCTCTATCTTTCAAAACATTCAGCCCTGTAGGTAGTAAATATCACTGAGTTACAAGAAAAGTTACACCAAAGTTGGGTTTTTTTTTACATTTATCCAAAATGTAGTTGACAGATGTATTTTGAGTTGGATTGTAAAGGAATGTTTTAAGTGCCTTTTAAACATATTAATAGTCATAGAATTGTTAAAATATTTGTTCCCTGGGTTTTTCAGGTGAAGTAAGGAGAAACCTCATAAGTTTTTGGCTCACTTTTTAAAATAATTAAATGTCTTCTTCTTCTGGGCTTTGTAAGATGAGGGTGAATAATCTGTTTTTGGTAAGTGTCATTTGAGAGGTTTGTGTTCCTAATTTAGTATTGAGTAGGGAGTTGGGTTCCATGGCATCTGGGCCAGAGGATGATGCCCAGCCTGTCTCTGACCCAGTGTGGTAGCTCCACATCCAGGTGCCAAGACCATTCTGGGTTGTCCAGACACTTCTCGTGCCCTTCCTCTCCTTGAGCAGAAGCAGATTCATACCTGAACCCCTGCACTACCCCCACTCCTTGCTTTCCAGCCCTAAGCCCTCTTAGCCTGGTGTCACAACCTGATAAAAGAGATACTTGCTCCTTTTTAAAACTACTATCATTTTGTTTTCCAAACCATTAACTTAGATATATATGATTATATTATGTCATATAATTCTCAAAATAGGAAGCTGCTTCTCAAGCCAGTAGAGTAAAATACAGAAAAGAGTTGTTAGAAACCATATTCCTACTAGTGAGGTAGCACCATGATAAAGCGGGATACTGTTTTTGAGGTCATCATGAGGTTGGTCATTCTCAATGTCTAATTGACTCCCTAAGAATAGTTGAAACCTTTTTCAAAACCACATTAATGTTACCTCATGCCATATTACTTCCCCCTCTTTGTTCTCCATATCATTGGTGCATTATGAGTTTCCCATTAGGGTTTGATCACTGGGCCCCTTAAGGGTGTTTTCCGGGGCTTGGGGTGCAACTTTCCAAAGAGTCGGCTGTTCGGTATTCACTTTTTCTAGTATGTTTCCAGAATCTGGAAGGACATGGATAAGCCATTCTTAATTAATTTTGAGAAAATGTTATCAAATGTATGTTTTTTAAACCACAAACCTTATTTTTTTAATGCAAAATATTTAACAAATATTTAACTTAACCTATGTCTAACCATGGCTAATTTGAATTAGTCTGAGATTTGAGTATGAACTAGTAATTACGATTGTTAGGAATTTTATTTTTAAATTTTAAGACGAAAAGTGATTTTGGTCACATTTTACTTTTCTGAAAATTACATCCTCATTTTTTTGTGTAGTATCTACACATGTTATAAGCCAAATAACATCGTCTGTTTGAATCCTTGTATATATTTTTATGTAGTTATAACTATTGTGTCATTTTCATCATCGTTATTAATGTGCAGAATGTAAATGAGCATTTGTACGTTGTCTTTATAAGAAACTGGATGTGTTTTTATCAGTTTTCAAGACTGAATATCAATGTATGTAAAATGATTAATAAAATAATGGAGTTTTTTGAGATTATTGAAAAAACTACACTTGAGCTCTTCTATGTGACTAGATGCAATTGTGCAACCATTTAGAATCTGTATCTCTTTAACTATCTGCTTTATATCTTTTAAATATCTTAGTGTAACTTAAAAGTTAATGTTCCTGGTGCTTTCTAGGAGCTAAGAAGAGAATGAGGAGAGAGAATGACTGCTTGATGAGTATAGGGTTTTCTTTTGAGGTGATGAAAATAATTTTGGAATTTGATATAGGTGGTGATTGCATAACATTGTAAATTTATTAAATGACACTAAATTTTACACTTTAAAATAGTTAATTTTATGTTAGGTGAATTTCACCTCAATTGAAAAAATGCCTTAGACACATATAAAAAAACAGAATTATTTCAAAGCCTTGGAATGGACCAAATTATGATTCTGAATCAAGGAAAAGGCTTCTTTCTTAGGAGTGCTTTCAGGTGTATTTCTTCATTTGAGCATCACAGCTTAAAAGCTTTTTGTTTTTTTTTTTTTAACATCTTTATTGGAGTATAATTGCTTTACAATGGTGTGGTAGTTTCTGCTGTATAACAAAGTGAATCAGCTACACATATACATATATCCCCATATCTCCTCCCTCTTGCATCTCCCTCCCAATAAAAGTTCTTTTCTAATAAAGATTTTTATGTGGTTAGATTATGTTAAATCAAAAAAAAATTTTTTTAAAGAAGGTAATATTCCCGCTTGTTTTTATTTTGTTCCTTACAGTACTTTCACTAAGTCAACAGACATTATTGGCTGTTTACTGTGTGCCTGGCACTTTGCTAGGTGCTAGGGATATAAAGGTGAACCAGGCATAGTTCCTGTCCTTGAGATATAATATTTGTAGCCTATTAATATAGTGGGATAAATATAGTAATACAAGTCTACACAAAGACAGATGGGTGTTAGCACAGAGAAGGGAATGATTCACTCTGCCTGAACGACTTTGTCAGGGAAATCTAAAATCACTCTAGGGAATTCCCTGGCGGTCCAGTGGTTCGGACTCCACACTTCCACCGCAGGGGCCACGGGTTCGATCCCTGGTCGGGGAACTAAGATCCCGTGTGCTGCGCGGCACAGCCTTAATTAATTAATTAATTAACTCTAAAATGGGGGCTAAGTGGTAATTTAGTCGTTAGGGATGAATAACTGTTTGCCAGGGCAGTAAAAGACAGCATAACCAGTAGAAAGGCCCAGAGACTTGAAAGTACTACAGGTGTAAGATTTTCAGATAGTTTAGTGAGGCGGGAGTAAAGTGTACATATATAAAAGTGCAGTGCAAAGCAGAGCTAGAAAGGGACCTTTCTAGTTGGGCTTTAAGCCAGGCTAAGGAGCTCAGGCTTGGTCATTTCCAGTGGTTCTCAACATTGGCGGCAACTGGGGAGTTTGAAAACACGCATCAGTGAATGGGTTTCTCCCCCAGAGATTTCTGATTTAATTGGTTTGGGGAACAACCTAGTATCAGGATTTTTAAGTACTCCCTAGGTGAGTACCTAAGGTTGAAAACCACTGCTCCAGGTCATGGGGAGCCACAAAAGATGTTTTAATTTTATGTGGATGATGACAAAATCTGATTTTTTTTTTTTTTTTTTTTTTGTGGCCAAGATGCACGGCCTGCAGAATCTTAGTTCCCCAACCAGGGATTGAACCCAGGTTCAGCAGAGAAAGCACCCAGTCCTAACCACTGGACCACCGGAGAATTCCCTAATGTTTATTTTGGCAGTTCCTTAACTTGCCCAAAGATAAGGATTACCTGAGACACATATTAACAATGCAGGCTCCTTGGCTTCCCTGGTGGCGCAGTGGTTGAGAGTCCGCCTGCCGATGTAGGGGACACGGGTTCGTGCCCTGGTCCGGGAAGATCCCACATGCTGCGGAGCGGCTGGGCCCGTGAGCCATGGCCGCTGAGCCTGCGCGTCCGGAGCCTGTGCTCCGCAACAGGAGCACAGCAGTGAGAGGCCCGCGTACCGCAAAAAAAAAAAAAAGAATATGAAAAAAAAAACAATGCAGGCTCCTAGGCCCCACGCTTGACCAATGGAATGAAATCTCCAGGAGAAGGACTTAGGAATTTTGTTAACCTCTGTTCCAAGTGATATTAACCCTCAGGCAAGTTAGCGACTTTCTAGCAGTTCTTCTCAAACTTTAAGAGCATAGGAATCACCAGGGATTGTTAATCTTGTTAAAAATGCAGAGCCTGGGGTTGGGCCTGAGAGTTGCTTTTCTAACAAGCTCTTAGACCTAACACCAGTGCTGCTGGGCTAAGGACTATGCTTTGAACTGCAAGTTTTAGAAATCTGGAATCTATGCAGAGGATTGATTAGAAGATGTTTAGACTGACACCGGAGACAAGTTAATGGTTCTTAACTTGGTTAATTTTGCCACCTTCCGGGACATTTGACAATGACTGGAGACATTTTTGCGTTTTTGGTTGTCATAACTGGGCATGGGAGGTTGGTGCTACTGGTATCTAAGGGTACAAGCCAGAGATGCTGCTAAACATCCTACAGTGCACTGGACAGCCCCCACAGCAAAGAATTTATCCAGCCCCAGTGTCAGTCGTGCCAATTAAGTAAACACCTGGGCAAGAAGAGCTATATGCTTTACTGTACTACTGGTAATGGGGATAGAAAAGGAACCACCAAGGGTCACCCAACTCTGGGCAGGTATGGGGTTCCAGTTAGGGATAGCTTCCTAAGGACGATGACTTTCCAGGAAAGATTAATGGTAATAGATTCCAGGTGGGGTAACTAATACACATGTGGGATTATTTGGCATCGATGACAGACCCTTAATATAAAAGAAAATGTTCCTGAGGTTTCAGATTCTGCATGTAGGCAATGGTTCCATCAAATTTCCCCGTGGTAAGAATCACCTTTGAGGGCTTATTAACTATGCAGATTTAAAAGTGTAGAATACAAACAGTTTTGTTAAGCATCCCAGGCTATTATTCTTATCCGGGAAGCTTGGAATGTACCTGTATAATGGCCAAGAGTATAGAGATCCAAGTTCAAACATCCACCCTGACACTGTCTCACCAAACCAAGTTGGGCTTATTTACTTACTTCAGTTAGGTCATCATCACTTCAAGAAATAATTGATTAATTATGGAAAATAACATTCATTGTATAACATTCAATATATGTAAGCAAAAAATAAAAACTATATTTCCACCAACCAGAGGTCACCTGTTCAAATTTTTAAAAATTTTTATTTTTTCACATGAAGAAAATTGTGTAAATCTTAAGTTTTATATTATGAATTTCTTCCAGCTTCACTGAGCTATAATTTACATAGAATAAAATGTACCCACTTGAAATATATAGTTTGTATAATCATAATTATATATGATTGTATAACTACCACTACAATCCTCGTTTTAATGTGCTTTGTCTTATTGTGATTCACAGATACTGCGTTTTTTTTACCAAATTGAACGTTTGTGGCAACTGCATTAAGCAAGTCTATTGGCGCCATTTTTCCAACAGTATTTGCTCACTTCGTGTCTCTGTCACATTTTGGTAATTCTCACAATATTGCAAATTTTTCATTATTATTCATATTTATGGTAATCTGTGATCAGTGATCTTTGATGTATGATATTATCATTGTTTTGGGGTGCCATGAGCTACACCCATGTAAGATGGCAGTGTTGCGTGTGTTCTCAGTGCTCCACTGACCTGCCATTCCCCAGTCTCTCTCCCTCTCGTTAGTCCTCCCTATTCCCCGAGACACAACAATATTGAAATAGGCCAAGTAATAAGTCTAAATGGCCTCTAAGTGTTCAAGTGAAAGGAGGAGTCAATCTATGTGGCAAACTTTACTGTCGTCTTTAAAGACATCGCCACAGCCACCCCAACCTTCAGCAACCACCACCCTGCTCCGTCCGCAGCCATGAACATCGAGGCAGGACCCTCCACCAGCAAAAGATTACAACTCGCTGAAGGCTTAGATGATGGCTAGCATTTTTTGGCAATAAAGTATTTTTTAATTAAAGTACACTGTTGTTTTAAACAATGCTATTGCACACTTAATAGACTACTGCATAGTGTAAAAACAACTGACTTTTGTATGTACTGGGAAGCCAAAAGAATTTGTGTGACTCACTTTTTTGCAATATTTGCTTTATTACAGTGGTCTACAACTGAACCTGCGATATCTCTGAGGTATGCCTATATAGAACATTTCCATCACTTTAAAAAGTTTTCTTTTTCCCTCTAATATTCCCCGCCCTCCCCATATCCTCCCCACCACTTACCCAGGCAATTGTTGGTCTGCTTTTTGTCACCATAGGTTTGCCTTTTCTAGAATTTCATATAAATATATGTATGCACAGCATGTAATCTTTTGTATTTGAGTTCTGTCACTTAGTATAATGTTTCCGAAATTCATTCATGTGGTATGTATAAATATTTCTTTTTATTGCTGAGCAATTTTCCATACCTTGGTTATACTCAATTTGTTTTATCTCATTACCAGTTGATGGACATTTGGGTTGTTTCCAGTTTGAGGCTATTAATAATTATGAACATATGTATGAAAGTCTTTGAACATATAATTTTATTTCTCTTTTATTCCTTTATGAGTTGCACTGCTGGGCCAAATGGTAAGTACGTGTTTAACTTAGTAAGATATCCATGTCTTTTTTCAAAGTGGATCATTTTGCATTCCCACCAGCAGTGTGTAAGAGGTCCATTTGCTCCACATTACAGCCCCCCCCCTTTTTTAAATTAAAGTATAGTTAACTTAGAATACTGTGTTAGTTCCAGATGAACAGTAAAGTGATTCGATCATATATTTTTTTCAGATTCTTACCAATTATAGTTTATTACAAGATACTGAGTATAGTTCCCTGTGCTGTACAGTAAATCCTTGTTATTTTATATATAATAGTGTGTATATGTCAATCCCAATCTCCCAATTTATACCTCTGCCCCACCCTTTTCCCTTTGGTAACAATAAGTTTGTTTTCTACATCTGTGACTCTGTTCCTGTTTTGTAAATATGTTCATTTGTACCATTATTTTAGATTCCACATATCAATGATATTGTATTTGTCTTTCTCTGTCTGACTTACTTCATTTAGTATGGTAATCTCTAGGTCCATCCATGTTGCTGCAAAAGGCAATGTTTCATTCTTTTTTGTGGCTGAGGAATATTTCATAGTATATATATACCACATCTTCTTTATCCATTCATCTGTTGATGGACACTTAGGTTGCTTCCATGTCTTGGCTATTGTAAATAGTGCTGCTATGAACATTGGGGTGCATGTATCTTTTTGAATTAGAGTTTTCATCTTTTCTGGATATATGCCCAGGAGTGGGATTGCTGGATCATATGGTAACTCTATTTTTAGTTTTTTAAGGAACCTCCATACTGGTTTCCATAATGGCTGCACTGTAGCCACCTCTGGATGTGAATCTTCCTAGACTTTTCTCAATGCATATTGAAAAACTCATTGTATTTTTTTTTTTTTTTTTTTTTTTTGTGGTACGCGGGCCTCTCACTGTTGTGGCCTCTCCCATTGCGGAGCACAGGCTCCGGATGTGCAGGCTCAGCGACCATGGCTCACGGGCCCAACCGCTCCGCGGCATGTGGGATCTTCCCGGACCGGGGCATGAACCCGCGTCCCCTGCTTCGGCAGGCGGATTCTCAACCACTGCGCCACCAGGGAAGCCCTGCTCATTGTATTTTTAAGGTAAAAATGGATCATATATGTCACTTAATATATTTGCAATGTCTAAATATTACCTTTCTGACAATTTTAATGCTTGTGTTCCCATAAATTATTTATGTTATCATTAAACAAGGAAAGATTAGCACAGTCTCTACAGCCACCACAGGAGGTGTCCTCAACAAGATGAAGCTCACCATCCTGGACCACTCTTCTCAAGCCAGTGAGTGGGTGGCCAAATACATCAGGAACTGCATCATCCAGTTTAGCCAAGGGCCAGACAAGTACTTCACCCTGGGTCTCCCCGCTGGGAGCACCCCACTTGTCTGCTACAAGAAGCTGATTGAGTACTTTAAGAATGGAGACCTGTCCTTCAAATATGTGAAGACTTTCAACATGGATGAGTACGTGGGCCTTCTTTGAGACCACCCAGAGAGCGACCACGCCTTCATGTGGAACTACTTCTTCAAACACATTGACATCCACCCAGAAAACACCCACATTCTGGATGGGAATGCAGCTGGCCTACAGGCTGAGTGTTATGCCTTTGAAGAGAAGATCAAGGCTGCGGGAGGGACTGAGCTGTTTGTTGGGAGGCATCGGCCTTGGTGGGCACATTGCCTTTTACAAGTTGGGCTCCAGTCTATTGTCTAGGACCCGTGTGAAGACACTGGCCATGGACACCATCCTGGCCAATGCTAGGTTCTTTTATATATATATATATATATATATTTTTTTAATGAATTTATTTGTTTATTTTTGGCTGCATTGGGTCTTTGTTGCTGTGCACGGGCTTTCTCCAGTTGCAGCAAGCAGGGGCTACTCTTTTTTTCTTTTTTTTTTTTCGCGGTACACGGGCCTCTCACTGTTGTGGCCTCTCCCGTTGCGGAGCACAGGCTCCGGATGCGCAGGCTCAGCGGCCATGGCTCACGGGCCCAGCCGCTCCGCGGCACGTGGGATCCTCCCGGACCGGGGCACGAACCCGTGTCCCCTGCATCGGCAAGTGGACTTTCAACCACCGCGCCACCAGGGAAGCCCGGCAGGCAGACTCGTAACCACTGAGCCACCAAGGAAGCCCTATGCTAGGTTCTTTGATGGAAATCTCACCAAGGTGCCCACCATGGCCCTGATGGTGGGCATGGGCACTGTGATGGGTGCTAGAGAGATGATAATCTTCATCTCAGGTGCTCACAAGGCGTTTGCTCTGTATAAGGCCATGGAGGAGGGAGTGAACCATATGTCTGCCTTCCAGTAGCATCCCCACACGGTGTTTACGTGTGACGAGGATGCCACCCTAGAGTTGAAAGTGAAGACTGTCAAGCATTTCAGAGGTTTAATGCTTGTTCATAACAAGTTGGTGGACCCCTTGTGCACTATGAAAGAGAAAGAAACAGAAAAGCCAGTCTTCTAAGAAACCATACAGTGATTAGCCTGTGCTAATCCTAGTGTCAACTACCTCACTGGGACAAGCGGGTCTTTCTGGAAATTGTCTTTAGGAGGACAGAATTGTATTGCTTTAATCTAGTATGGTTACTAGTTGAATGGGTGAACTTGTCGTTCTTGGCTGTTCAGTGTGGAGTCTCGTCATGGAATTTAGCTACTTATTTGTAAATTAATGAGAAAAAAATCACTATATAATTTTGACATCTGCCCCACAGATTAGGGGTTTTTAGCTTTTTGTTGTGCCTCTAACACTGTTCAGATGTACAATATACTCCCGTCAGGAATTTCTGTCATTACATACACTGATCTCAGTTGAGAGGGAGTTTGGGGCTTATGTATATTGGACAAAACCTCTTCAGAGAGTCTTAAGAGCCCCTCTTGGGAAGGCCTGCCCCTTATTTGAGAATCAGTGTTCCAGATTAAGGAACAAACTCTCTCAATGTCTAAAGTCACTATAAGGAAGTAGTCACTCTGGTCAGTAACAAGTGCCACAGGAAGAAAACTAATCTCTTACTTTCTTTCCCCATCTGCTTTTTTTTTTTTTTTTTTTTTTGCGGTACGTGGGCCTCTCACTGTTGTGACCTCTCCCAATGCAGCGGAGCACAGGCTCCGGACGCGCAGGCCCAGCGGCCATGGCTCACGGGCCCAGCCGCTCCGAGGCTTGTGGGATCTTCCCGGACCAGGGTACGAACCTGCGTCCCCTGCATCGGCAGGCGGACTCTCAACCACTGCGCCACCAGGGAAGCCCCTCCCCAGCTCTTTTTTTCCTGCTCTCTCAGTTGGCCTTTCCATGAACTCAGAGGCCTCCTTGGGGAAGGATTTGGGTGGGTGGGGCTAAAGAGAAAGTTTTGCTGATGAACTCGGAGCCTCAAGGGGCCCAGCCACATCAAACTCCTATCCCTCAGGGACCCTCCAGCACCAGGAGGAAGGCAGAAACACTTTTCCCAAGAGAGCCCTGTGTTTTGTTCAAGGTCTCACTGTGGCGCCTCTCTTATACATACTCATAAGTAGGACGTCCACGGGAGCAACAGACACGGCCAAGATTCAATGTTATGTTCAGCCAAGGTGATGGAGGTCAGGGCAAGCAGCCCAATTATGAGTTTAGAAACAACACTAGAGTGACGTGTTTCCTGTGTCCCTGAGAGTTGAGTGCCAAGAAACAGACCAAGTGCTTCTAAAGTTGACTAATATCCTTTCCGCACTTAAAAAACAACCCTCTGACCCACCCAGGTTCATGTGGAGTGGTCTGATGTTCCCAGAACATCAGGAAGTACGTTTTTGCCCTTTTATCCTTCACCCCTTGTTCACAAGATGAGTCTATTGCTCTGTGTTTTTTTTTGTACTCTTATGCCTTGATGGTTTGAATGCTGCCTCCTCCTCCTCCTCCCAAATTTTGTGCCTATTTGAAGCTGCTGCTGCCTCTATTTCTGGGAAAGATCTTTCAGAGCCTGGTTCAGGCCTCTCTTTAACTGCTGTGTTTGGTACCAGCGTTTCATTTTTAGGTTTTATAATGTGATTGTGCTGTCATTCTGTTTTAAGCTAATGGATCACTGGACTTGTTTACAATGTGACATGTTCTTTTAAATCTAGTATTTTCAAGAAAAAAAATACAGGAAAGATTAAAAGGTTTTCGAATTTTTTTATTTCTTTGCTGAATTTGTTTCAGATACTGGCATTTGGAATAAATTTTGTTTAGTGAGTCTAATGTTCGCAAAGTTAAGAATTGGGCATTATTTAATCTATAACGTTATGATACAACGTTGTTAAAATACTAGATATTCATTACACAGTGGAGTACCCCACAGGCTCCTTACTTCATTTGGGTTCTGCCCAAGTGTCAGGTCACAGCACTTCCCAGCCTTTCCTATACTCTTAACATGTTTTATTTTTCTTCCCAGAATTTATAATCTACTCATGTATTATCTGAATCCACCACTAGTAATTAAGCTCCATGTAGGTGGAACATTTTTTCTGTTGTTTTCCCAGAGTGCAGAATGATGCATTGAAGGAAGCATGGGCTTGACATTTGTCAAATTCGTGAACTGAAGAAAGAGGCTTAGGGCTTCCCTGGTGGCGCACTGGTTGAGAGTCCGCCTGCCGATGCAGTGGACACGGGTTCGTGCCCCGGTCCGCGAAGATCCCACATACCATGGAGCAGTTAGGCCCGTAAGCCATGGCCGCTGAGCATGCGCGTCCGGAGCCTGTGCTCCGCAACGGGAGAGGCCTGCGTACTACAAAAAAGAAAGAAAGAGGCTTAAGGACACGTTTTGTTTTTATTTTAGGGGGTGGTTTGTCTTGGTTTGGGTTTTTTTTTTTTTTGCCGCACTGCACGGCATTCGGAATCTTAATTCCCCGACCAAGGGTCAAACCCGCGCCCCCTGCAGTGGAAGCACAGAGTCCTAACCACTGGACCACTAGGGATGTCCCAGGGCTGCTTTTTATCATAATTATATCTCACATGTATTAAGCATTTTCTATGTGCCAAACTCAATTCTCATAAAGCCCTGTAACAAAACTTTACAGGAGGAAATTAGAGCTCATAGATTTTAAGTTAACTTGCCCAAGGTCTCAAGAGTCAAACCCAAGCACTCTTGTTCCCCCCAATTTTTTTTTAATTCAATGAAATTAGGGGGGGGTTGTGTGGTAAAATATGTATAACATAAAACTTACCATTTAATCATTTTAAGTATACAGTTTAGTGGCATTAACATTCACATTGTTGTGCAACCAATCTCCAGAACTTTTTCAAAAATCTTGCAAAACTGAAAGTCTATACCCATTAAACAACTCCCCTTTTCCCCTCCCTGCCCCTGGCAACCACCATTATATGTTCTGTTTCTATTATTTTGACTACTTTAGATACTTCATCTAAGTGAAATCATACAGTATTTTTGCTTTTGTGCCTGGCTTATTTCACTTAGCATAATATCCTCAAGGTTCATGCATGTTGTAGAATGTGTCAGAATTTCCTTCTTTTTAAGGATGAGTAATAGTCTATTGTGTGTATAGACTACATTTTGTTTATCCATTCACCCGTGGATGGACTACAGCTCAATTTTAATCTGTAAGCTATACTGTATCTTTTGATATTAATCTTGAGGTGACAGATTTATATCCTCTGTATTCTGGGAAGTCCTGGGCTGTCTTTCTTAAGCTTCTCTTCCTTTTGAAACATTCTCATTTCTTGTTTCTGTTTTGGAGCAGATCTTCTCACCTGCATCACACACAGAGGAAACTCAGCTTGTTGAAAGATTTCCTTTCAAAAAGTTGCTTACAACAAATATTGGGTGGGGGGAGGGGTTATTAATGTGGTCCAATAACAATCTTCTCCCTTCACTCAATCCTTCTCTTCCAAACCCTCTCTTCCCAGATGCCTCCTGGGAGCCCTAGATTACTTGCCTTTAATACATCTTCCCTAAACTTTCCACCTTAGAAGCCTTAGCACCAGCTTTCACCAATGTCCTGAAGATTGAGTCGAGGTGGCACTGAAAAGGGTCTTTTTCTCCAAGGAACACTGCTCTCCTTCTCAGAATCTACTGCCAGCTTATTCCCAGATACTCAGAGCACAGTAGATAGGGGAAAGTTCAATTCCCTTGAAGCCACCTCACATGTAAATTATACTTCTCATTAGTAGGGATAATTGAGGTTTTCTCAGTCTTATAAACAATGTAAATAAGAGCATCTTAAACACTATGTGTATTGGTGTACTCTAACTCACAATATAGGGAAATACAATATATTTGTTATGTGAATGCAACTCCAAAGACAACCCTCCAGTCCCACCCAGGATACTGGCTTTAAACCCCACCTTTATAAAAATTCTGAAACTATTTTCCTTGTTAATCACAGTGATTAACAAGTCCTAAACACTAGAATGCCTTCAGACCTTCTCCTTGAAATAAGCGTCAGGTTTTTAGATGAGAAGGATTACTATGTAACAAGATATTTAACTTTGAGGAAAGAATATTTTTTAAAAGATCAGGGGACTGGTTAAGACTCCACACTTCCATTGCAGGGGGTGCAGGTTAGATCCCTGGTCAGGAAAATAAGATCGCACATGCTGTGTGGTACGGCCAAAATATTTTAAAAAAAAGAAAGATCAAAGCCTTCCTTAACATTTGAATTAATATCTACTTTGTTAATGATAGCACACTCAGAGTGGAAAAATAGACAAGTATATATGAGACTTTATTTTGCATGATATCCAATAGCACAGGGGTTCCTGGTTGTAACCAGCTCCATAGTCGTCATAAGCAGAAGCCTGGGGCCCAAACACTGGAAACACTAAGTCAAAATGCCCAGCCTTAGGCCATCAACTCAGGAGTAGATGTCACATAGTACAAACATGTTGGCTGTGTGTATCAGTCTTCTAGGGCTGCCATAACAATACACCATGGGTTGGGTGGCTTAAACAACAGAAATTTATTTTCTCATAGTTCTGGAGGCTAGGAGCCCAAGATCAAGGTGCTAGCACAGTTAGCATTGCTGAACCAGGTCCATTTGCCCAACGTGCAGCAAGCCAAACACTGAGGTGCCAAGGTTTACAGCCAAGAAGTTTATTCACAGGCAGCCAAGCAAGGAGATGGGAGAACAAGTCTCAGATCCACCTCCCTGAAGGCAAGAGGATTGAAGTATTTATTGGATAAGCAGGGTGGTCTTGAAACTGAGCAGGACACTGCAGGGCCCTCCTGGGTACAAAAGCCCTTCCATGTCCCCCACTTTCATACGTAGGAAAAAGGCTTCAGCCTCCTAGACCTTCTCTGAGTTCCAAAGGGCAGATTCAAGCAGGTACTAATTAGAGAAATGAGGGAATGCAAAAACAAAGGAAAAGCAGTTAAGTAAGAAAAGTAATGACAACAGGCAGCAATAAAACAGAGTCCTAGTTCCTCTTCAAGAGATATTCATAACAATCTGATACATATCTTGAATTGTTTTATAGGAACTAAGGCCTCCACCCAGGTGGAAGATGGTGACTTCATGAAGAGCACAAGATTCCTGGAACACCACCCATTACCTCACCATCCACCCATCAGAAGAAAGCTATGCACCCTGCAGCCCTCACCCCAAAAGTTGCCTTTAAAAACTCTTCTCTATCCGCCTGCTGATGCAGGGGACACGGGTTCGTGTCCTGGTCCGGGAAGATCCCACATGCCGCGGAGCTGCTGGGACCGTGAGCCATGGCTGCTGAGCCTGCGCATCTGGAGCCTGTGCTCCGCAATGGGAGAGGCCACAACAGTGAGAGGCCCAAGTACCGAAAAAAAAAAAAAAAAAAAAAAAACACTCTTCTCTGAAACCCATCAGTGGAGAGTTTCAGCCTTTTGAGCATGAGCCTCCTACGCTCCTTGTTTGGCACCTGCAATAAAAGCTGTACTTTCCTTCACGACAACCGGGTATCAGTAAATGGGTTTTGCTGTGTGGCAAGTGAGTGGACCGAAGTTCATTTTGGTAACAGTCTTAGGTACGGGGCAAGGTGACTTGAGGTAGGGAAAAGGGTGAGGTAATCAGTGTTCTGCACAGATGCTTCTGGGTTACATGCTTCTGCATATTCAAAATGGAGGTGCTTAGCATGATCTGAGGGTGGAGTTTTCCAGCCCTGTAGCATCAAAACGCCCTTCACTGGACAGCTGTACAGGCCCAGTTTTAGGGCTGGTGTTCCCAACCAACCCCCAGCTGGCTCATACTGGGCAGGAGCTGACTCCAACTTCCTGTAAAACAACTGGGCTTTGTGAAGCTTGGAAGGTGTGCAATTAAGGAGAGGAAAAAAGAAAGAAAGAAAATGAAAGTGAAATTAATCAAAGAAGGAGGTTTGAACAAGATGTTCCCTTATCTGTTGTTCTGTAAAAGGTTAAACAATTTCTATTAGTTATCAGCTTCTGTTAACTCCATGGGGCATGGTTTTATTAGTTTCTGGTAAGATCTCTCTTCCTGGCTTCCAGACAGCTGTCTTTTTGCTGTGTCCTCACATGGCCTTTCCTCTGTGTGGGCAAAGGGAAAGAGATCTCTGCTATCTCCTCCTTTCTTATATAGACACCAGTCCTATCTATTGGATTAGGGCTCCACTTCTATGACCTTATTTAATGTTAATTACCTCCTTAAAGGCCCTGTCTTCAAATACAGTCACATTGGAGGCTAGGACTTCAACACGTGATTTTGGGGGGACACAATTCAGTCCGTAATACCATGGATCCACTCAGTGAGTCGCACGGTGACTTTCTCAGAGAAAATGATTTTTGTGAACTTAGCTGACAGGCAGTGGTATTCACTAGGGACTGTAGGGAATGAGTGTTGAGGACCTGACTAGACTGGACTGGATACAAGTGTCATTACAAGCTAAAAATCAGCCAGGTAACACTGAATATCTGAAACAGAGTCCTGTTGGATGCTTAAGTTGTATATCAGGGATGCTTTCGGCTATAAATGAGAGAAAAATCCAAAAATTCAAAACACACACACGGGACTTCCCTGGTGGTGTAGTGGTTAAGAATCTGCCTACCAATGCAGGGGACACGGGTTAGAACCCTGGTCTGGGAAGATCCCACATGCTGTGGAGTGACTAAGCCCACGCACCACAACTACTGAGCCTGCGTGCTGCATCTACTGAAGCCCATGCTCCACAATAAGAGAAGCCACTGCAATGAGAATTTCGCACACCATAATGAAGAGTAGCCCCCACTCGCCACAACTAGAGAAAGCTCACGCGCAGCAATGAAGACCCAACACAGCCAAAAATAAATAAATAAATAAACTTATGAAAACAAAAATAAATAGGAAAAAAACAAAACACACACACAAAAGAGAAAATCCAACTCAACCTGGCTTAAGAACTAAGAAAGTTTCTTGGCTCACGTAGTTGGAAGTTGTCAAACCACAATCAGTATCATGGCTGCAAAGAATAAAGAGCTTTATTTGGGGTGTTAAGAAGAACTGCAATTCAGGGATTTTTCTGGTGGCACAGTGGTTAAGAATCCACCTCCCGATTCAGGAGACATGGGTTCGAGTCCTGGTCTGGGAAGATCCCACATGCCATGGAGCAACTAAGCCCGTGCACCACAACTGAGCCTGCGCTCTAGAGCCCATGAGCCACAACTACTGAAGCCTGTGCGCCTAGAGCCTGTGCTCCGCAACAAGAGAAGCCACTGCAGTGAGAAGCCCGTGCACCACAACAAAGAGTAGCCCCTGCTCACTGCAACTAGAGAAAGCCCACGCACAGCAACGAAGACCCAATGCAGCCAAAAATAAATAAATAAAAAATTTTTTAAAAAAAAGAACTGCAATTCAGGAGACACAGATTTGGGTAAAGACCAAAAGAGTGCTCAGGAGAAGAAATGAGTCAGAGGCTTATAAAGACAAAAGCCACAAGGTTGTTACCGTTGTCTGGTGAGAATTCTGATTGACTCTGACACAAATAAGGAAACATTTGTTCTTAAGGAATAGGCTGTCACTAGTTTGTTTAGGGTAAGGTCAATAAGTATCTTGAGTTTCTGGCAAATGTTCTGGATGCCTGTGTTAAGAAAATAAGTGGTCAAAAGTTCAGATTCCATCCAGGCTGAGACGTGCATAAGTCCTATTTCCTCAATGGCCTCCCAGGTCCATTTTAGAGACCTCTCTTAGCAATACCTACTCCATATTTATTTTTCTTTCATGTATCCCCCTTTTGATCAAGATCTTTCTTTGGGAGGCATCAATGATCAACCATTTGGTTATCTGTCATTGGCTTCGACTTCCTCTGTGCTGGGAAGGCTCATTCCCAGAGAGTCATGTCCCACAGAAGAGGGAAAGAGGTGGCTGTGTGAAACGTACGCTTTTAGAAAGTTTATGGCCATATTTGAGCAACAAGGCGTCATCTAGGAAGCAGGTCCTCAGTGGCATTCAAAATAAGAGAAGTTCATAAATCTTCATTAGTTAGAATCTTATAGGAGTGGCCAATCGTCTCCAGATGTCTAGCTATCATTTTTTCTTTTAGTATTTCTCCAAGACTTGGTATTAGGTCATTCATAGCAGTTATTTGCTTTTTCATATGACTCATTAGGTGGATGACATTAGATGATTCATCTGGTCCTGAATCTTGGGAAAGCTGTCTACAACAGATGTCATCTGCTTCATTATCCTGGACTTTGTCTGGTTAATTTCAGTTTCAGGTCTCTAGACTGTTGTGAAGTCCAAGCAGGACACGGTGCCTCCTTTAAATGAGAAACATGAATCCATGAGTCAATGCCCTTAAGTTTAGCAGCACAAGTTTAGTTAACAATACCTGGAAAGGTCCCCTCCAACAAGATTGGAGGACATCTTTGTGAAGGTGTCGTTTCCAATAGACATAGTCACCAGTCTATTTTTTCCTGAGGGAGTGTACCTGAGATTAAGCAAAACCAAAGGCAGTGCTTTGGGCCACAGCAGCTTAAATGATTAGTCATCATAAATGCACTAGGGTAGGTGAAGGAGTGCAAAGACTAAAAAAATGAGTTTGCCAGGGAGCTGCAGTTGTCTTGGGTTTCCCATAGCCCCCACTGTCAATTTAATTTACAGCCATTGTTTACCCATCTTAATTTATCTGATTCAGAAGCAGTCTGTTGCCATGTTACAAGTTATCAGGATGGCAAAAGTCTGGAATAAGGGGTCAATTCTTCTGTAGAAGCAGAATGGACTTCATCTACATATGTCACAATATTTACAGATTCTGTTGCTGCTGCCTTTGCATGAAAGTCAGCTAGGGCATTTCCCTCGTACTCTGTCCTTTTAGTGTTACCCTCAGATTGATGACAGCCAACATTTTACATCAGGACATATCAGACTTCCAGGAATTTCACACAATTTCTGGAACACTTATAACAAATACCTATACAGACACAACATAAAGAAGTATTAACATTACTTCTTATTTGACAATGCTTCCCCTATAATTTAAAAATATCAAATATACCTAATTAGTTTAATATTTCTTTCTTTACAAGGAGAAAGAACAAACCTTTGAGATATTTCAGAGACCCTGTGAAATATATCTCTAAGTTAGTTCTAAGTCAAAAAGAATTCATTTAGAATTTAATTGGGGGAAGTTTGTCAAAAATATCCAAAAGGTGTTAAAACACTTAGTCAAATAGGATCATGGGTCACTGAGAAACAATGCTTAGTTATACATTTAACCAAAGTAACACTTAAAGACTTCATAGGCAAATATGGAAGTTCTGAGCAAAACTTAATATCGAGAGGACTAGGATTACTTAAGTAATCATCTGATAAAGACAGATGATTATTCTGACAAGACACAATATCTTTGGTTTTTTCCTAGGCACATTACTTAAAGGTAAAGAAAAACCTTCTTTATCTCTTATTATCAAGAGCAGACAGATAGGGAAAAAAACCAAAAACAAAAAAAGTTTGTCCTTTTAACAGAGGGAGAAAACCAGATTACTTAAAGGTAAAGAAAAACCTTTCATAATCTCTTATTTGAAAAGCAGACCAACAGAAAAAAATACTTTGTCCTTTTAACAGAGAGAGAAAAACAAATTTGAATTTTGTACCAGTTTACTTTTGATATTAAAACTCATTCACTTAATTAAATTCATTTCAATCTTTTCCAGTACTGACCTTACATAAAAGTCCTTTCCAAAGATTCCTTTTTCATAAACTTTCTTTTATGGAAAACACACATTCTACCTTCCTCACATATGGAGATGTTTCTATTTATCTATTTGTCTATCTATTTATTTAGCTTTAATCACATATATTAGAATTTTTTAAAAAAATCCTTAGAAACCTTTACTTTGAAAATGAATGAGAACTAAAAAGTAAGCAATTATGAACTGTCTTTTACATAGGCATTGTGTAGATTGGCACACATAAATACTTTTTATAATTTCTAGAAGCATGTGCTTTCTCACAGAAAACTTCTCAGCCTGGCATTAGACAACATCAGTCATCATCCTAAGTTATTTTCCTGACTGACAAATTTTGTAACAGAGATAACATGAGCTTATTTGACTATTAGTAAACCTCAGTAGAATAAAATTGTTATACTTAATGTTGCTAATGCTAAAGATATGTCTGTATTAATTTAACCAACAAACTTAAACTAGCTTTTATTTACTAAAGATTCATCTCAGATCATGTGAACTTGAGAAACATTTCAGTTAGTTTCTATTATATTTTTGCAAGTATACTTAATTTATATACTGCTTGTTTGTTTTAAGCCAATTACATATAACTCTTTTACAAATTAATTTTAGCAATACCATCCAAAAAATACCACATAGCCACAACATATTTATATATAGACACACATGAACATACAGACAGATGTAAACAGAGGCCTTACAGTTTTTGTTTTAAAATTTTCCTTGAACTAGATTTCTGGGCAAAGGTGCTTCTATAGCACCTTGTGGTTGTTGTTGTTGTTGTTGTTGTTTTAATAAACTTATTTATTTTTGGCTGTGTTGGGTGCGGGGCTTTCTCTAGTTGCGGAGAGCGGGAGCTACTCTTTGTTGCAGTGCGCAGGCTTCTCGTTGCGGTGGCTTCTCTCGTTGTGGAGCACCGGCTGTAGGCACGTGGGCTTCCGTAGTTGAGGCACATGGGCTCAATAGTTGGGACTCACGGGATCTAGAGCACAGGCTCAGTAGTTATGGCGCGTGGGCTTAGTTGCTCCGCGGCATGTGGGATCTTCCCGGACCACGGCTCGAACCCCTTTCCCCTGCATTGGCAGGCAGATTCTCAACCACTGCGCCACCAGGGAAGCCCCACACCTTGTGTTTTTAAAAGCCCTTTTCACGCTCCCTCTTTTTTTTTTTTTTTCCTTCGGGTTTTAGGAATTGGAGATGGTCTAGATAAGAGTTCCCAGAGAGGTTACAAGCCTTTTGAGATAAATAAGGGAGATGTGGGGAATGATGAAAAGAAATTGGTGAACTATGAACTGTCTCTAGAACTGCATTTCCAGTTTCACAAAGATTCATAAGGTATAATTTAAATGACATCATAGGCGGATCCACCCATCCAACTACTTTATCCTCAATTTGCTTCTTTATATTAGGGAGATTTCTAACTGAGATGTAAGTCAAAAAATGTTTATGTTTTGCCCAGGCAATGTTGTTGGTTCCCTTCAGCAAGTCCAATTAATAGTGCTTGAAGGGCGGATTTACATGCCTTAGTCCAGGGGGTATATGTGATGGTGTTGGTGCCATCCTCATTGGACCTGGCTTTAAAAGGGGCTGCCATTACAGGGTGGGCAGTATGGATGGTCTTCTGCAGGGGATCAACCTCAGTGTTATAAAAAAGGAAGTTCAGAGAGAGATGGATAGAAAGGAGAGCGTTATGGCGGACATTCAGAGGGAAAGAAAAAAGATTTGGAGAGAGAGAGTTCTCAGAAGCCTCAGAGGATTTTTCTAGTTCGGAAATTTTTTGAGAGTTAGTTTCTCTGGGGGAGGCAATAGTAGTGGATTCATTATTACAGTTGGAGGCCTCGACATACCAATTGAAATATGCTTCCCATTCTCTTTGTCTTGTTCTATAGCTTTTCTCCAATTGAGCACACAAACTAATTTAGAAATTTTAAATGAGCCACAAGTGGACCAACAGAGTTTCAAGTTGTTATGGGTGATTTTAGTCCAATGGGAAAGAAATTAACAAGAGGAAGGCCCATAAGTTTTAAACATAAATTGATCTGGAGTTCTGGACCATGGCACTGCCTGTAGAAACCACTCCCCATAACTGAGTACTCACCAAGATGAACCATTCCCTTCCCAGATAAAGCCAGCAATAGAGGACATGCAAATAAAGGCTCAGAAACTCAACCATATTGGGAGGTTCGGAACCAAGAAGACTTACCCCTAAGACCCAAGACCACTGAGGAGATGACTGAGTACAAAGGACTCCTGTAGGTGCCTTACTTGTGCCTGCAGCAGCTCCAGGGGTAGAAACGAGTCACTTTGGCTCCCACTTCTGACACCATGTAATGTCCAACAATAATCAGTTTCAAGGCTACACAGTACAAAGAGTGTTATTTGGGGTCTTAGGCATTGCAATTTTTACCAAATTGCAATGCCTAAGATTCAGGTGAAACCAAAAGAGTGTTCCAGGGAACAGACAGAATCAGGGCAAAAGCTACAAGGTTTTTAAAGTTGTAAGAATTATGTTTGGCTCTCAAGCAAAAAGGAAATATTCATCCTTAAGGGACAGCTTTCATGAATTACTTAGGGTAATGGTCTGGTAAGTATCATAGGCTGTGACAGGTTATTTAGGGTAAGGGTCTCATAAGTCTTGAGTTTCTAGAACATTGTGCAGATGTTCTGGCTCACTGTTTTAAGACAATAAGTGGCCAAAGTTCAGATTTCATCCGGGCTGAGACATGCAAAAATCCCACTTCCTCAGTGGCCTCTCAGCTCCACTTTAGAGAGCTCTCCTAGTGATACTGACTGCATTTTGATTTTCCTTTCACAAAGTGCAGAGATAGGGTGCATTTTTGGATTGGTTGATCAAATGGCTGAATAGTCTCATCAAAACCCAAAGTCTGTTCCACAGTTTTGGCTTCTATCAAAAGCTTTCCTCCTAATGATTTCAGGAGAGCTAACCATAGCAAGGGCAAATTCACCTTTTGTCATATCTTAGGGGCTCCCAAGCAAATCTATGTTGGAATCAGGCTGGCTGATGCAACTACCATTTGAATTTAGGAGCCAGTGCTCCTAAAATATGAGTTGAAATATGTGTTGAGCTTGGCTCTTAGCAATGAGTTTAAAAGGATTCATCAACTATGTTTACTCAGGAGTACCCCACTGAAGTCTGGCCACTCCCTCATGTGTTTGAGAATCCCAACCCCCAAATACATGGTCACCCCACCCCAAACATTGCGGCACTCCCAGGAAGTCACCACAAGCAAAACTCTATAGGATGGGATGGCCTCTCTCTGTGACTGCCTAAAAGCAATAGAACTTGTACCCAGCTCTAGTTACAGAAAAGAACAATGGTTTTCAAGGCTGACCTAGGTTAAAATCCCAAAGCACTTAACGCATGTGTGTGACCTTTGGCAAGTCATTTCACCTCCCTGGGCTTCATTTCCAAATCTTTTAAATAACACCTGGGGTGTTTATCCAAAACCAATTCTCTTCTTCCTGATACTAGACCTTACCCTCTAACCCAAGGGGTAACATGTGACCTGTTTGGATCAATCATTTTATAACACAGCAATTGGTCCAGGAATGAATGCAATCAGACTTGTTGAAGTCATTCACTTATGTTGGAACTGGAGGAGCAGAGGTTTTCTTTCATCTCTAGATGTGAAGCCATAAAGATGGGACCTCAAAGCTGCTTGCAGCGGGTAGCCCTCATGTTCCCACATGGTTTGCCCCCTCCTTGACTTTATCTCTTAACACTTCCTTTTTACTCATTTTGCCCATCCAAACTGGCCTCTCTGCTGTTTCTCAACACCAGGCATGCTCTTGCTTCAAAAGCCTTTGCACTTGCTATTCCTCTAGGCACCTGCATGGCTGGAATGGTTTTTGTCTGGAATGCTTTTCCTCCAGACACCTGCATGGCTGACTCTTTCATCTCCTTCCAGTCTGCTTAAATGTCACTTTCTCAAAAGGCCTATGACCACCTTTTATGGCCATATTATGAGCACCCTATTCAAAACTGTGACTCTATCCTCCTCTACTCCTCTTTAAAATACATTTTTTTTCCAAAGTACTATCTTCTAAGTTTATTACTGTTAATTATATTGTTATTCACTGCCAGTCTCCTCCCACTAGAATATGTTTCACTAGGGCAGGGATTTTTGTTTCTTTTGCTCATCGATATGTCTCAGGTGCCAGGTTGAACAGCTGGAGCTCATCACCTGTGGACAGAAATTCCAAAATAGAAGCAAGAGAGGAGCTGAGCCCTGCCCAGATAAAAGATAGAGACCACATATTTCTTATTCTCGAGGTCAAGGAGACCTTGCCAACTATACATTCGCAGAAAGGCTCCTCGGAGGTCAAAAGGGAGTGGGGGCATCACCTCATAGTAAGTGATGTCAACCTACCCATAGGCCTCTTAGCTAGAATCCATCTTGGCTAAGAGATGCATGTGCACACATGGGAAAACCCTGAGATATACCAAATACAGACACAGAACTAGGAAAAGCAAGATGATTGGCCAAAGGAAACCCAGAAGAAATGCCCCATAAAAGTGATTCAAACTACCACGAGGGTGCGACTCTCTCTCTGAGCCCACCTGTGTGTCCATCCACACGTACTCTTTTTCCTCCTACTAAACACTTTGTTTCACTACTTTCCATGTATGGTGGGAATTCATTTCTGCAAAGCTGAAGGGCCAGGTCCTTGTCACTGGCCACTGGTCTAGTGGCTAGGATTCAGCGTTCTCACTGCCACTGCCCAACCTCAATCTCTGGCCAGGAAACCCTGCTTCAAGCCGCTGCAGGCTGTGGCCACCCAAGATCAATAGTAGGTACTCAAATATGGTAGCTATTGTCATTTTGCAAGGTCTCTTTTTTTTCAAAGAATTCCTTGACAGATCTGGAGATAAGTTTCTACATCTACGAACAGAAGAAGATTTATGAAGAAAAAAAAAAAGAAAAAGACTTATGGGGCACACACCAAGAGGTGATCTTTGGATCTGTATGTGTGTGTATACACATTTTGTTTTCCAAGTTTTCTTTCTTGAGCATTATTTTTTTCAGACAAGAAAACCAATACTTCTTTAAAAAAGAATTTTGGGGATTCCCTGGTGGCGCAGTGGTTGAGAGTCCGCCTGCCGATGCAGGGGACGCGGGTTCGTGCCCTGGTCCGGGAAGATCCTACATGCCGTGCTGGGCCCGTGAGCCATGGCCGCTAAGCCTGCGCGTCCGGAGCCTGTGCTCCGCAATGGGAGAGACCACAATAGTGAGAGGCCCGCATACCGCAAAAAAAAAAAAAAAAGAATTTCGGCTTGCTTTGGGATTTTGACAGATGGAAAAAAGAATGTCTTGAGGAGGTTCGATTCAAAGAAAGAACCAGGGAATGGTGGTAGGTGGCACTGAGAACTAGCAGCACTGTTTTAAGAGGAAGTTGTGGAGAGACGTAAAACCACAAGGTTAATACTGCCCGAAATAAAATTGCCCAACTCAGCTGGGTGGGCGGAAGCAAGGAAGGGCAAGGAAGAACTGCTGGGGGTATTCAAGGTCATTAAGCAATAGGCCTTAAATTAATTGAACTTAGAGTTGTTTCTAGTCCTACTTATGGTGAGACTGACATCAGAGGAGAGCTTGAATAGTCATTTTTCTCAGTACAACCAGAGCAGAGGGCCTGTGTCTAGTAGGCATTTGTTTCCACATTGTGGAATGACTGGATGGACTAGGATTACCAGGGCCAAGTGGAAGTGAAGTGGCAAACTAGGAACCACCCAAGTTCTGGAGTCAGCTTTGAACATTGATTCTGTCACGTACCCATGTGACCTTGCTCAAGAAACCACCTTGTGCAAGATCTAGGGCCCCTACAAAGTAGGAGATTAGGGGAAACATAATAAATATGGCATTAAATTGTACTCTTTAACAAGCAAAAACAAATAAAAATTAAATTCTCAAAAGCAATTGCTTTGAACAAACCCAACTGATTAAACTTAAAACCCTGCTTATATCACCTTTCTACTGCCCAAGAAACCTTGCCGTCAGGGCAGATTTTCCCACAAGTCTTATAAACACAAATTTTCAAATAGCCATTTCCAAGTTTAAATGTATCTTTCACATTTGTGCTCTTTGTTGTCTCTTTGACCCCTCTCCCCTTGTTTTGGTTTCACAAGTCTTGAAAACTGTCTGTTTTTTCTCCAAATATTCTGTGGTTTAAAGGTTTGTTTTTCTGGGCCTGGCCCTTCCATGCAGAGGAGGGCAAGTTCACCTCTCCATACTTTCCCCCTCGGGTCTATGGGATAAGGGAGCAATGGAAACATTTGGATTAACTAATATAAAATAACTTTATATCAAAACTCCCATTAGTGAGCAATTGTTGGCAAGTGAGTAGCAGCGTGGGCTTTAGAGCCAGGCTAGATTTTGCTTGGGTTTGAATTCAGGTTTCATCACTCCCTAGCTGGGTGACCTTGGGCAAAGCACTCAGTTCTCTGTACCTCAGTTCCCTACATCTTAAGGTTATTGGGATACTTAAATTAATGAATATTTGTAAGTCCTTAGAAGAGCGCCTGGCACACAGTAAAGCTCTAAGTGTTTGCTGAAAATATTTTGCTCAACTCTAGACCACTAACTAGTTCACGTTGCTTGATGATAATCTGCCTCACTCACCCTGTATCTCCTGGATGGGTCTATGGCTGTGTTGATGAGAAGGTGTACTGGCTTTAGGAGCGGTAGTAGTAGCAGTCCTTTTACCAACACGGCCAAGGGTAAGCCTGGGGTACTCATGGGAAGTTCACTTCACCAGAAGAGCCCCTGTTCTGGACTGTAGCGGGATGTCCTGGGCACACCCTTTCCCGGCCCCCGCCCTTATCAGCACCACCCTCAATTCTGCTTCTACTCACTCGCTTTAGCGTAAACGCCAGGGTGGGGCTAAGAGTCATTGGGCGGTCACTGCGCCTGCGCCGGGACTGGGGGTTGGGTGCCTGAAGTGGGTGGCTTGCCTGGCCCCAAGGTCTGAGCTGTCAGTGCGCTTGCGCGGCCGGCCAGTAGGCTGGCGGTACTAAGCTGACTGGCCCCCGCCGCCACTGAGCTGCGAGTGCGCCTGCGCGCGGGTCGGGCGCCGGGGTTCTTGACGGTTCCGCGCGTGGCGCTGGGTGTAGCCATGCAGAGTGCGGACTCCCAGAAGCCCCCCAAGCGGCCGCGGCGCGATGGTAGCCCAAGAACCCCGCCAAACACCCCTCCCGCAGACGCAGAGTGGTCCCCGAGCCCCGACCTTCATCCCGACCACCGGACCTGGGGCCCGGAGCAGGTGTGCTCCTTCCTAAGGGACTGTGGCTTCAGCGATTCTGGACTGCTGGAACGCTGCCGAGGTAGCAGGGCTGAAGGGTTGAGGGGCCGGGGGCCGGCGACCCGAGGTCGCGACAGCCGGGCCTGAGAGAGGGCTCCCTGAGGCCGTGAGCGGGGGGCCTCAAAGAGGAGCTAGAGCGGCCGAGGGAGACCGGACGCGGGAGGCACCCGAAGGGGTGGACCTGAGGCGGGGGCGCACAGGAGGGATGACCTGAGGCGGAGAACGGAAACCTGAGGCGGCGAGCCCTCGGAGAAGGTTGCCTGAGGAAGGGGAGGGAAACTTGACGCGGGAGGCACCCGCAGGGGTGGACCTGAGGGGCGGCGCCCAGGAGGGATACCCTGAGATGGAGAAAGGAGAAGTGGGGCGTCTGGCGTTGCGGACCCGTAGGAAGGGAGCGGACTTTGGGGGTTGTGAACCTGGGGCGGGGAGGGGGCAGCTGGTCTAACTCTGGTGGGCTTCTTCAGGAACTTGGCACCCCAGCGCCGGACAGGCGGGACTCAGGTCCCTTTTTTAGTTAGAAGACCCTTGATGGGAGGGTTGGTGTCATTCAAGCTCACCAGGCTCGGGAGACCCCTCTCTGCTGATGCAGCTCCCTGAACACTTGACACGTTAGAGTGTATTTGGGTGCTTTAAAGTTTGTTTCCTCCGCTCCCCTCCCAACTTGGGGTTTGTCTAACCGGGAAAGAACTTTTCTGTTAATCTCTGAATCCGCATCGCCTTACCGTAGCATCCCGGTAGGACTCAATACATGCTTGACGACTGTACTTGCAGAGCTTAGTAAAGATCATGTTTTGTTCTCCAAAAGTTTCCCTCGCTAAATCTGAACCCTGGGGTGGTTCGGTTGACCACTGAACTCCCAAGGTGCCCACAACTTGGCCTGTAGGTTGTGAGTTTTAGGCGACTTTACTGGCTTAAGTTCAAGCATCCATCCACTTGAAATATACTCAACTTCCCGTAAGCGGGATGAAGTTTGACCTCTCTGCTTTACCCTCTGAAGTGTTCAATAGGAAAGTGGTGTGATTTGCAATTTCAGTAAACTTTTGCAATTGTGGGGTGGAGCCCTGTTTGCTTAGGCTGGGTGGGAGGAACTAAAGAAGTGTTCAAGACCTAAAGATAGCTTGATGGGTGAAGGAAATTGCACTTCTCTTTTTCCCTACCACCACCGCCCACCCCCACCCCACCCCCCCCACCCCCGGCCTTGGTTTTCCTCCCCTCTGGGGTGGAATTTTTCTTTTGAGTAGCAGTAGGTGGAGATGAAGTAGTTTTATGTCTTCAAAATGTGATTGGCTTTATTGTTGGCTGCCTATTTCAGTGGTGTCCTGTAGATTAATTCATCAGTCTTCAGAATGATCTGTTCTCTTGACCCACAGTCTAATACTAGAAGATACTACATGCTTTTAATTGGTAAAAACTGACCAAGTGTTCACAGTTGCTAATTTCTTACTGTCTGCTTTGTTTTGACCAAACTTTAGTCAGTCTTCTCTCTCTTCTTCTGGCCTCTGAACTCCTACTTGCCCCCAAACTTGAGCAAGCGCTAAAGAAGTGGAATATGCTCCCTGATCAGCTTCGCCTAAGAACTGGCTGACCACAGCCGGACAATGTTCTGTCAGACTGGGCTCACTTCCCCTCCAAAGATTCTGCTTATCTTTGCTTGCCCCTACTTTATCCTATTAAAAAACAAACAAACAAACCAAAAAACACCTTTCTGATTTTGAGCCACTTGCAGATTTCTGAAGTCAGAATGTTCTCCCTATTGCAGTAATTTTCTCCGTAATTAGAGTCTGTCCCTATCTAAGTCCAGATTTTTTTAATTGAAGAATAGTTAATTTACAATGTTGTATTAGTTTCTGGTATACAGAAAAGTGATATATATGTGTGTGTGTGTATATGTATATATGTAGTCTTTTTCAGATTCTCTTCTGTTATAGATTATTACAAGATGTTGAATGTAGTTCCCTGTGCTATACAGCAGGCCCTTGTTTTTTATCTGTTTTATACACAGCAGGTTGCAAGTCCAAATTTGTTTTTATTTGACAAAACTAAGCACAGGTGCTGGATCTCTTTCCTCATTTTGGAATACAGTTTCACAGGAATTTAGAGACTGTAATCTGTATTTTTTAGTAGATGATGTGTTTGAAGTTCAAAGGTCACACAACCAGAAAAAAACAGAGCTGGATTTTTTTTTTTTTTTTTTTTTTTGCGGTATGCGGGCCTCTCACTGCTGTGGCCTCTCCCGTTGCGGAGCACAGGCTCCGGACGTGCAGGCTCAGCGGCCATGGCTCACGGGCCCAGCCGCTCTGCGGTATGTGGGATCTTCCCGGACTGGGCCACGAACCCGTGTCCCCTGCATCGCCAGGCGGATTCTCAACCACTGCGCCGCCAGGGAAGGCCAGAGCTGGATATTAAAGTTAGGTCTTTGGACTCCAGAATTCATGCCAGTTATACCTTAACAAGTGTTCTCATCAAATGTTCTCATACATTGGATTTCCCTCAACAATAAGGGAATAAACAAACCAATAAGAAAAGAAAAAAAAGGAGAACATAACCAAAGTTATAAAGTCAACTAAGAGCAAGGAAAAATACACCCCAGTAGGAAAATGAGCAAAACACAAGAACAGACAATTGACAACCAGCCAATAAAAACAGAAAAAAACATTCAGTCTTAATAGTAATTTTAAAAACACTGATTTTAAAATTTAGATAGAAAAATATTTAAAGATTGGTAATCCAGAAAGTTGATGGAAGTATCAATTTGCTTAACCCTGGACAGTTTGGGAATACCTTTTACTTATAGAAAATTTCACTTGTAAGAATTTACAGAAACATTTGTACACTGTCCAAAGAAATATATTCAAGATTATTCTTCTAACCACTAGTTATAAATAGCAAAAAAGTAGAAATGATCTAAATATCCATTGATAATAGTAGTAAATAATATTGATGATTAACAATTTATGGAGCATTTACTTTGCGTGAAGTACTATTCTCTGCACTTCATGTTTCATCTTATAAAATCTTTGCAATAACTGTGACATAGGTTCAGTTATACTCATTTTAGTGGTGAGGAGCATAAGGTTCAGAAGAAATTAGTTAAATGTATTATGGTACATCTGTATTGTGGAATAAAAGACAACCATTAAAAATGATGAAACTACATCATTAATAATTGTTAATAATTGACAAGAAAGATCTTTATGACCTATTAGTTGGGAAAAATAGATTATAGACAACATAATTTCATTTGTGTAAAATTACATAATTGCATAGATAAATGTCTTGAATGTTGTTATCTAAAATATTAATGATTGGGAGAATATGAGTAAGTTGACATTTTATACTTTATAGTTTGGATTTTTTATATTGAATATTTTTTATGCTTGAAAAACACCCCCAAAAATGCCATTTTCATTTAAATGTTTTTTTCTTTCTGGAAAATTACATCCTCATTTTCTCTTGTTATCTTTAGAAAGACTTTTGTTTGTTTGAAAATAGTCCAGTGTTCTGGAATCTGAGGTCAGGAGGTCTGGAATTAATTATATAGAAAGATAAAGAAAAATAAACCATGTGGGACTTCCTTGGTGGCACAGTGGTTAAGAATACGCCTGCCAGTGCAGGGGATGCGGATTTGAGCTCTGGTCTGGGAAGATCCCACATCCGTGGAGCAGCTAAACCCGTGAATCACAGCTACTGAGCCTGCGCGCCACAACTACTGAGCCCGTGTGCCTACTGCCCGTGCCCTGCAACAAGGGAAGACACCGCAGTGAGAAGCCCGCGCACCACTACGAAGAGAAGCCCCGGCTCGACGCAACTAGAGAAAGCCCACATGCAGCAACGAAGACCCAACGCAGCCAAAATAAATAAATAAATAAATTTATTTTTTTTAAAATGTATTTAAGCCTTACTAATCAGATTATGTGCTTTCTTTGGAGGTTTTAGAACTAAGTCAACACGTGGAGCATCCCTTAGGCTATGGTTTTGACCTGACTATTTTAACAATAGACTGACATTTCTTTCCCCTTCCCCATCCCAAACCTCACCTGTTTCAGGAGGAAGCTGCCAGTTTTGCAGCTGAACTTCCTTGCAAATAATTTACTCAAATAATTTTTAAAATTTTACTGGTTTATCAAAAAATCCTCTTGGTATAGTTATCAAATTAAAATTAAGACTTTCTGGGCTTCCCTGGTGGTGCAGTAGTTAAGAATCCTCCTGCCAATGCAGGGGATACGGCTTTGAGCCCGGCTTTGAGCCCTGGTCCGGGAAGATACCACATGCCGCAGAGCAGCTAAGCCCGTATGCCACAACTACTGAGCCTGTGCTCTAGAGCCTGCGAGCCACAACTACGGAGCCTGCGTGCCACAACTACTGAAGCCCACACACCTAGAACCCGTGCTTCGCAACGAGAAGCCACCCCAATGAGAAGCCCTCGCACCACAACGAAGAGTAGCCAACGCTCGCCGCAACTAGAGGAAGCCCATGTGCAGCAACAAAGACCCAACGCAGACAAAAATAAATAAATTTATTTTTAAAATAAATAAATTTATTTTAACAATAAATAAAGTAAAAAATAAATAAAATTAAGACTTTCCAAGTAGCAATCAAAAGTGTGGTACTTGGCACAGTTTGTTGTCAGTACTGGGTGCTCAAAAACATGTTGATCTGAGTAAATTCTGGTGGATCCAAATTGAAAGAAATCAAAAAGCATGTTCTGTGAATAGTGAAATCATTCATTTTTTTTCCTCCCTTTTCTTCCATAGAGAAGAAAATCACAGGTTCAATACTGCCCTTTCTTGATGAGTCTCTTCTTGAAGACCTTGGAATAAGGTAAGAATGATAAAATCCACATTGTAGCCAAGCATACTTAAGACCTTTTTTTCCCACTGAAGAGACAAGGCCCAAGATTGCTGATATTGTTTCCTCATTTTAAATCTGCACAGGTTTTAAAACAGAATACCACACCTGCTGTCTTAAGAGTTGTTTTTGTTTGTTTTTGCTGTGCAAATCCTATGTTAAATATTACTAATGATTCCTGTTTTTAAAAATTTTGCTAAGAAGCCTTCATGAAGTTTGTAGTGACCAACTTTGTACTCTCAAGTTCAGAATAATTAAATTATACACTCCAGAAAATGTAGAAGAATTGATAGGAAAAAAATGTTGGCAAGAAAAATCAAGGCTACAGCCCTATCTTGCGTATATTTCTAGGTCCTTCTAAAGCTACTTAAGGCTGGACTGCTTCCCTGGTATTAGATTTAAAGACACTATCCAAAGTAGTTTGGCACTTTTCAGTTGAATGATTTGGGACAATTTATTTAACCCTTCAGTTTCTGCACCTGTGAAATGGATAATAATAATGAGACAATGTATATAGAGTGATTAGCATATGTAAGCCCGTCATAAATTATATATGTAGATTGAGATCCCTATATATGACTGGAGATTCTAGGGTCTAGATTTGTGTAAGTTCACTTTAAATATCTCAGTTGAAGATCCAATCAATATTTAAACCTTCCTTAAAGTAGAGACTGTGTTTCTATTAGGGAATTGGCAACAGTGGTAAAATATGGTCTTTTCTTCTGGAATTCCACTTAGCTAAGTGTTGTTTGTGGAAACAGTAACCAAAGAGTCAGAACAAAAGATTATACTTCATGTACTGTTGTTTAGTAATTGATAATGCAAGTAGATTGAGGGAAAAGATCACTTTAGAACATTTTATTGACTTTTAATAAGCCTCCTTTGGGTCAGAATCCTTGGGAACCTAATCTTGCCTCTTTCATAATTATGTATCAACCCCCTCTGTCCCCCCAAAGTCCCCCTTACTACCTATTTCTTATGTTTAATAGTAGCTTATTGTTTGAATTGAATGGAACTTTTTCTAATAGAGTTTTGCTTTTAAAGGGAACCATATACTTTGTGGACCCAAATGCTGTTGATTGATTCAACAAATATTTATGGAGGGCTCACTATGTGTTAGGCATTCTTTCAGGAACTTGGGACACATGAGTTAACAAAATAGTAAAAATTCCAAAAGGAACACTATATGTCATGTATTTTTGTGCCCACCTCAACTCTGAGGTGGATTCTGCAGTACTCCTTAGAGCTGTGTTTTCCTATGCAGCAGCCACTACCTATGTGTTAAAATTAATTAAAATTAAATGAAGTGAAAATTTTAATTTCTCAGTTATACTATCCATAATTCAGGTGCTCAGTAGCCACTTATGTCTGGTGGCTACCATGCTGAACAGGGCAGATATAGAATATTTCCATCATGACAAAGTTCTCTTGGACAGAGCTGCCTTTGAGGATTTCAGTGGGATCCGTTCAAGTTGTTCACAGTGGTCCAGTGCAACCAACTTATTAATGTACCCTTGCATTATTTTCCCCTCGTTTCCTGTTTCACCTTTTCTAGCCCTCCACTCCGTATCCCAGGATTCACATCCAAAATAAATTAACTGTATGCAAGCTCTTGTCCTAGACTCAGCTTTCTAGGGGGAATCCAGTTTAGACAAGTACTCCTGTATTTCCTCAGTTTTATGATTAACTGATGATGGTAAAAGATTTTTCTAAAAAAATAAGAAATATTGTTACATTAAATATACACATCAGTTGTAAGAAACATTAGATTTCAGAAATGATGAAATATGGAAATAAAATCTTATTGTAGTCCAACTATTCTGGCCCAAATCTTTGTTTAAAGTATTTATTTTGCCATAGCCTTTGCCAAAACAAAAACACCTCCAGGTTTTGGGTGGCTTTTTAAATATACT
This sequence comes from Kogia breviceps, assembly GCF_026419965.1. Lineage (NCBI taxonomy): Eukaryota > Metazoa > Chordata > Mammalia > Artiodactyla > Physeteridae > Kogia > Kogia breviceps. Next base: position 22,113,161 of record NC_081323.1, read on the forward strand.
TTAATCAGTGATTTTTTTAAAAAAAATTAAATATTTTTATTGAGGTATAATTGACATATAATATTATATTAGTTTCAGATGTACAATGTAATGATTCAATGTTTGTATATATTGCAAAGTGATTACCACAGTAAGTCTAGTACCTCTGTCACCATACAAAATTACAAAGAAATTTTTTTTCTTGTGATGAGAACTTTTAAGATTTACTCTCTTTGGAATTCCCTGGCAGTCCAGTGGTTAGGAGTCTGTGCTTTCACTGCCGAGGGTGAGGGTTCGATCCCTAATCAGGAAACTAAGATCCTGCAAGCTGTGCAAACAAAGCAAAACAAAACAAAAAACAACAACAAAAAGATTTACTCTCTTGGGTCAACAAAAAATTAATCAATATTCTATCTAAAGGAGAAATAGGGAGTTTTATTCAAGCCAACCTGAGGATTATAACCCAAGAGACAGTCTTTTAGAAAACTGAGGGCTCTTCTGTCTGTTAGAAGTCAAAGGAACAGTCATATACATTTTCAAGAGAACCGATTGTACATCAAAGTGACACACTGACATTTCAAAGATACATAGTCCAGATCTGCACATAGGCACAGTATGTCACCATGATCCCTTACGGGATTAGGAAAGGAAAAATTAATCTTCTAAGGAGTTACATTGTTGGCATCAGAAGAAGGAAAAAAGCATTGTTTTTTACAGTTGAGCAGGCATTCCCAACTTTGAGGAGGTCTGGTTAATGTATAATGCACACTGCACATTAGGGAGGGCCCAGTACAAGCAGGGAACATGTTATGCTTAAATTTTCTTGCCCTGCTTAAAACATAAATTATATACCATCACTTGGCAACTTTTAAACATGCACTACAACATTATTGACTATAGTCATCATGCAGTACAGTACATTCCCATGACATATTTATTTTATAACTGGAAGTTTGTACCTCTTGAAGCCCCTTCACCCATTTTGCCCACCCCCCCATGTGATTTCTTTATGAATACAGTAGTTTAAGTGATGAATACTGAGTATCAGTTGAGGAAAAGACTGGGCTGTGAGGTTGGTTTAGGTTTGGTATTATTTTATGCTGTGATTCCTGGTTATGCTCCACTGTGCAACTATACTTAACCTGTGTCAGTTACAGCTCTGCCTTAAAGTACTTCTTGGAGCCTGGCCTTTCCCTGTGCTTGTTATTTCAAACTGATGAGGGCAGGGGAATAGTAAAACACAAGCTATGCTGCTTTAATGGTTTATCAGCTGTAATGATGCTTCTGTACATTCCAAAAAAATCATTCTTAGATTCTGTAGTTACTGTGGGTCTTGGGGGACAACATAGAGGTCAATTGTACTACTTCTGGCTCCAAGTCTATCTAGGACTTAGCAAAAGATTTACATTTCAGTCTAATTAGCTAAAGGATTGATAAAGGCTAACCCCTTGCCTCCTGCTTCAGCCAGGTATCAGGCTAACATGCCTAGACCAATTAATAAGTGTAAAAGGAGCAAGAAAGTGAATTATAGGATCTTGAGTTGTTTAATTCCTATTAAATTCTTTCTCAAGACTGGAGCATTATGAGTAATTACTGATAGAGGACGGTAGGTATAAATGAAGCTAAAACCATATATATTTGATTGATGCATAATTCATACCTGATGCTTCTAAGTCAAACTTGGACCTTTGCAACTCATCACTATAAAGAGTTTTTAAAATCCATTCATGGACTGATCACGTGACTGACAACCACCCCTGCCAAGAAGTCTTATACTGTCCTGTGTTTCCTTTCATTGTATCCTAGACATTTGCATTTGATGTGACTATTTCTTAGTTGATGTAAGCAATAATTATTTCTCTTTGCAAGTTATTTTGATATGACAAAGGCTCAGTTTGTCAAACAAATGTAGTCTTCCTATATGTAACATCTTTGGCCAGTTTAGTTAGATAACTTTGTTCACATACTCACCACTTGGTTACACTAATAAACTCCTAGATTCTTGTACTTAAAACACTGCTGATGGGGTAAGTATTGAATTTAACGTCAATAATAATTTCTATAACACCTGTAATCATAGTTAAAATTCTCCTATAGTTCTTGAGGGCAGGAACTGAGTCTTTTGTATCCCGTGCTGAACACACTGTTTAATCCCTCTCCAGCCCTGTGAGGGAGATAGTATTATCTCTGTGCTATAGATGAGAACATCAGTGTACCAAAAAAGGTTAAGTGACTTTTCCAAGATCATATAGATTCCACGTGCAGATGTGAGCCAGTTCTGCCTGATTCCAAAGACCTTTTTCATTATCACTGTGCTCTACTTCAAAGAGACTTACCTATCTTGAGATTTCGCTTACCTGAGCCATGCAAATTTAGGATCATGAGGGTAGATGTTGGCCTCAATTAGGTTAAAATAAGTTTGAAGTGTAAATTGAGCATTCAGTGATGTAGGTATGAGAGGTGTTGAAGTCTGAATTTACCAAGAGAGAAGAGGATTGAGGGCAGAAGAGTCTCCTGTCTTAGAAGCAAAGGAAGGAGAGGGTTTCTAGTAGGAGTATGTTTGAATTATTAACTGTTGCTTTTAATCTGACTTCTAACAACCTAAAGTTGATTATATACTATTATATACTCTAGGGATTATTATTCAGCAAATAATGATATATTTGCTTATCCTGTTATAATTTTAGTTCCTATGGGAAGAGAATAAAGCTGCTTAATAATATCCAACAACTGGATCAAACTCATGTTTATACAATGAAGGTAAGAGGAATCTGAGTTTATTATTTTTTAAATATAAAGTGATATAACTCAATTATGTAGAATTCATTTTTAAAAGAATGGAAAGAAATCTCTTTTCAGTAACAGGATTGTGAGTAATGGGTTTTTACTTTTCTAAACTATCTGCATTTTCTAAAATAACCAAGAGAAAAACTAAAATATTTTAAGCACACAGAAAAGCATAAATAGACTACTGCCCAGCTTGTCAAACCTTAACATTTTGCCTAATTTGCTTCAGATCTATTATTTTTAGAACAAAATATTAGAAAACAACAGAAGGCCTCCTTTGTACCCCTCTTGAATTCTGTTTCCATCCTTTTTTCCCCAAGTGTTTAATCATTTTCTTGAATGTTTTTTTAGATTTTTACTACATATATATGTATAGCCATAAACAGTGTATAGTATTGTTTTACATATTTTTAAAACACTTATAAATGGAATTTCATTTTATTAGAAGTAACCTTCTAAACTTTCATATAATGTTATATTTTTGAGAAATATCCATATCGACACATATAGCCCTAGTTACCCCTTAGTCATAGAATAACTTTTAAATTAAAATTACTTATCCGTTTTGGTAAACTTTTTTGTCAAACAGTAGACCAAAGAATAGATATATGCCTAAAATTTTATCTATCAATAATTGTTTATTTCTCATCCCGCACCCCCTTCCAGACATTTCAGAAGCCCTGTTTTTCACACTCAGTGTCCCAAGAATCATTTTAACAAGCAGTCAACTGCCTAGCTCCCAACTCAGAAATTCTGATTCTGGGAACTTACAGTAGAGACCCAGGAATGTGCATTTTTCACGTGGTTCTAATACCATAATTAAAGAGATGTTTCTTGATTGGTTGGTGACAGGAAATGTACCACATTGTTTACACTTTTGACATCTATAGGGTAAGAAAACTTAGTTTCAGACCTGGAATAGGGGATGGGGTCTCATTCCCCTTTTACACAGTCATCTTTTGCACTTTTCATCAGAGGTGTTTTAGGTATTGAGTTATCTCAGATCCTATGAGCACATGAATTTCAATTTTACTGTTACAAGTTAATCTGCTTATTTTTCATTGAAAATCATGTTTGAAGATATTTAATAAATGTGTTTGGTTCAATTCTACAAGAATCTTCTTTTACAGACAAAGTAGTTGTTCTTAGAGCAAATCTGTTATTTGAGGAATGGTCAAATTGCAGCCCTTTTGGAAAAAGTTACCTAATATTAAAATACTTCATTTTCATGAAGAAGTAAATAGAAGAATCACTTACCAAAGATAATATCTAAATATTTTGTCCTGCAATTGGGAGACAGTTGCTGTCCTGCATTCTTTTTTGTCCTTTCTCAATAGCAGCAGCATGGGTGTTCTCATCAGTCAGGGCAGAGATAAGATGAGTTTTCTTCATTAGTTGAGATCATCTCAGATAATCTCTGAGGTCACATTTTCACAGTTTGCAACAAAAAATCTTTTTGAAGTAATTTTCAAGGTAGTCAGTAGTTTCATTTGCCCCCTTTTATTTATTTTTTCTATTTTTCATTAAAAACAGAATTGTTTAACTTCATATATAAACTATAGTCATTGAAAATAGATCTTAAAGCTACTAAGTACTTGAGTCAGTGAGTCACTGTCTAGTAATGAAATTGATACCTTTTTTGACCTTAGCTTCATCACCAGTACAGTTGAACAAAGAATTGATTCCTACCCTAATTTGGCATCTACCTTTTTTTTAACATCTTTATTGGAGTATAATTTCTTTACAATGGTATGTTAGTTACCTTTTTTAACCTTTTTTTAAAAAAAAATAAAAACAGCTTTAGTGAGATATAATTCACATACCTTGGAATTCATTCATTTTATTTTATTTTATTTTTTTATTGAAGTGTAGTTGATTTACAATGTTGTGCCAATCTCTGCTGTACAGCAAAGTGACTCAGTTACACACAGATATATTCTTTCATTCACTCATTTTAAATATACAAGTCAGTGTTTTTTAGAAAGTTCACAAGGTTGTTCAGTCATCACCACAATCTAATTTAATTTGTAACAGTTCTTTATATATTCAGGATACAATTCCCTTATTAAATATATAATATGCAAATATTTTCTCCCATCCTCTGGATTATCTTTTTTTTTTTTGCGGTATGCGGGCCTCTCACTGTTGTGGCCTCTCCCTTGTGGAGCACAGGCTCTGGATGCGCAGGCTCAGCGGCCATAGCTCTCGGGCCCAGCCACTCCACGGCATGTGGGATATTCCCGGACTGGGGCATGAACCCGTGTCCCCTGCATCGGCAGGCGGACTCCCAACCACTGTGCCACCAGGGAAGCCCTGGATTATCTTTATGCTGTCTTTTTATTTATTTACTTAGACCACATCATGAGGCTTGCGGGCTCTTAGTTCCCTGACCAGGGATTGAACCTGGGCTCCCAGCAGTGGAAGCGCAGAGTCCTAACCACTGGACCACCAGGGAATTCCCCATCTTTTTACTTTAGTTTTGTTTTTTAATCAGTATTGCTTCTTTGTAAATTTATTTATTTATTTATTTTTGGGTGCATTTGGTCTTCGTTGCTGTGCGCGGGCTTTCTCTAGTTTCGGTGAGCAGGGGCCACTCCTCATTGCAGTGCACGGGCTTCTCATTGCAGAGCACAGGCTCAGTAGTTATGGCGCACGGGCTTAGTTGCTCCACAGCATGTGGGATCATCCTGGACCAGGGATCAAACCCGTGTTCCCTGCATTGGCAGGCAGATTCTCAACCACTATGCCACCAGGGAAGTCCCCTCTTTTTAGTTTCTTGATGGTGTTCTTTGGAGCACAAAAGTTTTAAATTTTGATATAGTCCAGTGTATCTATTTTTGCTTTTGTCTCTTATGCATTTGGTGTCATATCTAAGAAATCATTGCCTAACCCAAGACTATAACCTCTTATTCTTGGCTCAGTTTTCTTCATGCTACACTTAGTTCAATTGGCCTCTGAAGCCAGGAATTGCATAATAGTGAGGATGAAGTGCAGTGTTTGACATCGTAGGCACTAATTTGTCAAATGTATTGGTGGTTTTTTTTTTTTTTTTTTTTGGCCATGCTGTGCGGCTTTGGGGATCCTCGTTCCCTGATCTGGGATCTAACCCGTGCCCTCCCCACAGTGGAAGCGCAGAGTCCTAACCACTGGACGACCAGGAAAGTCCGTGGTGAATTTTAAAACAGTGAAATGTCTACCTAATATGTGTGAAATTATAGAATCACCACCTCTGAATCTTTTTCTGAGGGCTCCTGTTCCCCTTTCTTCAGGGTAGAACTGACCACTCCTTCTTTTGTTTCTTTTTCCCCATTCTCTTTCCCCACTACTGTACAAATAGATTCTGTTATTTTTCCTGGGGGCAGGAATGGTAACTTATTCATCCCTCATCCCCAGTGCTTGGCATATACAGAAGGCAATAGAATTGTTTCATCCTGCTTGGCTAGTAACACAATAGACTATCATATACCTTTAAAAGTGAAAGTAGGGCTTCCCTGGTGGCACAGTGGTTGAGAATCCGCCTGCCGATGCAGGGGACACGGGTTTGTGCCCCGGTCTGGGAAGATCCCACATGCCACGGAGCGGCTGGGCCCGTGAGCCATGGCCACTGAGCCTGCGTGTCCGGAGCCTGTGCTCCGCAATGGGAGAGGCCACAACAGTGAGAGGCCCGCATACCACAAAAAAAAAAAAAAGATAAGTAAGTGGACCGTGTGATTATAGAAGGAGTAGATTATATTAAATAATACTGGGAGACACCAGCTCTGAGACACCTTGGGCACCTTAGCCAGCCACCCAAGGATCTGGGCCCGCTCACCAGTGGGCGGACACAGGCTTCAGGACAGCCCTCACCCTACAGCCAGCTGTGTCAGGAACCAGCCCTACCCCCACAGTGGTCTGACACCAGCTCTGGGACCCCTGGGTCCTGTAACCAGAGACCCCAGAACCCAGCTGTGCCCCCGCCATTGGACCAGCACTAGCCCCAGGACCCAGTTTTACCCACCAGTGGGTGGGCACCAGTCCCAGGAGCTCCTAGACCCCGATCCTGCCCACCAGAGGGCAGACTCGGGCACCAGGACCACTGCAGCCCCACAGCCTGCCCTGTCAGGACCCAGCTAACACATCAGCAGTCCAGGGGCCCTACCTCCTAACTCTGCCCACCAGTAGGCAAGCTTCAGCTCTGGGGCACCTTGGGTGCCTCCGTCAGCAGCCCTGGTATCCAGGCCCACCCATCAGCAAACTGTCAGCTTTGGGATCCCCAGGGCCCTGCATCCAGAGACCTCGGGACCAGCTCCACCCACCAGTGAGCTGGCACTAGCCTGGGGCCCACCCTGAGCCCTGCACCTGCCCACCAGCAGTCTGACAACAGCCCTGTGACGCCCCTGCCCCTGGACCCACCCATCAGCAAGCCAACACCAGCTCTGAGGTACTTTGGACTCCTCAGCCAGCCACCCTGAAGTTCATCCCCACTCACCAGCAGGCTAGCACCAGCTTTGGGACACCCTGGAACTCACAGCCAGCAGTGTTAAGAACTGGCCCCACCCACCAGCAGGCCAACACCAGATTCAGGAACCTCAGCCTCAAAACCACTCATCTCAGAACCTGGCTCTGCCCACCAGTGAGCCAGCATTAGCCCCAGGATCCCCTGGGGTTCTGCAGCCAGCCACCTTGTGGCCCGGCCCTGCCAACCAGTGGCTAGCAGCCTCCACACAAGGCAGAGCCTGGCAACCAAGCAAATTGGGGGGCCAGCCATGCCTACCAGACCATCCACAGTAGTCAGCCCACCACAACAGACGGACCCATGCAGCTCACACTGGGGGCATCCCTAGAACATATAACCCTAGTGACCAGAGGGGAGTGTGCTGCTGGGACACATAGGATGTCTCCCACAAAAGGCCACTTCTCCAAGGTCAGGAAACAACCAACATATCCGATACATAGAAATAAAAACAATTTAGGCAAAATGAGACAATAGAGGAATATGTTCCAAACTAAACAAGACAATAGAGGAATATGTTCCAAACTAAATAAAATATGTTTATCTTATTTGAACAAAATAAAACCTCAAAAGAACTAAGTGAAGTGGAGATAGACAATCTAGCTGATAAAGAGTTCAAGGTAATAATAGTAAATAAGATCAAAGAACTCAGGAGAAGAATGGATTTACAGAGTGAGATGTTAGAAATTTTTAACAAAGAGTTAGAAAATATGGAGAAGAACCAAGCAGAGATGAGGAATACCATAACTGAAATGAAAAATACACTAGAAGGAATCAACAGTAGACTAAGAGAATATTAAAAGCAGCAAGGGACAAGCAACAAGTTATGTATGTAGGAACTCCTGTAGACTATTAGCTGACTTATTAGCAGAAACTGCAGGCCAGAACGGAGTGGTAGAATATCAAGAACCAAGAACCCACCTGGCAAGGTTCCCAGTAAGATTTGATAGAGAAATCAAGTTTTATAGATAAGCAAAACCTAAATAAGTTCATCACCACAAGCAGCTTTACAAGAAATGCTAAAGGCACTTCTCTAAGCAAAAAAGAAAAGGCCACAGCTAGAAATATGAAAATTATGAAAGGAAAAAGCTCATTAGTAAAGGCAAATATACAGTGAAGGTATTCAGTCAACCACGTACAAAACTAGTAGGAAGGTTAAAAGGCAAAAGTAAAATCATCTATATCTTCAGTAAGTAGCTAAGGGATACACAAAGCAAAAAGATGTAAAATATGACACTGAAAACAGTACTCATGGCAGGAGGGGAGTAAAAATGTAAGGTTGTTAAAATGCATTTGAAATTAAGAGATCAGCAACTTAAAATAATCATGTATATATATAGATTGCTATATATAAACCTCCTGGTAAGCACAAACTAAAAACCTATAATAGATACATATACAAAAAAGAGACAGGAATGCAAACATAAGGCTAAAGATAACAAAGGAAGAAGAAAGGAACAAAAAAGAACTACAAAAACAACCCCCAAACAATTAAAAAAAATGGCAGTAAGTACATACCTATTAATAATTACTTTAAATGTAAATGGACCAAATGCTCCAATCAAAAGACATGGAGTGGATGAATGGGTACAAAAACAAGACTCTTACATAGACTGCCTACAAGAGACTCACTTCAGACCTAAAGAAACACAGACAAAGTAAGTGAGAGAATGGAAAAAGGTATTCCATGCAAATAGAAATCTAAAGAAAGCCGGGGTACGCATGTCACAACTAAAATGTCCTGCAGCATGCCGCAACTAAAGATCCTGCATGCCATGACGAAGATCCCGTGTGCCGCAACTAAGACCCAGTGCAGCCAAATAAATAAATATTAAAAAAGCAAAAGAAAGCTGAGGTAACAAAAACTTTCACAAAGTAAACTTTAAAACAAAGACTGTTACAAGAGACAAAGAAGGACACTATATAATGATCAAGGGATCACTCCAAGAAGAAGTTATAACAATTGTAAATATATATGCACCCAACATAGGAGCACCTAAATACATAAAGGAAATATTGACAGACCTAAAGGAAGAAATTGACAGTAACACAATAATAGTAAGGAACTTTAACACCCACCTTACACCAATGGACAGATCATCCAGACAGAAAATCAATTAGGAAACACAGGTGTTAAATGACATATTAGACCAAATGAATGTAACAGATATATAGAGAATATTCCATCCAAAAGCAGCAGAATACACTTTTTTTTTTTTTTTAATGGCCATGCTCTGCGGCATGTGGGATCTTATTTCCCTGGCCAGGGATTGAACCCGCACCCCCTGCAGTAGAAGCTCAGAGTCTTAATCACTGGGCCTCCAGGGGGGTCCCAGAATACACATTCTTTTCAAGCGCATATGAAACACTCTCCAGGATAGATCACGTTCTAGGCCACAAAACAAGCCTCAGTAAATTTAAGAAAATTGAAATCATGTCAAGTGTCTTTTCCGACCACAATGCTATGAGACTAGAAATCAACTACTAGAAAAATACTGCAAAAAACACAAACCTGTGGAGGCTAGACATTATGCTACTAAATAACGAATGGATCACTGAAAAAAAAATCAAAGAAAATATCAAAAAATACTTGGAGACAAGTGAAAATGAAAACACAGCAATCCAAAATCTAAGGGATGCAGCAAAAGCAGTTCTAAGAGGGACCTTTATAGCAATAAAAACCTACCTCAGGAAAAAGAAAAGTCTCAAATAACCTAACCTTACATCTAAAGGAACTAGAAAAAGAAGAACAAACAGAACCCAAAATTAGTAGAAGGAAAATGGACAGAAGACCTGAATAGACGTTTTTCCAAATAAGACATACATATGGCCAACAGGCAGATGAAAAGTTGCTCAACATCACTAATTATCAGAGAAATGCAAATCAAAACCACAGTAAGGTACCATCTCACACCTGTCATAATGGCTATCATCAAAAAGCCCACAAATAACAAATGTTGGCTAGGGTGTAGAGAAAAGAGAACCCTTGTATACTCTGTAGGAATGGAAATTGGTACAGCCACTGTGTAAAACATGGAGATTCCTCAAAAAAACTGGAAATAGAACTACCATATGATCCAGCAGTTCCACTCCTAGGCATATATATCTGAAGAAAACACAAATGCTAATTTGAAAAGATACATGCATCGCAATATTCTTAGCAGCATTATTTACAATTGCCAAGATATGGAAGCAGTCTAAGTGTCCATCAACAGATGAATGCATAAAGAAGATATATTATATATACGCAATGGAATAGTACTCAGCCATAAAGAAAGTGAAATTTTGCTATTTGCAACAACATGGATAGACTTGGAGGGTATTACTCCTAGTGAAATAAGTCAGAGAAAGACAAATACTGTATGTTATCACTTATGTGTGGAATCTAAAAAATGAAACGAATATAGCAAAACAAAAAAACTCAAGACTAATAGAGAACAAACTAGGGCTTAGCAATTAAGAGAGGGAAGAGGGAGGGGCAAAATAGAAGTAGGGAATTGAGAGGTACAAACTACTATGTATAAAATAAGCTACAAGGATATACTGTATGACACAGGGAATATGGCCAGTATATTATAAAACTGTAAATGGAGTATGTTCTATAAAAATTTTGAATCACTGTTGTAACCTGGAACTAATATAATATTGTAAGTCAACTATACCTCAAAAAAATACTGCAGGGGGCTTCCCTGGTGGCACAGTGGTTGAGAGTCCGCCTGCCGATGCAGGGGATACGGGTTCATGCCCCGGTCCAGGAGGATCCCACGTGCTGCGGAGTGGCTGGGCCCATGAACCATGGCCGCTGAGCCTGCACGTCCGGAGCCTGCGCTCCGCAACGGGAGAGGCCACAACAGTGAGAGGCCCATATACCAGAAAAAAAAAAAAAAAACTGCAAGGACAAAAATAACAGATTATATACAATGATCAGAGCTCTACTCAATACTGTGTAATGACCTATATGGCAATAGAATCTGAAAAAGAGTGGATATATGTATAACTGATTCACTTTTTTTTTTTTTTTTTTTTTTTTTTTTTTTTTTTTTTGTGGTATGCGGGCCTCTCACTGTTGTGGCCTCTCCCGTTGCGGAGCACAGGCTCCGGACGCGCAGGCCTAGCGGCCATGGCTCACGGGCTTAGTTGCTCCGCGGCATGTGGGATCTTCCCGGACCAGGGCACGAACCCGTGACCCCTGCATCGGCAGGCGGATTCTCAACCACTGCGCCACCAGGGAAGCCCCTGATTCACTTTTCTATATAGCAGAAATGAACACAATGTTGTAAATCAACTATACCCCAATAAAAATTAATTTAATAAAGTGATCAAAACACTTTAATATCACATACACACACTAAGGGTTGCGAAGGGAATATGAAATAGAATTTTCAGTTTCGCAAAGCCCGATGTTAGGGGAATGGTTTAAAAATCTTGGTTCATGGGCTTCCCTGGTGGCGCAGTGGTTGGGAGTCCGCCTGCCGATGCGGGGGACGCGGGTTCGTGCCCTGGTCCGGGAGGATCCCACGTGCCGCGGAGCGGCTGGGCCCGTGAGCCGTGGCCGCTGAGCCTGTGTGTCCGGGGCCTGTGCTCCGCGACGGGAGAGGCCGCAACAGTGAGAGGCCCGCATACCGCAAAAAAAAAAAAAAAAAACTTGGTTCATCAATGAAATAGCCATTACGTTGATAATTATTAAGATTTGTAAAAACATGAGAAACTGTTCATGATGCATTTTGACATGAAAGGAGAGTGTGTGATGATATTAAGTTAAAAATAATTTTCACTGAGTTCTTTTAAAAAGTTATTAACCACTGAAAAATTGACAGTGAAGACTTTTAGATCTTTAAATGGATTAAAAGTAGATTATAGGATTTTTCTTTGATAATTTTTCAAAATAAAATAGATTCTTGGGACTTTCCTGGTGGCGCAGTGGTTAAGAATCTGCCTGCCAATACAAGGAACACGAGTTCAAGCCCTGGTCTGGGAAGATCCCAAATGCTGTGGAGCAACCAAGCCCGTGCGCCACAACTACTGAGCCTGCGCTCCAGAGCCCACGAGCCACAACTACTGAGCCTGCATGCCACAACTACTGAAGCGCACGTGCCTAGAGCCCGTGCTTCACAAGAGAAGCCACCGCAATGAGAAGCCCGCGCACTGCGACGAAGAGTAGCCCACACTTGGCACAACTAGAGAAAGCCCACGTGTAGCAACTAAAACCCAACACAGCCAAAAATAAATAATTAATTAATTTTAAAAATACATTCTCATTTGTTTCGTGGTTACATTGATCTTGTATAAGGGAGAAAGAATAGACCAGTATATGATTTTCATATATTTAAAAATTGTGCAACTTTTTCTTCTCTGATAAGGACATTCACAGGGTTGAATTACAACATCCTTCTATTCCTGAGATACTTTGACATTATTCTTGGTGTATTTTTTTTTTTTTTTTTGCGGTACACAGGCCTCTCACTGTTGTGGCCTCTCCCGTTGCGGGGCACAGGCTCCGGACGTGCAGGCTCAGCGGCCACGGCTCATGGGCCTAGCCGCTCCACGGCATGTGGGATCTTCCCAGATCGGGGCACGAACCCGTGTTCCCTGCATTGGCAGGCGGACTCTCAACCACTGCGCCACCGGGGAAGCCCTCTTGGTATATTATTAAAGATATACTTGGTACACTGTAACTATAATAGCTTGTTAACAGGTATTACTTTGCAATAATGTTTCAACAGTAGTCATTCAAAACGTATCTGAGTTCCTACTCTGTGCCAGGCACTGTGCTGTTTGATGGTTCTGAGAGTATGGCAGTAAATGAGGCAGACAAGGCCCTTTACCTCCCAGAATTCCATACATTTTTTAGGGACTTCATGGAACCATTTGAAGCAATTTGAAAATCATGGATTAGGTGATTTATCATGTTTCTTTTTTTTTTCTGAAACATTCTTTTTAAAAGATAGTTATGGACAATTAAGAAAGATGTTATCTTTATTTAAAGAAACATAGAGGAGCATTAAATCTTCACCCATATTTAAAGCCCCTGTTTAAGCTTAGAGTAATGAATAATTATGAAATGTATGTTTACTAAGTATAAGTAAGTACTTCTTAGAGACATTAAGTGCTGTAGAATTTTATAGTACTTCCTGCCTATGATTGTTTACTACATGGTAGGAGGTTTTCTTTTTACTTAAGGATTATAGTGATCGGTAGATACATTTACAGAAAAATTAGACACAGTGCCTGTGGTAAAATAGTGTATGTGATCTGAATGAGTGTGTTAAATGAGTATGTTTAACTTGAATACCAGACTAACTTACTAAAGGCTAATGAAATCATATACATAAAAGAAAGATTAAAATCTTTACCCTTCTGTTATTAGAATCATTAATCCATTATTAGAATCCATCAGGTCCAATATACTTGCTTTGTCTGGTAGTGATACCTAAATAAGGTAAAGATATTCATAACTTGTCATTTCCCTTAGTATTATTCTTACTTAAAAATGAATAGCTTTGACTTTGCACTGTAGATAGGAATGACTGCACAAAAATTTTAGATGGTGTTATGTATTGTTATTCACATTAATTTGTAATTTTCTAGGTGATTAATGATCCTATCCATGGTCACATTGAATTTCACCCTCTTCTCATCCGAATCATCGACACACCTCAATTTCAGCGCCTGCGATATATTAAGCAGTTGGGAGGCGGTTACTATGTTTTTCCAGGAGCTTCACACAATCGATTTGAGCATAGTCTAGGGTAAGAAGGGTATTGTGGTGGGGAACTTATAGTTATTAAGTCCCTTCTCGGTCACATCGTATCTTTTAGAAAACAAATAGTTTTATAAAATGGTAATAATAGCCTTAGTTTCTTTTTTTTTTTTTTTTTTAACATCTTTATTGGAGTATAATTGTTTTACAATAGTGTGTTAGTTTTTCCTTTACAACAAACTGAATCAGTTATACATATACATATGTTCCCATATCTCTTCCCTCTTGCATCACCCTCTCTCCCACCCTCCCTATCCCACCCCTCTAGGTTAGCCTTAGTTTCTTTAAGAGCCTTGTTTGACTGAGACAATCAATATTTGATTTTTTTTTTTTTCCTTTGGCCGAGCCACGTGGCATGCAGGATCTTAGTTCCCCAACCAGGGATCGAACCCGTGCCCCATGCAGTGGAAGCGTGGAGTCCTAACCATCGGACTGCCAGGGAATTCCCAATAATATCCTTATTTTATTGATGAGAAAGTTGAGGGTTTGATTTACCTTACTCTACTTTACTTATTTTATGTATTCTTAGAAGCCACCTCAAATCCTTCCTGGAAAGACAATGAAAGTGCCTGGCAGGCCTTTTAGATGAAATATTTGTGTTTAAATATTATTTAACAGTTAATAGGGGTCTTCCCTGGTGGCGCAGTGGTTGAGAGTCCGCCTGCCGATGCAGGGGACATGGGTTCGTGCCCCGGTCTGGGAAGATCGCACATGCCGTGGAGTGGCTAGGCCTGTGAGCCGTGGCCACTGAACCTGCGTGTCCGGAGCCTGTGCTCCACAGTGGGAGAGGCCACAACAGTGAGAGGCCCGCGTAATGCAAAAAACCCAAAAACAAAACAAAACAAAACAAAGTTTAATAGGGTTGGTTACTGATATAACTAACTTTGTAAGTTTGATTATTTAATTTTCCTACATTGCCTATTTAGTCTTATACATAATTGCCCTTTAAAACCACATCATTGGGCTTCCCTGGTGGCGCAGTGGTTAAGAATTCGCCTGCCAATGCAGGGGACATGGGTTTGAGCCCTGGCCCGGGATGATCCCACATGCCACAGAGCAACTATGCCTGTGCGCCACAACTACTGAGCCCGTGTGCCACAACTACTGAAGCCTGTGCGCCTAGAGCCTGTGTTCCTCAACAAGAGGAGCCACCGCAATGAGAAGCCTGTGCACCACAGGAAGATTAGCCCCCACTTGCCACAACTAGAGGAAGGCCACATGCAGCATCAAAGACCTAAAGCAGCCAAAAATAAATTTAAAAATAACGAAAAACAAAAAATAACACATTGTTTTCTTACCTATCAGGAAATGTGTAAATCAGAAAAGCATTCACAGGCTTAGAGAAGGTGGCACCTCTGTTACATACAACATAGTTGAGACTTTGGTCTGCTTTTTTTTGCCTGCGTTTGGACTTCTTTGCTGTGTGTGGGCTTTCTCTAGTTGCTGCGAGTGGGGGCTACTCTTCGTTGCAGTGCATGGGCTTCTCATTGCTGTGGCTTTTCTTATTGCGGAGCATGGGCTCTCTAGGCGCACGGGCTTTGGCAGTTGTGGCACATGGGCTCAGTAGCTGTGGCTCGCAGGCTCTAGAGCGCAGGCTCAGTAGTTGTGGCACACTGCCTTAGTTGCTCCGTGGCATGTGGGATATTCCCGGACCAGGGTTTGAACCCATGTCCCTTGCATTGGCAGGCCGATAACCACTGCGCCACCAGGGAAGTCCCTGGTCTGCTTTTTCATTATAAAATGTAGAGCCAGGTGGACATAGGCCCAGAAGAATTGGACAGTTATCTAGATTTTCATGAAGTACTCACAGTGTAAGTGGTCCACCCCTTATCCCACGGGGTATATGCTCCTAGACCCCCAGTGGATGCCTGAAACCACAGATACTACCAAACCCTATTTATACTATGTTTTTTTCCTTAAAAAATACATACCTATGATAAAGTTTAATTTATAAATTAAGCACAATAAGAGATTAACAGCAACTAATAATAAAATGGAACAATTATAACAATACAGTGCAATAAAAGTTATGTGCATGTGGTTTCTCCCTCTCTCTTTCTCTCAGAATATCTTATTGTACAAATTTAATGCCTTTGCCATCTTAATTAAGCACTTATCACACACCGTGGCTGTAACTTTGACAGTTTGAGATGCAACAGCAAGACTAGCACAAATTTCTTTTTCCTTCTTTACAATTTGTTCTTATGATAGATCTTAGCATACAATTTTGTTCTATCTTTATTGAGTTGAGAATTTTGACCTTTTCACTCACTTACCAGAAGCACTTCTCGACTTCTCTTTGCACATCTGAATTTCCAGCTTTACTACTCTTGCACTTTGGGGCCATTATGAAGTAAAATAAGGGTCACTTGAACACAAGCACTGTGAAACCTCGGCAGTCAATCTAATAATTGTGTCGGCTACTAAGTGATTAATGTGTGGGACACACTGGACAAAAGAATGATTCACGACCCAGTTGTGATGGAGCAGCACAGTATGATATTTCGTCATGCTACTCAGAATGAAGTGTAATTTAAAACTTATGAATTGTGTATTTCTGGAAGTTTCCATTTAATATTTTCAGACCATGGTTAACTGCTGGTAACTGAAATGAGGTAAGTGAAACCAATAATAAGGGGAAACTGCTGCGTTACTTTGGTTTTGTTTGTTTGTTTAGAAGCATCTTTAATTAGCCAGAACACATGCATCTACTCATGTTTATTTATTCATCAACAAATATTTATTGAAAACTTATTAGTGCCTACCAAACCAACAAGATATCAACTGTTTCTATCCTTGTGAAGCTCAGAGTTTAGGGGACAAGAAAGATATTGTATTCATTCAGGAAGTACTTTCAGATGGAAATGCTAAGTGTATTTAACATTTGTTGAGCACCTTATCTTACAATCTGTTGTAAACATTACAACACCAGAAGTTCTGCTTTTTAAAAAAATTGTGGTAAAATACACAGAATGTAAAATTTACCATCCTAACCATGTTTAAGTTTATAGTTCAATAGTGTTAAATATATCCACATTATTGTGCAACCAAGCTCTGGAACTTTTTCATCTCGCAAAACTGAAACTCTGTACCCATTGAATAACAATTCCCCATTCCTCTTCTCCCCAGTTCCTGGTAACCACCATTCTACTTTCTGTTCTAATGAATTTGACTGTTCTAGGTACCTCATATAAGTGATTTCATAGAGTATTTGTCTTTTTGTGATTGACTTATTTCATTTAGCATAATTTCCCCAAGAGTCACTCATGTTGGAGCATGTGTCAGAATATCCTTACTTTTTAAGGCTGAATAATATTCCATTGTATGTATGTGTTACATTTTGATTATCCCTTCATTCATCTGTGGACCCTTGGGTTGCTTCCACCTCTTTGGCAATTGTGACTGCTATGAACGTGGATGTGCAAATATCTCTTCAAGACCCTTTTGGGTATATACCCGGAAGTGGAATTATTGGATCATATGGTAATTCTGTTTTTAATATTTTGAGGAACTGCTCTACTGTTTTCTGTAGTGGCTGCACCATTTTACATTCCCACCAACAGTGTACAAGTGTTCCAATTTCTCCACATCCTGGCCAAAATTTGTTAGTCTTTGTTTTGTTTATAATAGACATCCTAGGGACTTCCCTGGCGGTCCCGTGGTTAAGACTCTGTGCTTCCACTGCAGCTGGAATGGGTTCAATCACTGGGGAACTAAGTTCCCGCATGCTGCATGGAGTAGCCAAAACAAAAAACAAAAAACCCCTCCTAATGGGTATGAGGTGGTGTCTCACTGTGATTTGATTTTGCATTTCCCTAATGATAAGTGATTCTGAGTCAAGAGGTCCTGCTTTTGGGAATCTGTCTGTTTCTGCCTAGTTCTGAAACAGACTATTCTGTTAAGTTGTCCTCGAGGTATATTAGAACATTTGAAAAACATATTGAAGTTCTTGAGTGTTAACTGAAAGAAAAATGCATGATGTGAAAGTTATGAGTTAAGTTTTATTTGGGGACCTTACTGAGTACTATAGCCAGGGAGTTCTCAGATAGCTTTGAGGAAATGCTCCAGAGAGGTAAGGGAGGAGCCAGTATATATGTGAACTTTTTTGCTGGGAAAAACATGTGGTCAAGTGTAAAAAGATTACTGCTAATCACAAATGTGGACCAAAAAAATGTTACCTGTCATTCTAGTAAACAACAAATATTGCCCGCCTTCAAGACATCAAGCCACTGCAGCTGCCCCCAATGCTGCACCCAGAGGGGAACTCAGGGTGGAGAAAAACAGCATCCTGGCCCTAGATAGATCAGATGAATATCTAAGGAATAATTTCAATGACCCCAGACTCTTGCATCTTCCCATACATAGGAAAATGCTAAAAATTATTAACTTGAGGTGACTGGTTTTTGTCATTAGCAGTAGTCTTTTGATGTTGAACTAAATGTTTTTGTTTTTGTTTTTTTTCCACAAGAAACTCCTATATACCCTGATTCCTCCTTACCTCTTTGGAACAATGCCTCAGTGCTGTCTGAGACTGTTTCCTGGGCTAGAGTCCTCAGTAAGATCTCTGAATAAAACATAACTTGCAACTTTTAGGTAGTGTTTTTCTTCAGTTGACAGTTTCAGTGACCACGAAGGGATCCAGAGCCAACCTTTCTCCTTTGCCTGAACTTTACGAGGATCTGGAGCCTTGGTACTAGCAGAGGCCTCTTGTGCCCATCTGTCTCCTCAGTGAGTCCAGATGAATTTGGATGGGTGTCTCCTGGATCTTGGATCTCATGTTATTCACTTATGATCCTAAGTTTTGTTTGGTGGTGTTAAACTTCTCACTGGAGGAGTAGGTTTTCCTTGAACTTAGTTTCAAAAAGAGGTACCTGGGTTATCTTCAGTTGAAAGACATTAGGAAGATTTTGGTCAGTTGAATGACAGTGAGTTATCCTCACTTGAAAGACACTGGGAAGATTTTGCTCAGTTAAAAAACGCTGATGGGTTACCCCAATTGACAGACAATGGGGAAATTTTTATTATGTACGTACAGAATTTGTACTTGCAAGTACTTGCTTAATTGGAAATTAAAGCTTATCCTAAAAATGGCCAAACTGGGGTTCTTTTGACATTCCAAAATTATTTTTTTTTCATATGCAGCTAGAAAAACCCAACTTGATAAAACATCTTTTCAAAATTCTGAACTTAAAGAAACAAAAGCCCTTCTGGGAGAACTTGCATTTCTCTACCTGTGTCTTAGAAATGTAAATGTTCTACCTGATCTTCTTAGGCTTTTTTTTTTTTTTCTCCTGTGTTCTGAGAGCTTGGTCTCTGCTACCCAGGAGGTACACATATGGTGTACATTTGGCAACCAGTCAAATAGACTGGAATTCTGAGCAATCTTTTTGTCTGGCTGTGTCAACTCTCAGGAGAATTTGTCATAAGGGGTCCCAGCCCATAAGGGGCCTTTGTCATCTCAACCTTCATTGCAACCACCTGTACAACGAAGGACTTTACTCTCTTAGGCTGTTTGGGGGAGGAAATTTCTAGATCTTATGAAGGCTGCATCCTTTGCACTCTCTTGTGGGGACGACTCTTGCATTTTATTGGTTTGAGTCACTATTAAGATACTATTCATCAATGACCAAATAGTGAATCCTTAAAATTGGAGAAACTTGGTAAATTGGTAAATTTTTTAGAGAGCTCTCATTACAAACAGCCGTTTTATTTTTACCTATAAAAAAACAAATTAGAAGATGGTAGTATATATAAAACCGCTAACCTAAGAACTCCCTCAGTTTGTTTATTTATTTATTTAACTTTTTTAGCATTTTTAGTTTTTTTTCTTAACTTTAAAAAAATTTGAATATTTCATTTTCCCCCAGCTTTATCGTGATATAATTGATATATAACATTGTGTATGTTTAAGGTGTACAACATGATTTGATACATTTTTTTTGGTCTTAAGTTGTGGATTTAATTGCATTAATTTAAATGTTACCTTTTGTTGTAAATTCACCACATATTCCATTAAGAATAGAGACCATATTATCTAGTTCAACAATGCTATATATAAAATAGATACCCAAGGACCTTACTGTATAGCACAGGGAACTATACTCAGTATTTTGGGGTTTTTTGTTTATTTATTTGTTTTTTTGCGGTACGCGGGCCTCTCACTGTTGTGGCCTCTCCTGTTGCGGAGCACAGTCTCCAGACGTGCAGGCTCACTGGCCATGGCTCACGGGCCCAGCCGCTCCATGGCATGTGGGATCCTCCCAGACCGGGGCACAAACCCGTGTCCCCTACATCGGCAGGCAGACTCTCAACCACTGTGCCACCAGGGAAGCCCAGTATTTTTTTTTTTTTTTTTTTTTATCTCTTCTTGATTTTGTGGACTTAACATAGGTGTTGAATTTATCTTGACACTGACTTTATCCAATTATTATTTTTTTGAATTTTATTTTATTTATTTTTTTATACAGCAGGTCCTTATTAGTCATCAGTTTTATACACATCGGTGTATACATGTCAACCCCAATCGCCCAATTCATCACACCCCACCCCACCCTCGCACTGCTTTCCCCCCTTGGTGACCATAAGTTTGTTCTCTACATCTGTGTCTCAATTTCTGCCCTGCAAACCGGTTCATCTGTACCATTTTTCTAGGTTCCACATATATGTATTAGCATACGGTATTTGTTTTTCTCTTTCTGACTTACTTCACTCTGTATGACAGTCTCTAGATCCATACACGTCTCTACAAATGACCCAGTTTCAGTACTCCCTTAGTTTAAAAGAGACAAAAATAAACCAGTTTGGGAAGCCTTATTTGTAGTCTCTAGGGTTACCCGCAATGGGCCTTACAGATGCTAATAAAAACATTAGGTTAATTAATGTTAATTTGGTTGGTTAATAGGGAAAAAAAACTGAGGGGAAAGTTAAGAGACTTCTTCCCAAGAAGGTGGAACTTTTAAAGGGACTTGTCCCAACAGGATAAAAATCTTTAGATGGTTATTAAGAAATTGGATAAATAAAATGGTTGGTAATGAGATTAAAACTAAGGTTTTTTTTTTTTTTTTTTTTTCTTTTTCCTTTTGTGGTATGCGGGCCTCACTGTTGGGGCCTCTCCCGTTGCGGAGCATAGGCTCCGGACGCGCAGGCTCAGCGGCCATGGCTCACGGGCCCAGCCGCTCCACGGCATGTGGGATCTTCCCAGACCGGGGCACGAACCCGCGTCCCCTGCCTCAGCAGGCGGATTCTCAACCACTGCGCCACCAGGGAAGCCCAAAACTAAGGTTTTTATACAACACTATGTAAGGTTGGATGGGCCACGGGGACATCTTATTGGTCCCCAACATTAAGGGCCCCGATTAACACACATACACACACATACACACACACACACACACACACACACACACACACACACACACACACTTAAAAGGCTGGAAGAAAATTACACTGAGATACCTGATCAACAGTTGAACAATTGTTTGGGGCAACAGTTAGGCCAATTTATCAAGTTAAAGATTTTTTTTTAAAAGGCCTGTGTCCCTTGGCTCAACCCTTCCCTGGAGACCCAGAGCCTTTATACAAAAATAGATAAAATAGCCAGAGAATAAAAAGGAAAGTTTCTAGGACTCCTTGTAAGACCACAGCTTGTTGATGTGGTCCTAATGGAGGCTAAAGTTAAAGGTGTAAGAGTTTATTGAATTGAGATGACAGTTTATAAAAGTAGGTATATTTAAGTGGGCTTAATATAAGATGTTTATATCTCTTTTGCCTCACTATATTTTGTGTAGACATTATGTTTCACTGGGGAATGCTTCCCCTGCCTGGTATTATAAGACAGGGTATGTAAATCTGCCCCTCAGAAAACATTAATTTAAATATACAAAAAACAAAAAACCCAGTAAGGCTACCTGAACCCACACAATATAATGTAAAACTAGGGGCTAATATTCAGAAGCTAATAATAATCAAATTAAAGAAAATGTAGTTGGGCAAATCAATCTTTTAAAATCATTTAGGCAGCAGAGCAGTTCTTTGGGGAATTAAAAGCAACTGTCTTTGTCTTGCAAATCTCTACAAATCAGAAATGTATACAGCCCACAATGACCTGAGACTGAGCCTATAGCTAGCTCAATCAGGTAGACTCTGAAACAAAAAGGGAAAAAGAGGGCTTTTTACACTCAAACTGCTGGGAAGGCTCCTTCACCCAAAGTCTAATTCACAGCCTCCTTAAGGATTTATCAAGGACAAATACAAATCTTAACAGTCTCTTATCTTTCAAACAGAAGAGTAACTTTTTCATTTTTGTTTTGTTTTTTTCCACTCTGCAGCGTAGGGTATCTAGCAGGACGTCTAGTTCGTGAACTGAGTGAAAAACAACCAGAGCTGCAGATAAGTGAACGAGATATGCTCTGTGTTCAGATCGCTGGTCTTTGTCATGATCTCGGTAAGCAGTTCAAAGAGCCAGAGTTCTAATGTAAAACCACATGGTACCTCTCTCTTTGAAATTAAAAAATCCAACTAACTAGGAGAATATGAAAGTTGTGTTTTAATTCTTCAGTTAACATTAATGTAAATGTGCCATTGCTTCTTTCTAGAATGGTTCATAAGCCCAAAGCATTGCTATTTTTTTTGTAGTCTTTCAGTGAATTTCCCATGTTAAACATCTTTGTTGCAGGTTATATGAAGGGACTTTCTGATAGTGATTTTTTTCTGACTACTGTGTGTTGGATGATGTGAATTTGATTTTTCCTTTATCTTGGTTGAAATAAAGTTGCCATTTTCCTTTAGATAATTTGTCAGATCTATTCTTCTCACACCTAGAATACATAATCTGCTCTAACAGATTAACAACAGATTTAGAGAACTCCTTTTCTTCCCTGACCCATGTGGGGTCTTGGGCCACTTAAATCCAAGTAGAATATCATCCTTTTCCATGGTCAAAGAAAGAGAAAAAGGACTGTTCTCTTTTATCACAGGAGTTTTTTCCCCTATCCTTGTAATTTATTCCTACCTGCTGGAGGATCCTAAGAGTTTGCATGTGCCCTCAGTGCAGGGAAAGGGAGCTTTCTGTAGCCAGATACTTAAAGGCATAGGGCACTCTCTTCAGCATGTCCCCTTGGAGATTTCAGTAGGACCAGTATCAGCCCTAGATCATACATTTAACAGATTTTTGGTATTTTGAGAGGGAATCATTGGAAACTTTAGCCAGTTTCTAGGAGTCTGAGCTCTATAGTAACAAGCCTTTTTGTACAGACTGCAACATGCAAAAAGGCCCAGGGCTGGTCCAGGTAGGCTCTGTCTCCCATCCATCAGGGAAGAGAGTAGGGGATTTGTTCCAGGACACCCTGTGGATACAAAAGAAAACAAAACCCCCAAAATCCTGTATGCTCAAGTCCCTTATATAAAATTTGCATATAACCCACACACATCCTCCCATGTACTTTATTTTTTTTAAAAATTATTTATTTTTATTTACTTATTTTGGCTGCCTTGGGTCTTCGTTGATGTGCGCGGGCTTTCTCTAGTTGTGGCGAGTGGGGGCTACTCTTCATTGCAGTGCATGGGCTTCTCATTGCGGTGGCTTCTCTTGTTGCGGAGCACGGGCTCCAGAGCACAGGCTCAGTAGTTGTGGGGCACGGCCTTAGTTGCTCCGCGGCATGTGGGATCTTCCTGGACCAGGGATCAAACCCATGTCCCCTGCATTGGCAGGTGGATTCTTAACCACTGCGCCACCAGGGAAGTACCCTTCCATGTATTTTAAATCAATTCTAGATTACTTATAATACCAATACAATGTAAACTATATGTAAATAGTTGCCAGCAAGCTTGGCAAATTCAAGTTTTGCTTTTGGGAACTTTCTGGAATTTTTTTTTCTGAATATTTTTTTGTCCGAGGTTGATTGAATCTGCGGATGCAGAGGGCCAACTGTAACTCCTTCAGAAATTCTGATAATTCCAGAGTTGTGCCTCAGCAAAGTTTCATATTACTAGATGTTGTGGAATGTTAAGATCACTTATGAATAAGATAAAGTAGTAATCTTCACTTTTGATTGCCCATATCATCAGTAAAAACCCAAGATAAACCCTGATATGTATATATTTATTATAAAATAAATTACATACATTATAAAATTTACATAAAAATAGATGTTTTTAAAGGTTGAGAGTAATAAAGTTCGAATATTTTCTTCCTAACCCTAGTGGATTGTCTTAAAACTGCTGTTCTAACACTACCAATATATAATCTGAAGAAGCCAAAAGTTTTTGTCATTAACATTCCTTTAGTTACACAAAACTGTCCTTTCATCAGATTTATGTAAACTCTGGGGACTCAGAGCTTACTTTCCTGTATTGTTCTGCTTCCTGTTCTCTTGTTTTAGAAAATAGGAAGGAAGGATTTGTTCCTTTTTGTGATGTATTTATAGATTATTAATTTCTACTGATATTCAAGTTTAACTAAAAAGATTTACTTTTTACCAATTTACAAACATTTTTCTTGTTCTAATGCTGCTTTTGTTTTTAAGGTCATGGGCCATTTTCTCATATGTTCGATGGAAGATTTATTCCACTTGCTCGCCCAGATGTGAAATGGACGGTATGTATTCATATATTTAATAGTCAATAAAATAAAGACTAAGCAATGACTGCTGTGTTAAATTATTCTTCCTTTTACAGTTTTTCAGGGTGTTTATATGTAATGCTTTCATTTGATCCTCACAGTAATCTCTAAGGACGAAATCATTATCCTCATTTTTGTAAGTATAAAGGAATTTGAAACTCATAGAGGTGTATTGATGCACCAAAAATTACAAAGTTGTTAAATGATAAAGCCAGCACTAGAAAACCAGGTTTCCTGGCTGCTAATTTAATGCTCTTTCTACTCTATCACACTAGTATAAAATAAAAAATAAAAGGCTGACTCTGGCTTTGACTCATTTTGTATGACCATGAAGTAACTAACACCAGCTAAGTTCATTTTATACTTACAGATTTGCAAGTGACTGACTTGTATTTTTGGAATCAATTTTTGAGAAGTAAAGTTAGGTCAACTCCTATTTTTGGCCACACTATATTTGGAGTAGAAAAAGGTATTAATACATATTGAACACTTCTTACATGTCAACCACTATTTTTTCTCTCTCTCTTTAAAGGTAATTCATATACAATATGTTGTACAGATCTTAAGTGTACAGTTCAGTGAGTTTTGACAAATGTATACATCCATGTAGCCACTACCCAAGTTGAGATGTATAATATTTTCATCTTCCTGGAAAATTCCTTTGTGACCCTTTTCAGTCAGTTCCTACATCTCTCTCCTACCATCACCTTCTGATTTTTATAAACAGATTCGTTTTGCCTGTCTTAGAATTGATGAGAGTAGAATCCTATAATAGGTACTCTTTTGTGTCTTGCTCTTATTCACTCAACATAATGATTTTGAGATTCGTTGCTGTGTCATACATCAGTTGTCAGTCCCTGCTCATTGCTGAGGTAATATTCCATTGTATGAATAAGTTACGAGTTGTTTATTTTTTCTCCTTTTGTAGAATTTGGGTTGTTTTCAGTTTTTTGGCTGTTACGAATAAGGATGCTATGCATGTTACTGTACACGATTTTTATGGAAAATGTTTTCATTTGTCTTAGGTTCATTTCTCCTTACCTAGGAGTAGAATTGCTGGGTCATCAAGTAGATGGATACTTAACTTTATAAGCAACTACTAGACGTTTCCCATTTTACACTCTGCCAGCAATATGAGAGTGCCTGTTGTTCCATAGCCTCACCAACATTTAGTTTTCAAAGTTATTCTTTCTAATGAGAGTGAAATTGTCTCTTATAGGATTTTTTTTTTTTTGGCATCCTCTGTGGTATGTTGAGTACCATTTCCTGTACTTTGTCATTCATAAATCATCTTTTGTGAAGAGTTTTTCCATTTACCCATTTTAAAAATTTGAATGTTTGCCTTTTAGTTATCAATTTGAGTAATTATATATATAGTCAGATACATGTATTGTGAATATATTCCCCGTCCCCACCCCAGTCTCTGACTTACCAATTCATTTCTTTAATGAAGGTGGCTTTTGAGAATGAAAATTTTAAATTTTGATGAAGTATTTCTGGTTTTTCAACCTAGTAAGATGGATAGTTTCTCTCCAGTTCTGCAGCCTTAGGGCCTCCCTCAGGCTAAAAGCCATAAAAGAACTGGAATATTGCCCACTGCCTTTCTCTTCCAAGTGTTTATCTCCCTCTAACATCTGCCTGCTTTTGGTCATAATCCAATACCTTCAGGAAGTTGTCCAGAGTTAATAGTTGTTTTCTCCAACAAGGTCGATTTAAATAGGATCTACTCAGCCATTCCCAAGTCTTTTTCTTTAAATATTTTGCCTTTAACGTGTAAGTCCTTACCTCATGGGAATTTATTTCTCTTCGTATGTGTGGTAGAAATCTGATTTCTTTTTTAATATGGATAATTGTTTATTGAATTTCCCTAGTGATCTGCAGTCAAACGCTCTACCACTGTCCCCACTGATTCTGTGATACCAACCCCAACATTTTTTTAACTTTCTGTAATGATGAATCTTTCTGGATTCTGTTCCATTCCACACTTTTCATAATTGTTACTTCTTTTTAATAAGTCTTGATAGCTGGTAGGACAGTTGTTTCTTTTATTAGGTATCTTTGGCCTTTTGCTCTTCTATTATAAATGTAATTTTCTCCATAAAGGTTTTATACATCTTTTATTATATTTACTTCTAAGTTGCTTATAATTTTAGTTATTATTGTCTGTGCTATCTTTGTGGAACTTGAATTTTTCTGTATGTATAAGTTTTTTTCTGAACCATTTGAAAGTATGTTGTAGGCATGCCCCTTTATTCCTAAAGCTTCAGTGGGTATTTCCTAAAAACAAGAACATTCTCTTACATAACCTCAGTACATTTATTAAAATCAGGAAATTATTATTGATACAGTACTATTATCTAATTTACAGACTTGCTATCAAATTTCAACAACTGTCCATATAGAAAAGGGGAAAGAAAACTATTTTTGGTCCTGATCCATCATACATTACCCTTAGTTGCCATTTATCTTTACTTTCTTTTGATCTGCAACAATTCTTCCGTCTTTATCTCTCATGACCTTGTCATTTTTTGAAGTATACAGGTAGATTATTTTGTGGATTGCCCCTCACTTTGAGTTTCGGTTTTCGGTTTCCTCATACTGTCAGACTATCTGTTTTTGGCAAAATGCCACATTGTGACCTTCTTAGTGTATCCCATCAGAGGCATATAAGATCTTTTTAAGCCATTACTGGTAATATTAACTTCAATCACCTTATTAAGGCAATGGCTGCCAAATTTCATAAACTTACTGTTTTTCCTCTATGTAATTAATATGTATCTTGATTCAATTAAAAAATAGATATAGGACCATTCAGGGTTTTGTTTTCATGTTTCTTGAGTTTGTTTTTGCTGAGACCTGTGATAGGGCAGATGTCTCCCTCCAGGGGGCCATTTGATTTTCATAATGATTATAAATGAGCAAGCAGAGACAGATGAGTAAAATGAGTCTAATTTGAGATTCCAGCCCAGATCTTGACTTCAGGGCTCTGAGACATTTTTGTTTTTACTGGCAAGTTTGGAATTATCCCTTTTTATCATTAGATGGAAATGCTAACAGAACTTATATCTTCACAAATTCCAAAGCTGATGAAACAATACAACTAAATTTTTTGTTGTTGTTGTTTTTTTTTTTTTTTTTTTTTGGTGGTATGCGGGCCTCTCACTGTTGTGGCCTCTCCCGTTGCGGAGCACAGGCTCCGGACGCGCAGGCTCAGCGGCCATGGCTCACGGGCCCACCTGCTCCGCGGCACGTGGGATCTTCCCGGACCGGGGCACGAACCTATGTCCCCTGCATCGGCAGGCGGACTCTCAACCACTGCGCCACCAGGGAAGCCCAATACAACTAAATTTTATAGTGATATTCATTAAAATGGTATTCTATTAGGAATTCCCTGGTGGTCCAGTGGTTAGGACTCAGCTCTTTCACTGCTGGGACCCGGATTCAATGCCTGGTCTGGGAACTAAGATTCTGCAAGTGGTACATCTCAGAAAAAAAAAAAAAAAGCTATTCTATCTTTATGATCTGGTAATATTCAATTATACTGTACAATACTTATGTATTATAAATGATTATATCTCATTAAATATATTTATGTAATAATGATGAACCTAGTTTGTAAAGATTTATAGACTGGTAAAATATAGACAGTTTTTTTTTTTTCCAGTCCCATCTGGTATTTATTTATTTGGCTGCATTGGGTCTTCGTTGCAGCATGTGGGATCTTTCATTGTAGCTCACAGGCTCTTTGTTGCAGCTTGCGGGCTCTCCACTTGTGGCACGCAGTCTCTAGAGCGCGCGGGCTTAGTTGCCCCACAGCTTGTGGGATCTTAGTTCCCTGATGGCGGATAGAACCTGCATCCCCTGCATTGGAAGGAGGATTCTTAACCACTGGACTACCAGGGGAGTCCCAATATAGACAAATTTGACAGATTTTTTAAAATATCTGTAAGATTGTAGTTGAAAACTTGATAATTAACATGCATTAGAATCTTATCTCTGAATTACCTGGAGCCAAGAGTTAAATAATCAGGGGTCTCTGATGGACTAGAGTCTACAACAGACCATACTGTGCTGACTTTTCCCAGCATGAACAGGGCTCAGTTACGATGTTTGAACACCTAGTTAATTCTAACGGACTCAGAGATGTCATGGAACACTATGGTCTCATCCCTGAAGAAGATATTTGGTTTATCAAGGAACAAATTACAGGACCACCTGAATCACCCATCAAAGATTCTTCAAAGGTAAGTTTGTGTACAACTTAATTTGAACTGACTGGTTCCTTTCATATAGTCTCTCTGCTTGATTCCTTCAGATCTGTTTGAAGAGGTGACATTTGGCTATTTTAGAGAGACTAAATGATAAAATATGTGATACATTTCTACTGTTTAATGCAAAAAATAAAAGACTTACATAGTTCTTCCAGCTCTTAACTGAGTTCTTCAGAAGTTATCCCCAAAATTAAAATACACATATAAATCTTTAAATGAATATGTATGCAGTATTTTATATAGAAGCCTAAAGTAACTTAGTTTGGAAAATGTAAAAGTATGTGTCTTGTTTATTCATTAAAATTAACATATTTGAAATATTTAGATATGTGAAGACCTAGAAAAAAGTTGAATTAGTTCAGAGGGAAATATGGTGGTTGTTTTTTTTGCAGTACGCGGGCCTCTCACTGTTGTGGCCTCTCCCGTTGCGGGGCACAGGCTCCGGACACGCAGACTCGGCGGCCAGGGCTCACGGGCCCAGCTGCTCCGCGGCATGTGGGATCTTTCCGGACCGGGGCAGGAACCCGTGTCCCCTGCATCGGCAGGCAGACTCTCACCCACTGCGCCGAAGCCCCCGGGAAATATGTTTTGTTTCCTTTTTGATCTTTTTTTCTTTTATTTTACTTAGAAAACAGAATTTCCCTTTGTGGTTTTTAAAGTTTTTTTCCTTAAAATATACAAAACTACTTGTAAGGTATAAGATAAAGAGGTGGATTTTATAGCAAATATCCTATTTCCAGAAAACAGAGCTCCTGGGAATTCCCTGGCAGTCCAGTGTTTAGGACTGTGACGCTTTCACTGCTGAGGGCCCGGGTTCTGTCCCTGGTTGGGGAACTGGGATCCCATAGGCCAAACTGCGCAGCCAAAAAAAACCCAAACAAACAAAAAACAGAGTTCCAAAAATTCTTTGAATGGTGCATATCATTTAGACTAGATGTGTGGCTACTTTGAAAGAAAATACTATTTTCATGCCTGAATTTAAAGCATTAGAATATAAGGAACATTCCTTTTTTGTGTGTGTGGTACGCAGGCCTCTCACAATCAGTGTCGTGGCCTCTCCAGTTGCGGAGCACAGGCTCCGGACGCGCAGGCTCAGCGGCCATGGCTCACGGGCCCAGCCGCTCCGCGGCATGTGGGATCTTCCCGGACCGGGGCATGAACCCGTGTCCCCTGCATCGGCAGGCGGACTCTCAACCACTGCGCCACCAGGGAAGCCCTATAAGGAACATTCTTACTAGTTCATAATTAGATCTTATATTTTTAAAAAAATTTTAAACAAAGAAGAGAAGAAAGCTTGTTGGTTATGGGAAGTGTAATAGAGTTAGGATCCTTCCGAAGGCACAAGGTTTAGTATTAACAGGGTATCACACTTTAGCATTTCTTTTCCCTTTTCTACTAATTTAGGAATTAAATGGAAGAAGGAATGAATAGAACCTTCTCACTTACCTAACCTTCCCGTTCAAATATCTGTTTATATTTTTCAGATTAATACAGTTTGCTTTGCTTACAAATAGATTTGGCTCCTATCCTAAAACTTTCAGTGGGTTTTCTTGTCTTCCAGTGGCTGTATAAAGGACGTCCTAAAGAAAAAAGCTTCCTTTATGAGATAGTGGCCAATAAAAGAAATGGCATTGATGTGGACAAATGGGATTATTTTGCCAGGTATGCACTGAACACTTCAGAAAAGTTTGTTAAAATCCTTATATACTTTAAATATATACAATTTTTATTTAAATAAACAAAATAAAATTCTTCTATAAATTTAGTGCTGCTATTTAAGGTACAGTTTACTTTGTTGAAATATTTCATTTCTCTGCTTTGGAATCATTCTAGGGACTGCCATCATCTTGGAATCCAAAATAATTTTGATTACAAGCGCTTTATTAAGTTTGCCCGTGTCTGTGAGGTAGATGATAGGAAGCACATTTGTACTAGAGAAAAGGTAAGCTATGTCAGAGAACAATGAGGAAGGTATAGTTCCTAGTGTGAAATCTAGAAATAACCTTTAACTAATTTGGAAAAATCACTACCTGGTAAATTGTCAATCTCTTTACTTCATGCTTAGCATTTGGAAGTATCTTAAGGCTCTTTTCACTTCTACTGCATTGTTAAATAATAATAAAATTATGATAGACATTTATTGAATGTTGTTCTAGGCACTGTTATAAGTGCTTTAGAGGGATTAACTCAATCCTCATCCCCCCTATGGAATAGATACTGTTATTATCCCATTTAACAGATGAGCAAATTGAAGCACAAAGAAGACATACAATTAATGGCAGAACTGGAATTTCAATCCAGGAAGTTTGACTTGAGTATTATCCTTAATTACTATATTACGTGTTTCATGGTAGTTAAAATCCGAAAATCATTAGGTCCCTTGCTAAGTTAGAATCATGTAACTAAAGAATATTACAGTATTATACTGTAGAAGGTCTTTCTTTTGAGAATGAAGACTATAAGAATAATGCCTAATTTCTAGAGGTATTGGGAAATTTAAAGAATATATTTAAGATGCCTAAAACAGAATGTGTCACTGAGTTAAAACACTCAGTAGATTTTGGTTTACTAAGAACAAAAGTTGCAAATTAGTAGTTTTATGAATCTGCCTTGCTCTTTCTTAGAGGGCTCAGGGGTTTTAATGAAGTAGCCCCTGTGCCTAGTCTTTTTTTATGCCACCATCCCTTTTCCTTGACTTATATACTTGTCTACTAACAAGGGAACCTAATCTGATCCTACATTGTTCCACATTCTTCTGCAGGAGGTTGGAAACCTGTATGACATGTTCCACACACGCAACTCTTTGCATCGCAGAGCTTATCAACACAAAGTTGGCAACATCATTGATACAATGTAAGAAATTCGATTGTTATTTCCCTATAAAATTTTCCATGATGCTTTGCTAGAGTATCATACTTGGGTCAAGTTGAGATTTCTAGGTAAATTCGAGTGAATTTTAAGTGAACAAACTTAAAATGGTTCCCATAAACAAATAAAACAAAAACTAGCATAAAGTGAACTTCATTAAAGGTGAGGAGGAAAGTGGGTAAAGAGGATAGATTCAAGCGGAAGACGGGGTTTAGGCTAGGCAGGAAGGAGGCCACGCTGGGATGGCTTAGACCTCTGCACAGGTAGTCACTTAGGTACCACATATTAGTCATGGAGGTGAGAGGTGGGACATGGATAATTGATATTCTGAAATTAATGACAAAAATGAATTTTAAAGATTAAGATTAATGTCTCTCCTTACCCTGTCAATTATCAAAATTAGTAGCAAATAGTAAAACCTACAGGAATTTCACCTCTTCTCCCTAATCCAGTCAGAGCCAAAGCAGAAAAGTACAGCCAGGTCTCTGTGTGACTCAAAGACCCCATGAGGAATTACCAAAAGTTGGGTGTGAGTCAAGTTAATTCCATGTCTCTAAAATAGTTTTAAATTGATTTATTTTAAGCCTTTCATGTTCATGTTTAACATTTGTGTTGAGAAAATTTACCTTCTTTTCTACTTTCTTCCTCATCTTTTCTCA
This sequence comes from Kogia breviceps, assembly GCF_026419965.1. Lineage (NCBI taxonomy): Eukaryota > Metazoa > Chordata > Mammalia > Artiodactyla > Physeteridae > Kogia > Kogia breviceps. The sequence goes on from NC_081323.1 coordinate 22,145,595, forward strand.
TTGAGCACACTAGTTAGAATTCTGTCTCCTATTTGTATGGTTGTCACTCTGGTAAGAGATTTTGTTGTTTTGTTTGTTTTTAATGTGGAGAATCAGAGAAATGTAGGTACAAAGCCTGGTATCACTTCTTCCTAACTTGATTAAATGAAAATTCCTTAATTACTACATCTGTAAAATTGAGGCTGATTACACCTATCTTATAGTTGGAAAGATTAAATAAGATGATGTATTTAAAGCTCTGTTACAATGCCTAGAACACCGTAAATGTAGTAGTTCACAAATCACCATGGATTTATTTAACATGATTGAGAAGCAATTGTCTTTTTTTTTTTTTTTTTGCTTTTTTAAAAATTATAAGTTGCAGGTGTACAATATAGTGATTCACAACTTTTAAAGGTTGTATTCCATTTATAGCTATTATAAAATATTAGCTGTATTCCTTATTGTACAATATATCCTTGTAGCTTATTTTATACCTAATAGTTTATTCCTCTTAATCCCCTACCCCTATATTGACCCTCCCCACTTCACTCTCCCCACTGATAACCACTAGTTTGTTCTCTATATCTGTAAGTCTGAGAAGCAGTTGTCTTTAGAACATTGTGTCTCAAGATTTTATTTCCCTAAAGTAGAAATATTTCCTTAACTTCAAGCAAGGCATAAAGCAAATATTCAAATTTTCTCATAAACATAAATGTTTATAAAATGATCTTTAGGATTACAGATGCCTTCCTCAAAGCAGACCCTTACATAGAGATAACAGGTTCTGAAGGAAAAAAGTATCACATTTCTACAGCAATTGATGACATGGAAGCCTTCACTAAGCTGACAGGTAAGAACTAGAAGGTAACATAGGTGGTCCATCTCAGGTAAAGTATAAGCTTTCCCTGGATTGCAGATGAGTTATTTGCCAAACATTCCAATGTATTTAGCTTCTAAAGTGATGTATACTATTGGATTTGAGTTTTTTCTCTGCTTTGTACTAACAAGGTAACCTTAATAAAGTTATTTAACCTCTCTGAACCTTAGTTTCCTCATCTAAAATGGGAGTAATGACACCTAGCATATAGTTTTGTTGTGATGCTTCAATGAGGCATATAGCACCTAGAATAGTACTTGGCACATAAGTACTCAATATTAATTATTTAACTTATAATACAGCTGGACTAATACCATACCAGTATCAAAAAGCTAACTTGCCCTTTTGTTGCAAAACACAGGATGTGAGAAACATTTCTCTGCACATCAGCAAAAACAAACTCTACAGCTTAGGGTGTGAAGGAAGAGAGGTGAGGCGTTGCAGCTGATTCTTTAATGTGGGAAAGTGTAGACTGAGATAAAGATCAGTAAAGCAAAAGAGGTAAACCAAAAAGCGTGTACCAGTCAGAGTTCTTAGTTGCAAATCCTAAAACTGTCTCTGCTTAACTAAAAACAACATGATAAAATCAGTGGAAAGGCTGGAGGTTCTGAACCAAGCAAGAACAACGGAAACTGAGTGGCCTCAGACACAACCAAGATCAACTTCCTGCTCCATCTCTGCTAGATTTTATTTTATATACATATAATATAGAGAGTCCCCATTACACTTGTAAATTTTTAGTCATTTTCCAATCATAACTAAATCAAAGATTAGAAGTGAAATGGTGATTCCCTGTATCAAATGTCTGTGTACACTGAGAACACTGTACATCAGTACTTACAGTTTATAAGGTGACGAGTGAGTTTGCTTTTTGCTTGTTAATTAATCTGGGTTGGATTGATGACAAAGTTACTTATAGGGGATAATGTTTCTATGTTTTGTTTTAATAACATCATAGCAGGTATACTAGTCTCCCACTGTTGTGTGGATAGGAATGGAAGAAGAGATTATAAGACAATGTGAGCAAGCTGTGGATATTTATTTATTTATTTTAACATCTTTATTGGAGTATAATTGCTTTACAGTGTGTATTAGTTTCTGCTGTATAACAGAGTGAATCAGCTATACATACACATATGTGCCCATATCTCCTCCCTCTTGCATCTCCCTCCCACCCTCCTTATCCCACCCCTCTAGGTGGTCACAAAGCACCGAGCTGATCTCCCTGTGCTATGTGGCTGCTTCCCACTAGCTATCTATTTTACATTTGATAGTGTATATAGGTCCATGCCACTCTCTCACTTTGTCCCAGCTTACCCTTCCCCTTCCTGTATCCTCAAGTCCATTCTCTATGTCTGCATCTTTATTCCTGTCCTGCCCCTAGGTTCTTCAGAACCTTTTTTTTTTTAAGATTCCATATATATGTGTTAGCATATGGTATTTGTTTTTCTCTTTCTGACTTAACTTCACTCTGTATGACAGACTCTCAGTCCATCCACCTCAAATAACTCAATTTCGTTTCTTTTATGGCTGAGTAATATTCCATTGTATATATGTCCCATATCTTCTTTATCCATTCATCTGTCGATGGACACTTAGTTTTCTTCCGTGTCCTGGCTATTGTAAATAGAGCTGCAGTGAACATTGTGGTACATGACTCTTTTTGAATTATGGTTTTCTCAGGGTATATGCCAAGTAGTGGGATTGCTGTGTCGTATGGTAGTTCTATTTTTAGTTTTTTAGGAACCTCCATACTATTCTGCATAGTGGTTGTATCAATTTACAGTCCCACCAACAGTGCAAGAGGGTTCCCTTTTCTCCACACCCTCTCCAGCATTTATTGTTTGTAGATTTCTTGATGATGACCATTCTGACTGGTGTGAGGTGATACCTCATTGTAGTTTTGATTTACATGTCTAATGATTAATGATGTTGAGCGTCCTTTCATGTGTTTGTTGACAATCTGTATATCTTCTTTGGAGAAATGTCTATGTAGGTGTTCTGTCCATTTTTGGATTGGATTGTTTGTTTTTTTAATATTGAGCTGCATGAGCTATTTATATATTTTGGAGATTAATCCTTTGTCCATTGATTCATTTGCAAATATCTTCTTCCATTCTGAGGGTTATCTTTTCATCTTGTTTATAGTTTCTTTTGCTATGCAAAAGCTTTTAAGTTTCATTAGGTCCCATTTGTTTATTTTTGTTTTTATTACCATTACTCTTGGAGGTGGGTCAGAAAGGATCTTGCTGTGATTTATATCATGGAGTGTTCTGCCTATGTTTTCCCCTAAGAGTTGTATAGTGTCTGGCCTTACATTTAGGTCTTTAATCCATTTTGAATTTATTTTTGTGTATGGTGTTAGGGAGTGATCTAATATCATTCTTTTACATGTAGCTGTCCAGTTTTCCCAGCACCACTTATTGAGGAGGCTGTCTTTTCTCTGTTGTATGTTCTTGCCTCCTTTATCAAAGATAAGGTGAACCATATGTGTGTGGGTTTATCTCTGGGCTTTCTATCCTGTTCCATTGATCTATATTTCTGTGTTTGTGCCAGGACCATACTGTCTTGATTACTGTAGCTTTGTAGTATAGTCTGAAGTCAGGGAGCCTGATTCCTCCAGCTCCATTTTTCTTTCTCAAAATTGCTTTGGCTATTTGGGGTCTTTTGTGTTTCCATATGAATTGTGAAATTTTTTGTTCTAGTTCTGTGAAAAATGCCATTGGTAGCTTGATAGGGATTGCATTGAATCTGTAGACTGCTTTGGGTAGTATAGTCATTTTCACAATATTGATTCTTCCAATCCAAGAACATGATATATCTCTCCATCAGTTTGTATCATCTTTAAATTCTTTCATCAGTGTCTTATAGTTTTCTGCATACAGCTCTTTTGTCTCCTTAAGTAGGTTTATTCCTAGGTATTTTATTCTTTTTGTTGCAGTGGTAAATGGGAGTGTTTTTTTTATTTCTCTTTTAGATTTTTCGTTGTTAATGTATAGGAATGCAAGAGATTTCTGTGCATTAATTTTGTATACTGCTACTTTACCAAATTCATTGATTAGCTCTAGTAGTTTTCTGGTAGCATCTTTAGGATTCTCTATGTATAGTATCATGTCATCTGCAAACAGTGACAGTTTTAATTCTTTTCCAGTTTGGATTCCTTTTATTTCTTTTTCTTCTGATTGCTGTGGCTAAAACTTCCAAAACTATGTTGAATAATAGTGGTGAGAGTGAGCAACCTTGTCTTGTTCCTGATCTTAGTGGAAATGGTTTCAGTTTTTCACCATTGAGAATGATGTTGGCTGTGAGTTTGCCATATATGACCTTTATTATGTTGAGGTAAGTTCCCTTTATGCCTATTTTCTGGAGGGTTTTTATCATAAGTGTTGAATTTTGTCTAAAGCTTTATGTGCATCTATTGAGATGATCATATGGTTTTTCTCCTTCAATTTGTTAATATGGTTTATCACATTGATTGATTTGCATATATTGAAGAATCCTTGCATTCCTGGGATAAACCCCACTTGATCATGGTGTATGATCCTTTTAATGTGCTGTTGGATTCTGTTTGCTAGTATTTTGTTGAGAATTTTTGCATCTATGTTCATCAGTGATATTGGCCTGTAGTTTTCTTTTTTTGTGACATCTTTGTCTGGTTTTGGTATCAGGGTGATGGTGGCCTTGTAGAATGAGTTTGGGAGTGTTCCTCCCTCTGCTATATTTTGGAAGAGTTTGAGAAGGATAGGTGTTAGCTCATCTCTAAATGTTTGATGGAATTTGCCTGTGAAGCCATCTGGTCCTGGGCTTTTGTTTGTTGGAAGATTTTTAATCACAGTTTCAATTTCAGTGCTTGTGATTGGTCTGTTTATATTTTCTGTTTCTTCCTGATACAGTCTGAAAAGGTTGTGCTTTTCTAAGAGTTTGTCCATTTCTTCCAGGTTGTCCATTTTATTGGCATATAGTTGCTTGTAATAATCTCTCATGATCCTTTGTATTTCTGCAGTGTCGGTTGTTACTTCTCCTTTTTCATTTCTAATTCTATTGATTTGAATCTTCTCCCTTTTTTTCTCGATGAGTCTGACTAATGGTTTATCAATTTTGTTTATCTTCTCAAAGAACCAGCTTTTAGTTTTGTTGATCTTTGCTATCATTTCCTTCATTTCTTTTTCATTTATTTCTGATCTGATCTTTATGATTTCTTTCCTTCTGTTAACTTTGTGGTTTTTTGCTCTTCTTTCTATACTTGCTTTAGGTGTAAAGTTAGGTTGTTTATTTGAGATGTTTCTTGAGGTAGGATTTTATTGCTATAACCTTTCCTCTTAGAACTGCTTTTGCTGCATCCCATAGGTTTTGGATCATCATGTTTTCATTGTCATTTGTTTCTAGGTATTTTTTGATTACCTCTTTGATTTCTTCAGTGATCTCTTGGTTATTTAGCAGTATATTGTTTAGCCTCCATGTGTTTGTATTTTTTACAGATTTTTTTCCTGTAATTGATATCTAGTCTCATAGCGTTGTGGTCGGAAAAGATACTTGATACAATTTCAATTTTCTTAAATTTAGCAAGACTTGATTTGTGACCCAAGATATGATCTATCCTGGAGAATGTTCCATGAGCACTTGAGAAGAAAGTGTATTCTGTTGTTTTGGAATGGGATATCCTATAAATATCAATTAAGTCCATCTTTTTTAATGTATCATTTAAAGCTTGTGTTTCCTTATTTATTTTCATTTTGGGTGATCTGTCCATTGGTGAAATGGGGTGTTAAAGTCCCCTACTATTATTGTGTTGCTGTTGATTTCCCCTTTTATGGCGGTTAGCATTTGCCTTATGTATTGAGGTGCTCCTGTGTTGGGTGCATAAATATTTACAATTGTTATATCTTCTTCTTGGATTGATCCCTTGATCATTATGTAGTGTTCTTCTTTATCTCTTATAATAATCTTTATTTTAAAGTGTATTTTGTCTGATGTGAGAATTGCTACTCCAGCTTTCTTTTGATTTCCATTTGCCTGGAATATCTTTTCCATCCCCTCACTTTCAGTCTGTATGTGTCCCTAGGTCTGAAGTGGGTCTCTTGTTGACAGCATATATATGGGTCATGTTTTTGTATCCATTCAGCCAGCTATGTCTTTTGGTTGGAGCATTTAATCCATTTACATTTAAGGTAGCTTTTTTTTTCTTTTGTGGTACGCGGGCCTCTCACTGTCGCGGCCTCTCCTGTTGCGGAGCACAGGCTCCGGATGCGCAGGCTCAGCAGCCATGACTCACGGGCCTAGCCACGCCGCGGCATGTGGGATCCTCCTGGACCAGGGCATGAACCCGTATCCCCTGCATCAGCAGGCAAACTCTCAACCACTGCGCCACCAGGGAAGCCCTATTTTACTTATTTTTTATTTTTTTAGGTATGCGGGCCTCTCACTGTTGTGGCCTCTCCCATTGCAGAGCACAGGCTCCGGACGCGCAGGCTCAGCAGCCATGGCTCATGGGCCTAGCCACTCCTCAGCATGTGGGATCCTCCTGGACTGGGGCATGAATCCATATCCCCTGCATCAGCAGGCAGACTCTCAACCACTGCACCACCTGGGAAGCCCCATTCTTTTTTATTTATTCTGCTCTGTGGTAGTTATTGCCACTATTTTATCTTCCAGGTCACTTATCCGTTCTTCTGCCTCAGTTATTCTGGTATTGATTCCTTCTAGAGAATTTTTAATTTCATTTATTGTGTTGTTCGTCATTGTTTGTTTACTCTTTAGTTCTTTTAGGACCTTGTTAAATGTTTCTTGTATTTTCTCCATTCTATTTCCAAGATCTTGGATCATCTGTACTATCATTACTCTGAATTCTTTTTCAGGTAGACTGCCTATTTCCTCTTCATTTATTTGGTCTGGTGGGTTTTTACCTTGCTCCTTCATCTGCTGTGTATTTCTCTGTCTTCTCATTTTGCTTAACTTACTGTGTTTGGGGTCTCCTTTTCACAGGCTGCAGGTTCGTAGTTCTCATTTTTTTGGTGTTTGCTCCCAGTGGGTAAGGTTGGTTCAGTGGGTTATGTAGGCTTCCTGGTGCAGTGGACTGGTGCCGGTGTTCTGGTGGATGAGGCTGGATCTTGTCTTTCTGGTGGGCAGGACCGCGTCCAGTGGTGTGTTTTGGGGTGTCTGTGACCTTATTATGATTTTAGGCAGCTTCTCTGCTAATGGGTGGGGTTGTGTTCCTGTCTTGTTAGTTGTTTGGCATAGGGTGTCCATCACTGTAGCTTGCTGGTCGTTGGGTGGAGCTGGGTCTTAGTGTTAAGATGGAGATCTCTGGGAGACGTTTCGCTGTTTGATATTACGTGGGGCCAAGAGGTCTCTGCTGGACCAATGTCCTGAGCTTGGCTCTCCTACCTCAGAGGCTCAGGCCTGACACCCAGCCAGAGCACCAGACCCTGTCAGCCAAACAGCCAGGTATGTGGGGAGTTTCTTGCCTTTTGCCAGCGTTCAGTAGGTGTACTGTAGGAGTTGTTCCACTTGTAGATGTAGTTTAAATGTATTTGTGGGGAGGAAGGTGATCTCCACATCTTATTCCTCTGCCATCTTGAAGGCGCCTCCCTGGATATTTATTTTTAACTTTTGCTCATAATGAAGCAAGTGATGCTGTGTTGTAAAAAATCATCTTCAGTTTTCCTCAGAGACCTGTCCCAACCGTTCATCCTGTAACATTATATTACATTTAAATTATCTTTTGGTGAAAAGAAATGAATTCTGCATTTTATACACTTTGGGGTTAACTGACAAACCATTAAAATATCATACATTTTAATGAGGTCTTAAGTGCTCATGACTCTACATAGCTCTTGCTCACCATGAAAGTTCTAGAACACCCAAACTGGTTTTTACCCCATTCGGTGAGATGAGTTCACTGATCACATACTTGGATGTTGTAACAATGTCAAAAATTCTAGACAAGAAATAAGGTTACATTTTTGGGCTTTATCTGCCAGAGTATGGGAGAACAAGCATATAGCCTTTCCAGCTTTCATCATTTGAGACAGGCAGCATTGTACTTTTCTTGCATATTATTCTGAGCAGTCATATAATCCTTAATGTTCTTAACTACATGACCTTGAAGGAATAGGACCATGTGAGAGCCTTCCTTACTTTTGCTGCATTTCCAAAAGCAACTCACCTTATCTTTATTTTAAAAATCTCCACTTCTTTTTTAAAATCAATTTGCTTTTAGTTATTTATTTATTTATTTGGTTGCACCAGGTCTTAGTTGTGGCAGGCGGGCTTCTTATTTGCAGCATGCATGTGGGATCTTGTTCCCTGGCCAGGGATCGAACCCGGGACCCCTTCACTGGGAGCTCAGAGTCTTATCCACTGTGCCACCAGGGCAGTCCCAAATCTCCACTTCTTATTTTCAAATTTTTTAGAATGTTTTTTCACATTTTGGGGGTAAGTGTTGAAAACATACAGCAATGTTGAAAGAATTTTACAGTTAAAACCTGTATAGTCACCACCTAAATTCAAGCATTTACTGGACTTGCTTTATCACATATTTATTACCTACCATCTCTCTATCCATTTATTAATCTATCTAAAGTTTGATGCATTTTAAAGTAAATTTCAAACATCAGTATACTTTACCCGAACTCCTTCAGCATAAAGATTAACTAAAGTTCACTAATTGTTTATAGATTTTTTTCTTTTGTTGTAAAAGTTACATGCAATTTGTATAAATGTAAAAATTGTAAGTGTAACATTTGCTAAACAAATGCAGGACACAGAACCTTATCTTCTCCTTAGAAAATTCCCTCATGCCCTGTCCCAGTCAATTCCTGTCCCTACCTCACCCCGAGAAGCAATCACTATTTGCCTGTGCTAGACTTTTATATCAATGGAATCATACCGTATGTATTCTTCTGTGCAAGGTTTCTTTCACTCAGCATTATGTATTTCAGATTTATCCAGATTACATGTACCAGTAGTTCATTCCTTTTTATTGCTGAGTAGTAGTCTATCGTATGAATATGTTGTTTCTTTATCTGTTCTCTCTGCTTCCTAAATTCCTATTTCTAATGGATGTTTCAGCTTATCTGGATGTAGCTATCTTAAGCATTGCAAATGTTATGACCACTGTCTTAGGTAACCATTTTCTAAATGCTAATACATTTAGCAAATACCAATGCTAAACCTTGGTCTTTATCCCTCAATATTCCTAAGCAATAGGTGGACCTTACCCCTTTCCTCTCTTCCCCTGCAAGACCCTACCCCCAAATCCCTTAATTAAATTGAGGTCTTAGAATGTTAAATTCAAAAGAACCTTAGAGATGATCTGCTTAAAACCCCTCAAATGAGGAAACAGGCCAAATGAGGGAAAGCAACTTATCCTAAAAAATGGCAAAGCTGAACTCAAACCAACTCTTCTGACTCCCAAGCTGAATGTTGTTTACACTATTTTAGTGATTTTTTTAGTCATTAAATTTAATAGACAAGCAGTTTACTTTTGTACATGACTCTTCTGAAAACATGTACGTAGAATAAATAGAACTTTCATACATGGCTGGTGGGAATGCAGGTGGTACAGCCAGTTGGGAAAAGTTGAGCATTTTCTTTTAAACATATATGTATCCTGTGATCCAGTAATCCTTCTTTTACCCATTTAGCCAACAGAAATGAAAATATAAGTCCACCCCAAAACCTGTACCTGGTAGAATAAGATGAAAGGCATAAGAAGAGTATCAGTTGAGTTCCATGGGGTTCAAAGAGGAATTACATCTCTGGTGGAAGAATTAGGGAAGGTTTCACAATCAGGTGCCTTTTGAGATGAACCTCAGGGATTAGACAGGCCTTCAGGAAGTGAGATTCTGTCATGGGGAAAAGCATTTCTTTAATTCACCTGGGAATAGGGTAGATAAAAGCATGGATAAGAAAAGCATGGTCTTGTTTTTTTTGTTGTTGTTGTTGCTGTTGTTTTTTTATTGGGGTAGAGTTGTTTGTATTACAGTGTTGTTAGTTTCTACTGTACAACGAAGTGGAATTCCCTGTGCTGTACAGCAGGTTCTCATTAGTTATCTATTTTATACATATTAGTGTGTATATGTCAATCCCGATCTCCCAGTTCATCTCACCCCTGGTCTTGTTTATGTTAAAATAAAATTGTTGTGTTTTTCAAACTGTGCACATAATGTGTAAAGAAATAATGAAAACTAAAGATGGAGAGATGGGTTTGTAGACAGCATCACTGAGAGGGTGAGGAATGTGTTAACCATGGATTGGTACATATACTTGTGGGTGACGTGAATGACATAGACTACTAATATTTTATTTTGCCAAGAAAAGGCATTTTAATAAAACTCACTTTGCAGAATGCAGTGATTGATTCAATCAAGGATTATCGATGAATGCTAAACCATTGGTTGACAACTTATTGGGATAGTCAGACTCTCTCAAAATATTACCCTGCAGATTGATAATTACAAAGGGAAAGATACATTTATAACAGCAATTCGGGACGGGGTGGTGGTTATTGCTTTAACCAACTGTTGGAACTTTACATAACCCATAAATATAACAAAGCTCATTATGTGACTTGTGATGTGATGCACTGAGCCAAGCTCTTATATAGTGTTCTTAGATGTTGTAACACTTATACAGTGTTCTCGACAACAGTGTTTTCATTGAATCTAATGGTGAAGAAGCAGTCGAATAAGTTCAAAGTCTGGACATTTTACATAATGACTGCCTGAACTTTTCTAAAATGTCAACATCATGAAAGAAGTCAGGGAAATTATCCTAGTTCTAGATGGGAGGAGACTATAAAACACAATAACTAATGTCATCCATAATACTTGATTGGTTTCTCTAAACAGCAACAAATATTCGTAAATTGCATTATTGGACAATTAAGCAAATTCAAATATAGATTGTATGTCAGATATTTTTATATCAGTATTAAATTTCTTGGCATGATTGCGGTTATGTGGGAGACGTTCTTGTTCTTGGGAGGTACATGCTGAAGTATTTAGGAGTGAAAGGTATTGATGTCTGTAATTTTCAAATGTTTCCTCAAAAATTTATGTGTGCACACACACGGAGAGAGAGTTCGCATATGTGGGAAAATGTTAACAGTGGATAAATTTCAGTGAAGGGTATTTTATTTTGAAATTTCCAAAATAAAACGTTGGAAGAAAAAGAAAGAAGGAAAATAAACTACCTTCTATCATCATGGAATGAAACTTTTAAAAACTTTTTTTTTTCTTTTTTTTGGCCGTACTGCGAGGCTTGCGGGATCTTAGTCAGGGATCAGACCCAGGCCCTGGCCATGAAAGCATGGAGTCCTAACCACTGGACTGCCAGGGACTTCCCTTAAAATTTATTATTAAGGAAGTTTACATCACTTAGCCTCATCACTTAGCTGCAGCAATTATCAACGCATGACAATTTTGCTTCATCCCTTCACCCCATCAGACCCTGGGCCATTTTGAAGCAGATCTCAGACATAATTTTGTAATCCTTAAGTATCATTCTCTTTAAAAAAAAAAACATAATATAGGGACTTCCCTGGTGGTCCAGTGGTTAAGACTCTGAGCTCCCAATGCCGGGGGCCTGGGTTCCATCCCTGGTCAGGGAACTAGATCCCGCATGTCTCAACTAATAGCCTGCATGCTGCAACTAAGACCTGACACAGCCAAATAAATAAAAATAAATAAATATTTTTTAAAAACCGACATAACAATAAATTAATACACCCCTTTGTACACCCCTTTGTACCTAAAACCCAATCTCAAATCATCAATTCCAGTGCAGTCTTGTCTCATCTCTCCCCTTTCCCACTCATTAGATTACCTTGAAGCAAATCTGAGACATTGACTGCAACACTTTTACAAAGATTTTTTTCACTTCAGGCTTTAAAACTTTTTTTCATATTGTTATAATCATAGTGTACCTACATTTGTAAACTGCTTGAAATCATTTCAGATGATGTATGAGTCATACAGCAATGTACGAGTCTTTTAAAATCTTGTTTTTTCATTTTAATGTAACTGAAATTTCATCAAATTGACAGATAACATTTTTCTGGAGATTTTATACTCTGCTGATCCCAAGTTGGATGCTGCACGAGCGATTTTAAAGAAAATTGAATGCCGTAATCTATACAAGTTTGTGGGTGAGACTCAGCCTATAGGACAAAACAAGATTAAAAGGGTAAGTTGAAAGGTCCTCTGACCCCCAGGAGGAAGCCATTAGCCCATCACAATACCATGACTGTATTCTAAGCCCTTCACATGTTCTCATTTAATCTTCACATCAGTCTTCTGAGGCCTGCCCTGCAGATGAAGAAACTGAGGCTTGGGAGAGATTAAATAATATGCCTATGGAAGCACAGTTAGCGAGCCAGGATTCAAAGCCAAGTCTCATTTACTCCAAAACCTTTACTCTCTCATTTCAGAAGTGAGAGGGGGGCCTCAAATTTTGTCTAGATCCAAAGGCAAGAAAATGAATGTAAGAAAAAGAGGCCTCAAAATCAGGTATCTGCATGAGCTTCTTTGACACTCCAAGGACCTGCTTTAACTACTTCCTTCTTTCGCAGATTATCAGGTTCTCGCAGATGGTGCTTGCTTGCTGTCTTTAGTTCAGTTATCAGTTATCTCTCCTGCTTGTTGAAGGGTTTTCTCTTTGCCAGAAAGCCCATAACAAAAGCCACACTGATAACCACACCCTGCCTCATGATACCTCCTTGGATCACACTTTACTTCTTGTTTTACTGATACGTTAATGCTATATTGTTTTCAATGTGAAATTCTGTTATGAAAATCGCACTATTGTGATTTGATTAAAAGATGGCATAGGCAGAAGCCATATATTTGTTAGGGAAATCTCTATCCACTTTTTTTGGTAAAGTGCCGTTTTTAGAGAGGGAACCTCTTCCTGACAAACACTGTAGAATGAAGAACTGGAGTTATAACATGAGGAGCCTTGTCTTTTCTAGGAAAACTACGAAAGCCTTCCAAAAGATGTCGCCAGTGCTAAACCCAGTGACATGGTGCTAGAACCTGAACTGAAGGCTGAAGATTTCATAGTGGATGTAAGTAGTTAGTCCAAGAACATACTAAGCAAAGAATTTATTTAAAATAAAGCACTGCTACCCCCCATTATAACAGTAGTACATGTTCATTATAGAAAATTTGGAAAATACAGAAAGATGGAAGAAAGAGAATTACCTGTGATATCACAGAAAAAAACTAACATTAAGCAGTTTTAAAACCTTCTTTGACATTTTTATGTCAATACTGTAAATATTTTTATGTAGTTGTGGTCATGTCATTAATAGAACATTGTATATAGTGATTTTTGAATGTTTTCTTGATCAAAAAAGTAATACATACCAATAATATTTTAATTGCACACACACACAAACGAAAAAGTTAAGACTTTTTGACTCCTATTTTCATAAAAGATGTAGTGTCTTCATGTATCCTAATGAGAATGCCAAATGGCTTTCTCACATTTTCTTCTGTTTCCTCTAAGAAATTCTTTTCAGAGTTCTCCTCCTCTGAAATCTCAGGACAGTGTTCTCTGTGTATTTTTTCCATAAGCCTCTCATTTGTTATTCTCTTGCTGACGCATCTTTGAGCAAAAGGCAGTCTCTCCATAACCATTCTTTGCCAAGGGACACAGTGAATGAACTGCCCTTGGACCCTCTCTCTATTCGCTTGACTGTGTGTTAAAGTGCCTCAGATCTGCAGATCAGGCTGCAGTTTCCTGTTTCATTAGATGAGGTTCCACCAGAATAAAGGGATCTCACATCCTGACTTCCTGAGGCTCTGAAAGGCTTCACTCTCCAGAATGTTATCCCTGGGCTCCCACGTGTCTGCCCTTGCCCTCAGTGCAGGCATTACTCCTAGTCAGTCCCCCACCTCCCCATCTCCCAATGGATAGAGGATCAGAGGTACTTCAAGTGGCTGCCATGCATAGGAGAAGATGACATACACATGGCCAATAGACATGAAAGAAGTTTAACTTTCATGTTAACCTATAGGCAAATTGATGCAATGAGTTTTTTGATTATCAGACATATAAAATAAAAAAATTTTTATAAGATTTTGTGATAATAAAGGTATGTGAAAATGGGAGTGTAAATTGATACAAGAGACCAAACTAGGGTCAATTTGAACTGACCTAGCAGTTTCATTCTGGGGATTTGTCCAAAGGAGGTGATCAGTTTTTCAAAAAAAGCACAAGTATATTTATTGTGGCTTTATTATAGTGTGAAATTAGGGGGAAAATGTGTATGTCTTTTTTTTTTTTTTGCCTTGCCATGCCATGCGGCATGTGGGATCTTAGTTCACCAACCAGGGATCGAACCTGCACCCCTTGCATTGAAAGCATGGAGTCTTAAGCACTGGATCACCAGGGAAGTCCCTATATATGTCTTTCAATAGGAAATTCAGTGGAATAATGCAAATATTAAAAGTTGTTTTTAACATCGAAAGATGTTTATAATAAGTGAAAAAAGTACATACAGAATGATTTTCTTTTTATTTCTTTAAAGTATATACATTACATTTAAATGTGTGTGTGTGCAGTGAACATATTGAAAAAATTTTGGATATATTAATAGTAAAATGTTAACATTGTTTCTACCTGAGTGGTGGAATTACAGGTGATTATTATAATTATTTTTTTTTACAGTGAGTGGTACGAGAGTTTCATAATCTGAAACTCTTTCCATTTTAAGATGGGTAAAGCCCATCTGTATTCTGAGAAAGCAATAAAATTGCTAATTAAATGTCTTATGAATTAGCATCTAGTTTTAGCTTGACAGTGTAATATATTTACGTGGTGCATCTTACCATACATGGCCCCTTTGGGGACCGTATGTAGTAACTTTTATGATTATGTAATGGGCTATAAAACATAATTTACTATTTAGAATTAAAGATTCATTGTTGTTGGTCTGTAGCTACTTTTTTACTCTTGAGTCCTTGGATAAGAATGGGATCTATGGGGGAATCCCTGGTGGCGCAGTGGTTGAGAGTCCACCTGCCGATGCAGGGGACATGGGTTCGTGCCCCGGTCCGGGAAGATCCCACATGCCGCGGAGTGGCTGGGCCCGTGAGCCATGGCTGCTAAGCCTGTGCGTCTGAAGCCTGCGCTCTGCAACGGGAGAGGCCACGACAGTGAGAGGCCCGCGTAACCCCACCCCCCAAAAAATGGGATCTCTGTATAACATTGCCCTTCTGGAAAATAACTGTTTTATCAAATCTGCTTTAAGGGGGAATTTACAGTTATGCATTATGAAGAAAATAGGGATTGCCTTTTATTACTATTCTAAAGCCAAGGAAATAAATACCAAAGAGGTCGTGGCACTTAAATTGTTGAAAATTTGATTAGTGTTCATGCCTTACCACGAGGGGTAAAATGTCAATGCTGCATCAGGTCCCTCCCTTATGAAACAACACCCAGGAGAGAGACCTGTGACAGCACCAGCCCTGGGATCGTGGGGAGGACTGAGCAATTCTCCCTCACAGATAAAGGAATGCAGCTATCAAAGCCAGTAGACCATGCAGAGTGGGAGGGCTGGCCGTGTACTGCAGACCCCTGGTCTCACTTCTGGACCATGGCTGAATCTCAGATGTCCACCCTTGTCTCACAGGCCACTGGCAGCATAGCCAGCAAAGCTCATATACCGGTTTTCTTCAGTCACCACTCACAGGATAAGCCCCTCTTATCATCTGTTCTTTTCTGTACCGTCATCACCACATTACTCTGTTTCTTCCCCTTACTTCACTTCCAATCTCTTCCCTTGTCCCAAACCTGTCCATGGAGCCCTCTGGAATTTCCACTCTGTAATTAACTAACTCCCCTCTATCTTTAGCCTCTTCTCTATCTTTTTGCCTTTGTTGCAGCCTGGCTGTCCCCTGAGAGCCTGATTCCCCTGCAGCTCTTTCAGGAAAAGCACATTCCTCAGGGTCAGGAGACCTTCCTGTTCATCAGTCCTCTTGTTCCCTAGTACCATGTCAAGACCCCATGCAAGATCCCTGTTCCTCTGAGATTGACATCCTTAAACCATCTCCTGTCCTCTTGGTTGAAGATTTTGGCATGGTGTAGAGCCTTCCACTCTACTCCAGTTCCTGCCATCATCTTTAGTGGCTTCACAGTACACATGGCACCAACTCTGATCTCCTTATCCTCATCCTCAGTGACCTTATCCCCTCCACCTCAGCCAACATGCTCAGCAGATTACACTCTGAACCTTATCAACATTTGAAAATGCCCTCCCGGGCTTCCCTGGTGGCGCAGTGTTTGGAAATCTGCCTGCTAATGCAGGGGACACGGGTTTGAGCCCTGGTCTGGGAAGATCCCACGTGCCACGGAGCAACTAAGCCCGTGAGCCACAACTACTGAGCCTGCGCGTCTGGAGCCTGTGCTCCGCAACAAGAGAGGCCACGATGGTGAGAGGCCCGCGCACCGCGATGAAGAGTGGCCCCGGCTCTCCGCAACTGGAGAAAGGCCTCGCACAGCAACTTAGACCCAACACAGCCAAAAATAAATAAACAAATTTATTTTTTAAAAAAAGAAAAAGAAAATGCCCTCCCTCTAAAAATCACTAACTGAAGCATCCCATCTCTGTCCATAAAACCCTTTCTTCCTTACTTGCTTGTTCCTAGCTCATTGGGACCTCCAGTTTACTGTCTCCTGACTTTCTTCCAGCTTTTTAGTGATCTTCTATCTTTATTTCTCTTCCAGTCTAACTTAGATCGTGTTTCCATTAATTCAGTCATTTTCTGCAATTACCCTCAACTCCCTCACAAAATGCTGAATGACAGTTCATGGTCACCAACCCTAGGTGGGCCCTCTGGACTTCCTGGCAAGCATAGTGCCATTCTCCTAGTCTCCATAGTGACTATTTCAAACCATCTTCACTCTCCAAATCTCCAGCCCTGGAACTCTCCACCTACATCGTCGAATAAGCAAGCCTGCCTCCATGTGCAGCTGTGTTCAGACTTCGCTCTGGTACAGTGGGGAAGTGTCTCTCTTCCTATCAAAAGGCTAAGAGTAACCCTTCTAATTGTGTTCCAGGCCGGGGCTGTCCAATAGAACTTCCTGTGGTGATGGAAATGGTCTGTATCTGTGCTGTCCATTTCAGTAGTGACTAGCCACACATGTCTATTGAGCACTGAAATGTGGCTGCTGCAGTTGAAGAACTAATTTTATTCTTATATTTAATGTTAATGACTTGACATGTAAAAATCCACACATGGCCAGTTGTTACCCCATTGGGCAGTGCAGCCAGAGAGCAATTTGTCTCAGAACGTCTGCAGAACCACACAGTATGCGTTCTCTCCTCTCTCTCTTTGACTTTCCCATCAGCAGTTAAACAGACTTTCATCTTAAGAAAATAACCTTCCCTGGTGGCGCAGTGGTTGAGAGTCCACCTGCCGATGCAGGGGACGCGGGTTCGTGCCCCGGTCCGGGAAGATCCCACGTGCCGCGGAGCGGCTGGGCCCGTGAGCCGTGGCCGCTGAGCCTGCGCGTCCGGAGCCTGTGCTCAGCAACAGAAAATAACAAACCCTGCACTCCTCTTTACCCATCTTTTCTTCAGGGTTAAACTCATTGAAAAGTTGTGTCCCCTTATCTTTCCTGGGTACCACGGTCTGCTTCATATTCTCCCCTCTTGCCTCTCTTAACAGCCAAACTTCCAAAAGTTAATCTTCTCTCTCATTTCTCGTCTACTTCTTTTTTGTTTTACTTTGGTTTTTGTTTGTTTTGGCCACGCCACGTGGCTTTCGGGATCTTTGTTCCCCGAACGGGTCGAACCCGTGCCCCCTGCTTAGAGTCTTAACCATCGGACTGCCAGGGAAGTTCCTTCTCATCTACTTCTGAACCTTTTCTCTATCACCATCACTATACAGCTATATTTCATTTTATTGCAAGTCATTTTATTGCACTTTGCATGTACTGCAATATCTCTGAGGTCTGCCTGTATTAAAACTATTCTCACTAAGATCACCAATGACTTCAGTGCTACTAAAACCAGCAGACAAGTTTCAGTCCTCTCTGCTTCAGAGCTGTTTCTTCTGCCTGGAATTCTTTTCTTTCCTACCTAGGCCTGGTTAATTCCTGCTCACTTATTAGTAAAGTCACTTTCCCAGGAAAACATTTCCAGTCATTGCCTAGGAGTCCCAGACTACTAGGTTCCCAGGTTACAAAGTTTCACAGTACCATTTGCTTTTCCTTGGTAGTTCTTATAACAAATGGAGTTAGATAATTACTTTTTTTTGGCCAGGCTGTACAGCTTGCAGGATCTTAGTTCCCTGACCAGGGATGGAATCAGGGCCCCTGGCAGTGAGAGCACCAAGTCCTAACTACTGGACCACCAGGGAATTCCCGATAGTTACTTTTTAAATTATTTGTTCTACCTCAGTCTAGGCCATGTGGTCTATGGGGGCTGGGATTTTATCAAGCGTCCTTGTATCTCTATACAACAGTGCCTGCCACGTGTCTATCACATAGTAGGTATTGATGTTATACCCTACTTATGTTGAAAGCACAAATACCCCTCCCACCCCACCCAGATTTAAAAGACCAATTCCCTATGGGTCATGCACCAGAGCTACTTTTATTCTGCTATGAGCCACCCTACCAGGGCTCCTACTTCTCAACCTCCAGAGAGCTCTGTTTCGTTTCCTGTGATGCCCCACAACCCTAAATTGAACTCTCATTGCTATTATGTACACAATCACTTATTTATTGCTTGTATTAAGGTTATCAACATGGATTATGGGATGGAAGACAAGAATCCTATTGATCATGTTCGCTTCTATTGTAAGAGTGAGCCCAGCCAGGCAATCATGATTACTAAAAATCAGGTAACTACTTAGGTAAAACAAATATACTACAGTGGCATTTGGATCTTTACAGTAAATTGCATTTTATTTTCAGGTTGAGTCCTAAAGTCAATGTGTACCGTTAAAAAAAAAAAAAGAAGCAGAAGCATATCTTTAAAATTAAAGTATACCTGATTCTGTGTAGCCTAGACCATCTTAAGAACCAGTTTTTCCTGTTTGCTAAACACAGAAGAAAGCTGTTTTTTGGTTTAGAGGCTAGCTTATAAGTCTGGTGGGAAGGGAGTTGTCATATGGTTGAAGTCATCCAAGTGAAGTGTGCATATTTGCATATCTTCTGTGTGGGAGTCTGTAGTCTTCATGTAATTGTATCATACAAACCTTTCATCTTTTATTAATGGACATAAAATTGTGGGACATTTTGCAATATGACAGCTGCCTTGAATGCTTTTCTCTGGATTATCATTGGGATAAAATAGCAAAACAACATGGTGCTTTTACTATAACATCAAGCATGGAGCTTAGGAACAGCTGATCTCTCTTCAGCGTGTGAATTCAAGGTGACAGTGAAATTTTTCCTTCTTTAAAAAGGTTTCACAGTTTTTGCCAGAGGTATTTGCTGAGCAGCTGATTCGAGTTTATTGTAAGAAGACGGATAAAAGGAGTCTGCATGCTGCACAACAGCATTTCGTTCACTGGTGTTTAATCAATGACTTCACCAAGCCACAGGTTGGTGACATTATTCACATACGTTGCACAAATTTTTAAGTAAAAAACACAAGCAATCCTTACATCCCTCTGAAAAGTTCTCATTTAAATATAGTCATTTGATGAACTTATTTACAAAACAGAAACAGACTCACAGACTTAGAGAATGAACTTCCGGTTACGGGGGGGGGGAACGGTATGGGGGAGGAATAGTTGGGGAGTTTGGGATTGACATGTACACACTGCTATATTTAAAACGGATATGGGGCTTCCCTGGTGGCGCAGTGGTTGAGAATCCGCCTGCCAATGCAGGGCACACGGGTTCGTGTCCCGGTCTGGGAAGATCCCACATGCCGCGGAGTGGCTGGGCCCGTGAGCCACGGCCGCTGAGCCTGCGCGTCCGGAGCCTGTGCTCCGCAACGGGAGAGGCCACAGCAGTGAGAGGCCCGCGTACCACAAAAAAAAAACAAAAAACAAAACAAAACAAAAAAAACGGATAACAAGGACCTTGTATGGCACAGGGAACTCTGCTCGATATTATGTAATAACTTAAATGGGAAAAGAATTTGAAAAAGAATAGATACATGCGTATATATAACTGAATCACTTTGCTGTACACCTGAAACTAACACAACATTGTTAATCAATTATACTCCAATATGAAATTAAAAGTTTAAAGTAAATAAATAAATAAATGTCACTTGGTTTTGGTTTGGGAAAAAAAAGGTTTTTCCACATTAAGCTTTCCTTTTAAAATGCCTGAACCTGTGTCCACCAGCAGTTTCTTCCTACAGCAATTGTGAGTGGGTGCTCTGTTTATCACTATTGTCCTAATAATAAAAGTTTAATGTGGTGAACAAGTGAATAGTGCTTGACAATGTTCTCACCACTTGTCTCACCCAGTCCTCCCAGTGACCCTGGGGGGTGAGATATTGTGTCCTCATCTTGAAGAGAAGGTTACCAAAGCTGAGTTTTAACTTATTTAAGGCCACATATAACTGATAATAAGTTTTCTAACTTTTTTCAAACTCAGCATTCCCAAACCTGTAACCTATTTAAATTCTCTAGTTGCCAATCCCATAGAGAATGTTGTTGAAATGTCCCTTACTGACCTGCACATGGTGGGTGCCTGGCACAGAGAATGTGACCAGTTGATATTTGTTAACTGAATGAATATGATTGGCAGGAAGGTGGGAAACAGAGTTCTACTTCCTGGCCTAGTGCTGTCTCTCACAACACCTTAGCTGCTTCCCGCCCCCACCCCCATGTGTTGGGTGCTAAAGGAAACAAAAACCAAAGGTGAGTTGTGAAAGAGTAGCCCAGTACATTGGCTCTTTGTCAGATGCCAGAGGGAGGGACACAGGTGAGTCTGTTAGGACGCAGAGCTTTGGGAGAGCTGTCAGAAAAGCCTTAGAGAGGTTCCTTTAGCATTTGTTGTAGATCTGGTTTGGTGGTGCTGAATTCCAAAATATACAAGCAGCTCACGCAGCTCAATATCAAAAAAAACCAAAACAACCCAATCCAAAAATGTGCAGAAGACCTAAATAGACATTTCTCCAGAGAAGATATATAGATTGCCAACAAACACATGAAAGGATGCTCAACATCACTAATCATTAGAGACATGCAAATCAGAACTACAAATGAGGTATCACCTTACACTGGTCAGAATGGCCATCATCAAAAAATCTACAAACAATAAATGCTGGAGAGGGTGTGGAGAAAAGGGAACCCTCTTGCACTGTTGTTGGGACTGTAAATTGATACAGCCACTATGGAGAACAGTATGGAGGTTCCTAAAAAAGTAAAAATAGAACTACCATACGACCCAGCAATCCCATTACTTGGCATATACCCTGAGAAAACTGTAATTCAAAAAGAGTCATGTACCACAATGTTCACTGCAGCTCTATTTACAATAGCCAGGACATGGAAGCAACCTAAGTGTCCATCGACAGATGAATGGATAAAGAAGATGCGGCACATATATACAATGCAATATTTCTAAGCCATAAAAAGAAACGAAATTGAGTTATTTGTAGTGAGGTGGATGGACCTAGAGTCTGTCATACAGAGTGAAGTAAGAAAGAGAAAAACAAATACCGTATGCTAACACATATATATGGAATCTTTTAAAAAAAATGGTTTTGAAGAACGTAGGGGAAGGACAGGAATAAAGATTTAGACATAGAGAATGGATTTGAGGACACGGGGAGGGGGAAGGGTAAGCTGGGACAAAGTGAGAGAGTGGCATGGACATATATACACTACCAAATGTAAAATAGATAGCTAGTGGGAAGCAGCCGCATAGCACAGGGAGATCAGCTCGGTGCTTTGTGACCACCTAGAGGGGTGGGATAGGGAGGGTGGGAGGGAGACGCAAGAGTGAGGAGATATGGGAATATATGTATATGTATAGCTGATTCACTTTGTTATAAAGCAGAAACTAACACCATTGTAAAGCAATTATACTCCACTAAAGATGTTTAAAAAAAAAAAGAAAGAAAAGTCTTCGGCAGGAGGGAAGATTCTACTGTATCCAGAAGGCTGGATTGTGTTTGGATGAGTAGCAGAGAGAAATGGAAGCTACACAAAAATGAAACTGGAACAAGTTGGGTGTGTTTGGGGGCCTCAAAGTCTTATTGTTGAGGTGACGGGAAACGGAAGAGTCGGCTGGATTGTGAAGTGTGGGTAATCAGCTAAGAAAGATTTATTGTTATGTACAGTGGGCAGGGAATTGTCGAGAGTATTAAGACTTACCATGCTGCTGCAATTATTATTTACTTCTGGGTTTTGTCTCCAGCTAGAGTGAGACCAGTGGAAATAAGGAAGTATGTCTGTCTTATGTACTGTAGCTCCTAAGGAGACTAAACCCCTGATGAAGAAGGAAAACTCTAGCAGCAGATGGATTGGAACGTGGAGAGACTGGAAGCAGAGAGACAAGAGGCTAGTCAAGTTCAGCCATGTGGTGATAGTGACCTTAAATCCAGATACATTCAGTCAGGGAATGAGTGTTTTCACCAGGCCCTATGTTAGGGGCCAGGGATGGAACGGTTCCTGAGGCAGTTCCCACGGGTTTCTCTCTATTTGGGGATAACAGACACTTGAGTAAATAACAATCACAATGGTGTGGTTAAGTGCTTTGGGGTCAGAGGCAGTGTGGACAGTCTTAGAGGAGCAAAAAGGAGACGGGTTTAAGACTGGTTGGTTGGGGAAGGCTTATTTAAAGAGGGACTTGGAAGCTGAGACCTGAAGAATGGATGAGGAGTCAGCTGGGTAAAGAGGGGTGGGGGTGGGGTGGAAGGTGAGAGAGAACAGGGTGCATTTAGGGACGGGGGCAGGGCACTGTGCGCAGTCCTGTAAGCCAAGAGCACCAGAGCAGAGGGAGCATTGGGGTGTGTAAGCAGGAAAGTGACATAGTCAAGTCGGCGTTCATAAAATTCACTAGAGTTGAAATTAGAACGGGTAGAAATAAGGATGTTTGGTAGAAATAGAGACGAGTTTGAAAACAGATAATGTTGACTTGAGGTACGGGTCTTACGAATATGAGTGTCATGGCAATAGTGTGGCTGCTTTTAACAATAGCTCTATCAAGTCAGATCCAGCATAGGTCAGCAGAAGAAATGTGATACGGGGCATGAGATCCCAAAGCTTTAGAAGAGCTAAATGGGCAAACAAGACAGACAACAGGAGGGAGCTGCTGCCACCTCTAAGGTAGGAGGTGGGAGTCCAGGTGCTGGGCCACCTGCAGAAGCTAGAACCACAGCAGAACACAGCCACTGTACCCAGCCAGAGGGGTTAGGGGAGAGACACCCTGGCTTCTCTGCCCCCCTCTCTTCCAGCCTCCCACCAGTGCCTTCTATCGGCCAAACCTGACTGGAGGCCAGTAGACACGGAAGCTGGGAAACGTAGTTCACAAGAGCAGCTCCTGTTACACAGAGCACAGCAGAGGGAGGCGAAGAGTGGATCTGAGAGCAAGTAGGCAAGTGGAGGCCACGATATTCTATCACAAGCATTCTCTTCCTAGTGCAATAAAGGCTCTCACAGATCCTGTACCCTCATATAACCTTGAGAATCCATCCACAAGTTCAAGAACGATTCAGGATAGAGTCAGGTTTTAGAGGACCTAGCTTCTTACACTTTGTTTTCACGTCGTAGTGTCACTTCACTTTGACACCATCCCTTGTTTTGGGTGGAGTCAATGCTGATGGGGCCAAAGTTATAGCCTTGATTGTGGAGCAAAGCTCAAGTTCTGCAGGTGCACTCTGTCCTTCCCCCCTTTGCCGTCTTACAGACCTGGGACATTTATTACAGGGGAGACTAGGAAAGAGAGGAGCAAGGGTCCAGTGCAGGCCCTCTTTCTCCTGGAAAACCAGGACAGAGTGTGTTCCGTGGAAGTGTGTGAAGAGAGAGGGCTTAAAACCTAGCTATGTGAAAAGAATAGGTCTGGTGGCTTTTGCTCTGAGGGCTCTTCCCTTCCTAGGACCGTGGTGTTTCTAATTCATCCCACGCACTGAGCATATATACAATCTGGGGTTTCCCAAGAGTAGGTCTGTCCAGAAGCAATCTGTCTGCAGGACATGTGTACCTGAGGCGTTCGCTCAAAACCACGAAAACTGGCTATTCTCTATTTCTAGTTTCTCTCTCTTTGACAGGATGGTGATATTGTAGCCCCACTTATAACACCTCGAAAATTGGAGTGGAATTACACAGATTCAGCCCAGAGTCCAGCTCACACCCGAGAAGCATCCAAAGTCAAACACCAGCTTTTTCAAGATGACTCAGTGTGAATGTCTGCGGTCAGTTGTTTACAAAAAGCCTCTCCCTCCCCCGAACACAATTAATTTAGGGAATTTGATTACAGAGTTCTACAAATGTATTGACAACTAGTGCCTTTTATATTTTGAATGTACGCACATGCTAAGTCATTTTTATTTAGAGGAACAGGTGTTAGGCAAACCTTATTACGTGAGCTGTGGAAAGCACTGCCTTGCCTATTTTTAATATTAATCAAAGCCTTTCTTCTTTAGCAGCCTGTTTTCTTAGAATAACCGCTCTTTTATGTACTTTGAACTCTTAGGACATATGATTGTTTTTAAAAAAATTTGGAAATTAGACAAAGGTGCACACTGGAATTTGCATTTGGGATTGTCATGAACAGCCGCAGTTAAAAGCAAAACGTAAAATCCTGCACCCCTGAGGAGGTGCCCATCACCCCAAATGTAAAGAGAGCTCTCCTTGAGTGACTGGAACATTAGTGAAAGGCACCTACCCTCACCCTTTTAGCCCCCTGTAAGCTGCCATGTGGGATCAATAGTAGATGAGGGCCAGGAGGGGCTCCAGCGTTTTGATGAGAGGTCTGATTGATTTGCTGAAAAGATCTGAGGGCTCTGGCCTCCTCTGAAGTGGGGCATAAAACTACCTTATAGGAGACCCCTAGCCCCAGTGGCAGAGGGATCCCCCAAACCAAGCTGTTCTCTGGGTCAGCTGTGGCTCTAGCCCGTGTTGGTTTCTTTCCGTCCTGAGTGCTCACTGCCCAAGCCCTGAGGGTTCTACTGTTGCCCAGCCTGGAGAAGGCAGCTTCCGTCCCACCTGCTCTCTGCATCTTGCTTGGGTGCTGATCAGAGGTCATGACAGGAACCATCCATCCTCAGGGCTCGTCAGAGCTGGGACTTCATTTATGCTGGTAGCTGCCCGTGCAGAGATGAAGTGATTGCCCAGTGAACTCCAGGTTCCCTTCTGTGTCTCTACACCACTGTGGTTGAGCAGCGCTCCTGAACTGAGGGCTCCCCCGCATACGCACATCCCCAGTGCTACAGAAATTCACCAAGAGCAAAGTCTGGAGTTAGAGCCAAAGCTGGTGGCTGCCAGAGGCAGGGCAGTGGGGAGTGTAGTCAGGAGCTACTAACATCTTGTGCTTCGACACTCCCTTACAAAAGCCCGACACTCCCTAGCAGGCTGGGCCTGGGGAGCCAGCCCTGGCCCTGGGCAAGAGCAAGAGGGAGTGCAGAGGAACTCAGACCACAGGCCAGCGGATTTTCCACAGGGCCTTAGGAGTGCTGCACCTTCCACTGTGTAACCAGGCTTTCTGCTGTAGACACTAGGGTGACAGGTATTTGGAATGTCTGCCGTTGTGCACTATCACCCCTCCCCCATCCCTCAGTAGATAATCAAGAGTTGACCCTAATTCATAGAGTAGTTAGAGCCCTTCTCCTCTCCCACCACGATGCTGTGTGGTGGGGATGTGGTCACACATGGGCTCATAGAAGCACAAGGAAAGTGGTCCGTGGTACTGGGTCATGTCCATTTTAACCAAGGTGCCTCTGAAATGTTCAGTAGGGAGAAGCATCCGTCCCAGACTTCATGTGCCCGGACCCAAGGTCAAGAATGTAATGTTCCTCTGCCAAGATTGTTTTATTTTTGCACCGCCTACCTTTAAATCATTGTTTTACTCTGCAATTTTGTGGTCTCAGTGTTGTATCATTGTGCTCTCTGAGAAACAACTTGAATCTATTTTGTTTGCATCTTTTGTTACATACCAGGCAGCTGCACTTTATGCTCTTTGCAACTGTTTTAATTATGGGAACCATGTGCCACTGACAAGGTTAAATTTTTCTTAAGAAACATCTTCACTATTTGTATAAAAACGAAGACTTTAACAGCTTGGCTTCTAGAGTTACTGAGCATTGTCACATTAAGAATGTAAATAGAACTGCAAGTTCAAGTGACTGGTTATTTCATCTGGGTGAGGGAAACAGCTGCAATAAAACCTCATGAATGTATCTCTATCTTGAAACCAACGGTGTCTTCCTTGACGACTTTCTCTCACACTTGTGTGCCCAGTTTTGACCCTTTTGTGCAAAAGAACTGTGTTTGGTCTAGGAATGCACCCAGATGTTTCTTCATACCTCAGCACTGTGTTGGGTCTTCCAGAGGGGATGGTATTAACAGGGCCTATGTTATGTGGTTTTCCTCATTCAATAATGGCAAGTAATGGCCTGATAAAGAATCTTCTTCTGGCAGGAGACAGGCACTAGCATGGGGAAGGATATGGATTTCTGGGGTTTTTTAGCTTTTCTGAGCTCCTGTTTTGCCAGAAAACATACCCTTCCTCCTTTTTAACCTCCCTGAGGTTCCCATCTACAGAATTTCAAATTCTTTACCCAAATATGCATATTGTTCATTTGCTGCTTTCATATTTTCCTCGTGGAATTAAATAAGAGATTTGCAAGCACCCGCTGGCACACTGGTGGCAGACAGAAAGCCCTCAATGTTCTGGGAAAAGAAGGATGCTACTGGAGTCTAATTTCACTGGTTGAGTCCTGGTGTCTATGGTTTGACAATATTCTTTAAGTTAAAATAATGTCTAAAACATACAGAGTAGAATCCCATTTTGTAAGATATATATATATCTCCTTGGAAAATTGTCTGGAAGGATATACATGAAATGTTAGTGTTTTGGGGGGTGGTTGAATTTTAGGCAACTTTAATTCTTTTATATCTTCTGGGTTTTCTACAGTAAACATGTATTAACTGTATACTCTCTAAAAAGATCATTTTTTCTGAGGGACTTTGTGCTGCTCGGGTGAGGTATAAGTGCTTTCACTCCTTCAAAGTCCCCTCTCCAGGAGAACATGGGCTGTGCCCATGCCTGTCTTGGTCCTTGGGCGACGGGAGGCTGGCTCACAGCCACAGTCCACACTGAGACACTTCGCCATCTGTGTTTCGGACAGAATGGACGGCCCAGGGTGAGGGAGGCCTCGTAGGCATCCAGGGGCAGATCCAAGCCCCTGTTGCCCCAGGAAGCTGCCCACCAGGGCATCAGCCCAGGACCCAGGCCTCTAGCTCCTTGATGCAGAACTGCTCCTGCCGGGCCAGCACCTCGTTGTTGAAGGTCGCACAAGGGTGGCTCCCCCCGTGATACAAGTCTCCATCCAACCACAGCCCAAAGTGGCCACTAAGAGAGAGGAGAGTCTTGGCATCGCTCCCACCTTTCGGACCTGCACCAGCGGTGCTTGGCTACACTGCGACCGCAGCCCCACTTCGCCTTTGTCTCAGCTCCCCTTAAACCAATTTATCCTGATTGTTAGGGGCTCGCATGTTGTTCCCCACAGGGTTTGGAGCTTTTTTTTTTTTTTTTTTTTTTTACGGTTCAATGATTTTGATAAATATATGCATTGGTGCAACCATCACCACAATACAGTTTTAGAACATTCAGAACGTTAAAGATGGCAATGCTTAACCAACGCAGGGGCTCTCGCAAGCGTGGACTCTGAGCCCAAAACACGTCAGAGGGCATCCATTCTAATCCCCTCGTTTGACAGCAAACCTAGGCTGGAGCTGGGAAGTGGCTTACTGCAAATCAGCCATGGCTGGTGCGTTCTGTGTCAATCTGCCTCTCAGTGGAGGCTTTTCAGGCAGTTGGGAGAGCAAAGAACTTGCCTGGTACTAAGCAAGCAATGCTTTCATCTGTACCCTCAGGATAAGAGTTATTCTGCCTGAATTTGCAGGTCATACCAGAGGCGAGACTAACCTTGTCTTTCTAACGCACTCCATCTCCCACCCCCAAGAGGCGCACGCGCGCGCGTACACGCACGCACGCACGCACGCACGCACGCCGGGTTCCAGGCAGATGCCTGCCTTCCTCCAGTGAGTTATATTCCTGCGATCATGGAGCTGACAGGTAAATTTGAGGCTTGCCCATCCCTTGAATCTAGCCTCATCCACCCATATGGAATGCTGTTTCTCCAACGTTACACATAAATTCAGCCTAAGCTGTCACCAGCGAAACACTTTGGAGGAGAGTTCATGCCACCCTGTCCTCTCAATATTGACTTAGAGCAGGGTTTAGGGGGTTGGCTAGGGGACTGAGCAGGCCCCAGGAGCTGCTGAAGGGAGAGGCTTGAAGGTTAACCAGCAGCCTCCCCATCTTGTCTGGGGCAGTCTAGCTCAGCATTTCCGGACGGGAGAAGGGATCCGAGCACAGACCACCCCGACACTCGAGACTCGCGGAGGACTGAGACACGCACCTGCCACAGCCCATCATCAGTGAATCCACGTCTCCTTTCACAAAGAAAGAGTTGTTTCCTGTCCACTTGAAGACCTGTGATGATAGGAGAAACCTGCGGTTACTGGGCGAGTCCTGCCCTTGCACTTTGACTCTACACCACTGTGTGGCAGTGTTGTGGAGGAAACAGAACCTCCAGGCCCCAACGAAGGCGCAGGAGCTACTCTGGGCTCCTAACTCTTGCAGTTTCTCTCCAGTCTCCCTGGAGTTCACCTCCTCTTGCCCTCCAGTCTGAATTCCCACAGCCCCAAAGCCCTTCTGTTCTAGGAATAGACCAGAACCCTCTGAGGCTTCCTACTTCCAAAGCTGTAGAGAGGAGGCGGAAAGTCCAGGTCAGGGGCGGGGCCCTGATTCTACCCTTACTGTTTCCTCCCCTCGCTGGAGGCAACACCAAGCCTGCACACTCCCCAGTGCTGCCTCACACCCAGTTCCTCAGCAAGTGTTGTGGGCCCCACCCCAAAGAGACGCCCTGACTACCGCCATTTCTGTTCCATCCGTCCCCACCAGTCACTCCTCCCTGGATCACAGCCTCCTAATGGGTCTCTGCTTCCACTGTCTCCTGCCTAGAGCCCATGTCTGCACTGCGGTCAGTGACCTATTCAAAATCCAATCGGGGGCTTCCCTGGTGGCGCAGTGGTTGAGAGTCCGCCTGCCGATGCAGGGGACACAGGTTCGTGCCCCGGTCCGGGAAGATCACACATGCCGCGGAGCGGCTAGGCCCGTGAGCCATGGCTGCTGAGCCTGCGCGTCCAGAGCCTGTGCTCCGCAACGGGAGAGGCCACAACAGTGAGAGGCCCGCGTATCGCAAAAAAAAAAAAAAAAAAAAAAAAAAAAAAAAAATATCCAATAGGATATTAGCCCTCCTCTGCTAAAGCCCTCCAATGGCCCTGGAAATAAAATCCAACTGCTTACAACAGCCGAAAGCCCAGCCTGCTATGCCCCCGATTTTCTCTCCTACCTCTTTTCCCCCTTAATGACTGCACTTCATCTACCTTGGCCCTTCTGTCCCTGGGACACACCTGAAGCTATTGCTGCTCGAGGATCTTCACGCTTGCTGGTCCCTCTGACCAGGATGCTTTTCCCCCAGATCCTCAAATGGCCCACTTCTCATCTTTCAGCCCAAATGTCATCCCAGAGAAATTGAAAGTAGCCCTTCCTCCCAGGCTCTGTTCATGTGGCAATATGCCACTGCCTGCCCAGCTAACAGGTAAGCTCCGTGAAGGCTGCCTTGATTCCGGCAGTATTCCTGAGACATGGTATAGATGTTTGTTGAATAAACAAATTATTCAAGGGTCAATTTAGCTAATAAAAAGATGTTTAAAAGGCTGCAAAAGTATAGCATATTATTGCCTGTGATTAGTTGCCAAAAATGCTCTGAGCAACCAAAGGGTGTTAAGCAAGAAAATGGACTAATAAGAGATAAGCCCTGGGCTCAGAGGAGGTGAGATAATATTAACAAGTGGCCACGAGAAGACAGAACCATTCAGCTCCTCCTCTACTTTCCTCAAGGAACATGACCTTCAGACTTGAAGGAGGAAGATAAACATTGCTGCAGAAAAAATTAAGACCATGTTCGTGGCGCTTCTTGGAAGAGAGGTCAAGGAATGGCTGGGAATTCCTGAAGAACATAAGAGGTGCCAGAACACCAAAGACAGGCAAAAGTTATCCAATTTTTGAAAGGATGAGATTCCATAACAGTATCCTGGGAAGACTATAGTGATCCCCTGAAAAAAATCATAAGTTCCTTTGAAGAATTTTTTTGGCATTTAGCACCAGGCACTGTTCAGTCACTGGAGAGAACAGCAAACATAACAGACAAAAATTCCTGCCTCCTGGAATTCTCCCTCTAGCGGCAGGAGGTGGGCAAATAAGTAAAATAAATGGTATATTAGGTGGCGACAAAAGCTAAGGAGAAAGAAGTAGAGGGCAGTAAGAATTTCTCAGGACTGTAGTGTTACAAATTTAAAGCAGGTGGCCAGGGAGGGCCTTGCCGAGAGGGTGACATCTGAGCAGGGTCCTGAAGGAAGTGAGAACCGACCCACATGGAGATCCTGTGGAGGGCACACTAGGTAGAGCAGTGTGTGCAAAGGCCCTGAGGTAGGAACAGGCCTGCCTGTTTAAGAACAAACCGACAGGTCTGTGTGGCTACAGCAGAGTGCAGGAGAGGGAAAGTAGCAAGAAATGACATCAGAGAGAGGCCAAGAGACGTAGGGACTTGTAGGTTACTGTAAAGACTTTGGCTTTTCTCTGAGGGAGAAAGGAAGCCATCGGCAGCTTGGAGCCCAGGAGTGATGTGCCCTGACTTACCTTTTAAAAGGCTCACTCCAGGTACTGTGATGACTGAAGGTGGAAGCATTAGGAGGCTATAGCAGGAACACAGGCAAGTAATGATAGCTTGAACCAGAGTGACAGCAAAGGACATGGTGAGAAGTGGTGGATTCTGGATAGTGATAGAAAGAGAACGAAGAGCCATCAGGATTCATTGACAGCTCAGATGTAGGGTGTGAAAGAGGCGTTAAGAAGGGCTCCAAAATTTTTGGTCTCGATGACAGAAAAGATAGAGGTGCCCTTAACTTTGTCAGAGAAGATGGCAGGGGGAACCGATTTTCTGGGACAAAGTCAGGAGCTCAGCTTTGAAACTGTGAGGCTTCAAATGCCATTTAGATCCAACTGGAGACACTGGGTAGTGGTTGGATGTATGAGTGTGGAGTCCGGGGGAGAGGCCATCAGCACCTGGATGGCTTGGGAAGTTGTGAGAATGGACGAGACCTCGAAGGAAAAGAGGGTAGTCAGAGAAGAGGTGACAACCAAAACCCGAGCTTTCGGACCCCATGACATTAAAAGGCTGGGGAGATGAGGAGGAACCAGCAAAGGATTCTGCCAAGGAACTGTAGGAGGAACCTTGTACAACTTGAGGATTCTAGTACGTGAACCCTAGAAGGCCAGCGGTGAGGCCTACTATCCAGCATGGGTTTATTGTAAACAACTGTCCCCTCTCCTCTTCCCTGATAAGATTTCCAGGCTGGTGATGGAGGCCACGCAGCAGATATGGTGTGTTTTGCCTTCGGCAAGTCAGTCAGTCCAAGCTTGTGACCTCCTTGTCATGCAACCAGATGCCTATGTTGTTGCATTTATCTGTAGGTGTCTTGCTCTGTGCATGGGACAGGGGTTTCTAATGGCAAACCAATGCACCTGCAACTAGTGCTTCATCTATTTTGTGTTTCCACTCCATTCAACTTCCTTTTCCCTGTCTCCCTCTAGTAAAGCAGCTTGGCAAAACCCCATCGTGGTTGAACCCTCCCGTCACGCTCTCCGTGCTTGAACCTGAGGAGCTGAATTTTGCTAGAGAAGAGCACACACCGAAGTAAGTGGCCTTTACATTCACAGTCTCGGACCTCCAGTCAGCCCTGCCTAGCTGCCCTTCTGTTTCTCCAGTTTTCTCCAGCAGCTTCCTTTTCTGCTCCTGCCATCCCTCCTCTCCCCTCAACCTTCACACCCTCCTCTCCATCCTCACCCTTAGCTGATGGCCTTACCCGACACTGCCTAAGAAAATATAAGCCACTGGGCGTGTCTGTCTTTTTTTTTTTTTTTTTTTTTTTTTTTTTTTTTTGCGGTACGTGGGCCTCTCACTGTCGTGGCCTCTCCCGTTGCGGAGCACAGGCTCCGGACGCACAGGCCTAGCGGCCATGGCTCACGGGCTTAGTTGCTCTGCAGCATGTGGGATCTTCCCGGACCAGGGCACGAACCCATGTCTCCTGCATCGGCAGGCAGATTCTCAACCACTGCGCCACCAGGGAAGCCCGGGCATGTCTGTCTTCATCTTCCTACCCCCACACCCACAGGGCTACCTGCACTTGGACCAGTTTTGTCTTTCCAGCCTGTATCTGCTGAGCGACAAACCTCCTCTCAAGCCAGTCAGTGGTTGCCAGGAACTGAGTGCTTTTTAAATGAAGGGGGATGCTCTGCCTGCCACTGCCCTGCTGTACGCCCTCTGTGGAGAGATGGAAGGACACCAGGCACCCAGCATGGGGGATGGAGCTGGGGGCCACTGGGATCCCAGGTTCTTTGTCCTGCCCTAGATCCCACTCCCCACCTGGAAGGTTAAGAACATCACCTTCAGCTGTGGAGAGAAGGAGAAGAGGAACGTCTCGCCAGTACCGTAGAAGCCTTTGCTGAGTCGAATAGCCGAGGAGGAGAAGGCCCCAAACATCTGGAAAGAAGAGTTTGCAGTTTGCAGCTGGAAGGGAGCTGGAGGTCCACTGGCAGCACCCCGCTTCAGGCTTGGTAACATAGGCCCGTTCTAGAGAGGCTCCTGGGGAGCCTGGGGCAGAGCTGGGGGATGGAGAGGCCCTCGGGGGCCCATCGACATGCATCCCCTCCACGAACACTCCCAGCACAGCTCACCTGGCCATCCCGGTCCCTCAGCACCAGCAGCACCGGCCCGCCGTGGCCCTGCATCTGCCTGTACAGGCTCCGCAGACTGAAGCCGTCCCTCGACGTGCAAAAGGCCAGACTCCAGGAGTGTCCAGCGACTCTCGGGGGGAGGTGGAGGCTGAGCTAGGGACGGGACTGGAGGTGAGTGAGGCTTCCCAATCCTCCCACCCTCCTCGCCCCAGATCCTTCGGGTCCCAGGAGGACAGAGGTTAAACAGCCACCACTCACCCAAGCATGGTGCTTTGCAGGTTACAGAGTACTTTACTGTTTCCAGGGGACTTTCACGCCAATTAGCAGGAACCCTCAGAGAGAGGGATTAGTATTCCCATTTTATAGATGAGGAAGCTGAGGCTCAGGGAGGTGAAGCAACCTGCCTGAAGCCCACATGGGGAGTGAGTGGCAGAGCCAGGATTTGAACCCAGGTCAGAGGGGTCACCTTGGCCCCTAGCAGCCAGAGAAGAGATGAGATGCTGAACCCCTCCTCCTAACCCCCCCACCTCATCCTCCCACCCCCACCTCAGCTTTGGCGTCAATTCCCAAGGACTAGATTAGTTCACTAAGTCCTTAACCTCCTGGCCCAGGGAAGAAGGCAGTGCTAGGATTACTGGATCATTTTACAAGAAAGGAAGAAAAGCCCAGAGAGGAGAACTGATTTGCCCAAGGTGACGCAGTGAACAGAGGACAGAGCAGGAGTGACCCTGGGTGTCCTTGGACCTGGCTGGGGTGGGGCAGGGGCATGGCACCCTTAGGCTCAGGGCTGAAATCTTTGTACCATGGACTGTGCCCGAACCTGCCTCATCTCCGAGGCTCCCAGAACCTGGCTGGCTTCTGCCAGCTGGGGCTCCACTGGATCTTCAGGAGCAGGAGCTGGGGCTGGGGCTGTCTCCTCCTCCTTTTCCTCTTCCTCTTCCTCACCCTCCTCCCCAGACAGAGCGTCCTCCACCTGGCTGGGCTGTGAAGACACAAAGAGGCCTGGTGAGTGGAGGGACAAGGAGATACCAGCTTCCACATGTCCAGAGCCTGAGAGCCTCGGCCACCTCATCACCCCTGCCCAGGCCCCTGCAGCCACCAGTCCAGCCAGAGGAAGCAAGCGTCAGCGACAGACCAGGCCCCGGCCCCGCCTCCAGCCAGCTCCCTCCTTGGCCCCTGCCAGCCATGCCCATCCGATGTGGCCGTGGTCCCTGTGGTTTGTCTGCCTGGTTTCTCTGGATCCAGAGTGGATGCCAGGGATTGCGTTCTAAGCTTGTGGGCAGGAGAGAAGGGCAGATGACAGCCCAGCTCTGGGAGCTGCAGCTGTGCCTTTGTACGTGAAATAGCGATAATAATAATAACAACAACAGTAGTGGCTGACATATACAATATACAGCACACACTTGACTAGGCCTGTGTGCAATTGCTGTATGTGATCTCTCTGAATTTTCCCAAGAATTCTAAGAAGAATGTGCTGCTATTTTTTTTCCTTTTGGCCACATACTCTGTGGCTTGTGGGATCTCAGTTCCCCGACCAGGGATTGAACCCGGGCCACGGCAGTGATAGCACCGAGTCCTAGCCACTGGACTGCCAGGGAACTCCCAAGAATGTGCTTCTTACTACCCCCATTTTACAGAGGAAGGAAGAAGGCCCTTTCAGCCAGTGAAACAACGCATGTAGTCATAGGTGAGACAGCGTGCAGGTTCGCAGATTCGTATAAAATGCACATTTGTCTGTGTGAATGTGTGCGGTGTGTTGGCTTAAAATAGAGTGGTGTAGGCAAATCAGTATGAGAAGGTGTTGAGTCCAACTTCGTGTGTTACCTGCCAATGTGTTTGTGAGTGTGAGTTGGGATTGTGTAAATATATGTGTGTGTCAGTGGGCATGTATGGTGGTGTCTTCATTCATTCATTCACTCCATTGAGCTCCCACTCTGTACCAGAGTGTGTGTGTGTGTGTGTGTGTGTGTGTGTGTGTGTGTGTGTGTGTGTATGCACGCCTGCACACAATGACTTCGGGGCTTTTCATCAGGAGAGACTTCCTCAAGGACTTCCCTGATGGCGCAGTGGTTAAGAATCCACCTGCCAATGCAGGGGACATGGGTTCGAGCCCTGGTCCGGGAAGATCCCACATGCAGCGGAGCAACTAAGCCCGTGCGCCACAACTACCAAGCCTGCGCTCTAAAGCCTGCGAGCCACAACTACTGAAGCCCACACGCCACAACTACTGAGCCCGCGTGCCTAGAGCCCACGCTTCACAACAGGAGAAGCCACCGCAGTGAAAAGCCCACGCACCACAACAAAGAGTAGCCCCTGCTCGCTGCAACTAGAGAAAGCCCGCACGCAGCAACGAAGACCCAACGCAGCCAAAAATGAATGAATGAATGAATGAATTTTAAAAAACAGCAGGGGGTACTCCATTAAAGCAAAAAAAAAAAAAAGACAGACCTCCTCGAGAAGGAGAGGACAGGACACTGCTTTCCTATTCCCCAGGTTCAGGCCTAGGGAGGGGGTCCTAGCTGTGCAGCTTCTGAATAGAGCTCCATCTGGCACCCACTCTGGGGAGGAAGGGATGGAGACAGTGGTCTGTGCTCCCTGAGGGTCTTGGGACCATGGGGCTGGGCGCTAAGGCCCCAGGTTCCTGAGTCCTTGCTCTGAACCCTGGGCCAGCTGGGGCGGGACTTGGAAGGGGGACACCGGCCTGTATCCAATCCTGACCCAGACCCCCTCTCCCCCACCTTTCCTGACCAAGCCCCAGCCCAAGCTGGCCGCTTACCAGCCGAGTGTAATGCCAGCGGAGACCTTTCATTCTTCCGTCCGAGCCCAGCTGAGTGCAGTAAGCGAGCCCTCAGCCTTGCTGGGGGAGGCAGCACCACTTGGTGAGGCCTAAAGATGAGAGGGAAAAACCTGGGGCACACCCGGCTGGCTCCACGCCCACCTGCCTACCCTTTGCTCTCTCTCACCTGTCATTCCCAGGCCAGTATGTGACTGGGTGGGTCTGTGAGGTCAGCTATGCTGGGCATTCAGGCTGCACTTGTAGTTAGCAATTAACACGTGAGCCATAAATTCTAGCTGTGACTCCCCTCTACCTACTTGCCCTTCTGGCAGTTTGGCCCATGGACTGTAGCCTTTGGGCAGATGCCTGCGCCCCTAGACTGGGGGTCTGGGGCCTCTGGTTCCCTGTATGACCTTGCATAAGTCCCTTGCACCCCTGGGTTTCCCCACATGTAACATGTATCACTGTTACATGTTTCCCCACATGTAACATATTACACTGTTTCCCCTCTGGCTTCTCTGAGACCAGATTATTTCAGAGACCCTCACAAGACTGACAGCCTGCAATTCAGTTTCCTGTCAAAGCTTGAAAGGGGCCAAGCTAGACCAAAAGAACAGATCTTGAAAACAAAAAAAAGTCATTTTTCTAATTAAAAAAGCAATACGTGTTTACTATAGAAAATTTGAGGAATTTACAAAAGAATAAAGAAAAATACAAAAATATTCATAATTCCACCTCTCAGAGATAAATTCTCAACCCCAAGGGTATTTTTTCCCATCTTTTATATTTATTTCATATATAAGTATATACACACATTTATAAATAGATCATACTGTGTATTGTTTTATAAAGTGCTTTTTCAAACTTAACAAATGAAAAATTTCCAGTTACATTCAGTACCCTTTGAACACATGATTTTTAATGGCTGCTTATTATTTCATCACAGGATGTACATAATTTCTCAAATGTTTGACATTTTGTTTGCTTCTAATTTTCTGTGATTATAAGCAAAACTGTAATGAACCTCCTTGTTCATAAATCTGATGATATCCTTTATGATAAATTTCAAAAGTTGAATAATGGATCAAAGGGCATCCACATATTCTTTCCCCCACACACACACCACACAGCATGTGGGATCTTAGTTCCCCTACCAGGGATTGAAATTGCGCCCCCTGTACTGGAAGTACAGAGTCCCAACCACTGGACCACCAGGGCAGTCCCCATTCACACATTCTTTGTTTTTTTTTTTTGTTTTTTTTTTTTAACAAATTTATTTATTTATTTATTTTTGGCTGCATTGGGTCTTCATTGCCGTGTGCAGGCTTTCTATAGTTGCGGCGAGCGGGGGCTACTCTTCGTTGTGGTGCGCGGGCTTCTCATTGCGGTGGCTTCTCTTGTTGTGGAGCACAGGCTCAAGGCGCATGGGCTTCAGGAGTTGTGGCACATGGGCTCAGTAGCTGTGGCTCGCGGGCTCTAGAGCACAGGCTCAGTAGTTGTGGCACACGGGCTTAGTTGCTCCGGGGCATGTAGGATCTTCCTGGACCAGGGCTCGAACCCATGTCCCCTGCATTGGCAGGTGGATTCTTAACCACTGTGCCACCAGGGAAGTCCCCTCACACATTCTTGATAAATGTTCCAACACGGCTTCCCAGTGCTTAAGGCTGACCCATGTCCAGATATCTTTCAGGAATCTCAGGACAATATCTTTCTGATCATCATGTTTTACACCCTTAAACTGCAGATAAGGAAACTGCCACTCAGAAAGTAGGAGGGACTAACCACAGCCACATGATAGAATAACACAGTCATTAAGAGCACAGACTCTAGGGCTTCCCTGGTGGCACAGTGGTTGAGAGTACCCCTGCCGATGCAGGGGACACGGGTTCGAGCCCCGGCCTGGGAGGATCCCACATGCCGTGGAGCGGCTGGGCCTGTGAGCCATGGCTGCTGAGCCTGCGCGTCAGGGAGTTTAAATCCTGGTTTTTGCCACTTCCTTGCTGTGTGACCTTGGGCAAGTAACTTAACATCTTTGTGCTTCAGTCTCCCTATCTGTAAAATACTAATACCTATCTATCTGATAGGGCTGTTGTAAGAGTAAATGAAGATAATGCCTGAAGAGCTAGGATGCTGAGCCCGGCCTCCATCTTCCTGTTCACAGCTCCTGGTGTTTGGTGAGCACTGGACAAATGACAGTGCTATGGCTATCCCCCCACATTGCTGAATCTTTGAGAGATTCAGGGCTCAAGTCCCTGACAAATGGCCCCTCAGTCTCCACCTGAGCACCTCTGGGACAGAGAGTCACTCAGTCACTTGCAGGGGTGAGTAGCTCAGTGAAGAAGGGAAAGGCAGGAACCGTGGAAGAACGTACTCACCCCGCCGAGTCTCAGCCTCAGGTGACCTCCTCCAGCCTGTCCAGCCCGATGGCTTCCCTAGTGCATCTCCTGGATCCCACAGAGAAGGGGCCACTTCCAGAACTGACCCTGTCCACCTGGCGGTCTGTACCAAGCAGTTTTAGCTCTGCACCCTGGTCCCCCAGCGGGCAGCCGGCACCTCTGCCCCAGCCGGGCTCCAGCCCTCCTCCCAGCTCTTATACCTGCCCAGAGGGTGGCAGGCCTTGGCCCCGAGCCTGCTCCGGTTCCAGCTGGAAAGGCCTGGCAGTCATTGTCGTCCATCAGAAACTCAAATCCCACAAACAAGACCTTGTCACCTCGGGCCCCCGGCTCTGCCACCACCATCCCAAAGAGGTGGGGTTTACTCAGCTCCTTGGCTCTAACCTGGAGCCTCTCACCCACAACTGCTAGGTGCCACGTGGTGCCTGAAGCCCATCACATAAGGCGCTTCCTTAAGGGGTGCAAGTGTCCAGGAAAGGGTCCTTCCATGGGGTCCCCACCCATCACCCTGTGTTGCAGGGGAGGCCCAGGGCTGGGAGGTGAGAAGAGGCAGCCTTGCTGGTTTCCCACTCTCACATGGGGTGCTGATTCTTTCCTCATTGGCCTGTTGTGCCATGGGGTGAGATCATGTCCAGGAAGCCCAGCGTCTAGCATACAGTAGGCACACTGTCAGTGGGGTACTTCTCTATCCCTGGCTCATAGGGGGACTTCAGTGAATGCTGTTGTTGAAACACAGAACCTCAAATTTGGAGGGGGCTTCAGCCAGTCCCAGAACAAGCTGTCTCCACCCAGGGCAGGAACTCCTGAAAAAATATGCCCACCAAGGGTCCCCCAGCATGTTGGGTGGATAAGCCCACTCTCTCGGGTGGCTCACTGCGGCTCACAGACCTGAAAGAGACCCCCTCCTGCTGGCCTTGGTGGAAAAGACTCGAGTCTCCAGATCCTCTCCCCATGACCAGGTCTCCTGGGGCAGTGCCCGCTCCGGGAAGGTGGGATACCAAAAGAACTTGTATTATGGGGAAAACATTCAACTGAGGAGCCCTGTTGCTACCTCAAACATGGCTGTTGCTATATGTGTTTGAGCTGTCAACAGCTCGGGGGTCACACGTCTGGCCTTCCCTGCTCTCAGGGCCCCTCTCCCAAATCTATTTCCTCCACGCTCAATTCCTGAACCTTTGGGCACTTCGGGGGGCCGGTGAGATGTGCCTTGCTGTCCCATTCTTCATCCTCAAGTCTATAGGAATGTGACCTGGCAGGAAAGCCAGCTGCCATGTAATTGGCCCCTAAAAAGCTTCCACGATGAGATTCTAGGCACCAGAGTGTTGAATGTCCCAGCTCTGCCTTGCAACCTGTCTTGTCCTTTCTCCACCAGACCACAGGCCACCTCTTTGAGAACTGCAACCGTCACAGCCAGGAAACCATTTCAATGTCCAGTAAAAGGGGAAAAGTTTAAGCGACCCATGGAATATCCCCTCTGTGGATTATATCTAATTATTAAATTAAAAGTGATGTTTGCCAAGAGTTCATAAATGCACAGGGAAATGCTTCTGTTACCCTGTGAAGTGAAAAAAGTCGGATATAAAACTGGATATGCGGCACAGTTTCAGCTCTGTGGTTTGCTGAGTCGACTGGCTTCACTCTGACCCTCGGATGGATGCATGACCTACCCCTTCACACATCCTGGGAGGCCTGATGTCTTCTCTGATCGCTGTGACAGACGGTCTTTGCCCTCCTCACATGAGCTCCCCTCCTTTGGCTGCTCACTGAGAAAACAGAAGCCATCAGGCACTCTCTCACCTTCCCGACAGACCCACCTGCATCTCACCCGTCTCTTCCGGCTTCCCTCCAGGACAACGGAGGAAGGGCCCCTGCTGCTTTCGAAAGCCAGTCCCCTGGGCCTCCCTGGCTCTGTCGCTCTCCGCTTCTCCTGCCTGGCTTCACTCGGCCTCACCCATCTCTCACTTGCCCCCCTCGACACAACCGTCCCCTCCACGACTGCTCCATCCTCTTCTCCCTACACTCCACCTCTACCTCTTCTTCACTCTTCAACCCCCTGCCTTTGGCATCTGTCTACCGCGCCTGCTCTTGCAAGGTCCCCAGCAGCTTCCATGTCGCCCTAGAAAGGGGACACTGCTCTCGTATTCCTACAGCTCCTATGCCACTTGACAGAGCGATTCTCCCTGACAACACGCTGTCTTCATTTCCCTCCTCCCTCATCGGCCACCCCCTCTCTGTCTTTTTTTTTTTTTTTTTTTTTTTGTGGTACGCGGGCCTCTCACTGTTGTGGCCTCTCCCGTTGCGGAGCACAGGCTCCGGACGCACAGGCTCAGCGGCCACGGCTCACGGGCCCAGCCGCTCCACGGCACGTGGGATCTTCCCGGACCGGGGCACGAACCCGTGTCCCCTGCATCGGCAGGCAGATTCTCAACCACTGCGCCACCAGGGAAGCCCCCCTCTCTGTCTTTTGTGGCTGGCTTCTCCTCTCTTAACCACTTTCTAGGACTAGGACCAGGAATTCTCCTTTTTTTTTTTTTTTTTTCCAATTTTCTACTTTATGAAAGAAATAATATATGTATACAGTTTTATTTAATAAGATTCAAACAATTCATGATAGATGTTTTGGGAGCAATTATTGAAGCCCCTCTTCATCTGTCCTCTCCCAATCTTATCCACTCCTGGAGGTAACAACTATCAATCTTTTTTTAAAAATTTTTTAAATTTTATTTTATTTTTTATTTTTTAAATTGAAGTATACTTGATTACAACATTATATAAGTTACAGGTGTACAGAATAGTGATTCACAATTTTTAAAGGTTATACTCCATTTATAGTTTTTATAAAATATTGGCTATAGTCCCTGTATTGTACAATATATCCTTGTAGCTTATTTTATACAGAATAGTTTGTACCTCATACTCCCCTACCCCTATGTTACCCCTCCCTCCTTCCCTCTCCCCACTGGTAACCACTAGTTTGTATCTGTGATAGAACCAGGAATTCTTTATTTTATTTATTTTCAATATTTTATTTTATTTTTTGATACAGCAGGCTCTTATTAGTTATCTATTTTATACATATTAGTGTATACATGTCAATCCCAATCTCCCAATTCATCCCACTACCATCCCCCGCCTGCTTTCCCCCCTTGGTGTCCATACATTTGTTCTCTACATCTGTGTCTCTATTTCTGCCTTGCAAACTGGTTCATCTGTACCATTTTTCTAGATCCCACATATATGTGTTAATATACTATATTTGTTTTTCTCTTTCTGACTTACTTCACTCTGTATGACAGGCTCTAGGTCCATCCATGTGTCTACAAATGACCCAATTTTGTAGAACCAGGAATTCTTAACTTCCTGGTTTTTCTTCTCTCTCTGTAGACGCTCTCTCTATGTGACCCTATCTGGTCTCATGGATTTAAATATTGTCTAAATGTGGATGACTCTTCATGACTCCAGACCAACTGCTACCCTGGGCTCCACACTCATAAGTCTCTTGCCTATATGACTTGGATGTCTCCACAGACATCTCAAATTGATGGGGTCCAGAAAGAACTCTCCATTTCTCCCTCTAAACCTGGTCTCTCTACCCCCGACCACATTTAAGCTGTTTTCCCTGTCTTGTTAAATGGCACCATCACTCATCCTGTAACGAAAGCCAGTAACCTGGGAGTTGAACTTGACTTCATTTCTCTGATCCCTCACCTCCAACCAAGGGTGTCTAACTCTTCAAAGCTCCAGAACAGATCTCAAAACTACCCCTCTTCTTCCCTCTCCACTGCCTCCACCCTCACCCAAGCCACCGTTACCTCTCAGAGGCTGGTTCAATAGGCCCTTTACCCATCTTCTAGCATCTTCTTGCCATCAGCTAGAGTGATCTATTTAAAACACAAATTAGATTACATCTCACCTCTGCTTACTCCAAAGTCCCCTGTGGCTTGTCACTGCATCAACAATAAAGCCCCGGGCTTCCCTGGTGGTGCAGTGGTTAAGAATCTGCCTGCCAATGCAGGGGACATGGGTTCAAGCCCTGGTCCAGGAAGATCCCACATGCCGCAGAGCAACTAAGCCCGTGTGCCACAACTACTGAGCCTGCGCTCTAGAGCCCACGAGCCACAACTGCTGAGCCCGCGTGCCACAACTACTGAAGCCCGCGCACCTAGAGCCCGTGCTCCGCAAGAGGAGAAGCCACTGCAGTGAGAAGCCCGGGTGCTGCAACGAAGAGTAGCCCCCGCTCACTGCAACTAGAGAAAGCCGCACAGCAACGAAGCCTCAATGCAGCCAAAAATAAACAAATAAATTAAATATATATATACATATAAAAGATATTTTAAAAACAAACAAACAAACAATCAATAAAGCCCTGCCCAGGGCTACTGTGGCTCCCACTGTCCAGTCCTGCTCTGTCTTGTCCTTCTTCTATCACCCATCAAGTGTTGGTCATTCTGACCTTCTTACTTCCTTGAACATCTATCAAGCCTGTTCCTCCTTCAGCCTTCGCCCTTGCTGTTCTCTCTGCCTGGAATTCTCTTATTCTGGCTCTTTGAATAACTCAGTTTAAATGTCACCTCCTAAAAGAGGCCTCCCTGACTACCCTATTTAAAGCAGGTTCTGGGACTTCCCTGGTGGCCCAGTGGTTAAGAATCCATGCTTCCACTGCAGAGGGCATGGGTTCAAACCCTGGTCAGGGAACTAAGATCCTTTCCACATGCCACGTTGTGCGGCCAAAAACAACAACAACAAAAGCAGGTTTCCCTACTAATTCTTCTAATTCTCCTTCAGCCAGTGGTTTGTATAAGGAACGTAACCTTTACTTTATTTTTTTAAAAATCACCTCCTCTTTGGAGCCTTCCAGGATTTACTCTCCATTCAGTTTCCATCACGTTGGTCAATTTAGGCACTTGAATGGGAGAACATAAACTGTTTTTCCATTGGGTGATCAGCATCTTAATTTTGTACAATCTGATATATAATTCTTACAATCATTTAACGCTTCATGCCTTCTGGAGTAGAGCTTTATATGGCACACACTGTGTGCCTGAGCTGGACACCACCCAACAGTGCAGCACAACAGGCTCTGATGGATGTTCCTGGGTTCCAATCAACCCCAGCCCTGCCACTTCCAAGCTGTATGACCTTGAACAAGCATTCCAGTTATCCATTGCTGCGTAACAAACTACCCCCTAAATTAGTGGCTTAGAACAACAATATTTTTCAGTGCGGGACAGCTCATTTCTGCTCCACTTGGCATCAGCTGGGGCAGCTCCAAGGCTGGGGGCTGAATCATATGAAAGTTCCTTCTCTCACATGTCCGGGACTTAGCGGGGACTGGAGCTGGAGTTGTTGGCTGGAGCACCTTCACGTGGCCTCTGCATGAGGCCTGGGTTTCCTCCCAACATGGTGGCTGCATCCCAAGGGAGAGTGGATTGAGAGAGAGAGAGACAGAGAGACAGAAACTGAGAGACACAGAGAAACAGGCAGAGAGAAATTGATCTGTAAGAGCTATATTGCCCTTTATGACCTAGCTTCACACTGTCTCTCCTGCCATTCTCTATTGGTTGAGGCAGTCACAAAAGTCTGCTCAGGTTCAAGGATAGGGAACATAGACCACGTCACTCAATGGAAGAGTGTCAATGCCACACTGTAAAAAAGAATAATTGGGATGAGCTATATATTGCTGAGCCTATCTTTGGAAAATATAATCAGCCACAAGAAGTTCCTACCCTTTCTGAGATCCTCTGCTGAAGTGTTGAGCACACATGAGTGCCCAGGGCTCAGGAAACCCCAGGTGGCCTGCCCACCTGCATGGAGTCAATTCTGGGCCCCTGGCTAGTCTTACTCCTTTCGCTGTTGCCCTGGTCTGACCTGAGTCCAGAGCCCCACCTGACCCAACCCCTGGGCCCCTCCCCACCAGGGCTTTGCTGCTCCCTGGGCTCTTATGGGGCTGCAATGTAGATTCATGGCTCCCCAAATCCGAAGACCTTCAAGGGTCTTCGGAAGGGCCATCAGCCCCCTGC
Organism: Kogia breviceps; assembly: GCF_026419965.1. Taxonomy (NCBI): domain Eukaryota; kingdom Metazoa; phylum Chordata; class Mammalia; order Artiodactyla; family Physeteridae; genus Kogia; species Kogia breviceps. Next base: position 22,189,653 of record NC_081323.1, read on the forward strand.
TCAGCCATGAGTGTTGGGACCCAGACAGGGTTTGTGGTAGAGCCAGGACTCGGGCCCAGGCCCACATGGGGAGATCCAGGCCACCGCTGGTGTGGCCATGGGTGTGTCAGGAGTGGCTGAGCAGCCTGCTCTATGTAGCACATCCCCTGCCAGGATTCCCACCATCCAACATCTCCAAGCCCACATTCTGCATAGATGGAGAAACTGAAGTTCAGAGAGGGCAAACAGTTTCTGAGAGCCACACAGCATCTCGCTGTGCCAGGCCAGAACCAGTCTACAAGAAACGGGGACATCAGAGCTAGAAGGACCCTGTGATCTGTTACATCAGACTAAACCAAGTGGCATCTTCTGAGGCCCGGGAAGCAGGAGGGCTTACCTGGCCCTTGCCCCTGTGAAATGCCATGCCACCCTGTTTGTGGTGAGTCTTTTGTGGCTCATCTCCTCCCTTTACTGTGTGCTCCATGAGGTCAGGAACTCACCATTGACAAGTCCACCACTGTGTCCCTCAGGGTCCCGCCTGGTGCCTGTGGACTGGGTGAGTGGACAGTCAGTGGGGGCAGGGGAGCAGGTGCCTTGCCAGGATCGGGGTGGAAATGCCCCTGAAGAAGTGTTTGCAGAGAACCTGCTGAGTGGCCCTGCTCCTTACCTGGCTCCGTGGGGGGCACCCAGAGGAAGGATCCGAGGATAGAGGGGGCACTTACACACCTAGACACACCTAGATGGGGATGAAGCCGTGCCTTACCGGGAGAGGGCATACCCCAGGAGCATATTCACCGCTGCGGGGCAGGTGGCACAGAAACAGAGTGGACCTGGGCCAGCTGTGTGTCAAGGGCAGGAGGAGGTGAAGCAACAGGTTTGGGGGAAGAGGAAGAGGAGGGAAAGAGAGAAATGGAAAAGGAAGGAGGAAAGGAGGAGAAGGAGGAGGAAAAGGAAAGGAAGGGGAATAGTCTAGGGAGGAAGAAGAGGCTGCAGACCGGTAAACACCAGCCTTGCCCCCCACGCCCGCCAGGGGGTGCTACCCTGAGAGTGAGCGCCTGCCCGCTGGGCAGCCAAAGGACTTCAAGTGGCTCTGCCCAACAGCGGCTCGGTGGCGAGGAGCGGGGGCGGGGAAGGCGTGACAGACACTAGGGAAAATCAACAGCACAGGAGCACAGTTCTGGAAGGAAAGAAACGACACCCACCAGAGCCGGGGCTCCGGGGTTAGCCGGAGTTGATCCTGTGGGGGACGTGTGGGGATCAGGGCAACCGTGTCCAGCTCGGACCAGCCCCCACGGTAGCCAAAACCTATTCCCAAAGCATCCGCTGGTCTGACTCCTGAGAACGGGTCGCCTCCATTTTAGCCCTGCAGAACCCGAGACCGGGGTCAGGGGAGGAGGAAGTAATGCCTGGGATCACAAGCCGCTCACGGCGTGCAGAGCCGGGCATGCACCCAGGGCCCGACGCTCCCCACGACTGTGAGAGGGAAGCCAAGCCAGAAGATGCAGATCACGCCCTGGAGGCGCGAGGTCTGGCTTCCATCCCGGCTCTGCCGCTAACCGTGGGCTGATCGCCTGTCTTCCCTTGGCTTCAGTTTACCCATCTGTACATTGGGATAATCGGTCTTACTCTGCGAGGTCCAGGGGGGCGGAGTTCGCGCACGCTCTGCACAGCCTCGAGGGGCGAGGTGCTCGGCGTGTATATGGATGCTGGCTCCCGCGATCTGAGGTCCACCCGGCCTCTACCTAGGAGTCCCCCCTCTCGCCGCTCGCGCGACCCCTGCGCGGACGAGGGGAGCAGGGGCACCTCCGCGGGGTGCGTTCCCCAGGCCAGCAGGGGAGGGGGCGGCGGCGGAGTGGTGGGGAAGGGAGCCCGGGCCACGGCAGCCCCGGCCCGCCTGACCCTCGAGGGGGTCGCTGTTGCTTCGCAGATCCCTCCCTCGCTCGCTGCCTGTGTTCCTCCCTGCCGCTCCCGCCGCGTCCGCCTTTTGTTCGCGGAGCCGCGCGCCCCCGAGCCGAGGCGGCGGGGCGGGGAGCTGGCGGGGCTGCGCGGGGGGCGGGCCGCGCCGGGCGGAGCCGGGGCCCGGGCCGCAGCCGGACTCGGAGCCCGAGAGAGCGATCGCCGTGCAGGCAGCCGGGGCCCGGGCGCTCTCCGGGGGCGCGGCGAGGCCGAAGGGGCGGGAGCCGGGCGGAGCCGGAGCCGGAGCCGGGGCGCCTGGAGGCGATCGGGCCGCTCTCTCCGAGCCCAGGGCAGCGGAGAGACCGTGCGGCGGGGGTCGGGGCCGGAGCGCAGCCGGGGGGCTGAGGTGGGCCGAGAGGAGCCGCGGCCCCAGCGGCCGGAGGGGCGCCAGGAGCCTCCCACGGGGCGCGGAGGCCGGGCGGGCCCGGGCCATGCGCGCCGCTCGCTGAGGCCGAGGGAGGCCGCGATGGAGGTGCAGGCGGGGGAGTCCCCGGCTCGGGGCTGCGGCCCCCCGCCCGCCCCCGCTCCGGAGAGGAAGAAGAGCCACCGCGCGCCGTCGCCGGCCCGGCCCAAGGACGTGGCCGGCTGGTCGCTGGCCAAGGGCCGCCGCGGCCCAGGCCCGGGCGCAGCCGCCTGCAGCGCCGCGTCCTCGGCGCGGCCAGACAAGAAGGGGCGTGCGGTGGCGTCCGGGGCGCGGGGCTCAGGGACCCGGGTGGCCGGTGTCCGTACTGGGGTCCGCGCCAAGGGCCGTCCGCGCCCGGGGACCGGGCCGCGACCGCCACCACCGCCGCCCAGCCTCACCGACAGCAGCTCGGAGGTGTCGGACTGCGCGTCGGAGGAGGCGCGCCTGCTGGGCCTGGAGCTGGCGCTGAGCAGCGACGCTGAGTCGGCGGCCGGGGGCCCGTGTGGGGCCCGCACCGGGCAGCCGTCCCAGCCCCCGCCGTCCGCACAACAGCCTCCGCGGCCCCCCGCCTCCCCCGAGGAGCCGTCGGTGGCCGCGTCGTCGGTGGGGAGCAGCCGCCTGCCACTCAGTGCCTCACTCGCCTTCTCCGACCTCACTGAGGAGATGCTGGACTGCGGGCCCGGCGGCTTCGTGCGAGAGCTGGAGGAGCTGCGCTCAGAAAACGACTATCTCAAGGTGAGGGCGCTGGTGCTGGAAAGGGAGGCCTCGGGGAGGCGCGGGTGTGAGCCCCACCGACCTGAGGCACCAGCCGGTCCGCTGTCCCACCGCACGAGCTGGGAAAGGGGCCTAAACCCTCAGGAGCTCCTTCACATCCCGCTTCCCCTTGTATCTGGGACACCTTCTCCTGAGGAAGGAACCTGGAAGAGGAGACCGCCCAGAGGACCCTGATTTGGGAAGGGGGGCTTGAGAAAAGTACTTTGGAGGATGCCTAGATGGGGTACTTGGGATGGGGGTGGGTACTCAGTGAGGGGCTGGACCTCTGATTCAGCTGCTCAGAGCCCCCACACCCAAGCCAGAGGCCAGGCCTTTGGCGGCTCTCCTTTCTGGGACAGGCACTGGTGTGCGGTGCTGCCAGGGAGACCTGTGGCCATCCCCTGCCAAGGAGAGGCCAGAACACCATCCTGAGTCTTTACCCAGGGCTTTCCTGGCTCAGGCCTGTCCCTGCCTGCCTTTCAGGGCGGGTCCGGTTTGAAAGCATTGACATCTGGGAACATCCCCTTGGCTAGAGTCCGACTTCCGCCCTAACGGTCCCACAGCCTGGGAGGATGATGTCGTGGGAGAATCGGTTCAGAGGCAGCTTCCTAAATCCCAGGGTATTGTCTTCTGCCCAGTTTGGGACAGGCCCTGTACACACAGCAGCTGCACTGGTGCCCCACGGCAGTGCCCATCTCCTTCCCATGTTCCCAGTGAGAGAAGGGAAACTGACATCTGAAAGGGGCCTTTCCTCTGGCGGGGGCGGTGGCGACCTGAGAGTTTCCCTGGGAGAGCAGGCTTGGCCTTCATGCTTTCAGGGGACATAAGCACCTGCTGGGTGCAGGCCAGGCTCTGTCTGCCCACTGCCTGGCACCGAGGCAGCTTTGGGGACAGCCCAGCCCTGTGTGTCGATGTTGGCCTGGGAAGCTTTGTGGGTTCTGCCGCCACTGGCGGGGCATGGTTTGGAAGAGGCTGAAATGTCCCTACTCTTATTAGTTGATGTCCTGGCACAATACCCAGAGCACCCCTGGCCAAGAGCCACCGAGTTCACGGCACTCTGCTAATTTATGTCTGCCCAGCAACACTTAGCTTTGCATTGTAGCTCTTCTGGCCAAAAGGGTTTCTCTCTCATTAGAGTTTGTAAGGTCTTACTTAACTGTGTCTCCCCCTCCCTATTTTCCCCAGCATCTGTTATCCAGCGTATGTTTAGTGACTGTTGTAGAATAGAAGGACAGGGTCTGTCTGAATCAGAATAATCTACCCCTTTAGCCTCTAACCTTTCCTCAGGCCAGGGCTTAGTTTACTCATCTGTTAATTGGGAGGGTAAGCCTTCCCAAAGACCCCATTCGCGGTTGACAATCAAGGGTTCAGTCAGCTCCTATAGTATTCAAAAGCCAGTGGTGAGAAGAAGACAAGTGGAGGGTGGGTAAGAGGAGGGAGACAAGCTAGAAGGAGGCCTGGCCCTGCCCAGTTGGTGCTCTGAGCTGCTTCCAGTACTTCTTGCCTGAGCTGCACTAAACTCGGACCCCGAGCTCCTCACTCCTGCCTCCTGGCCCCAACTGCTCCCCCTGGCAAGGGAAGATGGGGCATAGAGCTTTGCTGTAGGGTCTCACACACCCAACCCTGTGGGCTCCTGTTCATTCCAGGAAGTCAGCAGGCAGAGCTCTGGAGTCCCTATGAGCCACCCATGACTGTTAAGATGGAAAATAGTTCCAGAAGGCTGGGGATTGAGCCTAAGGTCTCACAGGGGCCAGGGCCAGGCTGGGGACCTCCCACTGCCTGGGTCAGGCTCCAGCCTCAATTTCCCCCATTCATGCAGTGTTTCTGGCTTCACGTGCAGGCCTTAGGCCACTGTTAGATCTGGGGTCTGTGCCTTCCTGGCTGTGTGATCTTGGACCAGTTACTTAATGTCTCTGGACCTCAGTTTCCTTGTTGTATAAAGGGACATCACACATCTTCCAGCCTTAAGGGTTAAATGAGTTATGTGTGCAAACACCACTAGAGCGCCTGGCATGTAGCGAGCCTCAGATGAGGGTAATTTCGATCACTGCTGTTCTCAAGTGGTATGTGACACATTTCCGTGGGCGCTTATCATGTTCTCTTGTGGACTCCGTGGGGGCAGAATAGATCCTCCTCCCCACCTGAAGCAGTCCCGGCCCCTCGTTCATTCATTCACCAGCTACTTATTTAAGGCCTACTGTGTACCAGACACTAGTGCAGATCTGAGGATACGGCCATGGGCGAGGACAAAGTGTCTGTTTTCATGGAGCTGTTCGTCTAGTGGGGGAGACTGGGATTAAACAATAGTCATACACTACGTCACAGTGCGGATCGTGATAAGGGTGGGGAGGGACACAGTGTGCCGAGAGCACATGAAGCTGGGGCTGGGGGTGCTCAGGGAGGCCAGGGGCTGAAGGATGAGATGGAGCCAGCTGAATAAGGAGCTGGAGTAAGACCATTCCAGGCCGAGGGAAGTAGGAAAAAGCTCGTGGATTTCGAGGCTCAGTGCCAAGGCTGAAGAGAGGAAGGAGATTGGATGGAGAGGTGAGCAGGACCAGACTGTGCGGTTACCACTGTGTGTACATGAGTCAGTCCCTGAACTTCTCTCCAGCTGCCAGCCTCACAGAGGCAAGATGAAAATCTAGAGGCCATGGATGTGGGCCATAGATGTAGAGGCTATTGCAGGAGGTGTTGTTTTGTTCATTCTACAGATGGGTAAACTGTGGCCACAGCAGGGAGGGGACTTGTTCCAGGTCCCAGAGCCAGTTCTCCAGGCAGCCAGGCTTGGAGTAAGAGTACCTTGTACTCTGGACGTGTTTCCTTCCCCTCTGGGCCACTTTGCTTCTAAGATGCAGGATCTGAGTTACCAGGAGAAGGACTTCAGATCCCCAGTGCTTTCCCAGGAGGCCTCGTGCTGCCTTGGGTTGAGTCCCCCTGAGTCCTGTGGGGCCCTGCTCGAGCTCACCTCCCAGCTGGTGGGCAGCACTGGGAACCATCAACTGGGGAAGACCCTGCGGGTGACGGCGGATCTCCTGTGGCATGAGGCTTACTCTGGAGCCCGAGTGGAAAGAGTGGAAATGGGGCAGCTCTCTCTCAGTGAGACGATAGAAGGAGCTGCTACTGAGAAAGGAGTGAGCTTGCTGTCCGTTGAGTTATTCAGCGTTATTCAGCCTTGCATGTTGGATAAAGACATGGGGTTTGTGGAAAGCAGCTGGTCAACGGCACAAAATGTGGTGGTTGTGATTACTTGAGGAGGATATTTATGTGGAGGCTGTAGTTGAGTTGCCTGACCTCAGCCAAGGAAGTCTGAAGGTTATTAACTTTTAAGGTTCCAGGATTCTAAGAGACAGCTTTGGCTGCAGGGCAGACACATGGACTGTTTGACCTTCAAAACCCTGGTGGTCTGAAGTCTATCTCCCCATCACCACTAACTGTTGTTCATGCACCTTTTGAGGACATGCTGGGAACCCACCTGGTGTGGATGGAAGAATCTGAGCGTTGGAACCCAAAGACCTGATCTAGAGACCTGACTCTGCCATTTACTGTGTGGCCATGAGCAAGTCACTTGGCCTCTCTGAGCCCCCCCCCCCCTTTTTTTTTCATCTATAAAATGAAGATCATGGAACCTGCCTGGGCCACTTCATAGGATTGTTTTCAGGAATCAGGGAGGTGTGAATAGATAAGAAGACATTTTGCAAGCCGTGAAATCCCACATCTTTTAGGGAATTGTTATTATTGTTAGCCAATGAACAGATAGGATGTCAAAGCCTTCATTCTTGAGGGAGCTGGGAAAAGCCAGCAGGGTGGATCCCACTAGCTTTAGGATGTTGCTAAATCAGGAGCTGCTCGGAGGAGGACAGGAAGGAGTGATCACATTCCATGCTGTGTGGGCTTCATGAAGCAAGGCCTCCCCACCTCCTTGGAGGTTCTACATGTGAGTGTTTGAAGTGTAGCCAATCTAGATGTCAGCCAGAAGGGCCCAGAGGAAGCATCTAATTCCCCTCCAGTTCCCATTGTACAGTTGGGTAAATGGAGGCTCCTGCACGCAGCCAGGATTCCAAACCTGGTTGGTCTAACCCTGGGTCCTGTTCTTTCTACAGTCTGACTGGAACGTGAGCTTGCGGTTGCTAACAGCGTGTCTAGTCTGGGACATAGGTTGTTGAGAGGAATTCTGTTGTGTGCAGGGCTCCAGGCTAAGACTTGTTGGGAGCAAGTAGAGAATGACATCTGCTGGGGCCGAGAACCTGGAGCCTGCAGGCGGTGTGTGGGGGACATGTGCCTGCGTGTGTGTACATGAATGTGTACCCTGCACCAGTAGAAAGTGTGATTGGGACCAGGGATCTGAGATCTTGGAGGAAGTGATGGGGGTTTGGATCGAGACTTAAGGGTTAGATAATGGTTAGGTTGGAATCCAGAGTGCTAGAATGTTAGAGCTGGCCTGGAGACCCCCGGACCACTGATCCCCGGCCTTCTGTGGTTCTTGCTCACAAATGCTATCAACTATTAGATCATTTCCAGTGTGCCAGGCTCTGGGTTAAGTAAGTCCTTTACTCATCACAGCAATCCTGTGTGGAGGGTTCTGATATCAGACCCGTTTGACAGATGAGAAAACCGAGAGGTTATGTAATGTGCCCGAGATTGCACAGCTGATATACTTGGGAAGCTCACTAGACAACCCCAAGGAGCTCCCTTCCCCAGTCTCTCTTCCACCCTCTGCCACGCAGGAGGCAGCTTGTGCCTCCAAGTTTCACGGAGCAGGGTTCTCACCTGGTTTTGCCCGTTATAAGCTTTGTGTCTCTGGGTGAGATTCTCAGTCTTTCAGAGTGTTTTTCCTTCTGAAAAATGGGAGATAAGCATGCCTGCCCCAGGGTCATGGGGACCCTTTTCCGAGTGACGATATAGATCTAGTGCACAGTAAATGTTAGTGCCTGTCCTGGTTGTCACCATTCCCATACCTGCTTCTCCAGGCATTCATTCATTCATTCATTCATTCATTCAACACATATTTTCCAAGTGCCTCCTGGGTACCAGGCCCTGTGCCAGGTGTCTGGGGCAGTAAGCCACAAGTTGTGAAGCTCTCAGTTCCTGGGAGCTGTAGGAGGAGGACTCCAGTATATCTGTCACTGTGGGAGGGAGAGGAGTGGTCACCATGGTCAGCAAAGCTCCAGGCTAGTCCCTGCCATGAGTCCCAGCCCTCCCTGTGGCAGCTGAGAGGTGGTCTGAAAGAAGCTGCTCTGAGAACTGGGTCTTTAAGAATCCTCAGCTGGTCGCCTGTCGTGGGGGGTGGGGGGCAGCTCCAGCGAGGTGGAGAATGAGATGCAGAAGGTGAGATGGATGCTGCTGAGGCCTAAGGGGGACCACAAAGCTACCAGGGCTCCCAGCATTCCTTACAGAGGGGTTTGGCCTGTGTCCCTGGGCACACTCTTTCTCGCACACACAAACACATGTACACATATTCACAGCACGTGCTCAGAGATCCACGACCACTCACACATGTCTCACATACACATCCAGGGACATGCTTGTGCTGTCTGTTTGCAGAAGCACACCTCCAGGCTTATTAGGGAGGATACCTGCTCAGGGAAGTACACAAACCCATGCAAGATACACCACCTCCTGTCTCATCACACCCGCAGTTATCTAACACACAACAGAGACTCACACCATCTAGGAGACTGCTGGCTCAGAAACACACCCTTACACACCCCCAGACACACTTGGCCATGTCCCAGAGATGGACACACCCTGGAGACACCCTCAGACATATCAGAAGCACACATGCATATGCGGGCGCACACACAAACCCACACAGAGTCATTACACACAGGTGCCCGCATCCGCGGAAATCCACAGATACGCCCCTGCCAAGCGGGCACAGACACAGCTCATCACCCAGCCACCCCCGCTGCCTCTTCCACAAAGAGAGCAAACAGCAGAGGTCCTTGCACACTCGGGGCTCACAGACACACACCCAAGCGACACACATGAGCAAGACATGTAGCCACGTACATAGAAGCAGGACACGAGCACAGAGCACTCAGATGTCAGGCCTATAGCATTTGCTAACAGGAGCCAAAGACCCACAGACCAGGTTACCCAGACACACACACACACACAAACTGGCTGTGACATTTCAGCTACACAGAAACACAGGAAATCCTGGCCCGTGTCTCCCTGGAGCTCATGTGTACAAACTACTGTTTTCAGCTCCTCCACGAGGCTTCCTTCCACTAGGCTGCTGGGAACAGTGAGGAGTGTGGCAGGGGCTTGACTTTGCAATCTTCTTGATCTGGGGGTCCTAGGAGCCTGTCTGGGCCTGAGTGGTATGTAGGCAGATAAGGGGCTGGCAGGTCACCAAGGTGGAGAAGATATACCAAAGGCCATCCTCAGGCCCCGGACACCCAGCACTTGGGCCTGGGCCCAATGAGCTGAGTGAAATGGAGCAATTGTCAGGCCTGCCAGCGCCCAGGGGCAACTCCCTTCTAATTTCCTTGGAATTTCCTGCTTGCCCTCATCTCCCGCCTCCTCCCCCTCCCCCTTTGCTGGGGACTGTGGAGGGCCATGCCACTGCCATCCCTAAAGGGTGCCTGATTCTGCCTGGGAAAAGGAGGCCAGGATAGAGAAGGTTGGAGGACATGTGGGCACTCAGAGGAGGGACCTGGAAGACTTCCTGGAGAAGGAGGCATTAGAGTTGAGGAGTTAGCCTTGAATGACTGCCTCTGTGTCCAGCTGCTGGGACCGTGCCTGGCACATCGTAGGGACTCAATAAATATTTGTTGCAGGGTTGAATGAAAGGCAGTGATCAGGGTCTGCAGGTGGGCTGCAGGCCGGCTGCAGGCTTAAAACAGAAGAGCTGGAGGGAGTTGCAGGGGGGCAGTGGTGAGGGAGAGGCTGGGAAGGGGAGTTGGGCCTGCTGGGGAGGGGCACTGAATGCCGAACTGAGCCGAGGCATTGTGAACACCTTGCTGGGAGGGGGCCATGTTGACCTATAGCAGAGCTAGGAGCTGCCTCCTTTCCATGTGTCAGTAGCACCGGACACAAGGCCCCAGGGCCTCTCGGGAGGGAGGTGGACAAATTCCACCTTTGGGATCAGGTCTGGGGCCAAACCTTGCTTTGTCACCTCCTCCCTATACATGAACCCCATGTGCAAGGCCCCCTCATCAAGCCTCAGTCTTCCTATCTGTAAAATGGGGACTTAATCCCTTTCTTGCAGAGCACTTGGGAGGATTAGTATTCAGGTATATGGCACATTCAGCACTGTCCTGGTCACAGAGGAAGGGAGGGACCCCCATGTCCTGTGTAGCCTCTGGGGCAGAGAGAGTTCCCTAGGGGAGGGGCTCGGCTAAGTTCTAAGCAGAGGCCTGATCAGCAGCCAAGGTTATTACTAAGGTCATTGCCCCGGGTGCCCCATAGGCGTGACCTCATCTGCAGTCACATTCTCTTCCTTCTGGTGCCAGAAGGAACTTGGAGCTGGGGTGGGGAAAGAGCTAGAGACTCTGGGGTGTTCTGGGCCAGGCTGGCCCTGGCATTCACTGGAGGCCCACAGGTCAGTGGATGGTGCTGCCTCCCTGAGGAATGGCAGGGAGTCAGAGAGGGTGGGGGCAGCAGGCCAGCCTTTCCCTTCTCTGGGGTCCAAGGTGGTGAAGAGCACTGTGGTCTAGAGCCGAGCCCACCTGGGCTTGAATCCTGGTTCTGCCTTTTCCTCTATGAGCTTTGCCTTTATAAGCCTCAGTCTCCTCATCTGTAAAATGGGGATGCTGATACTCCTTTGCTGATAGAGGGTTGCCTTTGAGGTCCCACATTCTAAGACTGGGGTGAATAATCTCCCATTGCCTGCACCGCAAAGAGAAGCTCGGGCTTCAATAGAAAAACTGTTTTGGGTCCTGTGGCTAGGCTGGACCAGTTAAACATCTTTCCCCTGGTTTTGCCCCAGTTCCACATGGGATCTTCTGGGTCAGTTGCATCAGCCTCTCCCCTCCATATCCCTCCTGGGCCCTGCCCAAATTCCTGGTGGCCTGTGTGGTCCTGCCTTTCTCAGCCTCACCTCACCCCTGCTCCACCCAAGTTCTGAGCGCTCCATGCATCCCAAGCCTCTATCCCTGCATTCTTCCCACTTCGGGGGCCTTTGTACTGTAGTTCCCTCCTGCTTCCCTTGGTTTCCTCCTCCACCTTCATGTGTTCAGCTTCAGTCCAGGCTTCTGTGTTAGACACATAGGGGCTTCCTTTAGGCTCCTTTGGGGCATTTACCTCTACAGTAATTAGATTATTGACTGGATAATTACAGGTTTCACTCCAGCCCCTCCCCCTGTGTGCTCCGCATGAGGACAGGGATCTTACCAGGGTGGGACTTAACCACTTCCTTTCACACAAGTATAAGTAAACTGAGGCTCAGAGAGGTTAAAGGGCTTGCCAAAGGTCACACAGCCTGCAAGTGGCAAGAGGCAGAAGGACTGGGGTCTCGTGATGCTCTTTGCTCAGAGATTTGGCTGTAGCCCAGAAGCCCTTTGGGGGATGTTTTAAACACATCCAGATCCAAAAGCTGCCTTCCTTCCTGTCAACAGAGAAAGGATAGGAGGGACACTGTCAGGTGTCCCCGCTGTGAGTGCCCCCCAGAGGCATCAGGGACTGCGGAGGTCTCCCTGCTCTGGCGGATGAGGCCTGGAATGGGACAGTGACAAGCCAGACCTGGCCTTGGTGGGCAGTCGTCTCCAGGCATCTCCTCCCTGCCCACACCTTCCACACACGCACACACACACACAGCTCCCCCCACCAGAGAGAGTGTCTGTGGTCTCATGCACAGGGCTGTGCCACATCTGGGAGGCTCACGCCTGATTGCCTTTGGAGCCTCCATCTTCCTGAGCCTCTGTTTGCTTATCTGTAAAATGGGCATAAAGTAATAGCACTTTCCTCAAAGGGACTGTCATTGAGATAACGGACATTCATTCAGAGCTCAGCCCGGTGTCTGGCACATGGTAAACCGTTGTAAATATTAGCTATTATGATTCTCACTATTGTCCCATTATAGAGAGTGTCTAGTCTAGTTTACTAGAGCTCAAATTGGACTCAAATCCTGGCTGTGCCATTGAACTGTGACCTTGAGTTGACCCTTCTGACCTCAGTTCCTCAGTGGGGTGGCTGGGGATACAGTGAGATAGTGTGTGCTACCTGGCACGTGCCTGGCACGGGGGGAGTGCTCAGCGAGCTCCGTGCCTGTTACTGTTTATTGCTATTGGAGAGGTAAATTCAGGACCCTGTCTTCCCTCATGACCCTGTGGGTAACTGGGACCGGGCAGCCTCCATGCCAGTGGGAGGGGGCATTGTGTAGCATGGCCATGCCTGGCTGGGGTCCTGTTCCTCCTTTTCCAGGACCTTTGACCCTGACTCCCCTAAAACTAGAGACCAGCCTCCAGGCAAGGAGACTAAGCTGGGAGGTAGGAGCCCAGGGTCCCTCCCTGCTTGACTCTGTTCAGTCCAGGGGACCCTGGGGCTGTCCCCAGTCCCTCTCTAGGCCTCAGTGTCCCTGCTTGTGAAGGCCTGGTGTCTCTGGGTTCCCCTCCTCCTGCTGCTGCTCCCACAGTCTTGGCTTTTTTTTTTTTTTTTTTCGATACACGGGCCTATCACTGTTGTGGCCTCTCCCGTTGCAGAGCACAGGCTCCGGACGCACAGGCTCAGCGGCCATGGCTCACGGGCCCAGCCGCTCCGCGGCACGTGGGATCTTCCCGGACCGGGGCACGAACCTGTGTCCCCTGCATCAGCAGGTGGACTCCCAACCACTGCGCCACCAGGGAAGCCCCACAGTCTTGGCTTTTGAGCTGGGAGGGAAGTGGAGCTCTGCAGAGCCTTCTGCCCTCCTTGAGGTCCAAGTGTGAAGATCTCATCTGGAGCCTTGACAGACCCTGGAGGACAGGCAGAAGGGACAGCAGATGGCTTCCCTGGCCTCTCGGGGGGCTGGCATGCCGCCCTTGTGGCCACTGCTGCCCCAAACTGCAGGTCAGCCCTTCCGGGCTAGGGTGAGTGGCCCAGGCCAGAGCCAGGGTGGCAGATGGGCAGGCAGCCTGGGCTTTGGCCTGAGGGAGGGACCGTGGGGGGCAGGGTGGTGTGGGAGAAGGCGGGCCAGGCAGAGGCTCCCTCAGAGTGAAGATTCTGGGTCCCTTAGCTCAGCTGTCATTCTTCCTGGGTCTGTTGCCCATTGGTGGGTTGGGTCCCTAGAACCTGGGCAGGAGGTGATAAATTTAGGTAAGGTTTGAAATTGGGCAGGGACGCAGTTGGGCTGGGACCTGTGATACGCTCCTTGAAAGAAACACGGGGTTGAGATGGACACAGTGGGCTTAGAAGGGTCTGGAAGGCTTCTCTGAGGAGGTGGCATTTAAGTGGAGGCTTCAAGCAGGACGGGGAGCCGGTAGTGGGAGATGCAGGGGAGGGGAATCCAAGCAGAGGCTTAGAGGTAGGACAGGCAAGGTGTCTTCTGGCTGCTGGGAGAAGACCTGAGTGGCTAGAGTGTAACCAACAAGAGGAGGAATGCGGGGAGATGAAGATGGACAGGTAGGCAGGATCAGGCTTCTGTTTTGCTTTCAGGGCCGGTGATTTACATACTGTGAAGTGAGTTTTGACAAATGCACACAGCTCTGTTAACCACCACCACAATCAAGACAGAGAACCATCGACCTCCAAAATTCCCCCGTGCCCTTTTGTAGTCAGTTCTTCCCTCCTCCCCCAGCCCCTGGCAACCACTGATCTGTTTTCTGTCCCTATAATCTTGCCTGTTCCAGGGTGTCATGGAAATGGCTTAATACAGTACGTAGCCAACGGAGTCTGACTTCCTTCACTTAGTATAATGCATTTGGGCTCCGACCACGTGGTTGTGGGTATTGGAATTTCCTTCCTTTTTATTGCTGAGTAGTGTTCCATTATATGGATGTACCACCATTTAGCCATTCACCAGTTGAGGGACATTTAGGTTGTTTACAGATTTTGGCGATCGTTGGAGGTGTTTTTTTTTTTTTTTTTGTGGTATGTGGGCCTCTCACTGTTGTGGCCTCTCCCGTTGCGGAGCACAGGCTCCTGACGCGCAGGCTCAGAGGCCATGGCTCACGGGCCCAGCCGCTCCGTGGCATGTGAGATCCTCCCGGACCGGGGCACGAAACCGTGTCCCCTGCATCGGCAGGCGGACTCTCAACCACTGCGCCACCAGGAAAGCCCCCGTTGGAGGGTTTTAAACAGGAGAGTAACAGTTTACAAAAAATCACTCCATGTACTTAGTGAAGAACAGATTAGTGGGGAGCAGACTGACCGTCATGGGGACTAAATCCAGTGATTTGGTGATGAATCTGGCCCACCATAGATACTCACTAATTGTTCATACAAAATGGCTGTGCTGAGGTAGCCAGGGAGGCTTCTTGGTGGAGGTGGCATTTGAGGTGGAGCAGTGAGGAGGTGGGAGACAGATGCAGAATGGAGGGAGGCCCAGGCAGTGCAGAGTCCCCGTCAGAGCTGGGTGGGCTGAGACCCCGGCTCCCTGCTCCTGACCCAGCCTTAGTATCCCAGGGTTTCTAGAATGTGGTGTGCAGGGCCCAAATCAGAGTTCCCTGGGGACGCTGGGTGAACAGGCCCCTCCCAGGGTCCACCCTAGCCCTGTGGGGGCTGATTCTCTTGGGTGGGAGTTGGCCAGGGAACCTCTGCGCTGGAACAGTCTCTTCCTCGGTGGCTGGTAAGAGGCTGCCTCCTCGTGCCTTCAGGAGCCTCCTGTCCCCCTGGTTCCTTCCCTGTCCCCTGTGGGCCAGCTGGGAGCTGTTGCTGAGGCTCACTCACCCATTGTTGCTTGCTGTATTTCTGCAGAGGGGCTTCGTGTTTGGTCACTTTCACCTCCAGCTCCATGGGTCTGGAGACCTTCTCACCATCTACGTTTCCAGACCAATTCCATCAGACCCAGGCATCTGGAGTCACTGCAAGTGTTCCAGTAACCCCACATCTCACCCCCCACTTCTGTCCTCATTGTGCAGAGATTAATCATCTTATATTCCTGTAGGTTTCCTGCAGAAAGCATTCTTTCCTGGAACATCTTATTTTGTTTTGGCTGCACCGAAAGGCTTGCAGGAGCTTAGTTCCCCCACCTGGGGTCGAACCCGGGTCCAAGGCAGTGGAAGCACCGAGTCCTAACCACTGGACCGCCAGGGAATTCCCTGGAACATTTTATTTATTTATTTAAATTTTATTTTTCTTTATTTATTTTGGCTGCGTTAGGTCTTTGTTGCCACATGCGGGCTTTTCTCTAGTTGTGGTGAGCGGGGGCTACTCTTCGTTGCGCTGTGCGGGCTTCTCATTGTGGGGGCTTCTCGTTGCGGAGCATGGGCTCAGGTGTGCGGGCTTTAGTAGTTGTGGCTCTGGGGTTCAGTAGTTGTGGCTCGCAGGCTCTAGAGCTCAGGCTCAGTGGTTGTGGCACATGGGCTTCATTGCTCCACGGCATGTGGGATCTTCCCGGACCAGGGCTCGAACCCGTGTCCCCTGCATTGGCAGGCGGATTCTTAACCACTGCGCCACCAGGGAAGTCCCTCCTGGAACATTTTAAATGTGGCGTGAAAGCGGAGCTCTGCTTCTCCAGCTTTATGCCCTGATGGTGGAGAGCGGGGGTCTGGGGTGGCAACCCAGACCCCACAGATGAGGCGGCTCCAGAGGGCACACAGACTCCATCTTATTTTGTGCCATGTGCTGAGAGTAATTCTCAGAATAATGTTTTTAAATGTTTAAAACAAAATATAAAGGAAAGCAAGCATATTGAAATATAGTTGTCAAAGTATATTTTTAAATTATGATATAGTAATATGTGTGTTTATTAATTTATAAGGTCTGGAAACAGGTCTGTTAACTACTGTAATTTCAAAGTACAATTACAATATTTTGACATTTCTGCAACAACTGTTATGGGATATGAAAATATCTGTGGTTTCTTTTGGTGCCAAAGCTATAAGTACTGCTGATACAACTGTGGCTTGTCCAGAATAGAAGGAAATGTTAGTTTTTGGTTAGCATTAGTGAAAGTAAAGACGTGATTTTTTTTTTTTCCCTTCCCATCCAAGTTCATGGACTCCCTGCATTCTGGTGCAGATGAAAGAGCCTGAAGTCTGCAGCCCGAGTCCCGCTTGGAGGTGTCTCTGTGTGACCCTGGACACAGCCCACCTCCCCTGTGCTCCTCTGCGGTTCTTTGCCTCTAGAACAGAGATGGTGATTCCTGTCCTGCCTGTCCATGGGGCTTCTGTGAGGACCCGTGAGATGATTCTCATGGAATGTATTTGTAAACTGTGAAGCTCCGTGCTGCCATGCAATGCCACGCTATTATTAGCGGTAGTGTGAGCTCATGTTTGGCCCTCTGGCCCAGCGTGGACCAAAAGACTCTTCCTGGCCAATTCCCTCAGGATTCCTGGGAACCAATCCATTTCGGGGAGCGGGTCTGCCCCTGAGGGGCTGATTCCTGCAGGCTGACCTCATGGGTCATTAGGGGATGTGAGGGAGGATGGACAGAGGTGTACTTGTGGGCAGGGAGTGGGTGGGTGAGCTGAGGTTCGAGAGACCCTGCCCATCCTCCTGAGGTGGCATGGGGGTCTGAGGCCAGCCCTGGAGCAGCCTAGGCTCTCCCTGACTCTTTGCAGCTGACCTGGGGCTGGGATCAGGAGGGCCTGCCCTCTCTGGGCTGTGAGAGAGGCTGGGCAGGGCAGAAGTCATACTCCTTTCATTCATTCATCTACCCACCCATAGACAGTGATGGGTGCCTGCTCCATCCCATGTCCTGTCCTGTGCTGGGGACCAGACACGAGTCAGACCCAGCACCTGCCGTCCCCTCCAGCTCTTGGGGAAGATAGACTTGAAGACGAGCAAATGTGACCTAAAATTGTTAGCACAAGAAGAATGGAGTTCAGAGGGTGGGGTTTGAATCAGACTGGGGGAGGAGGGAATACTCTGGAAGGATGAGAAAGTTAGCAGTTAGCCTGGCAAAGGCTCTCTAGCAGAGGGAATAGCCCAAGCAACCCTGAGAGGAGAACACACAGTTAAGATGCACTGGCCCAGGGTTACAGGGCTTGTTTGGATTCCAACTCCACTGCGCCTTTGCTTGAGTGGCTCTGGGAAACTTCTGAGCCTCAGTTTCCTCATCTGCAAAGTGGGAACATTTTCCCTACCTACCTCACAGAGCTGGTAAGGGGTCTAACTATTGTGCACGTACTGTGCTTGGACTGGGCCTGGTAATTAGTGAGCTTCCCGATAGGTGGTGGCTATTTCTTCGTCGTGGTGTGCCTGGACATGGAGGGCAGAGGCAAGACAGAAGTGGGGAGGAGACCCGGGGTGGGTGGGTGGGGGATGGGAGAGGTGTGTGCTCAGATTCCAGGGTAAGAAGCTTGGACCTAACGCAGAGACCAGTGAGAACTAGTGGAGGAGATAGAAAGCTATCTGCTTTTTTTTTTTCCCAAGTTTTTTCCAATAAACAGGTATTACCTCTATAATCAGAGCAAAATAAACATTGTCTGTAAAGGGAAAGGCTGACTACCGTGGCAGCAGCGTGGGTGCCCGATCTGTCCCCCGTCCTCCCCGCTCCACTCCCCGTTCTCGGTCCAGGTTAAATAATCAGGTTAAGCTTCAAGGGGAGGAGAGGTTACCTTGCAGGAGCGGCCGGAGAGGATGGGTTTGGAGGCCTGGCAGGCTGTGCCTGATCTGATCGCCTTTGCTCAGCTTCTTTTGTCCGGACTTTCTGACCTGGGGGTGGGGGTGGGGGTGGCGGTTTGAGAATGGGAGGCCCCTGGGCTCTGAGGTGGGCACTGCTGGGCAGTGTGGCTTCTTCCTGTCTGCAGTGGGGGATAAAGTCTGGGTTTCCCCACCGACGTTGGGGGGGGGTCTCTGACAACCTTGTGTAGCCACTGGGCTGGCTTAGTTCAGTGGTGTTGGCCCCCTCTCTCCGCATTTCCCTGTGGCTGGGGTGAGAGGCTCAGTGGACCCTGAGCTTTCTTTTTTTTTTTAAGGAGGAAACTTTTTTTTTAAATTAATTAATTAAAAATAAAATTTTGGCTGCGTTTGGTCTTTGGTGCTGCGCACGGGCTCATCTCTAGTTGCGCCGAGCGGAGGCTACTCTTCATGGCGGTGTGCGGGCTTCTCACTGCGGTGGCTTCTCTTGTTGCGGAGCACGGGCTCTAGGCGCGCGGACTTCAGCAGTTGTGGCACACGGGCTTCAGTAGTTGTGGCTTGAGGGCTCTAGAGCACAGACTGGGTAGTTATGGCACGAGGGCTTAGTTGCTCCGTGGCATGTGGGATCTTCCCGGACCAGGGCTTGAACCCATGTCCCCTGCATTGGCAGGTGGATTCTTAGCCATTGCGCCACCAGGGAAGCCCCACTGAGCTGTCTTTGAAGGGAAGCCTGAGCTCCCCACCCACTACCCACCAGCGATTCCCTACCAGCTTCCTCGGTTGGATCAGACAGTCCCTGGATGAAGTCCTGGGAGACTGGGAGGCTCTGTGAGGTCCAAGAACCTCTGGAGGGAAGCAGAGTCCTACCCTCAGCCCCCTCCCCATGTCTCAGCAGCCCCTTTCCCAGCCCCCACCTCAGACCCTAAAAGCTCAGCTTCTGCTGCACACATCTCAGCAGACCCAGCAGTGCGGGCCACAATTCAGCCTTTGTGGACTCACCCTCTCACGTGGATGGTGCCAGGAGGGGCTGACTGCATTCTGCCTGCAGCTGGGACAAGCCCCCGAGGGGCCTGGGCCCCCCTTGGCCACCACGGAGAGATGGAGCTGGCATGAATGCAACATCCTTCATTTGCAGAAATGCACTGTGGTGAAGGGCAGGCCTGGAGAGACAGCTGCTCATGTGAGAAAGGTCATTCATTCATTCACTTCTTCAATAGATGCTTATTGAGACCCTGCTCTGTGCCAGTCTCTGGGCTGAGGACTTGTGTGCTGAGACACGTGACTCTTGCCCATTTAAGGAAAGAGACCGGAAGGAAGGGACTTCCCTGGTGGTGCAATGGTTAAGAATCTGCCTGCCAATGCAGGGGACACGGGTTCGAGCCCTGGTCTGGGAAGATCCCACACGCCATGGAACAACTAAGCCCGTGTGCCACAACTACTGAGCCTGAGCTCTAGAGCCTGTGAGCCACAACTACTTAAGCCTGTGTGCCTAGAGCCCGTGCTCCGAAACAAGAGAAGCCACCGCAGTGTGAAGCCCTTGCACCGCAACGAAGAGTAGCCCCCGCTCTCCACAACTAGAGAAAGCCTGCGTGCAATAGCGAAGACCCAATGCAGCCAAAAAATAAATTAACAACAACAAAAAAAAAAAGACTGGAAGGAAACACACTGCATTAGAGTCACTCGGGAGCCCCCATTTCCAGGGTTTCGGATTCAGTAGTTCTCAGTCAGGGCGTGAGGATTTCTGACAAGTCCCCCTGCAGTGTTGCTAATGCTACTGGTCCAGGGACCACACTTTGAGAACCACTGTGATTCAAGACCAGGTGGAGGAATGATGAGTGGTTTATGTTTTCTGTTTTCAAAACTGTCTTTATGATCATCATTTACTTTTTTAAATAATTTTTTTATGATTAACATTTTTTAAAATTAATTAATTTATTTTTGGCTGCGTTGGGTCTTCATTGCTGCATGCAGGCTTTCTCTAGTTGCAGCGAGCAGGGGCTACTCTGTTGCGGTGCACAGGCTTCACATTTCAGTGGCTTCTCTTGTTGCGGAGCATGGGCTCCAGGTGCGCGGGCTTCAGTAGTTGTGGCACGTGGGCTCAGTAGTTGTGGCACACGGGCTCTAGAGCACAGGCTCAGTAGCTGTGGCGCACAGGCTTAGCTGCTCCGCAGCATGTGGGATCTTCTTAGACCAGGGCTCTAACCCGTGCCCCCTGCATTGGCAGGCAGATTCTTAACCACTGTGCCACCAGGGAAGTCCCGTCGTTTACTTTTATAAACAGAAAAATTAGTTTTTAAAAACAGTATTTATTTATTTGGCTGCATTGGGTCTTAGTTGCGGCATGCGGAATCTTTTTTGTTGCACACGTGGCTCTTCGTTGCGGTACATGGACTTCTCTCTAGTTGTGGCCCTCGGGGTCTAGAGTGCATGGCCTCAGTAGTTGCGGTGTGCGGGCTCTCTAATTGTGGCACACGGGCTTAATTGCCCTGCAGCGTGTGGAATCTTAGTTCCCCAACCAGGGATCGAACCCGCATCCCCTGCATTGGAAGGCGGCTTCTTAACCACTGGACCACCAGGGAAGTCCCGAAAAAATCAGTTATTTGAAAGTTAGAAAAATAAGTGGTCCCCAAAAATGACTCCAGTGCCCTGGCTGTGGTCCTGTGTTGTGGGATGTCACCTCCCGTGATCTAAATGTCATACATCTTTTAATGTAGCCCAGCGTCATTAGCTTGTGCATCCCCTGCACTTCCCTTTGGCTCACCCTGCACTTTGGGTCCGCTCCGACCCCCAAATCCTCCCTGTCAACATGTTCTGTAAATAGTATGGTGAGGATTTGAACGCAGGCCCATCTGGAGGCTGGTTTAGCTTGGATTTAGCCAACTGGCCCACACTTCCTGAGTGCTGTTTCCTTTATGCTTCCTTAATCTTGCCAGCTGAAATGCGTGTGGACCCCTCACTTCCTCATTTCTTTAGCTGGTGTGATCATTGACTGTTTCACTTCCTCCTTCTCTGCTTTGAGTTCTGTCTGCTTGACATGGGGGGGAGGCTGAGTCTGTGTATATATTGGGGTAGAGTTGGGGTTCCTGATGAGGGGACCATTCATCTGCAGCTTGATGCAGGCAGAATCATTCACTATGTGGGGTGCTGCTGAACCCACCCTCCCCCAACTAGGAGCGAGGCTGTGGTGCCAGGTGGGAATCAAACCCTTCAATTGCTGGTGGGAATGGGACAGTATCTGTTGTGGTTGAGAGAAGCAGGTACCCTGTCATCCCCTCTGTCTTCCTTTCCTGTGTTCAGAACCATTTGAGAAATAGTCCCAGGAGTAACTGGGTACAGATGGATATCAAAACCTCCATGGGGCTTCCCTGGTGGCGCAGTGGTTGAGAGTCCGCCTGTCGATTCAGGGGACACGGGTTCGTGCCCCGGTCCGGGAAGATCCCACATGCTGCGGAGCGGCTGGGCCCGTGAGCCATGGCCGCTGAGCCTGCGCGTCCGGAGCCTGTGCTCTGCAATGGGAGAGGCCACAGCAGTGAGAGGCCCACATACCGCAAAAAAAATAAAAAAATAAAAAAAAAATAAATAAAAATCTCCATGAACTTTCATACTAAGAATCAGCCTGAAGGTGCCACTTCCTAACCCTGAATTAAACCAACCCATCCAGTCTCAGGGGTGCTGGGAACCCCAGGCCATTCCCCCGTAGGGAGCCACCCATTTTCTTTGGGGAAAGGGAGGCTCAGAGGGCTGGTGAACCCAGCTCTCCAGATTGTGGTCCCTCTCCAGGGCCTGCACAGTGGTTTGTTGGTTTGTTTGTTTGCTTCTTGGACCCACCCCGCTTTCCCATCAGCACCATTTCTAGGTGCTTTCTGTGAGTCCTCTGGGATGCCTTTGGCAGGTCATTCATCTCCTGTGACTCGGTTTCTCTTTTTAGTGTACAATCTTATTTAATCCGTTCAATCACACTAAGGGCAGATATTATTATTTCCATTTGTGACTCAGCTTTCACATCTGCTGTTAGACATAGTAATCATCCATTTCTTCTCCTGGGTCTCCCCACTCATCCCCCTACACTTTGTGTCTAATGATTGTTTCACGTTGGTATGTCTTTTTGTGATTGTTTACCTAACAAGACATGCCTTCATGCACTTAGTATTTGTGGGGAGCCTGCAGGATGCTGGGCCCTGTGCTGGGTGTGGGGCATACAGCGGGGAGTGAGGAAGACGTGGGGAGGCCCCCCCAGGCACTCACGGTCTCTCTGGGAGACAAACTCATAAATGAAGAATTGCTGATATACCCATGATGACAAAGGGGAAGTGAAGGACATCTGGGAGTTGATGACAGAGCTGGTCAGGAGCTGCCCTGAGGAAGTGAGGTCATCCCCCTCAACCCCCTCCACCTAAAACCCAGACTCAGATTCTTTACTCCACCCTTCAAGGCCCTGGATGGCTGACGCCTGTCAGTTTCCCCAGCCTCCACTTACCCCTGTAGCTACCCTGGCTGCCTTGCTGTATCTTGACACACTGAGCTCTTTCCTGCCTCTGGGCCTTTGCACACACTGCTCCCTGCCTCTCTCTCTGCATGTCTGTTCCTTCTTGCCTCAGCTCAAATGTCCCTTTAAAGGCGGCCTCCCTGACCTTGTCCTCTAACATAGCACCTTCCCCCATTACTCTTTCATATTACCCAGGTGTTTTGGTTCTGTTTTTTTGGTTTTTTGTCTGCACAGCTCTTAACAGTATCTGAGGAGTTTTTTATCTTTCAGTTTACTGTGTCTTGCCAATGAGACTTGGGGCTCCATGCAGACAATACAGAAAGGGCCACGTTTGTCTTGGTTACCACTCTCCTTCCCCACCCCCTGCGCCTGCACAGAGCCTGGTACACAGTTGGTGCTCATAAATGCTTGTTGAATGAGCCTCTTCTGCTTCCCCAGTGTATTACTTTCCTATTGCTGCTATAATAAGTTACTGCGAATTTGACTTAAAACAATCCCAGATTATTATCTTATAATTCTGGAGGTCAGGAGTCTGAGCAAGGTGTTGTCAGGGCTCCATCCCTGTAAAGGCTCTGGGGAGAATCCATTCCCTTTCCTGCGTCTAGAGGCTGCCTGCATTCCCTGGTTCATGGCCCTTTCTCCATCTTCAACATACATCACCCCAACCTCTGCCACATCGCCTTCTCCCGCTCTGAGCCCCTTGCCTCCCTCTTATACGGATGATTGTAATTACACTGGGCCCACCCAGATAATCCAGCAAAATTTCCCAATCTCAAGATCCTTAACTTAATCACATTTGCAAAATCCCTTTGCCACGTAAGGTGACGTATTCACAGATTCTGGGAATTAGGACGTGGGCATCTTGGGGGGCCATTACGCAGTCTGCCACACCCAGGCCCCCCGAGGTGTGCCTAGGACAGCATCGAGTGCACCCTGCACTCAAGTACCCTGGCCACTGCCATAGGGCCCAGCGACCTGACCTCTCCTTCCCTCTGCAGGACGAGATTGAGGAGCTGCGGGCAGAGATGCTGGAGATGCGGGACGTCTATATGGAGGAGGATGTGTATCAGCTGCAGGAGCTGCGGCAGCAGCTGGACCAGGCCAGCAAGACCTGTCGCATCCTGCAGTACCGGCTGCGCAAGGCTGAGCGCCGCAGCCTCCGCGCTGCCCAGACTGGCCAGGTGGACGGCGAGCTCATCCGTGGCCTGGAGCAGGACGTCAAGGTAAGCCCAGGGCCCTCCCAACCCTCACAGGTGCCCTTGCTGGGGGGTAGGACCATGAGCCTGAGTGCCCAGGTCAGCTCCCTCCTCATGTGTCCTTGGGCAAGTTCCATCATCTCTTTGGGCCTCAGCATCCTCATCTGTAAAATGGGGATCCCTAGGAACTGATAGGCCATCTACCACGGTTGTCCCAAAGTGATATCGTAAGATGATACCTACTAACAGCAGCTGCTGTGTGAGTATGAGCCACGCATCTGGTGCTGGGCTCCAAGTTATCTGTGCATAGTTCCATGGAGGTTTCTTTCTTGTGCTGATGGAGAGTAGTGAAGGTCTGGAGTTGAATAAGCCTGGTTTAAATCTTGGCTCCAATATGCCCTAATTTTATGATTTTGAGCAAGTCACCTGTTTCAGTTTCCTCATCTGTAAAACACGTGTAACGGCAGCCCCTGCCTCACAGGGTTCTATGAGGATCAAATGAGATCAGGTAGGTAAGAGGTCACTCACTGTAGGCACTCGAAAAGGTTAGCTAATAGTAATTATTATTATTCTCATTTTCCGGATAAGGAAAGTGAGTCTCAGAGAAAGGAAGTACCTGTCCAAGTTCATGTAACCCTCCGTGTAGCTGGCAAAGTGCAGACTTATCAGCCTCCCATGCTTGCTGCCTGACCTTGCTGATCTTGGCCTCAGAGAGCAGGAAAGGGATGGCCTGGAGGCTGGCAGATGGGGCTTCCAGAAGAGAAGTCTGCCCTGCCTGCCTGTATGAGCCCTGGTCTGGGGGCTGAGAACTCCAGGGGACCTGGCCCGGCACCCTGCTCTCAGAACTCAGCCCAGTTTTATCCAGGGATGTAGGAGCTGGGGGTAGGGGCATGTGGCACAGCCTGGGGGCCTGTGGAGTCTTCCTGCAGGGGCGACCTCTGAGGTCAGGCCTGAGGGGGAAGAAGGAATGTTGAAGGAAGAGGGCCCCTGTAAGGGGAGGTGAAGAGTGAACACCAGATCCACACCGGCCTTTGCGTCTCCCATTGTCTTGCGTGTGCTGTGGGCACATCGATGTTGTAGGTCTGCTGTACAAGTGAGGAAACAGCTCAGAAAGGTTATATCTCCAAGGCCAAAGGGTACCTGTACCTGAGAAGGCAGCTCTTGGGATGAATTGTTATACAAATATTCAAATTCCAGGCACCAGATTGAGAGGGTGTGGGGTGAGGGAGAGCCCTGGAAGCTTAGAGGGAGGAATCCGAGTTTGGGTCCCAGTAGTTGGGGCTTTGGGGCGAAGACACTGAAAAGTCAGCCTTAGATGAGGAAAGGGGTGGAGGAAGGCTGGAGATGGGTGCGGACTAGCTGGCTTGCCTCTGTGGGAGGAGCTGAGAGCAGCTGGTGTGCGTGTGTAGAATGGGGAGGGGGGGAGGCCCTCTGGAGTCTGGGCGGAGGGGAGCGGCCCCTTCTGTTGGGATTTGAACTAGCCAATCAGCAATTGGCTTGGCCCCTTCCCTCCCTCCTCTCCCTGCGCCTGCAGCTGGAGCACTGAGCTCATCCACACCGGCCCGGGCTGGACAGCTTTGGCCGCCTCTCTGTGTCCCAGGTGCTGGGGGTGTTCTGGGGCATTTTTTGGAGGCTTTCAGAATGCTGACTTTCCTGGCATCGCCTGGGAGGGCTTGAGAGACCCAAGTGTGGAGGGAACTGGATGCTGCCTGGGAGGGTATCCCCGGGGGCCCTCTGACTTGCTCTGCCAGCAAGAGTAGACTGGCGTGAGGCCACCTCTTGGAGTCTCAGTTTCCCCTTCTGTTAAAAGGAGGGCTTAGGGCAGCTGAATCTTCAGGGCTTTTGCAGCCCCAGTGGTTTAAGCAGGCAGGTAGATTACTGGTGAGGGTGCCATGAAAGAAACCTCAGGACTCGGCCCTCCCTCTCCCTCACCCTCCACCCCCAGGCTCTCTCACTGTCTGCTGGTTCTCACAGCTGGCAGGACCCACAGAAGCTCAGCAGGAACATTGTTCAGCATGAGGAGGGCAGGGGTGGGGGTGGGGGGGGCGGAGACCTGCTCTACCACTTGCTTGCTGTGTGGCTTTGGGAAAGCTCCTTGACAACCCTGAGCCTCAGTTTCCCCATGTGGAAAATGGAGATGCAACAAGCCTCTACCTGTGGAGATTTTTGTGAGGATAAAATGAAATAGCTCAAGTAAAGAGCGTGCTGAGCACAAAGTCTGGCTCGGGACGCTCCCTCAGCAAATGAGCAAATGTTGCCTGGGGTGTTACTGTTCAGGAGAAGAACTTCAAAGGCACTAGTGGGACAAATGGATGGACCAGGGTGGAGCAGGGGGCCAGAATCTCTACCTCCCTGGGTAGATAAGTATAGCCTGGAGGTTTGTTCACCCTGGGGATTCCCAGGCCCCACCCTCAGGGCTTGGGATCCTGTCGGAGGGTGTCAGGTCCCGGGGAATCAGGGATGAAAATTCCCACCTGAAGGGACTCTTGTGGGAGGCCCGAGGACGCACCAGTAAAACAATTCTGAGAAATAGATGTTGCTGGAGAAAAAGTTCTGGCTTTGGGTTTAATCCCTGGGTGACCTGAGCAGGTTACTTTCTCTCTTTGATCCTCAGTTTCCTCATCTGTACAATGGGGGTGACATTCCCACCCTCCCTGGGTTCCTGGGAGGATTTAGCCACACAGAACCCAGATGCTGCCTGGACAGGGGGTGCTCCTTGGTGAGAGTTCCTATCCCACACCCTGGGGGTTCAGAGTGACAGAGACCCCTTAAAGCCTTAGGCCCAGGAGCCGAGGGGCCGATGAGCGAGGTGACTGTGGCCTGGAGGCTGCTGATTGCATTTGGCAGGAGCCAGGCCCCAGCGCTGTAACAGTGACCTCATGGCTGAGAGCATTTGTTTGTGCTTTGGGGATTTGCCCTGGTTTCCAGAAGCTGCAGCTGCTTCACCTCCTGTAATACCTCAGCCCCCCAACCTTGGGGATAGTTGGAAGGATCATGAGAAGATCAAATGAGACAGGCAGGTGGGGCCCCGTGAGCCCCTGACACAGTGAGCCCACTGTTGCGCTTATTTTTAATACTCTTATTATTGATATTAATATAGTGTGTCTTCAAGCTTCAGGCCAACAGCGGCTCAGATTGAGAGCAAGACTCCAGAGTTGACCCACCTGCTTTCAGATCTTGGTTCTGTAGCTTCCCAGCTGTGTGGCCTTGGGCAAATGACCTTTTCTTTCTGAGCTTCAGAGTGGGCATGATATTCAAAGCACGTTCCCAGGGGTTGAAATGCATGTGGTGGGTGCTCAGGGAGCGACAGCTGATTCTTCCTGATTACCTGTGAGAGCCAGGGGGCCCAGGACCACTGAGGCTCAGAGAGAGAAAGGGAGAGGTGCAGGCAACCAGGCTCCTGCCCACCAGGCAGGCATGCTCTTTGCTCCTGTGGGCCTCCATCAGGGGCACAGGGCTCTGTGGGGATCTGAGATTAAGGGCTCTTTTGTCCACACTGGAATTCTGTAAGCTGCCTGGGGCTAGGCCTTCTTAACAAAGCACCCCTGGGGGCTAGAGAGCAGTTGGAGAAGGGGGTTCCATGGAGAATGGGGCAGAAGGCAACTGGGGACTCACGGAAGGGATGAAATCCATAGAGTCACTCATGAACCCAAGAGGATCCAGGAATCCACATGGATCATGACTTCTTGGTGGGGAGTGGGTCACCTGCCCAGGTCAAGGCCATGGTGGGGATGGAGTGAACCCCAGGTGGAGAGGAGCTGGCCCAGGTGGGAGCATAGTTGGGAGAGGAGCCCCCGCTCCTCCCAGAAGCTGATCCCTCATCCCAGTCAGGGACACAGCCCTCTCTGGACATTTGGGGGTGTGGGCAGTTGGGGGGAGCATCCCCAGACAAGCTAAGGCATGTGCAGCTCCCCATGTTTCAGTCATTCACTCCTTCATTTCCCTCCCTTTTTGCTTGCTGGGGTCTTGGATTTGTTTGTTGATCCAACAAGCATTTATTAGGCACTCAGTGTGTGCCAGACCCTGCGCTGCTACCGGGACGCAGAGATATGAAGGAGCCCCGGCATGGCCTGGGGCCTGGACCTCTGTGCTCCACCACTCCTGCCCCCGGGGTCTAAGCAGATGAATGAACGGATAAATGAATGAATGAATGGAGTATCGATCAGGACAGGGACTCACTGGGTGACCTAATAGCCTAAAACTTGGGACCTGGGACTGAACACCCGGACACTAAACTCAAGAGTGAGGTTGTGGGGTGTTGGGCCAACCTGGATTAAAATCAGTGCACAGAGGTGAAGCAGTAATCTTGACAGTGCATTAAAAATCATACTTTTGAGCACCTGCTATGTTCCAGCCACCAGCCCAAGCGCTATGTCTTTTTTTTTTTTAAATTTTATTTTATTTATTCTTTTTACAGCAAGTTCTTATTAGTTATCCATTTTATACACATCAGTGTATACATGTGAATCCCAATCTCCCAGTTCATCCCACCACTACCCCCACCCCCCACCGCTTTCCCCCCCTTGGTGTCCATACATTTGTTCTCTACATCTGTGTCTCTGTTTCTGCCCTGTAGACCGGTTCATCTGTGCCATTTTTCTAGGTTCCGCATATATGCATTAATATACGATATTTGTTTTTCTCCTTCTGACTTACTTCACTCTGTATGACAGTCTCTTGACCCATCCACGTCTCTACAAATGACCCAATTTCATTCCTTTTTATGGCTGAGTAATATTCCATTGTAATATATGTACCACATCTTCATCCATTCGTCTGTCGATGGGCATTTAGGTTGCTTCCATGACCTGGCTATTGTAAATAGTGCTGCAATGAATATTGGGGTGCATGTGTCTTTTTGAATTATGGTTTTCTCTGGTATATGCCCACTAGTGGAATTCCAAGCACTACGTCTTTTATTCCTCACAGCAGGCCTCGTGACTAGGCTATATCAACCCCCTTTTACTGATGACCAAACCGAGACTTCAAATGGTTAAATAACCTGTCCTGGCTCACACACCTAGTGAGGGCTGGAATCAAGCTTGAATCTAGTTTTCCCACCTGCAGAGTCCTCATTCTGCTAGTGAGGGATTGCTCCCCCCACTTTGTGGATGAGGAGGGTTTGGTGGCCTAGAGAGACTGTGGGAGGAGCCTCGTGGGCCAGCTTCCAGCTGTCCTAGGAGATCTTCAGGGGGCTGAGAGAGTCAGTGGGCAACGGAGGGAGGAGGGGGAGGCAGGGCTCGATTTCCTTTCTGGCTGTTGTTTTTCCTGGCCTGCCTTGCACACTGCCAAGGGGTCCGTGCCGAGTTGGGCCTGGGCCCAGGAAGAAGGCAGAGCCAGGGAGGGCCCTCTTCCCTTCCGGCAGGGAGGAGGTGCCATGGCCATTTCCGAGACTGGCAGGCACGGGGCACTGGGCTGTCTGCCCCACACATACCTCTTGCTGGCAAAGCCCTCATACCCCTCGTGGAGCCTGGGCCACGCTGGGCCTTCAGCCAAAGCCCCTGAGCTCCCTCCAGCTTGGCCCACGCTAGCTCTGTCTGACTCTGAGCAAGTCATTTGCCCTCTGAGCCTCAGTTTCCTTGCCAGTAAAATGGGGGCAGAGTTGGAGTGAAGAGGAATGAATCTGGCACATAGCAGGTATTCAACAAATGCTAGTACTTAGTCCACTTGGGGATGGAGGCTAGTTGTGATTTATCAGCTCAGAAGGGCCTTCCTCATCCCCGGAGAAGAGACTCCCTTTCCTACCTTTCACCCCAGCCAGCAGGGGACAGGACAGAGGGGTCCTCAAGGAAACGGGGTGCTCTTGCAGCAGAGTCCTGGAACCGGGATTGGAGTTTGCAGCTCCATTAGCTCCTTCTGTAGGGATGACTTGGACATCTGCCCAGCCTTTGTCACTGGGGGCATGTTCTGTATCCCAGACAACTGGAAATAGGCCTCAGGGTCTGTGTCACATTGTGACCCTCAGCAAGTCATGCCCCCTCTGGGCTCAGCGCCTCCCAGCAGCAGCCACCACTTACCCAGTGCTCACTGTGCAGGCATTCAGCCAAGCCTTTGTGCAATAGCTGATTCAGTCCTCCTGTCGGCCCATGAGGTTGGTACGGTTATTATTGCACACATTTTGTAGTTAAGGAGAGACCCAGAGTAGGGAAATAATTTGCCTAGGAATGTATGCTGGTCACTGGCAGAGATGGGGTTCAGATGTCTCTGGGGATGCCCATCTTGCTCTGGGTTTCCCCTCTCTTTAAAATGAGCTTCTTGGGGGGTAGTGGTCGTGGGATGAATTGGGAGATAGAGACTGACATATATACACTAATTTGTATAAAGTAGACAACTAATAAGAACCTGCTGTATAAAAAAATAAATAAAATTAAATTAAAAAAAAAAAATGATCTTCTGGTCCTGTCTTAAGCTCTGGTGAGAACTGGGCAAGAGGGTGGACAGGAGAGGCTTTTGGAAGCATCAAAAGGCCCAGATAAAAGTAAAGGCATTGCTAAGAACAGGCACTGCCTCTATAGCTTTCTGGGAGCTGAACTATGATGTGGACATAGGAAACACAGGGTGCCTGGGTTTGGGTTTTTGTTCTACCACTTCCTGGCTGTGTGACCCTTGGTGAGTTACTTGACCTCTCTGTGCCTCAGTTTCCTCTTCTCTAAATGGGAGTTATGAGAGTACCTGCCTACCCTGGGGTTGCTCTGTGGTAGAGGTAGGATGGCCTGCTCATGCCCTGCTCATCACCCACCTTTGCTCAGGTCTCTAAGGACATCTCTGTGCGGCTGCATAAAGAGCTCGAGGCGGTGGAGAAGAAACGGGCGAGGCTGGAGGAGGAGAATGAGGAGCTTCGGCAGCGGCTCATTGAGACCGAGCTGGCCAAGCAGGTGCTGCAGACGGAGCTGGAGCGGCCGAGAGAGGTGAGGGCCCCCTCCACCCCTACAGGGCCAGGCCTAGGCCGGGCAGGCATGTGCCAGCACCATCCAGCCAGTGTCTCTGAACCTCTGTCTCTGCACAGTTATGCCTCCCTGGCAGAGCTGTCTATTCATTCACTGCTCCAGCACACATTCCCTAAGCACCTACTGTGTTCACTGTGTGCTGGATACTAAGGACACAGGGGTGCGTGAGAGACACCTGGTTCCTGTCCTCGAGGAGCCCACAGGCTAACGAAGGAGACAGTCAGCCATCAAAGGACCACAGCTGGGAGAGGATTGCCTGAGAAAACATGCAACAGTGCTGAGCAGGGGACCCAGCCCTCTGTGCCTCAGTTTCCTCATCTATAAAATGGGATAGTAATGCTTCGAATCATTGGAAGGATTAAGTGGTATAGATTTTGTGGACATGCTTTATGGACATGCCTGGCACTGCCACTCGGTATAAAGTCACTGCCGGGTCTGGGCCTCTGGCTGGTGTCTCAACACATTTTCAGGACACAGATGCTTTTTCTTTTTTTAAATGTATTTATTTAATTTATTTATTTTTGGCTACATTGGGTCTTCGTTGCTGCGCTCGGGCTTTCTCTAGTAGCGGCGAGTGGGGGCTACTCTTCATGGCGGTGCGTGGGCTTCTCATTGTGCTGGCTCCGCGTGCACGGGCTTCAGTAGTTGTGGCTCGCAGGCTCTAGAGCGCAAGCTCAGCAGTTGTGGCACATGGGCTTAGTTGCTCCGCGGCATGTGGGATCTTCCCGGACCGGGGCTCAAACCCTTGCCCCCTGCATTGGCAGGCAGATTCTTAACCGTTGCGCCAGCAGGGAAGCCCCAGATGCTTCTTGAGCGCGACCCCAGGCACCAGCTTCGCTGTCTTTGGTCATGAGAGTCCCTCCATCTGGCATCCCATTCTTCCTTCTGCTGTGTGTTAGGTGTACAGCATGTTAAGCACCATGCTAGACACGGTCCATGATTTTCAGAAAGGCTCGGTGAGGTTGTGATTGTACCAGTTTTATGGATGAAAACACAGCCCTGAGGGAGAGAGCGATGTCCTCCAGGTCACATAGGACCCAGTGGGCTGTGCAGATTGGAAACCATCAGCCCAGGTGATGCCTAAGGGCTGGAATCCTCTAGAATCCGGGGGTCTGTGTCCCAGGCGGCCCGGGTGCCTTCTGCCCCCAGAGGCACAGCTGGGCCTCAGCTGTCTGGCTGCTCATGAGGCATGCTAGGATCGAACGTTGTTCTGGGGCACAGTTTTCACCTTCCCAAGGTCAGGCGTGCCAGCATTCCAGGACAGACACCACAGCCCTGAGGCCATAACAATCCTCTGCTGCCCTCCCGGCTGGGTGTGTTGGTGTGACGTGCCAAAGGCTTCTCCGTGTGGAGATGGGAGGTGTTTGCTACTCAGGGCTGCCCAGGGCTGCGTGGGAGGCCCCCTCCCCCAGGCAGCCTCCTGCCCTCCATGGCCTGGCCAATAACAGGGGACCATCTTCACACATGTCATTGCTGCCACCCTTGATAGTGAAAAGGAGAGACAGTTTCAGAATGTGCCTCGATGTCAGCCTGTTCCCATTGTAAAGGAGAGGGAACAGAGGTCCAGAGAGGGAGAGCCTGCCTGAGTTCACCCAGCCTTTCCTTGGCTGAGATGGGGCTGAGACCCTGGAGCCACCTCCCCTAAGTTTCAGTTTCTTCATCTGTGGCATCAGGATAATAACAGTACCCAGTTTATGAGGTTGTTCATGATCATTCATAAGATTGGGTAACCATAGAACACTGTGAATTAGTTAAAAAGACTAAGGTAATATAGCAGTTCCTGAGAAAATTAAACAGAATTTCCAGATAAGCCAATTCCACTTCTGGGTATATACCAAAATTGAAAGCAGGGACACGAACAGACATTTGTACCCTCATGTTCATAGCAGCATTAGTCACGGTAGCCAGAAGGTGTAAGCAACCCAAATGTCCATCAATGAACAAACAAAAATGTAGTATATACTTACAGTGTATCTATAATCTTAAGAAGGAATGTGATTCTGAAACAGGCTACAGCGTGGGTGAACCTCGAGGACACTGTGCTCAATAAAATAAGCCAGACACAACAGGACAAGTATTATATGATTCCACTCAGATGAGATACTGAGAGTAGTCAAATTCATAGAGACAGAAAGTAGGTTAGAGGTTACCAGAGCCTGGAGGGAGGAGGGTATAGGGAGATATTGTTTAATAGGTACAGCATTTCAGTTTGGGATGATGACAAAGTTCTGGAGGTGAATGGTGATGATGCCACTGGATTGTACACTTGAAAATGGCTTAAAATAGCAGATCTTATGTATATTTTACTGCCATGAAAAAGGAAAAAATGGTTAAAATAGTAAATTTTTTTTTTTTTTTTTTTTTTTTGCGGTATGCGGGCCTCTCACTGTTGTGGCCTCTCCCGTTGCGGGGCACAGGCTCCGGACGCACAAGCTCAGCGGCCATGGCTCACGGGCCCAGCCGCTCCACGGCATATGGGATCCTCCCGGACCAGGGCACGAACCCGCGTCCCCTGCATCGGCAGGCGGACTCTCAACCACTGCGCCACCAGGGAAGCCCTAAAATAGTAAATTTTATATTAGGTGTACTTTCCCACGATTTAAAAAAAAGGCAGATCCATATGCAATGATGTGGAAAGATCTCTAAGGTACGTTGTTAAGCAGGAACGGAAACGTATAGAACCATACATATTGTGCAATCCCACTAATTATTTTGGAAAGCCATACAGAACGAACTGATTTTGAAGCATGTGTCTATATGTGCAAATGCATAGCCTGGAGGAAAGTCTGGAGGAAAACCCACTGAACTGAGGCATTAGAAATGGTGGGAGTAGGGTAGGCAATGGCTTTTGCTTTTTATTCTATGACTGCTGTATTTAGGGTTTTTTTTTTTTTTTTTTGAGGGGGTGGTTATTATTAGTGAAATTTTAAATAAAGTCAAGCATGTAAAGAGCCCTTTTTGGTGCCTGGCACACAGTTGGTGCTCAGGAAACACTGGTTCACTTCCTCTTGCAGGCGATGTCAGTGAGGCTGGCCTAGCCCTCCCTGATGTACCCCTCAATGTCTTAGGATCTGCGGAAGGAGGCGTGGCCCTGTGTTTATTTGCTGATTGCCCCCTCTCCTCCCTCTCCTTCCTGATATGGTTTCTATGGAGACGAGGGTCCCTTAGCAATTCTTCTCCCAGAGCTGTTCCAGTCCCATCATCGAGATCTGCCTTTTCCATCCTGACAGGTTGCTGTGGCGATGCTGTCACCCGGCTGGGAACAGGAGCCCCTGGCCTGAGCTGATGTGGTTGCTATGGAGATGGCTCTTCGCTAGAGAGAAGGGAGGGTGGCCTGCCCCAGCTGTGTTCTGCAGTGGCACCGTTGCCAGCTGGGCTGCAGCTCAAAAATCGTAACACGAGCCACCGCCACCCCCAATCCAGTATCATTCCCCGTCTTTGTATTTTAGGCAGAAAGCCAATATCAGTGTTGATGGGATTTATTATAACATAGCTGCTGTGTCTGAGTGCTTGCTCTGTACCAGGCACTGCACTAAGCATTTTATGTGTGTCTTCATGTTGTGTAGCCAGCAGCCTCCCAAGGTACATAGTGATTTTGTCCCCATTTTATTTTATTTTGTTTATTTATTTTTTTGGTCACGTCACACAGCTTGCGGGACCAGGGCTTGAACCCAGGCCCTCGGCAGTGAAAGCGTGGACTTGCTGTATATAGATGGGACAGGGGAAAGACAAGGATGGGATCCTAACCCAGGACTCTCCATCTCCCAAAGCCACACTAACTCTTATGGCGATGCCCGTGCCCTCCTTGCCCCATCCAGGGGCCTTCCTAGAACCCGGCTGTGTTTCGGAACCTCTGAAGAGGCCACTCACTCCAACTAGTACTTCCTTCTCTGGCCCAGGCTTCTTGGCCTGATTCCCACTCTCATGGGGTAGGAAGGGCACTCACCATAGTATCAGTTCACCTGGGTTCAAATCTCGGTTCTGGGCTTCCCTGGTGGCGCAGTGGTTGAGAGTCCGTCTGCCGATGCAGGGGACACGGGTTTGTGCCCCGGTCCGGGAAGATCCCACATGCTGCAGAGCGGCTGGGCCCGTGAGCCATGGCCGTTGAGCCTGCGCGTCCGGAGCCTGTGCTCCGCAAAGGGAGAGGCCACGACAGTGAGA
This sequence comes from Kogia breviceps, assembly GCF_026419965.1. NCBI lineage: Eukaryota > Metazoa > Chordata > Mammalia > Artiodactyla > Physeteridae > Kogia > Kogia breviceps. Next base: position 22,224,198 of record NC_081323.1, read on the forward strand.
GGCCCGTGTACCACTAAAAAAAAAAAAAAAAACAAACAAAAAAACAAACCTCGGTTCTGCTGGCATCGTCCTCTGATGCAGCCTAGCCGTGGCCTGTGTGCGGCAGGGCAAACTCAAACTTGGAGTCACACAGGCCTGAGTTTGAATCCTGGCTTCGCCACTTACTTGCAAATAACTGTAGCATTGGGCAAATCATGTAACTGTTCCAGTGCTGTTTGTTCATTTATAAAACGGGAATATGGGGACTTCCCTGGTGGTCTGTGGGTAAGACCCCACGCTCCCAATGCAAGGGACCCAGGCTCGATCCCTGGTCGGGGAACTGGATCCCGCATGCATACTGCAACTAAGAGTCCGCATGCTACGACTAAAGATCCCTTGTGCCGCAACTAAGACCCAGCACAGCCAAAACAAGTAAATAATAAATTTTTTTTAAATGGGAACGTGAATCCCTACATCTCAGAGGTGTTTGTGAGAATTCATCAAGACAAGCAGGTAAAATGCTTAGTGGAGAATAAGAGCTCGGTAAATACCGGTTATCTGTGTCATCACCCTCACAACCTCTACAATGGCTGTGGGCCTGGAGAAGCATTTACCTTAGTTCAGTAAATATCTTTCTGCTTCCTCTGGCAAGGAGCTCTCCATATCAAACTGCCAGTTGCCCATGGAAGGAGCAGTTAGGTAGCAAATCAACGCCTGCACTTGGCAGCGTCTGCCCCTGTACTTTGATTTGGGGTCCATGTCAAACCACTCTGCTTCCTCCACCCAAATGGTCTCCCTCAGCCCGGAGCCACACCGCCTCTCTAGCTGCTTCAGCCACTTTGGAGGAAGAATGCCTCAGTCTTTGAGATGCACCCCTACCCCAGGCTCCCCCATGGAGTAAATTTGGTACACACAGCACAGTCTGTTTTCAGTGAGACCTTTTCAAACATGCCCTCTAAATTGGATGAAAATCTACCCAACTGTTTTGGCAGAAGGCTCATTTTATTCCTTGAAGGTTGGTCTTTGTTTCCTGGCAGCATGGAAGCATGGAAGGTGTTAGAAGACAGGGGGCCTCTCCAGAGCTGTGCTCAGGCAGCCTCTCTGTGTGGGCTGGAGGGGCGGAGGTACCCTCTTCTAATCTCCTGGAGAAGAGCAAGGGAGGGCAGAGCTCCTGCTCCTACTAGGAGCCTTTAGACCAAGGATGCTTAGAGGCACCGCCCTGGCTGCTCAAAAGCAGCCTTGTGAGTTGCTGGTGGGTGGGGAAGCCCCTGCTGCGTGCCAGGCCAAGGACTGTGCCCTCGGGGTCCTACACTTGTGACTGGCATTCTTGTTGGCGCCCGGGTGCTGTCCTGCCCTACCCCAGCCCGCCCACCTGAGGCCCAGGGCCAGAATATCTGCCCCTGGGGGCTCGACAGAGGGGCTGTGACGGGCCTTGGCTCCCTAGAGGGGCACCGCAGTCCCCCAGGCCGCCTGGCTAGCTGCTGCCCTGCAGAGAGGAGGAAGGTCTTTGTGCTCTGTGAGCCTGCCTTGTTTTCCCTCCAGAGCCGCAGAGCAGTGTGGGAGCCCAAATGGCTTAGATGAGGTTGGGGGCAGGGACAGGGGCAGTTCCATCCAGAAAAGGCTGGAACCACTTTGGTCCTGAAAAGGTTTGCTGTTTCAGCCCCTTTTCTCTGCCCACTGCCCTCCCTTTCTGGTGGGCACTCAGAACTCATCCTCTGAAAATGTGTTGGAATGGTGTTCATGACTTTTCTTGGGGAAGCACTTTTTTTTTTTTTTTTTTGGGTGGTACACGGGCCTCTCACTGTTGTGGCCTCTCCCGTTGCGGAGCACAGGCTCCGGACGTGCAGACTCAGCGGCCATGGCTCACGGGGCTGGCCGCTCCGCGGCATGTGGGCTCTTCCCAGACCAGGGCACGAACCCGTGTCCCCTGCATCAGCAGGCGGATTCTCAACCACTGCGCCACCAGGGAAGCCCAAGGGGAAGTACATTTTAAAAACATTTTACTATAACTTTCTCTTCCCACCCAACAGGTAATAATATGCGTAGTAGAGAAAGACTAGGAAATACAAGTAAGCCATAAGGAGAAGTTTCACCTGTAATCCGATATTCAGAGGGAATTCCTCCGAGTAATTACCAAATTACTATTTGGGTGGGAGTACTTCCCAATATGTTGTACTTCCAATACGTTTTTCTATGTATGCGCACACACATATTGAAATGTATATATGCATTTTTTTTACTAAAAAAGTAATATAAGCTCAGTGAAGCAAAAATTTCATTACAAAAACATATAAATGCATGCCTAGCATACCTCTAAGGGTGGACACATCAGACTCTGGTTGCATTGGTTGCCCTGGGCAAGAGAGCTGGTCAGAGGGTTCACTGTATCCCTTTCTGGGTTTTTTGAAGTTTGAAGTATGTGAGTGTGTTCTCCAAAATGTAAGAAATAATAATAATGATACATAAAATAAAAGAAGAAAGGCTCCCCTAACCACTTCCCTCAATTCGAGGCCTGACTCAGCCTAACCTGTGATTTGGTTTGGTTTGTGTCTTTTCAGGCCTTTCTCTGTGCTTATATGAGGTATATTCCTCTATGTATTTTTTTTCATAAAGATGGGATTATGTTACATGCACAGTTTCTGTAACATACAGAATAATATAGCATGAACACAGACTGTCTTCTTAAATGCTGGATGTTTTGGGGTTTTCTTCTGCTTAAGGTGCTTATTATAAAAGTCAAAGATCACAGAGTCAAGTAAACATAGGAAGGAAAGTCTAAAAGAACACCATCTATTTCAGTATTTTAAACACAGAGCCAGAGATCTAGAAGGAGCTCCAGCTGACCCTCAGCTGTGGTCACCCTCAGGAGGAGAAGGGATGGGGGTGTAAACGGGGGCTTCTGCTTTGTCAGAACAGTACAGATTTACAGTGAGAATGTGTCTTTATATATTAATTATTTAAAATATTGTATGATTTTTTTAAAACTTTAAAGAGAAAACACTGGAGGACTATGTCTTCCCTCCTGAAAAATTGTGGGGGAAGAAAAGTGCAAAGTGCAAGTTCGCTGTACTCTCATCGTTATCAGCCTGGTGCATATTCTTTAGACCATATTCCCCCACCATGCACGTGTACATACGTGTATACACACACACACACACACACAAACACGTCTTATTTTTATAAAAATGGTAACATGTTCTAGCTTTTTTTTTTAATAACAGCTTTATTGAGATATAATTCACATACCATATAGTTTGCTTTTTAAAGGATACAGTTCAGTGGTTTTTAGAATATTCAGAGTTGTACAGCCGTCACCACTCTCTAATTCCAGAACATTTTCATCGCCCTAGAAAGAAACCCCAAGTCACTCCCCATTCCCTCTTCCTCTTCCTCCCTGGCAACCACTAATCTACTTTCTGCCTTTGTGGATTTGCCTCTTCTCAACACTTCATGTAAATGGATTCATATGCTATGTGGCTTTTTGTGACAGGCTTCTTTCACTCAGCATGATGTTTTCAAGCATGGTGTAGCATCGAGCAAGGCTTGATTCTTTTCCGTGGCTAATATTGCCTTGTGTGGCTATGCCACGTTTTGTTCATCCATTCATCAGTTGGTGGACATTAGGGTTGCAGGTTTGGTTTTGCAGTTTCCTTCTTTTCCCTTACCAGGCTGTCTCAGAGATTTTACCATGTCAGTGAATCTCACTCTCCCTCTGTCCTTTTTAATGGCTTTAGGCATTATGTTATCTCACTCCTTTATATGTGATGGCTGGGACCTCTCAGTGCCTCTGGAGACCCCTGGTTCCCCTTACTGTCACCCCACTTCCCTCCTCCAGAAAGTCTACAGTGGTCACCTAATCCGTGGCTCAGTTTTGTATTGGTAGATGATGAAATGGAGTTTGAGAGAGAGGAAGGGGTTCACCCAGGATCATAAACTCAGTGTTGATGGGGTCCCAGCTGAGTTCACAGCTCCTCCCATCAGCTTGTGATGGGCGGGCCCAGATCTGCAAGCCTGACCACCTGACTCCCGGGCCCCCACCTCACCACTCCAGGAGGGGTCTCTGGGCATCCCCTTCCCAGGCCCCTTTTGTAGGAGGGGGTCTTTGAGGAAGGACTTGTTTTGTGGCCCTCACCCCCGCCTTCCCTACTCTTTCCTCCTTGCCTTGGAAAGATCCCCCATTCAGTCCTTCTCAAATACTGGCTCCCTGCTCTTGGCACCCAGCGTCTGAAATATCAGCCTCTGCCTTCTTGCCTCATTTGCATTTCAAAAGGTCTCTTTAGGAATTGATTCGGCTCTAAGATGAACTTAAGAGCCTGTCAGGGGTTCATCTCCCTGGCTCTGTGGTTCCAAGCTTAGCTGCACATTAGAATCACCTTGGAAGCTATTTAAAAATACTGATGCCTGGGACCTACCCAGACCAATGATGTGAGACTCTCTAGGGTTGGGACCTTGGGCATCTTTTTTTTTCTTTTTAAGTTTCCCTAGGTAATTCTGATGTGCACCCAGGTTGAGAACCACTGTGCTGGCTCCACTCTGTCCCTTGTCCAAGAAGGCACATTTTCTCCTTCCAGGTCTTTGGAGCTAGAACAAGAGCTCTGTCAAGAAATGGTCCCAGGGACTTCCCTGGCAGTCCAGTGGTTAAGACTTCACCTTCCAATGCAGGAGGTGCCGGTTCGATGCCTGGTCCGGGAGCTAAGATCCCACATGCCTCATGGCCAAAAAACCAAAACATAAAACAGAAGCAATATTGTAACAAATTCAATAAAGACTTAATTAAAAAAAAAAAAAAAGAACCGGTTCCAGGTCCGCTCTGGTTTTGCTGTGGGACCTCTCTCTAGCCTTCAGTAAACTGGGGGCTTGGATTAGATCAGTGGTTCTCATCTTCAGCGACTGGGTGTGAGAGGTGGGGGACCAGGAGCCCATGTATTCAGACTACCTGGGAGCATGCTCGAAAATTACCTGCCTGACTTGAAAAGTCAAATGTAACCCAAGGGTGATTTTATATGCCACTAACATGAATCACCCCTCTCATGGGAAGAAGTGTTCAGTGGACTCGTGCATCTAACTGAGTGACTTTTTTAAACGTTGAGAAAGTTCAGAAATGATTTTTATAACAATTCCTCAAATTCCCCTCCATTGGGCTTGTGCCATTTTGCGTTCTTGCCAGTGAAATACGAGTGATCCTGTTTCTCCATAGTTCCATCAGTAGAATGTGTTGTCAGGTGTTTGGATTTTTGCCAATCTGATAGGTGAGAAATTCTATCTCAGTATAGTTTTAATTCACGTTTCTCTACCATAAATAGGGTTGAGCATCTTCCTATGGTTGGAGCCATCTATCTTTTTTTTGCATGTGAACTGGTTTTCTTATCTCTAGCCCATTTTTCTATAGGTTTGTTAGACTTTTTCCTCTATTTTGTGAATCTCTTTACATATTTAAGATATTAACCCTTTGTCAGTGTAATACATTGCAAATATTTTTTCCCAGTTAATCATTTCTATTTTTACTTTTCTTAGGGTATTTTTTTCCCATGTAGAATTTGCTTATCTAATCAAATGTATCGATTTCTTCCCCTATTGCTTCTGTAGTTTTGAATCATGATGATTATTACAGGCTTATTTTGCTTTAATCTGCATGAAAACCTACCATTTAAATTGTAAAAAATGATCAGTTCCTCATCATTTCTAAGCCTCTTATATAGTTATGATCTGTTTTACCATATTCATTTTGTTTATTAGTATCCATGCTGAATTAAAGTCCTCACTAGAAGTCAGTTCCATGAGCTCAGGATTCCCCCTGAGATGGAGATTTGCATACAAGAGGCTTCTGGAAACGTCCTCTTGGAATAACACCATCAGGGACTGAGGCAGAGGGAGAAGCTGAGCTGCAGAGCATTCACACCAATGGCCTCAGCTGATCCCATGGGGAGCTCTGGAGCTGGAGTGGGAAGGGGGCATGGACCAGTCACTGGATGTGGGTTCCCCGCCCCCCCCAGCACCCCTACCCAGGGAGGGCACATGACCTTGGATGAGGTGGTTGCCCTCAGCCAATGGTCATCGCTGGGAGAGGGACTCAACTTTGAGGTCTTAGCCAGGGGAATGCGTGCCCCAGTCCTAAAAGGGGGATCTAGGCATAACACTCCAGCATCCCCCTCAAGTACCCTGTCTGTCATGGTCCCTGCTGTATTCTCCATGCCTAACTATGCCTGGCACATGATAGGTGCTCAGGGAGTCGGAGTCTTTGGTGAATGAATGAAAGACAAACAAGAATAGAAGCCCAGATTTCTGGGTCTTGGGCTCAACCCAACTGGATCACAATTTAGGGGTGGGAGAGAGGGGAGGAACTCTGGGCAGGTGGGTTCAGAATCGTCTCAAGTGCTTCTGGCCTGTTCCCCATTTGCAGCCCATTGGGTGGTCTTGAGACTCCTCTGGCTCAGCAGTTGATGCTGGTCAAGGCTGGACATGGCTGGGCTGCGCTGGCCAGGGAGGGCAGGGGCCCTCAGCGGAACCCTAGGCACTGTGACTGCTCTTTGGATGTGCATCACCCTTGTGAGCTTTCAGTTCAGTTTTTTTTAATCTCGCTCCAGCATTCCTTGAAGAAAAGAGGAACCCGCTCCCTTGGGAAGACGGACAAGAAACCTTCCGTGCAGGTACCTCCCGTCAGCCTCCACAGCCTCTGTGCAGCCCCCAGCAGTAGCTTTCAGTCTGAAGGCCCCAGGCCTAACTCCATGTGGCTCGGGGAGTCCCCAGAGGTGCCCACCCTGCCCTTCTACTCCATCCTCCCCTTGTTCACTTTCTTAGCTTCGCTGTGTACTTTACTTCCCCAGACTACACCCTGAGCCCATGGTTCTCACATGCTCTGCTAGAGAAAGTGCTATATGTAGCACAGGTCAGGCATAGAATATAGTTAGTTTCTAGTGGTCCTGGATGGTCAGGGTGTCAGGCACTTTTTATATATATTGTCTCATTTAATTTTCCTCATGGTCTGTGAGGGAGGGAATGTTATTGCCCCATTTTACAGATGAGAAAACTGCAGTAGTAATGGTAGTAGTAGTAGCAGCAACACTGACCCTGGCAGAATGTTGCCTACTCCAGGAAGCCCTCCTGGACTCCCCATGCTACATGCGGCACCCCATCTGTGCTGCAATATGTATGTCCCCCTCTCTGCTTCCCCTCTGGACCCACAGCTCCTTGAGGGTCAGGGCTGAGTCCCCAGCACGTAGTTAGTGCTCCTTGAAATGCTGTGGCTGAGCCGCCCAACACTAACCTTGCTGGGTCGTGCCTGTCCCTGTTCCCCCTCGGGCCCCAGGAGGACAGTGCCGACCTGAAGTGCCAGCTGCACTTTGCAAAGGAGGAGTCGGCCCTCATGTGCAAGAAGCTCACCAAGCTGGCCAAGGAGAATGACAGCATGAAGGAGGAGCTGCTCAAGTACCGCTCGCTGTACGGGGACCTGGATGGCGCCCTGTCGGCCGAGGAGCTGGCGGACGCACCCCACTCGCGGGAGACCGAGCTCAAGGTTCATCTGAAGCTGGTGGAGGAGGAAGCCAACCTGTTGAGCCGCCGCATCGTGGAGCTGGAGGTGGAAAACCGCGGCCTGCGGGCCGAGATGGACGACATGAAGGATCACGGCGGCGGCTGCGGGGGCCCCGAGGCCCGCCTGGCTTTCTCCGCTCTGGGCGGTGGCGAGTGCGGGGAGAGCTTGGCGGAGCTGCGGCGACACCTGCAGTTCGTGGAGGAGGAGGCCGAGCTGCTCCGGCGCTCCTCAGCCGAGCTGGAGGACCAGAACAAGCTGCTGCTGAGCGAGCTGGCCAAGTACCGCTCGGAGCACGAGCTGGACGTGACGCTGTCGGAGGACAGCTGCTCCGTGCTCAGCGAGCCCTCGCAGGAGGAGCTGGCAGCCGCCAAGCTGCAGATCGGCGAGCTCAGCGGCAAGGTCAAGAAGCTGCAGTACGAGAACCGGGTGCTCCTCTCCAACCTCCAGCGCTGTGACCTCGCCTCCTGCCAGAGCACGCGGCCAATGCTGGAGACGGACGCCGAGGCCGGGGACTCGGCCCAGTGTGTGCCCGCGGCACTCGGCGAGACCCACGGACCCCACACTGCCCGGCTCTGCAGGGCCCGGGAGGCCGAGGCGCTGCCGGGGCTGAGGGAGCAGGCCGTCCTGGTCAGCAAGGCCATCGACGTCCTGGTGGCCGATGCCAACGGCTTCACGGCCGGCCTCCGCCCGTATCTGGACAACGAGTGTGCCGACTTTCGGCTGCACGAAGCCCCCGGCAACAACAGCGAGGGCCCCAGGGACACCAAGCTGATCCACGCCCTCCTTGTGCGGCTGAGCTTGCTCCAGCAGGAGCTCCACGCCTTCACGCGGAAGGCGGACTCGGTCCTCGGGGGACCCAACAAGGAGCAGCCAGAGCCCTTCTCGACGCTGCCCGCCTTGGGCTCCCAGGGACCCTCCAAGGAGATTCTTCTGGCCAAAGACCTTGGCTCAGACTTCCAGGTAAGCTGTCCCAGTCACAGGCCCTACTACTTTTTTTAATATATGTATATATGGTTTTTTTACTGAACCATACATACAGAGAGGCACACAAAGCACAAGTACACAGCTTAATGAATTTTCCCAAAGTGAGCACACCTGTGTAAGCGTCACCCAGGACAAGAACTAGAACGTGACCAGCACCCCAGAAGGCCCTCCTCAGGTCCCCTTTTAGCCACTATCCCCACTCCCAAGGGTAACCCCTCTCGATTCAGTTTTGCCTGTCTTTGAACTTTGCATAAATTGAATCACACAGAACACACTCACCTGTGCCTGACTTTTCACTCACCATTGTTTGTTGTCTCAGGTGGCAATAATTTGTGTGTTCTCATGACTGAATATGATCTCATGGGGTGAATATACCACAGTTCTCTTAGTCATTTACTGTTGATAAAAGGGATTCGTTCCAAAGTCCTATCTTTTTGCCAGGTCTCCCTTTCTTCTTCTAAAGGTAATGAACTTCCAGACTTGTCCCCGCAAAAAGCATCACTGCAAGAGTAATCCATAAACATGCAAAGAGTTTCAGAAGTGCCTCTGGTAAAAAGATGAAGCCTCCTCCTCCCTGCTTCTTCCTCCTTCAAGGTTTTGCTATTAACACTGGTTTTGGAGCACTGCTGTCATATAGGCACATGTGGGCTGCTTAAAATTACATTAATAAAAAGTACGATACATATAATTGACAATTCATTTCTTCAGTTCAGCCACATTTCAAGGGCTCAGTAGCTGCGTGTGTCAAGTGGTGCAGATCTAGAACATTTCACCATCACAGCATGCCCTTCTAACTCTTTCTCTCCATGTACTCTCATATATTTGTTTTTGCCTCAAATTGTTTTGTTATACCTCCTGCTACCACACCACTTGTTTTTCTTGTGTAATGTATCTATTTGTTCTTTTTTTTACGCTGCTTTATTTATTGTTCATATGCTTTTTGTTCTTAGTGCTGGAGGTGCCATGGTAAGCAGATAAACAGTTATGATTCCTGCCCCCCAGCCTATATCATCTAGTGGGGAAAGAGATGTTAATCAAAATATCATGCCATCGAATGGGAAATCACAAACTGAGATGAGGGCTCGCTAGGAAAGGTGCTGGCTTCTGTGGACGAGAAGCTTGACCTAGACCCTGGGTCAGGGAGGATCTCTGATCTGAGCTGAGGTCAGAAGGTTGATTACCAGGGGAAGAGTGTTCTAAGCAGAGGGAACAGCCTGTGCAAAGGCATCATGGCCAGAAAGAGCAGGATGTATCCAAGGACTAAGGGAAAGAGTGCGGCTGGACCTCAGTGTTGGGAGGTTTGATCTTCATCCTGAGAGCAATGGGGGAGGGGCGTCTTCCCATGTCTGTACAGGGAGGTTTAGCTCTTTCTTCTTTTTTTTTTTTTTTGTGGTACGCGAGCCTCTCACTGTTGTGGCCTCTCCCGTTGCGGAGCACAGGCTCCAGACGTGCAGGCTCAGCGGCCATGGCTCACGGGCCCAGACGCTCCGCGGCACGTGGGATCTTCCCGGACCGGGGCACGAACCTGTGTCCCCTGCATTGGCAGGCGGACTCTCAACCACTGCGCCACCAGGGAAGCCCCTAGCTCTTTCTTTTTGACAACTGATTTCTTTAATCAGTACCTTGTGCATCTGGCTCGATCTTGCTTTTCTTAAGCAAGCAGACTACCCTATGTTGGGTCTCCCTCTTGGTTCTCCTTGGGGTAGGAATGAGCTGGGGCCGCATGTGTGGGAGGACAGTTGAAGCTGGCTCAGAAGGTTTGTGCACCAGACAGGCATTCACAGAATCAGTGTTTTTACTCACCACTAGTCATTCAGCCTTTCAACAGACATTCAAGGGGTAGTCTCAGTGTGCCAACCAGGGCTGGGGCTGAGCTACGGAGGCAAATCCACCTAGGCCCCTGCCCTCAGGTGTGTGGTCAGAGGCCTCTTACAGAGCCAGAGGCCTGGGTGGGTGCAGTTTCTAGCAGCCCCCTGTCCCCCTCCCCATAGTTACCTTTAGTCTCTTCTGCCTGTGCCTCTAGGTGCAGCCACCTGACCTCAGGGACCTGCCGGAATGGGAGCCCAGGATACGAGAGGCCTTCCGCGGCGGCGACTTGGACTCCAAGCCCGACCCCAGCCGGAGCTTCAGGCCTTACCGAGCTGAAGACAATGATTCCTATGCCTCTGAGGTGGGCATAGGCCTGAGCAGGCAGGGCGGAGGGTAGGAGGAGAATGGCTGAGGCCTCTCAAGAGCAGAGTGATCCGTGGAGAATCTTAGCTGGTGATGATATGGGTTTTGAGTATTTCCTTTGGTTCCAAGCTTCCTGACAGCAAGGGCTGAGAGGGAAACAAGGAAGTTTGGGCCATTCTCAGGGCCTGATGAAAGAAAGTTTATAAACTTATCCGAGGAAACTGATCTTGTTCTCCTATACTAATGAATTCCACAGGGAATTTAATAATTTATGTCATTTAATGGAAACAGTAATTTGTTTAGCAGGAAGGGAGAAATCGCTACAGTCAGGCTGACTGGGTTCAAATTGTGGATGTATGTGTACTAGTTGTAAAATTGTAAAAGTGTCACTTTACTTCTCTGATCCTCAGTTTTCTCGCCTTTAAAATAAAGGTAATGTGTCATAGGGTTGTTGAAAGGATTAAATACATGAAAAGCCTTGGCTTAAGTCCTGGTCCATGTTGGGTGAGGAGGAGGAGGAGGAGGAGGATGACACATCACTGGGCCTCAGGAGACCTGCCAGGCTGTGTGGCCTCAGGCATGTTCCCACTCTCTGGCTGCAGCTTCCTCACCTGTAATATGGGAGGATTAGAGTGGGTGGTGGCTGTAGAATTTCTAGGATTCCCTGGTCCTTGAGGAATTCTGGATGGTTCTGAGCCCCTCCCAAGCCTACTGAGCCTCTCCCCAGCACTTCATAATGAACCTGAAGCAGGAAAAGGCTCCTATGGACTGGATGGGGCCTCCCTGAGACTCCTGAACCATGGAGAGTCTCATGTGTGCCCCAACCTGAGCGTCCTTTTCTTCTCAGCATCCCTAGGAAGGCAACTTTTAGTCCCAGGGAGGCCAGTCTGCAACTGTGAAGGGGGAGAAGCTCCCTTGAAGCTGATGGATCAAACTCTTGAAGTGGTCTGAGTGTCCTAGCAGCCATGGCAAAAGAGGAGGGGAGGGGGCAGGAATCATGAGATACTTAGTTCTTAATTTTTGAGAAAAAGAGATAGGCCAGCTCACCTGCAGAGAAAATAATTTCCTACCTGCCCTCAATTATTGTTTCATTCAGCCACTCTTTACTGAGAAGTCACAATTTGCCAGGCACCGTGTTGGGCACTGAGTTTAAGGAGAACACCAGAGATAGGTAGTATTAAGCCCTTTAAGGATTTTTAATAAAAAGCAGGCATACACAGGACTTCCGTGGTAGTCCAGTGGTTGAGAATCTGCCTTCCAATGCAGGGGATGCGGGTTCGATCCCTGGTTGGGGAACTAAGATCCCACATGCCTCGGAACAGCTAAGCCTGCATGCTGCAACTACTGAGCCCAGACACCATAGCTAGAAAGCCCACGTGCCTCAACTACTGAGCCCATGCGCTCTGGAGCCCATGAGCCACAACTAGAGAGAAGCCCGTGCACCGCAACAAAAGATTCCGTGTGCCGCAACTAAGACCCGACGCAGCCAAATAAATATTAAAAACAGAAAAACAAACAGGCATACAGGATATACCTCAAGCCAGAGTGCCTTCCATTGCCAAATTTTTACATTACTGGCCAGATAACGAGTGTTTGGTTTTTTTCACAGAGGGACATCTTGCCATACCTGGAAACCTTTTATGTAGGTGTTGGAGCTGATATTTCCCCTTTTTGTTTTCCTGCTTAACATGACAGCATAAAAATTTCCCTTTATTAGTAGAAATACTTTTAGAAATCTTAAGTGAAGTATAACATACATGCAGTAAAGCACTCATATTGTAAGTGTACAGCTCAAATAATTTTCATAAACTGAACACTACTGTGTAATCAGCAAGCAAATCAATGAACAGAGCATGACCTGGCCCTGGAAGCTTCCCTTCTACTCCCCATCTAGTCACCATCCTGACTTCTCACAAAATAGATTTTTTTTTTGCTTGTTTAGCTACAAATCCTTATAAACCCAATCCCCCCGCCCCTCCCCGCACCAAAGGTAGAGTTTTATTGCCTTTTTTGTAAGGTTTTATTATATAGTCATTATAAACAACAAATAAGTATAATAAAGTCCCTAAGCAACATTGCATAAGGATATAAAGAAGAAAGTCAAGATCACAAGATTATCACATAATTAACCACTGTGAACATTTAGTTTGTGTGTGTCCATGTCCTTCATGTTTTTCTATTGAGTATATATATTTTTAACTTTTTATTGAAGCATAACATAATAATATACATACAATAAAGGGCACTATCCTTTTCTTTTTTTTAAATTTTATTTTATTTTTGGTCATGCCACGTGGCTTGCAGGATCTTAGTTCCCCGACCAGGGATCGAACCCTCACCCTCGGCAGTGAAAGTGTGGAGTCCTAACCACTGGACCACCAGAGAATTCGCAAGGGCATTATCCTTAAGTGTGCAGTTGAATGGATTTTAACATAAGTATAGACCCATTAAACACATATGGTTGATCCCCAACTTATCTTAGTTGTTTGTAAATTACTGCAATTATAAACGAGACGAACATCTTTGTGGATTAAACTGAGTTTTCATAGTATTTATTTTCTACAAATAAATTTCTGCAAGCAATTATCAAACTAAAATTATAACAATAGCTAGGTTTGATGTGCACTGTTTCATTTCATCGTCATGACAACCCACTGAGGTAGGGACAGCTGCCGTGCCTGGTTTATACTGGAAGGACAGCTTGGGCCTGACTTACTGCAATTGCTCTCCTACGACTCTCATCCTTTGACTTCAGCTTCTGTCCACCTCCTGCTCTCTCCCTCCTCCTTATCTGTGTCCCTCATCTCGACCCCAGATCAAGGAGCTGCAGCTGGTGCTGGCTGAAGCACATGACAGCCTCCGGGGCCTGCAAGAGCAGCTCTCCCAGGAGCGGCAGCTGCGGAAGGAGGAGGCTGAAAACTTCAACCAGAAAATGGTGCAGGTGGGTGGTGCCCAGTGCTCTCCTGCATCTACTGCAGCCTGTCTTCCCAGAACCAAACCTTAGCGGTCCATGGGTCTTCAGAGGCAGGAATGTCAGGGGAAACCTGTGTCTTCTCGCCCCGTGCTGCGCTGGTGCTTATGCATTAGCTGTGCTGGTCTGGAATCCTGGGCTTGTCTTTGACTGTCTGTGTGACCTCAGGCCCATTCTGTCTCCTCTCTGGGCTTCAGTTTCCCATCTATGAAATATTGCCCCGTCAGAGATGAAAATCTGTATTAGAAAGGCCGTAGGCCTGGCTGGTAATCAAGATGGTAGCTCTGCTAATAGAAAGCATTTATTAAGCCCTTACTGTATGTGAGGGCACTTGCCACACATCATGTCCTTTAATCCTCATGTTTTCCCCTGTGAAGTGTGTCCCCATTTTACAGGTGGGGAAACTGATGCCCAGAGTGCTGAAGTGCTTTGCCCAGGGTTGCACTTGCAGGGCAAGGTGGGGCTAGGATTCTTTTGTTAGTTTGTTTGTTTTTAATATTTTTTTATTATTTATTTTATTTATTTGGCTGCTCCGGGTCTTAGTTGCAACACACATCTTCATTGCGACATGCAGGATCTTTAGTTGCGACATGCAAACTCTTAGTTGCGGCATGCATGCGGGGTCAAGTTCCCCGACCAGGGATCGAACCTGGGGTGCCCTGCATTTGGAGCGTGGAGTCTTACCCACTGGATCACCAGGGAAGTCCCTGGGGCTGGGATTCTAATCCAGGTTATTGGCTGCCTCTGAGCGATTACACTGCGTTGCTTACTAGGGTGTTAATGCTGTCAGCCTTCCTCACCCCGAGCATGCCCTTTGCTCTGCATGTGGATCACCCCTCCCTGCCATCACTGCTCACCCTCCCAGGTTCCTCAATGAATGTGAGAGTTTATGAGAAACATTGGTTCCTGGTATGGGCTCATTAGATGATGTCATGGTTTCTATAATCAGACAGCGCCGATTCAGATCCCAGCTTTCACTGATTGTTACTGTGATTGCTGCTGTTTTATGAGCCTCTCTCCCCTGGAGTAGCATAGGGAACTGTTTATTCCCCTTGCAGCTGAAGGAGGACCAGCAGAGGGCACTCCTGCGGCGGGAGTTTGAGCTGCAGAGTCTGAGCCTGCAGCGGAGGCTGGAGCAGAAATTCTGGAGCCAGGAGAAGAACATGTTGGTTCAGGAGTCCCAGCAGTTCAAGCACAACTTCCTCCTGCTCTTCATGAAGCTCAGGTGGTTCCTCAAGCGCTGGCGGCAGGGCAAGGTTTTGCCCAGCGAGGGGGATGACTTCCTTGAGGTATGGTTCCCCCGGGGCTGGGACTGGGGTGGGGTGGGGTGGGGTGGGGTGGAGGAGAGAGGACAGGAGGGACATAGCCCTGGGGCTCAGATACGAGGCATCAGCTTGCCCCTTCCATCCTTGCACTCATTCATTCATTCATTCCTTCAGCATCGGTTTGTTGAGAACCAGCTCTTTACTGAGTGCTGTGGCAGATGCCGGGGAGACCGTGGTGAAGACGACAGACTCGGTCCTGGCCTCGCCAGGAAGAAGTCTGCTTGGGGGCCAGTAGGTCTTTAACACCTCTCTGGTATTTGTTGGTTTCCCTTTTTAACAAACCTGAGTCTTGAGCTGGCAATAGGATACAGATGCATTTAATGATCTGGTTTCATTGTTTTTGCATTATATGCAAATATAGTACATATTAATGTTTTTTACTCTTTTAAGGTACAATTTATATACAGTAAGGTGCACACATCTTAAATGTACAGCTGATGAAGTTTTATAGTATACACCCTGCAGATACATAGTATAGCATCACCCAGATCAAAATGAGCACATTTCCAGTGCTCCAGAAGGCTCCCGGGTGCCACAGGTGATATGCCCACCCCAGCAGTCAGCACTATTCTGACTTCTTACACCATGGATTAATCTTGCCTATTCTAGAACTTCATACAAGTGCGTGTAGTCTTTTGTGTCTGGCTTTTGCTTAATATAATTCTTTGAGATTCATCCACATTTTACCTATAAAAGTAGTTGATTCTTGATTGCTGCTTATTTCTCACTTATGAATATACCCATTTTATTTTATTTTATTTATTTATTTTTTTTTTTGCGGTACACAGGCCTCTCACCGTTGTGGCCTCTCCCGTTGCGGAGCGCAGGCTCCGGACGCGCAGGCTCAGCGGCCATGGCTCACGGGCCCAGCCGCTCCGCGGCATGTGGGATCTTCCCGGACCGGGGCACGAACCCGCGTCCCCTGCATCGGCAGGCGGACTCTCAACCACTGCGCCACCAGGGAAGCCCCTACCCATTTTATTTTTAATGTCACCTTTGACAATGATAATGGACACTGGCTGTCCATTTTTAGTAATATCAACGTCCTTTTTTAGATATGTTTCTTTAACTAGAAAGAGTAGGTTGACTTAGAAGCATTGCTGATAGTACAGGTAGTATTTGGGTGTGGCAGGAAACATGACAAGTGGAGCTTTGGGAATGTGTGACGCCTGGGAAGGACTCACGTGGCCCATTTGTCCCTCAGCCTGTGCAGGACCCTTTGTCCTCAAATCCCCTTCCTCCTGTCACGATCAGCACGCTGACATTGCTAGGAGAAGGGGCCATGTGAGGACGTCATACCTCAGTCACGCCCACCTGAGTTGGCACTGCTCACCTTGGCCTTGGCCTTTTTTTAAATTATTATTTTATTTATTTTTATTTATTTTATTTCTTTTAGGCCTTGGCCTTTTAGGTACAGGTACCTTTGCCCTAGCCCAGGCTTGGCCCTTCTCTGGTTCAAGCCACTCATTCCAGAGCCAATGGGGACCAGTGGCAGTCCCCATGTACCCCTGTCAGGGGTCCCCCAGAGTAGCCTGAATGTCCCAGGAGCTGGGGATGGTGGTTAGACCTGAATCTGTAGCAGGAGTTTCCTCCCCCACCCCCAGTGGGGCTCATAGGCCACCCGCCTCCTCCCCAAGGGCCTCTAGAGAGAGTTGCTGACCATCTTTAGATGAACACATTCCCTGCTGCCCTGTCCCAGGAATGTCTGACATGGAGGCACCCCTATGAGAAGCACCTGGAAAGCCCAGCATGGCTGCCCCTCGAGCGTCACTCTGTGTGACACCTGGGGACTCCTGTCTGAAGCCACTGTCTGCTTTAGGACTGTCCCTCCTGTTTGGAAGTCCCACACAAGCCTCTGGATGAAGCCCAGTTTGTTTTTTTTAAATAACTTTTTAAAAATTTATATTTTTATATTATAGTTAAATATATTGTACATAACATAAATTTTTACCATTTTAACCATTGTTAAGTTTACAGTTCACTGGCATTAAGTACATTCACATTGTTGTGTAACCATCACCTCTGTCCATCTCCAGAACTCTTCATCTTGTAAAACTCAAACTCTTACCCACTCACTCCTTATTCCCCGCTCCACCTGCCCTGGCAACCACTATTCTACTCTCTGCTTGTATGAGTTTGACTTCATTCGATTCCACTTATAAGTGAGATCTTGTAGTTATTTCTCTTAATGTCTCTGGCTTATTTTGCTTAGCATAATGTCTTCCAGGTTCATCCATGTCCATGTTGTCGCAAATGGCAGGATTTCCTTCTTTTTTAAGACTGAATAATATTTCCTTGTATATATATAACTTTTTCTTTACCCGTTCATTCATAGATACACACTTAACGTTGTTTCCATATCTTGGCTACTGTGAATAATGCCACAGTGAACATAGAGAGATCCAGATTTCATTTTCTTTGGATATATACCCGCAAGAGGGATTGCTAGATCGTATGGGAGATCTATTTTTAATTTTGGGGGAAACTTCTGTACTGTTTTCCATAGCTGAAGCCCACTTTTGGCTGCTAGGGAAGATGTTTCCCCCTCCATCAAAAAAAATGAATTGCCTTCAGGCCACATAGCCTGATTTTAAATCAGGTTGTCTCAGGCAAACTCTCCATATTTGGTGAAAATCTTTCTAGCCATTTCAGTGTACTGGGATAACAGAGAGAAACAGAAACTTACTTTAGGAAAAAAATAAGGTGTAACCATAGAAAATAAAATAATATAGATGCCTATATTAAATAGAAATATACATACTTACTGAGATAGACACGATAAGAAACATAACCACCCACGTTGTAAAAAATACATATATACATGGATATAATGATATAAAGCCCATGTGTATAAAATACATATAAACAAGTACATAATAAAATACAGATAATCATATAAATAATAAACTTGATGTACATTCACACTTTTAAAGAATATGTGTGTCCACACATGTAGAATTAAAACTATATATATGGGGCTTCCCTGGTGGCGCAGTGGTTGAGAGTCCGCCTGCCGATGCAGGGGACGCGGGTTCGTGCCCCGGTCCGGGAAGATCCCACGTGCCGCGGAGCGGCTGGGCCCGTGAGCCACGGCCGCTGAGCCTGCGCATCCGGAGCCTGTGCTCCACGACGGGAGAGGCCACAACAGTGAGAGGCTCGCGTACCGCAAAAAAAACACAACCATATGTTTGAATGATAACCCTCATATATTGAGTATTTATAGTGTCCTGGGCACTGTGTTAAGTGCTCTATTTGGATAATTGCATTTCACTTTTACACATACCCTATGATGTGGAAACAATTATTATCCCCATTCTACTGTAGATAAAGATCTTGGATTCCTTGTCCTCAATTCTGAAATCCAGAATCTCTGAGAACTGTGTTTTGTTGGGTCTAACTCAGTTGGAAAAAATTGACCTGACATTCATTTGGCAGCAAAACCTTTATTTACCCCATTTCCTGTTAGTACTCACATGTTTGAAGGGGAAATATTGGTGTCCACGAGCATAGGGTATCTCACCAGACGGGGCTGTTTTACAATATACAGTGTAGGTATACCATATTATCTTTCTAAATCCCGATTAATTCTGAATTCCAAGCACACCCGGCCCAAAGAATTTCAGAGAAAGAACTGTGCACCTGTGTATACAGATAATCGAAAGTCAGTATGTTCAGATACTGGTGACCAGGGAGGGAGCTGGGTATTTATTCACACAGGCCCTGCTCCACCCCACATATTTCCAGCCTCAGGGCCTGCCCTGAACCCCAGAAATCCTTCTTCATTTGACTTCACCACACTCTCTTGGTTTTCCTTCCACCTCACTGGTTGCTCCGTTTCAGTCTCCTTGGCTGGACCCTCCTTTTCTCCCTGAACTGACCCCTTAACGTCACAGTCCCGAGGGCTCAGTCAGCCCTCAGGCCACATCTCTCCTTGACCTTCACCTGCCTCCTTGGAGAGCTTGTCCAGGCACTTGGCTTACATGGCCTTTCTCGCACATTGCGAATCTATCTAGAATCTACAGAATCTGACCCAGCTGCACTGCCTACCCCCTCACCACCCCCATCTGAGCTGTCACCACTTCTTGCCTGGATTATCACCGTAGCCTCCTAACTGGTCTCCCTGCCTCTGCCCTTGCACCCTTCCACCGAGCATCTTCTGTTCAAAGCAGGGAGGTGCCAGGCCACGTGTACTCCACGCGGATGGTGCCCCCTGGTGTTGTGCAGTGTGGAGCTCTGTTGCTACCCTATAAAGTATCTCAACACAGCAGCTAGAGTGATCTCGTAAAACTGAAAGTCAGGCCAGTGTCACGCCTCAGCACAATTCTCCCCTGGCTCCCATGTCACCCAGAGCAGAAGCCGAAGTCCCTACAAAGCCTGTTCAACCAGCCTTGGTCCCCGTACCTCTCACTTCCTCCCTGGCTTTCTTGTTCTTCCTCAAATAGATGTGTTCCCATCTCAGGGCCTTTGCATTTGCTGTGACCTTAACCTGGAATTCTCAACCCGCACGTATTCACATGGCTTATTCTTTTACCTCCTTCAGGATTTTGCCCAAATATCACCTTCTCTCTAAGGCCTTCCTTGACCACCCAGTGCAGCACATCCTGGCTCCTTTCCCAGCTCTCTTTTTCTCCATAGCACTTATTATTATGGAACATTCCATATACTTAATGATGTTTCATGTATCAATATTTCACATATTTGTTTGTTTTCCTGATACTGGAATGGAAGCTCAAGGGGACCAGGGCTTCTGTCTGTCTTGCTCACTGATGTATCCCCAGCTCTGAACACAGGGCCTGGTGCGTGGTAGGTGTTCAATAAATATTTGTCAAATGAATGAATGAAATGAATAGTGAATGAGCACCCACTTCTTCTGCTTCACTCCCGTCATAAACTAGACCCTGGCTGGTCTCCTGGGCTGGCTCTGGACTCCTGCCCAGAATCCATCAGCAGCAAACCCCTCCGCTCCCAGGAAGGGTCCCTTCTGCCCACCCAAGCCTCTGGTTGCCCTTATCTACAATTATGAGGGGGCTTCCCTGGTGGCGCAGTGGTTGAGAGTCCGCCTGCTGATGCAGGGGAGACGGGTTTGTGCCCCGGTCTGGGAAGACCCCACATGCTGCGGAGCGGCTGGGCCCGTGAGCCATGGCCGCTGAGCCTGCACGTCCGGAGCCTGTGCTCCGCAATGGGAGAGGCCACAGCGGTGAGAGGCCCACATACCGCACAAAAAAATAATAATATAATATAATTATGAGGGTGCCACCTACAGTGCCTGCCTTGACAGCATAGATATTTCTGAGTAGCGCTCAGGGATGCCTCATGGTCCTTGGGGCAGAAGAGATGGTATGGGGGGCAAAGGGTCTGACTCTCCAGCTGTGCTCCTTGACCTGGATGGTGCCCAGGGCTCAAAGTTAAAATCTGGGAAATCAGTGCCCAGCTGGGGTACTTTTGGTCCATAAACCCCCTTTCTTTATTCCTGCCTGGCTGTGCAGCCCACTTTCTATCTGGGCCACTAGCCTGTATCCCCTCCCCCTGAGGGTCAGACCCCCAGGCATGATGCCCTGCTACCCTCTATTGAGTGTGGTTTTTAAAAAACAGGTAAATAGCATGAAGGAGCTGTACCTGCTAATGGAGGAAGAGGAATTAAATGCCCAGCATTCTGATAACAAGACCTGCACGGGGGACAGCTGGACCCAAAACACGGTGCGTTCTCAGCCTATTTCCAGTCCTGTCCTGTCCATTTGTTCCTCTGTCTGTTTAGTGATCATATCTTGCTGCTTTCTGACCCCAGTCCTACACCGGGCACTGGAGCGGCAGAGGGTTATTGCTTGGTCACTGGCCCCAGATGCCCAGTGCTATGGGGTATGTAATTCACCCCAGGGCAGTGACAGAGGGTCAGATGATGGACTGTGGGGTCTCAGGTGAGAGAGCAGTTAATTCTATTTGGAGTATAGAGTATTACAGAGAAGGGGGTCATAGGTGGTGGGTTTCAAAGGATGAATAGGAGCTTGCCTAATAGAGAATAGGGAAAAGGCCATTCTGTACCAAGAGAACTGTATATACAGAGATGTGGCAAGGTATTCTGAGTCTGGCTGCAGCTTGGAATGTCCATAGTGGGGGTAAGGACATCAGGCTAGAGTGAGTTGTAGGAAGAAGGGCCTTGTGGCCTAGGATCAGGAACCATCAAATCAAGCCACGGGGTAGTATAGAGCAGTAGGGTCAGGCTCCCAGGGGCACCCACAGTAAGCTGGGTTACAGGTGGGAAACGGGTCATGGGCCCAGGAGAGAAGACTCGGCCCAAGTCGGGCAGTCAGGGAGCTTCCGTGGTTCAGACTCCCCATCTGGTGGGTCAGAGAAGGCAGATCTTGGGCAAGGAGGAGGACGGAGGCCTAGATGCTGCAGAGCCTCAGAGAAGCCAGGGCCCAGCTCAGATTTAGGTTGAATAATTGCTGTAACTACAGAATTTTGTGTTTTTGTGAGACTGGGGCATGTGTCAGTCTAAGAGGTGGCCAGGGCTGGGCTTGTTTTATGGGGAGATGACCCGAAGAGGTCATGGGACTTGCCTGAGGCCTGGTAGAGTCCCAGGCTGGACTCTGGATGAGTTCCCAGCCCAGCCTCTCCTCCTTGCCGCTCCGAAAGCTCCTGACCCAGGCCTTGCCCCCATCTGCAGCCAAATGAGTACATCAAGACGCTGGCCGACATGAAGGTGACACTGAAGGAGCTATGCTGGCTGCTTCGGGATGAACGCCGTGGTCTGACTGAGCTTCAGCAACAGTTTGCCAAGGCCAAGGCCACCTGGGAGACAGAGCGGGCAGAGCTCAAGAGCCATACTGCCCTGGTGAGTCTCCCACCTGTCAGAGACATCCCCCTCCTTGTTCCCCTCTCTGCAAAGGCCTCAGCTGTCAGACTGGGGAGGAGGATGCCCAAGCCATGCTCCTAGAAGCATAGGAACCCCTTCACTTACCTTGTGGCTCAGAGAGGGCAAGAGACTTGCCTAGAGTCACACAGCAAGGGTACCAGAAACAGTGGGAACTGAAGGTCCCTGGGCTAGGGAAGGCAGGTGAGGGACTGGCAAAGGAGCCATGGGGACATCACAGGCGCCTCCGCCGCACCATGAGCTCACAGGTGAGGCCGGAACACTTAAATGCCCGTCTGCACCTGGTGACATCCTTCATCCTCACACTCAGACTTCTGCTGCCTGCTGTCCTCATAAGGATCCCCTTAAGCCCCTGCTACCTGACTGTTTTGTTCCCTCCACCCAAACTGGGGGACTCCCCTCCTTACAACCCAGATGATCAAAGGAGCCTTAACCAGGAGTCCTGGATATTTGGTCTCTGCTGTGTGCCTGGAGGCAAGGTGCTGCCCCCCACTCTGGCCTGAGAAGTGAGGGGATGGGCTTCCTCCCACTCAGAAAGAATGCTCTCACCACCCCAACCCCTACCCCACGCCAGAACTCTGCGGGGTCCAGCTTCCTCCCCGCTGCCCCTGCTGCAGTCTGCCTTCCCAGGCATCACGGGCCCCTCGGAGGTGGGTGCCCTGATTATCTTTGTTGGGCAAGTGACAAAACAGGCACAGAGGAGTTAAGCTTCTTCCCCAAGGTCACCCAGTTAGTCAGTGGCAGACCTGACCCTCACTCCCCAAGCCTCTGCCCTCCTGGCTCCTCATGACCGTGATCCCACCTTCTTCCCAATTCTCAGACTTCTGGCTTCTTGGTGCCACCATTCTCTCCTCCCAACCCTCCCTGCTGATCTCACAGCTCCCGCCCCACCTGCACCTTCCACAGTGTCCCCTGCTCCCGCAGCCCCCCCCAACCCCAGGCATTCCAGGTGCCCCTCCCGCCATGGGAATCTGACCACAGCTTGGGGGTGTGGGGTACATTGATTCTATAGATTGCACGTTTCCCTCCTGCCCCCCAAGATTTGGGCCAAGACAGCCATCACGCTCAGGTGATTCCTGCCCACATTCTTTTTGTGACTGTGCATGTCTCCCACTAACCGTAAACCCTGGTAAACATGGGTAAGTGTTGATGAAATATCATGAGAAGCAATAACTAGGAACCTCTGCCATTCTGTAGCTATGTGACCAGGGACAAATAACCTCTGTGAACCTCTTCCTCTTCTGTAAAATATCAAAAATGGTGGCTATCTTGCTGAGTTTTCTTGAGGGCACAGATAATGCCTGAAAAGCCCTTAGCACGGAGCTTGGTGTGTAGAAGCTATGCTACACAAGCCTTGACTGTGAGAAAAGTTTAGTTCTAACTGAAGAGGTCAGTGGAGGTTCCTGGGTGAGGGGTCCTCTGAGGAGAGCACCCTCCCCCTGCCCCCTGCTGGTGCCCGGGGAGGGACGAGGGAGGGCAGAGAGGAGGGTCCTCCTGGTGCCGCCAGCCACCCAGTTGCTCTTCTTTCCTCAGATGGAGCTGAAGGCCGGGAAGGGGGCTGGAGATCGGATGGGGCCCGACTGGAAGGCAGCCCTGCAGAGGGAGCGAGAGGAACAGCAGCACCTCCTGGCTGAGTCCTACAGTGCAGTCATGGAGCTGACGCGGCAGCTACAGATCAGTGAGCACAACTGGGGCCAGGAGAAGCTACAGCTGGTGGAGCGGCTTCAGGGTGAGAAGCAGCAGGTGGAGCAGCAGGTAAAGGAGCTGCAGAATCGCCTGAGCCAGGTGAGGTCTGTCCCAGCCCAAGATGCCTTAAGCCACAAGGGGGAAGTTGCTCTAGGCACAGACCAGGGGGGAAGACTCCTTCAGGTAGAGCTGGAGCTGTATGCTCGGAGACTGCAGTAGGGACCAGGTCTTCCTCTCTGCCAGTCTCACAGGCTTGCTTTCCTCTGTGTTTTATTCTGAAGCAAGCCGTTCTCAAATACGACCTCTCTCAGGGTTGTATTCATATCCTCACAGCTTAGCAGTTTCAACGGAAAGAGAGTTTTCCTTTTCCACAAGGCTCTGATCTGCCAGGTATGAGTCACGTGCCCACAGCTAGAACCTGCCAAAACCTTGGAACCAAGAGGTTTCCCATGAAAATTAGAGTCCTCTGACCAAAAGGGGGAAATAGGAAAAACAATCATTGACCATTACGGCCCCACTACAGTTAACATGCACCTAGCTTATCAAGCTGCTATGCTCCACTGTGACTTTTTCCTTTGTTTATTTTTGATTTCAATTGTATAAGTCAGGACTTCATCTTTATATAAGACTCAGATATTACAAAAGCATACTCCAACCCACTCCCTCCCTTTCTTGCTGTTTAAATTTACATGCAGAGATTTTTTAAAATTATTAATTGAATCCTCATATACATATTATTTACACTTTGCCTCGTTCATAGAGAGCTGTTCAGGACAGAATGCAGAGGCCACTCTCATTCAGTTTAATTGCTGCTTAGCATACCTAGGTGGAGATACCACTTTGATGTCATTCAGCTGCTGCTTAGCTGATGTAGCTGTTGCAGGCGTTGTAGTGTGAATTAACATGGTAATAACAACTATTACCGTGCTTGATATAATGACACTTATAAGGATGCCTGTAAGTGGTTGGTTTCATGATTATTTGTCAAACCCACTCCGTTGGTTCAGAGCTGCTGCTTCTCACTGGGAAGGTGGCTCTGAGTCCATGATCTGGGTCATCTGGGCTGCAGAGTGGAGCCTGGGGAATGGCCCTGCACAGAATAGGGCCCTGCTCACCATCTTTGCCTGCACATGACCATCTTCTTTACTCTTGCCCAGCTGCAGAAGGCTGCTGACCCTTGGGTCCTGAAGCACTCGGATCTGGAGAAGCAGGACAATAGCTGGAAAGAGGTGAGTGGGGTGGCAGGCCTCCCACATGCTGTGCTCCTGGCTACACTGGAAAGCCTCTCACTCGTGGGGAATGTGACAAGGAGGATGCTAATCCTGTCCCACAGGTCACACACCCTCACCCCCTTGGGCTCCTCAATCCTGAGGTCTCTACTTCATGGTTCCAGCCTCGAGACCTGTAAAGAGCCCCCTGTTAGCTCCATCCTTCCATGCCTGGGACAAAGGCTAGGTGTTTCTCTGTGTTTCAGTTGTGGCTTTCTCAAAAGCAGAGCCTCCAAAGAGCTGTGTGATCCTGGGCAAGTCACTCTCCCTCTCTGGGCCCCAGTTACCTCATTGGTAAAATGAGAATCACGTTCTCAGCCTTAGCCCAGCCCTGGTTGTGGAGATCAATCAGTGACGTTTGCTTCTAAGCCTCAGGTGCACTGTCCATATAGCCACACACTGAGTAACCAAGCAGTGAACATATGGGCCCTTGCTCATGACAGCCTGAGGAAGCAATGAGAGCCAATTCTGGGGAACTGAAGCAGGAGAGGATTTCATTAGGGGCTCAAGAGGGCTGGTGATGCAGGGTCAGAAAACTGGTGCAGGTCTCTGAACCAGGGTGGGGCAAACCCCAAGCAGGACCTCAGGTCACTGCTTTCACCTTCAGCTGAGCAGTGACTACTGGGTGCTTGGTTGCTGCCACTACATTCAGAATAAGTTCTAAATAGAGTTTCTCTCCTTGGGTTCTCTCTTGGACCACTGATTGGCCATGCCTGGATCACATACCTATGTGTGTGTGGAGAGGGGGTAGGTGCATTGTAGCCAGAAACTGACCAGTGAGCATTCTAGATCAGTGCTGACATCACTCCTGCTCTACAAGAGGAGACTCATGCGTGGGGCTCGGGGCCAGCTCCCGCACTGATCCCCTGTTACCTTCCCTCTGTGTGCTAGTGGCCAGACTGACCCTTCCCTGTCTCTCTTCTATGGCAGACACACAGTGAGAAGATCCACAACAAGGAGGCTGTTTCTGAAGCTGAGCTTGGGGGAACCGGCTTAAAGAGGTGCTAGCAGCCCCTCCCCATGCTCCACTCTGCAGCCCCTCCCCCTGCTCTGCCCCCCAACCCCACCCTTCAGGCTGCCCTGCCCCTTTGCCTCTCTTCTCTTCCTCTGCCCTGCGCACCCACCGCTGCACCTCAGCTGAATTGGGAGAACACTGGGATATGGTTTCTAAAGATTTTTTTTTTTTTTTTTTTGATGTGGACCATTATTTTAGTCTTTATTGAATTTGTTACAATAGCGCTTTTTGTTACAATAGTGCTTCTGTTTTATGTTTTGGTTTTTTGGCCCTGAGGCATGTGGGATCTTAGCTCCTCCACCAGGGATTGAACCCGCACCCCCTGTATTGGAAGGTGAAGTCTTAACCACTGGACCACCAGGGAAGTCCCCTGGGATATGGTTTTTATGGAACCCAAGCCACTTAGGAGCTGGGAAAGTTTGGGTGATGGCAATTGTAGCCTGTGCTTTTTTTGATTCTGGGCGTGGAAAACTGGGGCCCCAGAATATCCTAGCTGGGAAAGAAACTGTTAAGCTCCTCTTGGGGTTCTTCCTGTCTCTGGAGTTGGGAGAGTCCAGCTGGACATCTATTCCTGGGACTATCGAGTAGCATCCTCTGGGCCCAGCCCTGTGCTATAGCCAGGAAAACCCCTAGGGCTATCAGGACCATGTCTCCCCCATTAGGAAACCATTATGAAAAGATTCATGGTAACAGAACCTCCCAGGGGCCGTGCGAGTAGCGTGAAGCCAGGTGGGCCCCGGGATAGGAGGGTGGCTCTGGAGTCATAGTGTGGGATTTGAATTCCAGCACTGTCATTTCTAGCTCTGTGCCCTTGGGCTATACTTCCCATTTCTACCTACTGGGATAACAGGAACTGCCCCCTAGAGTTGTGGGAGGACCGAATGGTCTGACGTGTGCAGTGTTGTCACGTATGCCTGGCACTTAGAGTCATCAGGTAGCACACGTGCCAGGTCTGGGCTGGAGATTAAATGGCGTCCTAGATTGGGTTCCCTCACAAGTAAACCCTGAGACAAGGATTTGAGTGCAAATGGTATATTCGGGAGGGGATTCCAGGAAAAGCCTGGAAGTGAGACAGGGAAGGGAAGGCACCATAAAGGAGGTGTTATCAACCGGGAAACACGTGGGCGACTGGAGCTCAGCTTCACAGCATCTCTGGGAGCCAGAGCAGAACATGAGTTCTCCCACCTGGGGGACAGAGAGGCTGGTACCAAGCCACCAAACCCCACTCATTGTTTGTTGAGGGCTGTGTCTAGGGCCATAAACTATGTGAATGTCTAGCTTGCTGTGGGTGGAGGCCAAGTGCGCTCCTGCAGACAGAAAAAAGCCCTCCGGTGGAGAATGGCAGGTGCTCAGAGATGCAGTGTTGCGTGTGGAGGGGATGAGGGGCAGGGCACCTACAGCGTCTTCCGCAAGAGGTGAGCCAGGACCGTCATGGTCCGTCTCCCCACTGCCCCACCGCCCCCTGCCCGCAAAGTGCACGGACCAGGGAGGAAGACCAGAGTACCTGCTCCGCATGAGGCATCTTCCACTAACTCTGCCCTTTCTCCTCTGCTCTTCCCAGGACCAAATCTGTTTCCTCCATGTCAGAGTTTGAAAGTCTGCTAGACTGTTCCCCCTACCTCGCAGGGGAAGCCGCCCGGGGCAAGAAGCTGCCCAACAGCCCTGCCTTTGCCTTTGTGGGCCCCCAGCCAGTGGACCCGGAGAAGGCTGCCCCAGAACAGCCAGGGCTCTCGCCACGTGATTGCAACCGCCTGGGTGCCCTGGGCTGCCAGGAGCCGGCGGGGAGGCAGATGCAGCGCAGCTACACGGCTCCCGACAAGACGGGCATCCGCGTCTACTACAGCCCCCCGGTGGCCCGGCGCCTGGGCGTCCCCGTGGTCCATGACAGGGAGGGCAAGATCATCATCGAGCCCGGCTTCCTCTTCACCACAGCCAAGCCCAAAGAGTCGGCCGAGGAGGACGGGCTGGCGGAAAGCTCCTACAGCCGCTGGCTCTGCAACTTCTCCCGGCAGCGCCTGGACGGGGGCTCTGGGGGCGGCCCCTCAGCGGCCGGGCCCGGCTTCCCAGCAGCCCTGCACGACTTTGAGATGTCGGGCAACATGAGCGACGACATGAAGGAGATCACCAACTGCGTGCGCCAGGCCATGCGCTCGGGCTCGCTGGAGCGGAAGGTGAAGAGCACATCCAGCCAGACGGTGGGCCTGGCCAGCGTGGGCACACAGACCATCCGCACAGTCAGCGTGGGCCTGCAGACCGACCCGCCCCGCAGCAGCCTGCATGGCAAGAGCTGGTCGCCCCGCAGCTCCTCGCTGGTGTCCGTGCGTAGCAAGCAGATCTCCTCCTCCCTGGACAAGGTGCACTCGCGCATCGAGCGGCCGTGCTGCTCACCCAAGTATGGCTCGCCCAAGCTCCAGAGGCGGTCCGTGTCCAAGCTGGACGGGGCCAAGGACCGCAGCCTGTGGAACCTGCATCAGGGCAAGCAGAACGGCTCGGCCTGGGCCCGCTCCACCACCACGCGGGACAGCCCGGTGCTGAGGAACATCAACGATGGGCTGTCCAGCCTGTTCAGCGTGGTGGAGCACTCGGGGAGCACCGAGTCCGTCTGGAAACTGGGCGTGTCCGAGGCCCGGGCCAAGCCCGAGCCTCCCAAGTATGGCATCGTGCAGGAGTTCTTCCGCAACGTGTGTGGCCGGGTGCCAAGCCCCACTTCCATACCCGGGGAGGAGGGTGCCAAGAAGCTGGAGCCCATCTCCCCCGCCAGCTACCACCAGCCGGAGGGCATGGCCAGGATCCTGAACAAGAAGGCAGCCAAGTCAGGCGGCAGCGAGGAGGCCAGGCTTTCCATGCTCCCCCAGATGGGGAAGGATGGGGTCCCTCGTGATGGAGATGGAGCCACGGTCCTTCCCAGTGAGGTAGGTGGGTGGGGTCTGCCCTTTTCCTTGGGAGGTGAGATTGGCTTATAAGGTCCCACTCTTGGTTTTCAAACTCAGGCATGTGGTTTGTGTATCTCTAAAGGTCCTTGTGGTGCTCTGGGATGGGGGTTGGAAGGCCCCAGACCTGGAACAGCAGACCTGATGGACACGGTCTGAATACAAGAGACTGGTGAGCATGGTGGCATACCCACCTGCTTTGCCACCACACCCCAGAGATTGCCAGCATCCCCTCCAGGGAAGAGGCATGCTCACTGCCCTCCTGCTACCCAGTGGTGTGCGGACACCAGCTCCTTTGGTTCATGAGAGCCAATCATGTACATGTCTGTGTTTAGTGATGTCACCTTAGTACCTTGAGATCGGCCACCAGGGGAGGATTTACTCCGTGAAAACTAGAAATGCTGCAAATCAGGGCTTCTCCTCTTACTCCTGGGAAACTAGTCATTAAACATGTACCAGCACACCACTGCCCTCACCCCACCAAGGCTATCCCTAAGTGCTTCCATTTTCTCTGAGACTCTTTTGCTGCTCACTCCACTCCTGATACCAATTTCAGATTTAGTTAGGGGTTATGTGCATGTTAGTAAAGCAACGCATGTAAGTTAGCTTTGCAGATAGGGAAATTGCAGAGGATCTTGTGGAACCCAAGGGCAGGGACCCAAAGGCCCCAGTGGCTGTTCTGTCTCCCTCTCCTCTCTCTTGAGCTTCATTTTCTCTTATGTCCTCTTCCTCCCTCTGTCTCTGTTGGATTTGAATATGATCCAGGTGGGCTCTGCCTACTCTGCTTTTATAACCTCTTCCAGTTCCAGCACCTAAGGGAGACTGACTCCAATCCTTCTGTCCCCATTGCACATTTCAGGAAGAAACTGACTAGTGTAACTTGAGTCCAGTGTAACCCCTTGGTCCAGTCAGCTGTGGTCAGGGGTGGTATCATGGTCTGCAGTGCACGGAGTGAAGGAGGGTTGTAGGTGGGGGCACAGAGAGGTGGCATGGGCTGGGATTGACCCATGTGATTTGTACGTATTGTATGTTTAGCTGGTTTCTAGTTTTTCCCTATTATACGTAATGCTGTGGTGAACATCTTGACACAAAAGCATTTTTCCATATTGCAGATTATTTCCTTACGTTTGAGTTGCAGAAATGGGATTCCAGAATAAAAGACTGTAAATTGTTAAAGGTATTTGATAAGTATTGCTAAATTGTCTTTCCAAAGACTTTGTTTAATTTCTAGAACCCCCAGGAGTGTATGGTGAGTGCCTTACTTCCCTATACTCTCTGGCTGCGTTTTTAAAAAAAAAAAAAAAAACCTTAAAAATATTCATTCCTCTTTTTTTTACCTAATAAAATCCTTTTTGAGGTTAATATACATACTGAGCATATTGTAGGAATATGGCTTATTGAATTCACCAAACTGAACACACCCATTGTATTAGAGTTCTCCAGAGAAACAAAACAAATAGGCTTTGTGGTTATGGGGGGGGGGGGGAGAGAGGGCAAGAGATTTATTATATTGCAAGCTGAAGACCCAGGAAAGCCAATGGTTTAGTTCCTGTCTGAGTCCAAAAGTCCAAGAACCAGAAGAGCCAGTGGTATAGCTCCAGTACAGCATATGTAGCTGATGTAGTTCCGATCTAAAGGTCATCAGGAAGGAAGAGTTCTTTCTTACTCAGGGGGAGTCAGCCTTTGTGGTCTATTCAGTACATTGACTGATTGGATGAGGGCCACCCGCATTAGAGAGAGCCATCTGCTTTACTCAATCTACTGGTTTAAATGTTACTGTCTTCCAAAAGCATCCTTGCAGAGGCACCCAGGATAATATTTGAACAAATATCTGGACCCGTGGCCCAGTCAAGCTGACACATGAAATTAATCATCACACCCACATAACCACACTTACATCAAGAAACAGAGGTACAAAGCTGGCCGTATTTTGAATGTTGGTTTCATAGTTGATCCAGATGTTTTTCAGTGTGTAAAATATGCTTATTACCTGTTGACCCAGTAGTTCTCCTAGGAATGTAGCCTATGGAAATATTCACAGAGGTGGATACGTGTGTAAAGAAATGTATTGCATTATTAATAAAAATTGCTAAGATTTATTGAATACTTAATAGGCGCTATCAAATGCTTCACATATACCTGATGTGACCCTCACAACAACTTTGACAAAGGTATCACATCCCTCATCTTAGAGCAGGAAAAATCAAGGCTCAAAGGGGTTTTAACTTATCCAAGTTCACACAGCTCGTAGACAGTTGGCCTGGGATTTGAACAAAGCAATTGAGTTTTACAGCAGCACTTTTTTTTTTTTGAAGTATAGTTGCCGTACAATATTATATAAGTTACAAGTGTGTAATATAGTGATAATTTTTAAAGGATATAATCCATATATGGTTACTATAAAGTATTGGCTATATTCCCTGTGCTGTAAAATATATCCTTGTACAATAGCTTATTTTATACCTGATAGTTTGTACCTCTTAATCCCCTACCTCTATCTTGCCCCTCCCCCCTTCCCTCTCCCCACTGGTAACCACTAGTTTGATCTCTATATACGTGGGTCTGCTTCTTTTTTGTTATATTCACGAGTTTGTTGTAATTTTTAGATTCCACATACAAATGATATCATACAGTATTTGTCTTTCTCTATCTAACTTATTTCACTTAGCATAATGCCCTCCAAGTCTATCCATGTTACTGCAAATGGCAAAATCTCATTCTTTTTTTTACAGTTGAGTAGTATTCTATTGTAGATATATACCACATCTTCTTTATCCATTCATCTGTTGATGGACACTTAGGTTTCGGCAATTGTAAATATTGTACAGCAGCACTCTTAACCATTATCCCTGTGTGTTGGTAATAGTAAAAAAAAATTAGAAACTACCTAATATCCACATAAAAAATGCATTGGATAAATAAATCAAGCGACTTCCATTCAGTTGGAACAGTATGTGGCCATTAAAAAGAAGGAGATCTGGACATACATGACAAAAAAGTGTTCATGTTTTGCAATTACAAAATAAGCTGTAGGGGTTGAAATCATTTGGGTAAATGCATGTGTGTGCAATGTTTTGAGAATTTAATCTTTCATGGACAATGTCTACGTTCTTCTCTGTATATTCCAGAATTTATTACCTTCTGGAAGGTTGTTTATGAGCATTCATTACTGCTCTAATGGGAGAAAATAATTTTTAAAAATTGGTCCAGAGAGGGGCTAAAGCCCCTGGGAACTGGTACCTGGGCACAGCTGAGTCCAAATTCCTTGCCTGGCCACCCAGCCCCTGGGTGGGCAGTGCCTCCTGGCTCCTCCCGACTTCTTCCTCCCTCCTCCCAGGATGCCGTGTGTGACTGTAGCACCCAGTCTCTCGCCTCCTGCTTCGCCCGGCCATCCCGCTCTGCCGTCCGCCACTCTCCTTCCAAGTGCAGGCTGCACGCTTCGGAGTGCGCCTGGGGTGGGGAGGAGAGGGCAGCCCCCCCCAGCGAGTGACAGAGCAGCCGAGCTCCCCACCTCAACCAGCCCAGTCCCTGGACAGCCAAAGGGACCCCGCGGAGAGGAGACGAGGTGAGGGGCCCGCGCCCCCTGCATCTCTCGCCCAGGAGGGACAGCAGCTGCACCACCGCCGCAGAAGAGCTTTCCCATCCAGGTAAAGCGGGGCCTCCTGCTGACTGCTAGGTGGCGATCTCTGACTCCCCAGGGGACGGCAGCGAGTGGGAGAAAGACCAAAACTGGGCTTCAGAAGCATCTCCAGAGAGATCCCTTGAGAGCTGATCCGTTGGGGGCTGATCCCTGGGTCATAAGGGGAGAGCCTTGCCTGGTTCTAGCCACACCCACTTCTCAGAAGCGCCAAGGAAAGCATACACTTCCGGCCACGCCCCTCAGGGAAAAGGGCTCACAGAGATGTTCTCTGCCAACCACATCCCTCTTCATGGGGAGGAAACACCAATGAGAAGGACAGGCTTTGCTCTAGGGCTCAACTTGGGGTTCTTGGTGGAGCTGAAATGGGCATCACCCCGTCCATTTCTTCCCTCCACCGCCTCCTCCCAGCCCTGCTGCTCTGGATTGCTATGGCTCTAGGGGATATGATAGGGCAGTAACCAGGGTCAAGTATCTGCTTGGAGTCCTGGAGCCCTGGATCTCCCTGCCCGTAGCTTGGATGCAGCAAGGACTAGAAGACGAGGGGCTCAGGGTTGGAGAGCCACTGGAACTGCCTTTCTTGCCAAGGTGACTTGGGGGGCCCCAACCTTCCCAGGAGAATCCTTGAAGACAGAAATAGGTAAAGCCCATCTCAAGACCTGGTGCACAGATAAATAAATGCCTAATTGCCCACTGCCTTGATCGCTGGGGTCTCTTTCCCTGGCACCCTGGAGGGGCACCACATCTCCACTGTGATTACATCCTGCAGCTGGTGGAGGGCAAAGACGTTCCCAGTAAGAGACTCCCAGATGGCCAGGTCAGGCCGAGGAGCATTCCGAGAGGCCAGTGCCTCAGGACATGGCAATAGACTGGGGCCTGGAAACACATTTCTTGCCTCGGTTGTTTATTTGAATTTTTCTTACTATAAATATTTAAGGTGGTTTTACTTTATTTTAATAATTTAACTTACCCCAAAGCCCCTAAGGTAATTTATTGGAGGTTGATACATGTACTCTCGCCACTGGGACAATGCAAGGCTTTAACACGATGGACACGTGCAGGGTCCCCTGTGTGGATGAGGCAACTCAGCAGCCGAGCTCTGGTCTCCAGGTCAGCTTTGGAGGGCCCCCCGCCCCAGCAAAGCTGGAGCCCTGCAGCCTGCTCCCCCAAAACTGCTGACCCTTTGGCCTCAGAGCACCACTTTACACTCAACACCCGGTACTTGCCCAACCCCCAGCCGTGAGTCTGTAAATGCTCACAGACAGGGTGGAGGGCTGGACCACTTCCCAAACATTTTCCATTTTCTTTCTCATTTTCCTCCCTCCCTCTGACACCTTTTTTGTTTCGATGAGTCAAACACGGATTACTAAGGCTTTATCAAGAGCATGGAGATCTCTCCAAGTTCCCCAAGTGAGAACTCGCAGGAAAACAGGACTGAACTTCGAGAATGTTGTTTATTGCAGCTTTGCACATGGATCTGAGAGTGTCTGCCAGCCTGCCTCAGTTCTCACCAGCCTGCCAGCTTTTTCACCAGCCTCTCTCCTTAGCCTTATGGGCTCTCCCGGCCCCAACTCCACTGCCCATCCGCCCCCATGTCCCATGTGAGCAGCCTGATACATCGGATGGATTGCACCGTGGCTCACTGCAGTGTGGTGATGGGGGAGGGGTACTCAGATGGCCTCCCCCTTGGTGCCAGCGAACCCGTTTTGTTTACACACATGCCCACACATCCGCCTGTAACGGGCTGGGGGCTCAGAGTGGAAACACCAGGACAGAGTGGCTTATCTGTGAATTTGCCATCAGGAAGACCAAAAGCCAGCGGCTTGGCTAATTTGCCCCCAGGACTCAGGAGATGCCTCTGCGCTCCCACCCACCAGCTCCCGGTCTTGCTCTTTCTGGGGCACCTGGACCAGTTACCCAATTTCCTTCATCGCCATTCCCTATCGGCAGAACTTGGCGTTACGTTAGTGCAAGCAGCCACTTCCTTGTGCCATAGTGACCTGTGTGGGCAGAGCAGGCAGGCTGATGGAGCCATGGGCCAATCCCGTCTAGGATGCCACTGCCTACTCCCACCCCAGAGGTCAGGGGGCCCCTCCAAGTTTATCTGCAAGTGAGGGGATTCACACACAAGGCCACAAGCCACCAGAGGCCTCTGGCACTTCCCAGAGCTGCAGAGGGCCAGGGAGGCTGTGCTTCTAGCCTTGGGGAGAAATCCTCGTGAGACCTGAACCCTGCGGACCGCTCAGCCTTACCGTCGTTCTCATCCAAGATTGTCCTTGCATTCTCATTGTCTTAGAGCCTGGCCACCCAGCCCTCAGCCATTGTCAGAGACCCCAGATCCTGGTCTTCAATAAAGTCCCAGTTTCTGCTTCCCGCATGCCACTTTGCAAGGTCACTCATCACTGTTCCTACAGAAGCCTCTGGACGTGGGGCTTGATGGGGTTGAAAATGTTACATGTAAATATTGGTTTGGTTTGATTTTTAGCATTTTAATTAGTAATGGTTGTGTTTTCTTTTGGGGGGTGGGGGGGTTGGTTTGTAAAAACTCTCTTTTGGAATGTAATTTCTAAGTTTGCTTCTTCAAATGCCTTTTTAAGTCTTGGTAACATTCCCAAAGCAGAAAACTGCCTGGCCCTCTGTGGGGATTCCCCTGGAGCATTGGGTCCCAGGAAGGAACACTGCCCTTTCCCCCTTTCTTCCCCTTCCTGCTGCCCCTTACCTTTTTACTCCTAGCAGCTTCTTCTTCCTTCTCTTCCTCCTCCTGCTCTAGCCTTCTTTTTCCTTTCCCCATCTCTATTCTCTGCAGCCAAAGTCCCAAGGAACCCTGGGGTCCTAATTCCCTACAGACCCCTAGGCTTGGATCCGTTGTGTTGGCGCCCGTTGGTTGAGGGGAAATGGGAGAGCGGTAGGCATGGTTGGCCCCAGACTGGATGATCTTGTGTTTCTTATGTCTGACCTCTTCCCAGAGCCAAATTAAACCCTCCTGGGTGCAATGATGTCTGTATTTGAAATGAAAGCCAAACCACTTTGGCACATCGGTGGTCCCTAGATCCTGCATGCACAAAGCATCAGTATCCAAGTCCCTGTCACCCTGGCAGCCCTTCCCACCCCACCCCCCCACTAATTCCTTCCCCACCAAAGGCTGACCAATTTTAAAAACTCCTCCAAGAGGTCTTGCTCAAAACGGCCCCTCCCCTTGGTCCCGCCAGGGACGCTCTACCAGCTGCTCTCCCAGGTGACAAAGTTGAGGGCCCAAGCCTTGACCCTCTTACACTCTAATTGCCACATGGCTCCCTCGTGCCTGCCCCCCTGCACCTTTCATGGTTTCGTCACCCGGCCTGTTCTCCTCTTGCCCATCCAACTTCCAGGCCCTTCCTCCCTCTCCTCTCCCATCTAGAATGTCCCCCCCCACCCCAGCTTTGCCAGCCTTCCAGCCCCACCAGCATCACCCCACCCGCCACCCCGTACACCCCTCCTAGAGCACATTGCTATTTAGAAATTGCTTCCCCATTCCACATCTCCTTCAGACTTCTAAGGGCCAACTCTGGGAGGCAACCTTGGCAGGATAGGGGTTAGTGCTCCCATTTTACAGATGATGAAACTGAAGTGCAGGTCTCATCCCTGAGTCACCTAACTGGGAAGTCATCAAGTTTAGACTAGAACCTGGGTCCACTGGATCCCCCAGCCCAACGCTGTCCTGCTTGCTGTGTCAACCCACTGCCCCACTGGGGGCTTTGTATGGGTATAGGACACCAAGAATATGCCACTGCCCAACCCAGACATAAAACCAGTCCACTCTGAATCACTGGACCCATGTGTCCCAGAGCGTGTTGTGGGGACCCCCTGCATCAGAATCCTCTTGGGGCATGTCCAAAATGCAGCTTCCTGGGACCCGCCTCAGCCTCTGGGCCAGGACGTATCTAACAAATTCCCAGGGAGATCCTGAGTACCAGTGGCCACACCATTGATGTTCACAGCCCTGACCGTTAGGCCATCTTTTTTTAACCAGATAACCATGATGTTATATCTTAAAAAGAGCACTGAGCTGGTAATTATGGGACCTGGTCCTCAAGCCAGCTCTGATTTGGGTTAATTATGCTGAGAATTTCCAAAAAGCACTGGAGGCAATTTACAATCTTAGTCATAAGGATCAGTAAGACAACAGAAAAAAAGAAAGTCAGGAACTTCCTTGGCGGTCCAGTGGTTAAGACTCTGTGCTTCCACGGCAGGGGTTACGGGTTTGATCCCTGGTAGGGGAACTAAGATCCCGAATGCCTCACTTCGCAGCCAAAAAAAATACAAAGAAAGTCAAAAAGCAAGAGGAATTATCATTCCCCAAATCTATCTGACATGATTTCCATAATCCTGCAATTAAATTTTACTGTTAAGTTTCCTGGCAGCCACAGTAAATCCCAGTCATGGGATGTAACCATAGTTGCCCCAGGAGACAAACTCTTCTGCTGCTAATTTTGAGCATGTGTCCTTCCTTCAAAGTCCACTAAGCCGGTTGCAATGTGAACTAAGATGCAAGGATGGTTTCCAGGTCACTATTTTTAAAATAATAATAAATGGCCACCAACTTGAATGACCTTGGCTCTGGAGCATGTGGCTAGTCTGTACCTCAGTTCTTCCAGCTATAAAGTGGGAGAATGTCCTTGCATGGCTGTACTGAGGACCAAATACAGTACTGTGCCTGTGAATCTGCCTGGGAAAGCATAAGGTTCTACACCCATGGAAAGTGGTCTTATCACACTCATTGTCCCCACACCAGCCTCCTGGTGCCCCGGCCCTAGGGGTGATACATCCCTCACTAGTCTTAGTGAACAGAAAGAAAAATAAACTGGACCTACCACCTCACTTTTTAAAAAATTGTGGCAAAACATACATAAGACGTAGCCATTTTTAACTGGCTTTAAATACATTCACAATGTTGTGTTGATACAACCATTACCACTCTCCACTTCCAGAACTTTTTATCACCCCAAACTGAAACTGTATACCCACCAAACAATAACTCCCCATCCCTCTCCCCCAGCCCCTGTAACCTCTGTTCTACTTTCTGTCTCTATGAATTTGCGTAGTCTAAGCACCTCATATAAGTGGAATCATACATACAATGTTTGTCCTTTTGTGTCGAACCCCCTCACTTTTTTGGATGAGGAATCGGGCCCAGAGAAGGGAGAGAGTGGCTCACCCAAGGTCAGACAGCAGGTTAAAGGCAGAATCAGGACCAGAACCCAGGCTTCCTGACTCCCATCAGGTTCTGCATCCCCAGTGGTGAGTGAGACACCCCCCACCTACCATTCCGTGGTCGTGGTTGAACCCCTTCCTCTCTCTGGGCTGTATGTTCGCTCCCCACTGCCCACCCATCTTCTCTTTTAATATCTTCCTCCAAAGCTTCCCCTCCTCCTGCCTCCTCTTCTCCAGCTGATCGCCACCAGCAGACTGAGTAGCCCTGACCCATGGCCAGGTTTTCCTCTTCTGAGCCCCAGGCTTCCTTGTATTTCCCATCCCTCAGCTGTCCCAGATGGCCTCCTCAGCTCCACTCGTCTGCCGTGGATTTCCCTGTAACCTCAGCAACCCCCTCCCTGTGCCGTCAGCCTCACATTCCCATCCTCCCGTGTCTGTGGTCTCCCAACTCCGGATGTTTGCTTTCAGATCTGGTTGTATTCCCTGGGTTCTGTTTTATTTTGTGTTTCCTCACACCGAAGGGAGAACCTTTCCCCAATGCCTCAGGCTGGGCTTGGCCCCAGTGACCACGCCCAGAAAGACATCCCCCCATCCCACCCTTGAGCCCCATTTTCTACTGTCCACAGCCTCCCGGCAAGACCCCAACACTTTCCACTGGGAATTGGGGGGGAACTTGGATCCCCCATTTTGGCCTCCTCTGTCCTGCCCAGTCCCACATGGCCTTGTTTGGAAAGTACATACAGCCTGGCTTGGGTTCTTCTCTCCCTGGCCATCCGTCCATCTGTCTGTCCATTTGACATCCCCCATACTCTCCACTCTCCCCTGGACCTCACAGCCTCTGGAACAGCCTGCCCTGGCAGAACCTGTAGCCCACCCTGGCACTACCCCTTACCCCTCCCAACAGTGTTTGCAGTTTGCAAAGTCCATAGACCCAAGAACGGAAGGGCACTGGTGACGTGATGCTGGGCCTGAGTCCCCTGCCCAGGGCTCTTCTCCACCCGTCCTGTACTCTTCTTGGACCCTACCTTGTGTATCCCATCAGCCCTACTCCACTCCCTTCCTGCCCTTCACCAGCCCCCTGGACCCCAGGGTCTAAGGAAAGGAGCTTTGGTTTCCCCTAAGCATCCTTGAAGGGCCGAAGTCGTCAGGGCCTGGCCACCTTGTCACTCTCCATTCTGATACCACTCAAACTGCTCCCATGAAAAGGAACCTCAGCCAGGAGTCTGGAGACCTGGCCCAGGAGATGTCTTAACTTCTCTGTGTTTGGCTGGTTGTATGATTTTATGATAATCACGAGGATGATCCTTAGGGCCCCAGAGCACCCCTCATGTTTGGAGTCCTGCATCTCCACTGGGCCCTGGTATCCTGGCTCCTCTCTCAGCTCCACCACTCATCTCTATGCCTTAGTTTACTTCTCTGCACAGGGGGCTCACCACAAGTCTGTGCCCAGCAGCTTCCCAGATATTTTGGTGCCTCTAAGGCAGGGCTTTGCCAGCTGTGGCCCAGCTCCCTGGCGCTGTCTTGGGGCACCAGTTTGCCGAGGATGAGATGCCTGGAGGTTCTCAAAGAAGCAGGAGCAACACCTGGGCACTTGATAGACACGCAGAGTATTGGGCCCACTCAAGACCTAAGGAACGGAACCTTGGGTCGGGTGGTGGCCAGCAAGCTGGGGTTTAACTAGCCCTCCAGGTGATTCTGATACACACAGGAGTTTGCCACCTGCTGATCTAGACCAGCAAAGAGTGTGGCCCGGTGAGGGACTGAGGCTGGCCCTGACCAGGAACAGGAGACACCAACCTCCTCTGGACTCCTGAGAGATTGTGAACCCTCCCTGCCCTTACCCAAAGCGAAACAAAACTATGTTCTCCCCTTCCTGGAAACTGGGGGGCTGGGAGAAGGCACACGTTTTTCCTTTCCCTGCCCCTGGCTTGGTTCCAGTTCTACCCACTTCTCCTACTTGTCTGGGTTGTACAAAAGATTGTGTAGGGTGGTGCCAGGCAGGCAGCAGGTGGGCGTCCTGGGGGGGACAGGAGACAAAAGACCCTGACCCTTTATCCCTTGGGAACCTCACCATAGGCTTCAAATGGAAAGAAACAACTCCTCAAAGAAAGACTACTAAATCCCCAGCCACCTCCTCCTCCTCCTTCACTCACCTCTAGGGAGACCTTGTAGACAGTGCCAAAAAGCAGCTCCAACCCCCTGCAGCTGGGGAAGAGAGCCAGAAGCTGTCCCTCCTCCTCATCCTGCGCCCCCTCCCCACACCCCGCCAATACTGTGAAGCCCCCTTCCTGACCATCCTGGTTTCCTGGTGTGGACCCTGCAGCTGTGGGCCCTAAGGGTTCCCCAGGGAAAGGCCTTTGGGAGGGAAGGGACTAAGGGCATCCTTGGGCCAAACTGTCCCCCTCTCCTGTCCGCTGTTTCCCCTCCCCACTCCTGTCTTCAGAAGGCTCTTTCCCAGGATGGATTGGGTGCTAGGACAACCGTGGTCCAATCCGCCAGCTCTCCTTGCCCCCGTGTCTTATTTCAAACATGAGAATAACTGTACAGTGTAAACTTACAAAGCGTTTTTAATGGTTGTAGATTGGAAATAAAGTATGTCATATGAACAGTTTCCATGGACTTGGCCTCTTCTCTGATGTCTCATTTGGGGTGGGTGGGGTGCTCAGCAGACTTGAAACTTGACTCTACCCCACACCCAGTTGCCTGGGAAGGAAGGAGCCCTGGGAATGCCACAGCCAGCTGACTGGTTTGGGGTCACTTGGGAGGAGCCACCAGGGGTTCCTGGCTATGGACTGCTGACACCTCAGAGTCTCCCATGAAGGGTGGTATGGCCACTGAGAAATAAATGCAGAGTCATCAAAAATGGAATTGAGGGAATTCGCCGGAGCTCCATTGGTTAGGACTCCACGCTTCCACTGCAGGGGGCACGGGTTTGAATCCCTGGTCAGGGAACTAGGATCCTGCAAACCTCACAGTGTGGCCAAATGAAAAGGAATTGAAACTTTCTACAAAAGACTAAACTTTATCATAAAAAAGGACATGGATTAATTATCTAGTACAGTAGAATTAATTATCCCCAAACACTTATTATATCACAGATGCTGTGGGTCAGGAATTCAGGAGCTGAGTAGTTCTGACTCAGGGTCTCCTGAGGGTGCAGTCACATGTCAGTCAGGCTGCAATCATGTGAAGGCGTGATTGGGGCTTGAAGAGCCACAAGGTGGCTCACTCATATGCCTGGCAAGTCAGTGTTGGCAAGAGACCTCAGTTCCTCCGCAGGTGGCCCTCTCCATAGGGCTGCTTGAGCATCCTCACAACATGGCAGCTGGCTTCCCCCAGAGCAAGTGATATATGGGAAAGGAGGGTAGAAGTTACAATGTCTTTTATGACTAAGCCTTGAAAATCATATACTACCATTTCTGCAGTATCTTATTGGTTATACAGATTAGCCCTATGCCCTGTGGGAGAGGATTATACAAGGGTATGAAGACCAGGAAGTGGGGGACGTTAGGGGCCATATTGGAAGCCAGCAACCACATGAAAATTACACAGGTCTCCTCTTTTTTGAGGGCCTAACAATAGCCAGGCCTGTGCTAGGCATTGAGGATAACAATATATGGGCCTGAAA
This sequence comes from Kogia breviceps, assembly GCF_026419965.1. Classification (NCBI taxonomy): domain Eukaryota; kingdom Metazoa; phylum Chordata; class Mammalia; order Artiodactyla; family Physeteridae; genus Kogia; species Kogia breviceps. Next base: position 22,265,385 of record NC_081323.1, read on the forward strand.
AACAGGAAAGCAAATGTCAATGGCCAGGGGGAGCCCAGGGTGCTCAGGGAGCTAGAAGGAATCAGCAAAGTCTGCAGAGGGACATCTGAACTGATACCTAAGGTTGAGAGGACCAGATGAAGGAGATGGTGGTGTGTTGTAGGCAGGAGATGGAAAGCACATGTTCCAGGTGGAGGGAACGGCATGTGTGAAAGCCTAGTAGAAAGAAGAGCAGAACTGGGGAACTGAAAGAAGTCACTGGCGTGATGAAAGAGGCTGGGTCAGATCACACAGGGCCTTATGAGGGAAGGAGTGTCCACATCCTGTGGACAGTAGGGAGCCACATAAGAACTGAAAGCAGGGAAAGGACACAGAGGATGTACTGGGTCTGGATTCCATGAAGCAGTATACCCACTGTGCCCCAGGACGGCCAGTTCTGGCTGTGTTCTGTTCTTGGGACATTGACAAGCGAGTAGTAGTTGAAGGAGCAGGGTGAGCAGAGGAGGAACTGGCTCTGGAAAGTGATATTCAGGGAATAAAGAGCAAATCTCTTGCTTTCAGATGTCTGTTGGGAGCCAACATGCTGGAACCACATGGTGGAAATTTCAGGAAGGCAGATTTCTGCCACCACCAGAAAACTTTTCCAAGGACCACAGCTGCTATAGAAGGATGACCACAGTCACATTCCAGCTGCTGCTCACCAACCCTTCTTTCAGTTTCTGTGGACCGCTTGTAATTCAACACTTGGAGGTTTCAGATCTCAAAGGACTGCACATGCAAGGGGACATTCTGATGGTATCATGCTGGGTGCTGAAGCAGCAGTCTGCTATCTGGGAGCCCCCAAGCCAGCAAAGGATAGTGGACCAGGCACAGGCTGGGCTCCTGGGAACACAGAAGTGGGATCTGCTTTTCAGCCTGGGGCCTCAGAGAAGGCTCTGAGAGAGATGAATCCTCAGCTGAGGCTTAAAATCGGAGAATTTTGCCAAGAACAAAAGGCTTGAAGGGCTTCCCAGGCAGAGGGAATGGCTTGAGCAAAGGAGTAGAAGCAATGGGGGATGACGAGAGGAGAGGCAAGCAGTTTGGGGAGGGGCTGGCCTGCAGTGAAGTTACAAAGGAGAGTTCTTGAACTTTGCCAAGTATAGAAGGGACCACAAAGGGAGAATATGTGCTAGAGCAGGACTGGAAAAAGTGTAAGAGTCATGGTCCATATTTTCGGCGTTGAGAAGATAAAAGGAGGGGTGACTATGGCCTAGCGACGGAGCAGGCATCACTGCCCACCCGCTAATGCCCTGTATTCCTTTGGCAAGCACCTCCCTGGACCTCTGTTCCCCATCTTAGAAAGGCTCTAGGCATACTGGGCGCAAAGGATACGCTGGTGTGATGCGGCCCAGTTAGCGACTCCCTGGGCGTGGCGTAGCTGAGGAGGTGTAACTTGGCAAAGTCTGGGCTGGGAAGAACTTGGAGAAAGCGGGCTGGGTAACAAGAGTCTTGAACACCAGTTTGCGCATGCACCTTGAGTGAAGCCGGCGTTCTGCGTGTGCGCGTGCGCGAGCCCTGGAGGCCGCCGGCGGCGCATGCGCCCTCGGCTGGCGGGAGTTTTACCGGAGGCGGGGCTGGCGCGGGCGGCGGACTGCCCAGCGGGCCCAGACCAGGAAGGAGCAGACGCTTTGGCGCAGGGCGTGCGGGGGCCTCCCGAGGATGCGGACAGTGGCCTGCGGACTTGCTTTTCGGGGACGGAGGCTTTGGGCTGGACGGGCGTCGCTTTGAGGTCAGGAAGTCGCAGACCCCTCCCTGTACGCGGCCCCGCTCACCCGCGCACCATCCTCTTTGGGGTCGGACACCTCGGCCCAGTCCAGGCCTAACCCGTCGTCACCCCCGACAGCGGGGACTACGGGGACGCTGCAGCCACCTCCGGGTAAGAGGAGACCCGAGGCCGGGCAGCAGCTCTCGGTCGGGGCCTGTTTGCCGAGCCAGCGGTCTAAACTCCACAACAGTGGTTGAAGGCTCGGGGGTGGGTTTCAGGCCGGGGTTGGAATTTCGCCTCTGCTCCAGGCTGGCCGCACAAGTTTGGGCCAGGCTTTTGCCCCTCTGAACCTCAGTTCTCCTATCTGCAACGTGGAATTGATGATGGTACTTACAGAGCTGTGGAAAGGATTAAACGGTATAATGATGCAAGTAAATTGTTTGCATATACACACAGGTCCTGGCATGTAATAAGGGCTTAACGGGCGACAGTGATTGCTGCTATTATCCAGGCTTTCATGTGAGTGAGTGATACAGTCGTTAACTGGGGCGATGTAGATCCTCGACCTACCCTTCGTTCTGCTATCTTTGCCATGTTGTCCCTTCGCGTATATTCATTTGTCTTTACTAAGCACCCCGCAACGCACCGATTTCTGTTTGGGTTGGGGGTGGGGGAAGCATGGACGATGTAGAGATGCCTCAGTCATGTCCCTGCCCTTTTCCAATCCGTTAGTTGTCTGTAACAGGCTCTAGAAATACAGTCTGGCCGGGGAGGCAGACACGTAAACGGACTTTACAGCCAGTGCTAGGGAGACCTAGGGGTGGAGCAGCCAGCTCTGCCAAAGAGAAATGGTGTGAAAGCTTCGCACATGAGCTCGATTAGGAAGGATGAATAAGCTTTACAGGCAATGTGTGCAAAGAGTCAAAAGTGGTGCATGGAATGGGAGTGGCAGGAGAAAGCAGGAATGGGTACTAGTTAGGACTAGCTTCTGGAAGGTGTTGAGTACACTGGAGGAATCTCTGCTGCTGTCTAAAGAATGGATTGGAGGGAATTCCCCAGCAGTCCGATGGTTAGGACTCCGTGCTGTCACTGTGAGGGCCAGGGTTCAGTCCCTGGTGGGGAACTAAGATCCCACAAACTGCGCGGCCAAAAGTAAAATAAATAAGAATGGATTGGAGAGGAGCAATGCTGCATGTAGGAAAAACTAGTGGAGAGGGGCTTCCCTGGTGGCGCAGTGGTTGAGAGTCCGCCTGCCGATGCAGGGGACACGGGTTCGTGCCCAGGTCCGGGAAGATCCCACATGCCGCGGAGCAGCTGGGCCCGTGAGCCATGGCAGCTGAGCCTGCGCATCGGAGCCTGTGCTCCGCAACGGGAGAGGCCACAGCTGTGAGAGGCCCGTGTACTGAAAAAAAAAAAAAAAAAAACAACTAGTGGAGAGACTGTTAGATTCTTGGGGGAGGTGGAGGAGAGTGGTAGAAATTTTGAGATCTGAACTAAATCGATTGGAAGTAGAATAAACAGGCCTTTGGATCTTAGAATTAATCAAGGATAATGTGATTTTTTTCCTGTTTTGAAGACCATGTAGATCATAATGCCATCAACTGAATTATGCACTTAGGCACTTGTTAAACACAAAATAACTGGGAAATAAGATGGGCTACATGTTAAGGTGAGTATTTCTAGTGATGAATTCTGTAGAAATTGAGAACAGGAGGTGATGAGCTGTGCAGATGTTCTCTGGAGGGGGTGGGTGAGGCGGGGTTGGACTGGGCCTTGTCAAGCAGGTAGAATTTCATGGGTCAAAGAGGGGCAGTTCAAAGAGACTAGAAAGCACAAGGCCGATCCTGGGGTAGTAAAGCCCCAGCAAGACTGGGACTGAAATGTGGAGAACAGATCACCTCATTTTCCTGTTTTCAGGGTTCTCCACCCAGGATGACTTCTAGATCAGAGATTGTAGAAGGTGAGTACTTTAGTGACATTCAGTACCTCTTGGGTTCAGGTTCCTGAGCTTTACCTAAATACTTTCCTGGCTCCTGGTGGACTTGAAAGCACTTATTCACGTATTTGCAGAGATGCTTCCTCAGTGTTTCCATGATCTGGGGCATACATTTCCTTTTTCCACTTTTTTGCACAGATACTTAGTTGTGATGGGTTTGATTCTGTATTTTGACTTTTTTATAACAAGTGCTAAAAGAGGAACCAGTGGCATCTAAGACTCATGATCATCATTTGGAATCAGATCCCAACCCTGCGGAAGCGTGTGGTAATTCGTCCACCTCCCTGGAGATGACTGAAGGCGTTTCAAAGGAACAGACTCACCTTGGCTCTAGCCCTAAAAAAGGGGAAAGTTGTGATCTCAGCCACCAGGAAGGACTTCAATCCAGGTCCCTTCATTTGTCCCCCCAAGAACAGTGTGCCCGTCATCAAGACAGGAGGCAATCCTGGCGGCGAGCAAGTATGAAAGAAACAAACCGGCGGAAGTCACTGCCTCCCTTTCATCAGGGCATCACAGGTGGGGTGCCATGTACATAAGACAATGGAGTTCCAGCTCAGATAAGAGGCAGTGAGGTATGGCAGACAGATAGACTTAACTTTGCTGCTTACTAGCTATGTGACTGAGCAAATCTCTCTGAGCTTCAGTTTCCTCATCTGTAGGAGTATCCTAAGCTTATAAGTACTGATGTCAAACACCTAGTAAGTATTCAGTAGCATTGCTATTTATATCATGTTATTAGCTACCCACTGTAATTTATACCATGAACAGAAAATCTGATTTATGGTTGTTCATCACTCACCTCTGCTAAGTGAATGTTCAACATTCATCTTTGCTAGAAGTAAAGATTTCTTCCTGTGGCTTTCAGCCTCATATCTTTAAGCAGAACAGAAGGTGGGCGGGTCGCTACCTGATTTTAGGCTTTATAACTGAAAATATCTCAGAGGGAAGGACACATAAAAATATCTAGGGTAAAAACCTAGTGTTTTAGACATGCTGTATTTGAATGTGATTTTGTGTGAATTTATAATAATAGCATCTCAGTAAGCATTGAAGTACAAGATTTAATATGGAAAGTAACACATTTCAGGAAGACCTTACTGCCTGTGTGACCTTGAGCAGGTCCCTTAACCTCCTTTGCCTTATGGTCCTCATCAGTAAACAGGATGAAATAATACTTATTTGACGGGGTTGTATGAGAATTAAATGAGTTGATATATAGCACAGTATTTGGCACATGGCAAATAAATAGTTCAAGTGTTAAGCTGTGGTGATTATTTTAAAGACATAACCTCACTTCCAGATGGTCTGATGTTTAGAAGGAATTCTGAGTAAAAACAGCCATGTAGCATGTCAGAAAATTGCTACCACAGTTAGGCTCATGCACTTTACTCCATGGATGTGCCAAGAAACTTCAGTTTCTAAGATTGTGCTAACCTGCATCTCTGTTCCAGAGCATGTGGGCCTAAAGTTCTGTTCAATAGAAAATTACTGATGCATAATAAGATTTGTTATCTCCTGGTCACTACCAGCCACTTGCCAAGTTTCTTTGGTTATAGGCAGAAGGTATCCAGTTTTTCATGACTAAAAGCAAGGAGAAGTAATCAAGAGAGAGGGTACAAAAGAACTTTAAAAACACAGACAGCTGAAACTGGAGGGCAAAAAGACATGTATCTCTCCCAATTCCCAAAGCAAATTTCCTTTGCTGTATAATAGTTGATGTTTTTAAATGAACATAATCGAAAAAACAGTATCTGTGTCTTCTAGTTGTTTGAGGATTCAGTGGCCTAATTATGTAAAATGCCCGTTTAGTTCTGGCTGACTCACTGTGTGACCTTGGGCAAGTTACCTATTACCTAACCTTTGTCAAATGGAGTTGATCAGATACTTGGGGCTTCCCTGGTGGTCCAGTGGTTAAGACTCTGTGCTTCCACTGCAGGGGGCAGTGGTTTGATCCCTGGTCTTGGAAGATCCCACATGCTGGGCAGTGTGGGGAAAAAAGTTTAAAAAGAGGGCTTCCCTGGTGGCGCACTGGTTGAGAGTCCAACTGCTGATGCAGGGGACGCGGGTTCGTGCCTCGGTCCAGGAGTATCCCACATGCCGCGGAGCGGCTGGGCCCATGAGCCGTGGCCGCTGAGCCTGCGTGTCCGGAGCCTGTGCTCCGCAACGGGAGAGGCCACAACAGTGAGAGGCCCGCGTATCACAAAAATAAATAAATAAATAATAAAAAATTAAAAGCGATTCACCCAGATAAGATACTTGCCTCAAGTTTTAATGAGGTGTGTATAGCGTTTAATAAAATGCCTTTTAGATAGCAAGTGTTCAACAAATTACTGTTAATGTATCATTAGGTCATTATAGAGAGGCAGCATGCTATTAGTCGGAAAACAGGTTTTGGTGATGGACTTGGGGTTGAATTCTGGCTCCACCAGTCTCTGGCTTCAAACAAGTTTTATCCCCTCTGAGCTTCAATTTCCCCATCCATAAAATGGAGCTCATAGTTTATAAGAAGATTCTTAAGACAGTGTGTGTATGTATGTATGTATGTATTCATTCATTCATTCATGGCTGCGCCACACAGCATGTGGGATCTTACTTCCCTGACTAGGGATCAAACCCACGCCCCCTTCACTGGGAGCACAGAGTCTTTAACCACTGGACTGCCAGGGAAGTCCCAAGACAGTGTATTTAAAGCACACTGCAGTGCCTGTCATAGAAATACTGAAATATTCCCACCTCCTTTCTTCAAACGGTGAATATAAAAGGAGTTAACTTTTTTTTTTTTTAATCTACGTTGTTTAGCAAGACAAGATTTTAATGTAGTACATAAAAGGTTCTTATAACTTTTCAAAGTTAGGATGCACAGATGGGTAAACGTCATTCTTTGGTGATCTTGAACAAATTAGATGTGACTCTATATGAATTCTCCCTTTAATTAGAGAAGGCTGCTTGGGTTTTCTTAAGTTGGACTACATCAAGGAGGAGGGAATTTTTCAGTTTTTTTTACTTTGCTAACTGTCTAAGTGTCCATCTCCTTCAATGTGGTGATATTTTATGTTAGAGCTCTGCAGATCCATCAGTGTCAACATAGCAGAAAGCAAACGGCTGGGCTGTCTCCTGCTTTCCAGTTTCCAGGTGAGAGTCTCAGGATTGGGAAATGCTTTCTTTTTCTTTTCTTTTTTTTAAACTGTTACTATGACATCCCCAAAGAGAGATCAATACTGTGTGATTTATCAGTAAAGGGTAAAAGATATTTCTCTCCAGTGGGATTAATTTAAAAGCCAGCTTTAATCCCAGGAGCTGATCTGTCTCTGGACTAGGCTCTACCAGTCCCATTGGTGCTGCTGTCACTGAGCACTTAACAGTCAGATTTCTCCGATCTAGTATATTTTGCTCCCTGGCAGCAAATGATGGGAATATACGGTGAGTGGAGGTCAAATCTAAGTTTAAGCAGTCATTTGAGGTCTGACTGCATTCTAAGTTGGTGTTATATGGCTGACTGGTGATCACATCAGTTTAGATAAGCAAGTCATTTGTGTGCATTAAATGACCATTTTTTTTCCTGAATCAAAAATCAAATCATACAGTCTAGGCAACAAAGTTTTTCCCTTACCTTTTGATTTTCTCATTTTGTTTTGTTTATATGAAAAATCTTAGGTGTAGAATTAAATCATGTTTACTCACATTTATTAAACATCATAAAATTATATGAACTCAGGACTGGCCTGGGAAGTCTTGGTTGTTGTACTGAAAATGCTTTTCTTTATTTAGTTCTCTGTTCAGAAACTTGAACCTTTCCTAAGGGGCACTGAGGGCTTCAGTCTTGAAAGTTTTAGAGCCAAAGGTAAGTTACTAAGACTAGACAAGTGAGCTTTGACCTTGGTCTGTACCTTCTATGAAGGTGAATTGAAGCCGCATTCTGAGGATCCCCATTTACAGGAACTGCTGCCTCACAAAACCAGCTCCCCTCATTTCTTGGGAGTTGCATTAAAAAAAATAAGAATATATGTTTATGAAGTTCAGAAGGTCCAAAAGTGAAAAAAGTGAGCCCCTCTTCCACCGTGACCCCAATCACAGTTCTTTCCTCCCAGAGACAACGACAGTCACCAGCTTCTTGTGTATCCTTGCAGAGAGATTTATTGCATTTCTAAACATTTATCCATTGAAATCAAATGAGTAAACCACTCTATACTGTTCTTTACCTTGTGTTATTTTTTAACTTATCTTGCAGATAGTTCTATATCACACTTATAGAGCCGTCTTGACATTTTAGTAGCTACATGATACTCCATTTTATAAATGTACCATATTTGATTTAACCAGTTTTTTACTGATGGACTTTTAGAGTTGTTTTCAGTCTTCTACTGTTGCACTGAATGGATAATGAGCCTTTTGGCACATATTCAAGTAAAAGTAAGATAAATTTCTAGATTGGAAATTAACTAGTGTAATTATACTGTAACTAAAAGTGTAGATTTTTTACTGTTTAATTGGTGATAAAAGGTATTTTTTTGTACTTTTAATCTGTGTTTCTTTTTCTTTTGAAGAGGATAATTTTTTCATATTTTTAGAGGAGAGCCATTTGTGCTTTATTTTCTGTGTATTGTCTGTCCATATCCTTTGTTCATTTTTAAAAATTGGGATATTGGCTCTTTTATATTGATTTTGTAGAAACTCTCTATATTAAGGAAATTAGCTGTTTGTGATGTAAGTTACAAATATTCTTTCCCAGCAATCAGTTTTCAGCTTTCCAGAAAGTAGCTATTCTCCTTACAGTGTCATTACACAATCATCCATGTCAGAAATATTCAGTGTTACCCACTTAAAAGACCTAGAAAGGGCTTCCCTGGTGGCGCAGTGGTTGAGAATCCGCCTGCCGATGTAGGAGACACGGGTTCGTGCCCCGGTCCGGGAAGATCCCACATGCCGCGGAGCAACTAAGCCCGTGAGCCATGGCCGCTAGGCCTGCGCGTCCGGAGCCTGTGCTCCGCAACGGGAGAGACCAAAAAAAAAAAAAAAAAAAAAAAAAAAGACCTAGAAAATACATGAACTCGGACTTACTTGCTAGTTAAAGCTATTTATCTCAGAACTGCACTATCACTATAATTAGAGTAGATATGCCCAGGTTATTTTGATAGCTGTTTAACATATCTTTTCCCCTCTGCATTCCTCACCTGAATTTAATTGTGAACTCTTCCAAATTTAAGCAGAGACCTGTTTTTACCTTATGCCCATAATTCTTTATTTGCCTCCAATATTTCTCATTACACTCTCGCCCATTGCTTGACTTCTGTAATATGTTCTTCCAACCAGTGCCAGCAGATCAAACCTCTTGAAAAGAATGAAATGTCCGTGCAGATACATCTTTTTAACTGCTTTTTCACCAGTCAAGTGTAAAAAACACTATTATAAATGTTATAAAGAGGAGTTGTCTTTCATTTTATCTATACCTATCCAAACAAAAAAGATAAAATCTTCCTGCATATTTATACCACTTTTTTAAATGGGTGAGAATGTAACAGGGGACCCTAGAGCTGGGACCACATTGATATCTTTGTCATCAGCTCACTGTGAAAATTTATATTATCTTTATTTTATAACATATAATTTTATTCTATTCTCTCTAGCATCTTCTCTTTCTGAAGAATTGAAACATTTTGCAGACAGACTGGAAAGTGATGGAACTCTACAAAAATGTTTTGAAGATTCAGAAGGGTAAGAGCAATTCCCCTTCTGTCCAAAATTATAATTGAATTAGGACTTTTAATTATTTATTTAAAAAAATATTTTTTTAATATTTATTTATTTGGCCGCACTGGGTCTTAGTTGCAGCACACGGGACCTTTGTTGCCGTGTGTGGATCTTCGTTGCGGCATGTGGGATCTAGTTTCCTGACCGGGGATCGAACCCGGGCCCCCTTCATTGGGGTTGCAGAGTCTTAGCCACTGGACCACCAGGGAAGTACCTAAAAAAATTTTTAATTAAAGTATAGTTGATTTACAATGTTGTATTAGTTTCTGGTATACAGCAAAGTGATGCAGTTACATATACATATATTCTTTTCCATTATGGTTTATTACAAGATATTGAGTGTAGTTACTTGTGCTATACAGTAGGACCTTGTTGTTTATCTATTTTATATACACTAGTTTGTATCTGCTAATCCCAAACTCCTAATTTATCTCTCCCCACCCCCTTTCCCCTTTGGTAACCATAAGTTTGTTTTCTTTTTTTTTTTTTTAAGATTTTTACATTTATTTTTTATTTATTTTTATTTATTTTTGGCTGCGTTGGGTCTTAGTTGCAGCACGCAGGATCTTTGTTGAGGCATGTGGGATCTTTCATTGCAGCATGCAGGTTTCTCTCTAGTTGTGCAGGTTTTCTCTTCTCTAGTTGTGGTGCACAGGCTCCGGGGCATGCAGGCTCAGTAGTTGTGGTGCATGGGCTTAGTTGCCCTGTGGCATGTGGAATCTTAGTTCCCTGACAGGGATCAAACCCGCATCCCCTGCATTGTAAGGCGGATTCTTTACCAATGGACCACCAGGGGAGTCCCCCATAAATTTGTTTTCTATGTCTGTGAGTCTATTTCTGTTTTGTAAATAAGTCATTTGTGTTGTATTTTAGATTCCATATATAAGTGATATCATATGGAATTTGTTTTTCTTTGTCTGACTTACTTAGTATGATAATTTCTAGGTCCATCCATGTTGCTGCAAATAGCATTATTTCATTATTTTTTATGGCTGAGTAATACTCCATTGTGTGTGTGTGTGTGTGTGTGTGTGTGTGTGTGTGTGTGTGTGTGTGTACACACATATGCCACATCTTTTATTCATCTGTCGATGGACACTTAGGTTGGTTCCACGTCTTGGCTATTGTATAGTGCTGCTATGAACATTGGGATGCATGTATCTTTTTTTTTTTTTTTGTGATACGAGGGCCTCTCACCGTCGTGGCCTCTCCCGTTGCGGAGCACAGGCTCTGGACGCGCAGGCTCAAGAGCCATGGCTCATGGGCCCAGCCACTCTGCGGCATGTGGGATCTTCCCAGACCTGGGCACGAACCCGTGTCCCCTGCATCGGCAGGCGGACCCTCAACCACTGCGCCACCAGGGAAGCCACATGTATCTTTTTGAATTAGAGTTTTCATCTTTTCTGGACATATGCCCAGGAGTGGGGTTGCTGGATCATATGGTAATTCTATTTTGTTTTCTAAGGAACCTCCATACTGTTCTCCATAGTAGCTGCACCAACTTACATTCCCACCAACAGTGTTAAGAGGGTTCCCCTTTTTCCACACCCTCTCCAGCATTTATTATTTGTAGACTTTTTTTTTTCACCATGCAGCTTGTGAGATCTCAGTTCCCCAACTAGGGATTGAACCCAGGCCACGGCAGTGAAAACCTGGAATCCTAACCACTAGGAGACCAGGGAACTCCCTGTAGACTTTTGAATGATGGCCATTCTGATGGGTTTGAGGTGATACCTCATTGTAGTTTTGATTTGCATTTCTCTAATAATTAGCGAAGTTGAGCATCTTTTCATGTGCCTGTTGGCCATCTGTATGTCTTCTTTGGAGAAGTAAAACTTTTTATTTTAATTAGACAGTTGTTCATGCACTCAACAAACGTTTATCCAGTATCTCCTACGTACCAGGCTCTTCTAGAAACTGGAGATAAATAGTGGTAAATAATCAAACAAGGTCTCTCTTCTTATACATTGTAATAGGAGAGACAGTCAAACAAATACATAGAAAACAATGATTTCAGGGCTTCCCTGGTGGCGCAGTGGTTGAGAGTCCTGTCCACCTGCCGATGCAGGGGACACGGGTTCGTGCCCTGGTCGGGAAAATCCCACATGAGCAACGGGAGAGGCTACAACAGTGAGAGGCCCGCGTACCACAAAAAAAAAAAAGAAAATAATGATTTCAGATAGTGATCATCTAAGAAGTCAGTTAATATGATAGTGACTTGAGGGGTGGGCAGCTTTAGCTAGAGTGTTCAGAGACGTCCTCTAGTGATTTGACCTTTGCACTGAGACCTATAAGACCTGGATGGTGAGAAGGAACCAGCCATGGAAAGATGAGAGGAAAAGTGCTCTTCAGATCTTCACTAGCCATGCAAGTTGGAGATAAATTTATGTTCTTTAGCTGTTGGCAAGCAAGAATATTAGGAGAAATTTTGCAGTCGTACCCCCAAACCGGTCGTTCCTCTTCAGGGGCAGCACCCAACCCTCTACCCACTGCCTGTAACAAATCATGTAACTTGGGCTTACACTTTTGACTTCACAAAGGTCTACCTTTCTGTGGATCCTTAGAATGAACATTACTATTAAGGAAATGAAAAATATTTTAGTTCAATGTAGCTTCTCTTTTAATACAGTATATATATATATATTTTTTCCATCAGCACTCCTTTGTTTTTCACTGTACATATCTTACCATGAGAGAATTACATTTATCAGGCAGCACTGAAGCTATTTATTCTCTTCTTATTCCATTAATTAAACTATAATACAGTCACCTGGGTTACCCATAACCCATCTTTTTTTTTTTTTTTTTTTTTTTCTCGGTACGCGGGCCTCTCACTGTTGTGGCCTCTCTTGTTGCGGAGCACAGGCTCCGGATGCACAGGTTCAGCGGCCATGGCTCATGGGTCCAGCCGCTCTGCGGCATGTGGGATCCTCCCAGACCGGTGCACGAACCCATGTCCCCTGCATCAGCAGGTGGACTCTCAACCACTGCGCCACCAGGGAAGCCCCCATAACCCATCTTTGGAAGATTAATATAGGATGCTATTCATTTGCTCATATTTGGCCTCTGCATGGTAATGAAACAGCAATAAGGTTTATGTTCCCATAACTTAATGCAGTATATTTAAGCCACAGGCTGCTGCATCTCAGCCAGAGGTGACAGAGGCTGTTTTTCACAGGCCTTGGTAGAAAAACACGAACGGTGACTCCACTGATTTGCTTTTGCCAGGTAGAGTACCAAGTACATCTGCAAAATTTTGGCATTTTCAATGCCTCCTGCTTTTCCTTTAGGATTAATCGCCCTACAGAGCCGAGGCATTGGTTTAAGTAAAACATATCCAACCAGTAGCTTCAGTTTAAGTGGGAATATAAGATGGTTATATGGAAACGTATTGTTGGTTCTTAAAAGATGTTAAGGTTTTAATTAGTGGGAAGGGAAGAGGCTAAAAAAACGGCGGGAACAAAACTTTGGAGATTGAAACCCTCAGATGTTTGATGCTGAATGGCATTATATGAGACAGAATAGATAAAGGGTAATAGGAATCAAAGTTAATGAGCTGGACAGAGCCAGAACCTTAAGTGAACCTTAAGTGCCAGGTTAAGGAGTTTTGGCTTTTCTTCTGAATGCAGTGGAGGGTCACAGAATTTTTAAGCAAGGAAAAAATTAAAGGAATATTTTAAGAAAGGTTAATCTGGCTGTGTGCAGATTAGAATTGGTGAGAGAAATAGATGATGAAGAGACCACTGAGAAAGCTGTTACCTGGTGCAGAAGTGAAATAGAGCCCAAGAATAAATATTTGTTGAAAGATAAATTCTGGGACTTCCCTAGTGTCACGGTGGTTAAGAATCCGCCTGCCAATGCAGGGGACACGGGTTCGAGCCCTGGTCCAGGAAGATCCCACATGGCCACAGAGCAACTAAGCCCGTGCACCACAACTACTGAGCCTGTGCTCTAGAGCCCATGTGCCACAACTACTGAAGCCTGCACACCTAGAGCCCGTGCCGTGCAGCAAGAGAAGCCACCATAATGAGAAACCCGCACACCACAACGAAGCCCCTGCTCAGTGCTACTAGAGAAAAGCCTACATGCAGCAAGGAAGACCCAACGCAGCCAAAAAAAATTAATTAAAGAAAACTTTTTAAATAAATAAATAAATTTAAATCTTCAGAAAAGTTGTTTTGTTTTTTTTGTTTTTTTTTTTTTTTGTGGTACGCGGGCCTCTCACTGCTGTGGCCCCTCCCGCCGCGGAGCACAGGCTCCGGACGCGCAGGCCCAGCGGCCACGGCTCACGGGCCCAGCTGCTCCGCGGCACGTGGGATCTTCCCGGACCGGGGCACGAACCCGCGTCCCCTGCACCGGCAGGCGGACTCTCAACCACTGCGCCACCAGGGAAGCCCAGAAAAGTTTTTTTTTTAAAGAAAGATAAATTCTGAACATGTTTCATTGCCATTAAAATTATATAAGGTGTCCATAGCAAGTGCTCTTGGAAGGTTTGTGTTAATCTCATCATCCTGTCTGTATTCTAGAAGAGCACCAGATTTGTCTCTGGAAACATCAGTGGCTGAGATGAAGGAATATATAACAAAGTAAGTGAAAATGAGTGAACCTTTGTTGGAAAATCTAAATTCAAATGGGGAAAATAACTAAACCTGGGGAAAAGGAACAGTAAATGTCCTGTTCAGTGTGTCAATACTAATGGATCCACACTGGAAGTTAGACAGCTGTACACTGGGACTTTATGGGCTGTGCTGATGGCCAGTTTCATAGAATGGAGTCTAGAGACTAAAGATGTGAATTTGATATTAAGAACTCATGTTTGATTTGATTAAATTAATAGCCTCTGAATTGGTCATGCTTTCTCATCCTTTTATGACCTTTTTATTCATATCTTAGAACCAGGGTAGACATCTAATACACTTACTGTTGCCCTGAGTGATTCAGAGTGAGATGATCGAAAATTAACTGAATATTTTTCTGTTCCTATAGGTTTTCTTTAGAACGTCAGAGTTGGGATCAGCTCTTGCTGCGCTACCAGGAGGAGGCTGAAGAGACCATATCCAGGTTAGATCTGTGACAGGAAGTAGGAAGCTTTTACCTTGTGGAATTTGATTTGAATTGATTTCAGTTCTGTTAGCACAAATTGAACGATGAATCCATTCTTAGAGGCGAATCAACTCATCAGATTTCTGTAACGTGTATATTAGCACTTTGTAAATGGAGAGTGAGGGGGAAGGGAAGGAAGAGTTGTCACTCTTTTCAGTCAAAGAACAGAATTGCCTCTGTTCTGTGTCCTTGGCTGCCATTCCACATCCTGGGGGAGACAGGCACATTTCTTCCCTGTACCTGGCAACCTGGGGCTGGGCCAAGAACAGTATCAAGGGACTTCAGTGAGCACATGGCCTTTGAGCTGCAGGTATGGGAGAGAACCCTGGCCAGGGCCTTCACGGAGATACAGACATGAAATGGGTAATGGAAGATGATGTGTAGGAGAGAGAGGATCTTTGTCTGGGTCTTGAAGGCATAAGAAAATGGGTAAGTGCTAGATTTTGATTTCATTTTACCATCCAAACCAGTGATTTTAAGCTTTTTTTCCCAAATAGAATCTTAGCTAGAAATGTAACTATAAAACATTAGCCAAAATAGTAATTGCAAAAGTGGCTTTTTAGAAGAGAGGTGCTTTGAGGAACACAGTTTGAAAAACTCCCCCAATCTAAGCATTGATGGTTATTAGTTACTTTCTTCACCCTTTAAATGTTCTATTTATGAAGATAATGTATAAGATAGCAGTTTCAGAATAAAAACTTTTTTTTTTTTTTTTCTTTTTTGTGGTACGCGGGCCTCTCACTGTTGTGGCCTCTCCCGTTGCGGAGCACAGGCTCCAGACGCGTAGGCTCAGCGGCCATGGCTCACGGGCCCAGCCGCTCCGCGGCATGTGGGATCTCCCGGACCGGGGCACGAACCCGTGTCCCGTGTGTCGACAGATGGACTCTCAACCACTGCGCCACCAGGGAAGCCCCAGAATAAAAACTTTTGATGGGGCATAGCTTAATAGTTAAGAGGAATGCTTCTGGAAGCAGACTGTCTCTATTCAAACCCTAACTACTCCTTACTTCTGTCACCTTGGGCAATCTGAAGTGCCTCATTTGAAAATGGGGATAATATTAGTTCATACCTCATTGGGTTATCATGAGGGTTAAATAAGGTTAAATGGAAAGTGCTTAGCTGTGTCTGGCACCCAGTAAGCACTCAGTAAATTGTAGTAGCTGTTACTAAAGAGTCATCATCGGTTTTCATGAACTGTCCATTATATTCAGTTTGTGGTTGTTGTTGGGGTTTTTTGGCCACACACTGTGCAGCTTGCGAGATCTTAGTTCCCCAGCCAGGGATCAAACCCACACCCTCAGCCATGAAAGCATGGAGTCCTAACCACTGGACCTCGAGGGAATTCTTTATATTCAGTTATTTTATTTATTTATTTATTTTTGCGGTATGCGGGCCTCTCACTGCTGTGGCCTCTCCCGCTGCGGAGCTCAGGCTCCAGACGCGCAGGCTCAGTGGCCATGGCTCACGGGCCCAGCCGCTCCGCGGCATGTGGGACCCTCCTGGACCGGGGCACGAACCCACGTCCCCTGCATCGGCAGGCGGACTCTCAACCACTGCGCCACCAGGGAAGCCCTTAGTTATTTTAGATAATTGAAGTGGGCCAGCATCTCTTTGGTAAAAGATTATAGACGTTGACTTCAGGATAGCAGGCTTTGGCTTTACCCCAAGTGTAGTCCTTTTTGTAAATGGACCTTACTGTTAGGTGAAGTCATCTAACCTAGCATTTCCTGGAGTCCAGGGGTATAAAAATATAATATTGGATAATGATCTCAGAATCTCCTGTTAGTTAGAGAGCCTGTACTTTCAGTGGGGTGGAAGAATATTGATTCAGGTTAATAAAGCCTTCTAGGATGTTTTTTCCCTAGGTAATCTTTACTGTTTTCCCCAGAAAATGATTATAAAATTATTTGAAAGCTCTTTTGTTTTGTGTTTAGAGGATCAACTGAAATCAAAAATACTGAAGTTGAAGTGGAACCTGCAACATATCTTGGGTCTTCCCAGAGAGAAGTCCTTAATACAAAGCCTGACTACCAGAAAATATTACAGAACCAGAATAAAGTCTTTGATTGTATGGAGTTGGTGGTAAGTTGGGTCGCGTTTCTTTTGTTGAGTTATCCAGCTTTGCTACCTTGTCATCCTTGGAAATTAAAAGACATGGAGAATATGTGTAATTAGATGTGATAAGAGTATATTCAACTCTACCTTGGGGAAACATGGAGAGACAATGGAAGAAAAGAAACGAATAAATGGTGATAAGTGCTAATAAATCAGGTGGAGGGAGGGCTGTAGGCTGCTATATAGAGGGGTTGAAGGTCCTGCAAAGGGTCTACTTTAATAAGACTTGAAAGAAATGAGGGATGATCCATGAGGACATTTTGGAGAATAGTAGTGTATCACCCCAAGTATTAGCAGGAAGCAGATGGCATTTGATATAGGATAATTCAAGGAGAGTCTGTTTACAGAGGGGCTAAGTGCAAAGTGTGGGTTTCAGGAAACCAAACGTAATCTGGGGCTTAGAGGCAGCTGAGCTATTATTACCTGTCAGCTGGAGGGAGGAACAGTTACTGTGGCACCTCGCAGGGAGTCATAGTGGGATGCTTTGAGAGAGCCATGACGTTCAGTTGAGAGACACAGCTAACTCGAGATGACCCTTCCGGAAGCAGGCCTGGGTAAAGTACCCTGACCTCATCCAGCTCCCTCGCACTTGGCTCCGTCTTGGCCAGGCCCACCCAGAAACCAGAGGACGTGAGATCTTGTTGGAGGTTGTGCAGGTCAGCCTGCTGGGGCATAGAGCAGTGTGGAGAAGAGTGGAGTGTGGATGTCTGGCATAAGCATTCCAGGTTGAAAGAACAGCAAAAGCAAAACTCCTGAGCAGGAGCTCGCCTGACATGTTTGAGGAGCCTCAAAGACGCCTGGACCCTTACAATTCACAGCTGTCTTTTGTCTGCAGATGGACGAACTGCAAGGATCCATGAAGCAGCTGCACGCCTTTATGGAGGAAAGTACCCAGTGCCTCCAGAAGGTGTCAGTACAGCTCGGTAAGCCTGTCTTAAGGGGACCAGAGCTTGTGCTGTTTTATGTCTCATAGCCCTTCGGACGCACACTGCCCTTCAAAACATATGGTCTCAGAGGGTAAGGCCTATATCTGGTAGGGTTTCTTTTCCCCTCACAATAACTATTACGTTGTGGGTACTCAAAGTTGATGGGAAATTTGTAGATGTAAATTCCACAGAAGCACAGTAGACTGAGAATTAAATCTCCACAAACTGTGCTGTTTGGGTAAATCCAAGACTTAAGAAATACCCATTGCCTTTTTTCTCTTTTCATTCTTCAAGAATCCACTAAGTGACACTGACATTACTTATCCACCACTTTTCCTGACCACCTCCAGCCCTAAATTATGTGCTACACATACCTTCATTTCATTATTCATTGGATGGTATTGTGGTTGTAGTTGCAGCTGCCTTTCCTACCAGACTGCCATCTCATAGAGGGCACATGCTCTAATTTGTTGTTGGAATGCCCTTCTGTGTGTCTGGCACAGTGTCCACACAATAAGTTTTCAATAAATGGTATTTGAATTCAATTGAAATTTATTTTTTGGCTCCTTTTCTCTGCAGGGAAGAGAAGCACGCAACAATTAGATCCTTCACCAGCTCGAAAACTGCTCAAGCTTCAGCTACGGAAGCAACCTAGCACACGTTGCTCTAAATCTTGTCAGTGACCTTATGCAGCTTTTCTGCCACAGGCTGCTCCAGAGGAGAGAAACAGGAAGAGTGCCCCAGTGCACGGCAACTGCACAACGGGCTAAGCTGTGACATCTGCCCTGTTGCCTTTGAAGATAACTGGCTGACTATAAAGCACTTCGATTTTTTTCTTAAAATGATGGAATTTATGCATCTGAAAGATGTCATATAGAAACTTTTTCCAAGAATGTGCAGAATGCTTGAGACTTCTGCTTTGGAATGACCTTCAGAACTAGTGGCCCATTCTTTTAAATATCCTTTGTGATCAGAAACCTTCCTCTTGTGAAGATGTTTTTCAGGTTTTGAAACAACACAGTCATTCAGGGCCAAATCCATTAAACATTTTAGGGGTCGTTCTGGTTGTAAAGGGAATGAGACTGATTTCTAGTGTGGCTTTGAAGGTGATTTTAGGTAGAGGAGTTGTGAGCATTGTAGCATCGTGTGGATACATAAATCACATCACAACATGTCCAAATTGAAGGAAGTACCACTCATTCTCTATATCCTGATGTCTATGTGCTTTAGCTTTTAATATTGAGTCGACATCCTAAATCCTGGATTCATGGCAAGAAGGGGTTAAGTACCTCTTTTCATTGTTCTCCATATTTGTTAATAATCTGCATTATAAGATTGCACATGCTTAAAAGCTTTCCCTTGTCTCTGTGTATATTTTGAGTGTATAAAGAAATGAAAAGGCAGGGAAGGCATAGCAGAAAATAGGGTTCTTTGCCAGGATCTGGAAGTGAACAGTAGTGTGGAGATACGCCTCAGCGTTAACTACCAGTAAAACACCAACTAATTTATTGTTAGTGTCTCTTATTCTCTGATCCTCCTATTAGGACAAAATCCATTTCACTTAAATACCCAGTCATTATCCTAAGTCTTAAGCCTTCGCCTAAGCACCAGTTAGTGAGAGGTGATATCTCCTTGCTTTGACCTACATTCCTTATTCTTTCATAGATTTGCAAAGCCCCTGCTATATGCCACACACAGTTGTAGGAACTGGGAAGAGAGCAAAGAACAAAAATAGACTCGGGACCTCCTTTCATGATGCTCACAGTCTAGTGGGGACAAGGGAACAAAAAGACACGGAACAAGAAGAGAGCCCTTTTCCACAGAAGTGATGTTTTAGTTAACTTGGGAAGGAGAAAGGAGTTAAATAGGGCAGTTATTTGAGGTAAAAGCAGCATTTACAAAGGTCTGAGGGGAGAGAGAAAAGTGTAAGAGCCACGTGAGACAAAGATAATCGAAAGTCATTGGAAGGTTTTGAGAGAGGGAGAGAAGGGATCAGAGCTTTTTTTTTTTTTTTTTTTTTTTTTGTCGGTACGCAGGCCTCTCACTGTTGTGGCCTCTCCTGTTGCGGAGCACAGGCTCAGCGGCCATGGCTCACGGGCCCAGCTGCTCCACGGCATGTGGGATCTTCCCGGACCGGGGCACAAACCCGTGTGCCCTGCGTCGGCAGGCGGACTCTCAACCACTGCTCCACCAGGGAAGCCCGGGATCAGAGCTTTATTTTTAAAAGATCAGGGACTTCCCTGGTGGTCCAGTGGTTAAGACTCTGCACTTCGCCGCAGGGGCGCGGGTTCAGTCACTGGTCAGGAAATTAAGATTTTGCATGCCACGGGGCAGCAGCCAAATAAAATCACTCCAGTTGCTGTTTGTAGAACAGACAGAAGCAAGTATGTGTGGGTGTGAGAGACCAGTTGGGCTATTGTAGTCCTCAGGTGGGGAATGACAGCCTGTGCTGGGAGTCATCCACAGTGTCTGGAACATAGCAGGCATGTCACCTATGTGTTAAACGCCTAACTGCCACGTATTAACTGAAGGAGAAAAAGTTATTTAACCTCTTATTTGTAAGATTAGGGGAATGATAGAATCTATTTCACAGGGATGCTATAAGGGTTAGATTAAATAACGTAAGTTTAGAACAGTGGTATGAATATGATGGAGGGGGTGGGTAATAGAGCAGAAAATGAGATGGGAAAGCTTGCAGTTCAGTTTGGGATGCCAAACATGTCAACTAGAATGTTGGATATACAAGTGGAAAACTGGGTAGGAAAACCTGGACTAGAAATAAAATGTGGAAGTTACTGATACCTAGTTGTTAAAGCCTTAAGAGTAGATAATATTGTCCAGAGTAGAGCAAGAAGGGAAACTGGACAGACCCAGGGAAAGCTTTTAAGAATCAGGAGTGGTGTTAATTGCCTACTCTCAGAAGCAGAATAGTATACTGGAAAGAGTGTAGAATTTGGAGTGAATCTTCATCCTTATCCTGAACTTCCTTTCTGTGAAATGGGGAGAGATCACCTCTCTCCAAAGGTGATTGTACCTCCCCAGCCCCATTTTATCTACTGCATTGTATTACATCTTTTGTTGATAAGAATTTGTTTAAGCCCAAGGATAAGAAGTATGTTTTTGTGTCTTCAACAGCTATGCAAGATAGAGCACAGAAAAAGAATATTTAATAAGCTCTGAGTATTCCATACACATATAGACCACAACTTTATGAGATAGCTTCTATTTTTTGTCATTGTAGATGAGGAACTCAGGCATGGAGGGGCTTAATAATCTAACCAAGAACATATATATAGGAGTGGAGGGTCAGCTAGAACCCATGTGGCACTCAGTAAATGTTAACAGATAAACACAAATCATATAATAAAAGGCTGTGCTCAGTATTAGTTTTCCCTCTCCCCAAATTTGGTTCAGGAATTGCACTTGGTGAATACTATAGACAGTTGCAGCCCTTTACATGTTTGGGTAATATTCTTCCATTTGCCCTACTTTAGTTAAGAGAATATCTTGCTTTTAGTCAGTGATACTTAACACTAAAGAAATAATAGATCAAATTATAAGCTCTTTCAAGGAAGGGAGTCTGTCCTGTACATTTTGGTGTTTTTTAAATTTGGGTGTAATAAAGCTTAATGTAATTCTGGGGAAAAAAAATTCCATTTCTCATGTTGCACTCTAAAAAGGAGATGGAGTGGCTGTTGGCTGTAGTAGGAGGTGATACAGTGGGGGACTAGGAATTAGGAGCCCTGTCTTGGATTCTAGTTCTTTTTTTTTTTTTTTAACTTTTATTGGAGTATAGTTGATTTACAATGTTGTGTTAACACGTTTCTGCTGTACAGCACAGTGAATCAGTTATACATATATACACTTCTTTAGATTCTTTTCCTATATAGGTCATTACAGAGTATTGCATAGAGTTCTCTGTCCTATATCTAGTTCTTAAGTTACTGGTTCATTCACCAAAAACTTACTAAGCCCTTTCCTCATGCCAAACACTGTGCTAGGTGCCATGTGACCTTGGGTACCTCTCAGGGCCCACGTCAGAGGAGGATGCTGTGCCCTGTAAAGCAGGGGTCCCTAACCCACAGACCGCAGACCGGTACCGCCTGAACCATCCTCTCCCCCCAACCCCCCACCGTCCGTGGAAAAAATTGTCTTCAATGAAACCAGTCCCTGGTACCTAAAAGGTTGGGGCCTGCTTCTGTAAAGAGCTCTTAGGGCTTCCTAAGGATGCAACTCGGCTCCAGCCAGACACAGCACTCAAATCCCCTCCCTCTGAGCAGTTCTACTTTAAGGTTCTCCAGGGAGACCCCACAGCAAGAAAACTACAGTACTCCCCCCTTAACCGAGGGGGATACGTTCCAGGACCCCAGTGGTTGCCTGAAACTGCAGATAGTACCAAACCTGTATGTGCTAAATTTTTTCCTATATATACACACCTACAATAAAGTTAATTTATAAATTAGGCACATTAAGGGATTAACAGCAACAATAACAAAATAGAACAATCATAATAATATACTGTAATAAAATTTTTTCTTTTTATTTAAAAATTTTTTTGACTGCACCATGCGGCATGTGGGATCCTAGTTCCCCAACCAGGGATCGAACCCGTACCCCCTGCATTGAAAGCATGTATTCTTTTTGTGTGTGTGGTACGCGGGCTTCTCACTGTTGTGGCCTCTCCAGTTGCGGAGCACAGGCTCCGGACTCGCAGGCTCAGCGGCCATGGCTCACGGGCCCAGCCGCTCCTCGGTATGTGGGATCTTCCCGGACCGGGGCACGAACCCATGTCCCCTGCAGCGGCAGGCAGACTCTCAACCGCTGCGCCACCAGGGAAGCCCGAGAGCGTGTATTCTTAACCACTGGACTGCCAGGGGAGTCCCCTGTAATAAAATTTAGGTGAACGTGGTCTCACTCTCAAAATATTGTATTGTCTTGTACTCACCCTTCCCACAGATGATATGAGATGAAGTGAGACATTGTGACATAGCATTGACCTTCTGACCATACATCTGAAGGAGGATCATCAAGCCATGATGATGTAAATGCTTGGACGTCAGGAGCAGATAACGTTGATGGTTGGGGATCCACAATAGATAGCTGAAGGGTTTTTTGCTGAAAGCTTTTGGAAGAACATTGTAATTGGAGTTGCTGTCTCTTTAACTCATCACAGTGTTGCTGCAGAGTTTGTAATCCTTTGGTGATCATGAATGGCTACAGTGCTTCTTTTCATCTGAGGATCATATTCCATAATTTTGAAATTGATTGTGAAATTCAAAACACTTTGGCAAGTTTCAGTAATGTCCACATTGCTGATTCTGCTTCAGGTTCTTCACCTTCCTCTTCCTCTGTAGATGACTCCACAAGTTCTTCCAATAACTTGCTTGTTAACACTTCTTGGTGGCCTTCAATATGTTCTTCCACTTCTTCATCAAGCGTGTCGGCAAATTCTTCTCCACCAACTTGTCTTGCTACGTGAATGAGTTTCCTAACTTCTCCATCGAGCCTCAGTAAAGTTTAAAATCATTCACGACTTCCTAAGTTCTTCCAGCAGGCATTTACAGTTTCTGGTTTTAATTCATTCACGGCAGCTTTGATGAATGTATTGCGTTGGCAATAGCGAATGATTTCTAGCACTGCTTTATGTCCAGATGAAAGTCTGCATTAATTGCTGACTAAATGTGATCAAATATCAGGCAGGTGTATGTGGCCTTGACAAACCAAGTGATGCCTTGTCAAGTGGCTGAAGCAATGAGGTTGTATTTGAAGTAAAAATACAACTTTGACATTTTCATTTTCATAGCAGATTCAGGATGGCCAGGTGCATTGTCTATCAGTAATAGGATTTTAAATTCCAACCCTTCCTTTTCCAAATGTTTTTCACTTCTGGAAAGAAGCATTGGTGGAACCATTTCATAAACAAGATAACTTTCACCTGATTATGTTGTCAGAATACGGGCAGATAATTCCTGGTTTTGTTTCTGAGAGATTGTGGATGCTTCATTCTGTACATAACTCCTGCCTTTAACACATGCCCTGCAGTCTTGCCAATAGTAACAGAGTTAATCTGTTCTTCCATGTTTTATGACCTGGTGCCTCCTTTGCACTTCTATGAAGGTAGGTTTGTTGCCGAATGCAAGTTTGTGTGCCTGACACACAATGAGGCCAAACAAACCCAAACGTCCGAGTTTGGAGCAGAGAAAGTTTTATTGCAAGGGCCAAGCAAGGAGAATGGGTGGCTCATGCTTAAAAAAAAAAAAAAAAAAACAGAACTTCCAGATGGTTTTTGGTTCTATTGGGAGTCTTCTTCCAGAAAAGCCCAGTTTCATCACATGAAGACTTGCTTTGGATGGTATCGTTTCTCTTTAATCAAATTCTTCAACTCTGCTGGAAATGTGGCAACAGCTTCTGAAGCTGAATCCAGCCTCCGTACCCTGACACCAAATTAATTCTCGGAGACAGAGTTTTGGGTGAAGTAGAAAAGAATAACTTCATTGCTTTTCCAGGCAAAGGGCCACAGTGGGCTAATGCCCTCAAAACTGTGTATCTCAACCTGGAGGGGGTAGTGAGGAGTTTTATAGTAATGGTTCAAGGAGGGTTTGATCAGCTCGTGGAGAATCTTCTAACTGGTTGGTGGTGAGGTAAGTGGGAGTCAGCATCATCAACATTCTGGTTCCAACCAGAAGGTTCCAACCAGTTTCAACTGGGATCTGCGTGCTTGTAGGCAGCATACAGTTGATTTCTCCCACCTGGTGGGGGTTTCAGTATCTGCAAAATAGCAGATAACAAGATATTGTTACATATATCCCTTGAGTGGGAAAAAGGACCCTGCCCCAAGGCTGCATTATTGTTGGTTTTGACTGTCTCAAAATCCCATCCCTTCCCTAATTAGCAACTGTTTGAATCTGCTTTTGCAACTCAGGAAGGTCATGGAGGCCGAAAGAAGCCTATTTCCTGTAACCAAGAAATGGCATGCAGGGATGGGGGAATTCCCTGGCAGTCCAGTGGTTAGGACTAGGTGTTTTCACTGCCAGAGCCAGGATTCAATCCCTGGTTGGGGAACTAAGATCCCTGCAAGCCAAGCAGTGTGGCCAAAAAAAGAAAAGAAATAGGGGACACAGAAAGGCTTTTGTGCCCAGGAGCCCCACAGGGTCCTGCTCGGTATCACTTCTTCATTGGCGGGCTCAGTCTCTCCAGCAATTTTTCTATTTTTCAGTCCAAAATATTCCTGAGTCTGTGTAACAATCCCTTATTTGCAGTAAATGGCTTGGTGTCACTCCCTTCAGAGGAGCCCTTGCTGAAGCCTTTATATAGGCTTGAAACTGAGCAGGACCCAGTGGGGCCCTCCTGGGTACAAAAGCCCTTCCATGTCCCCGTTTCTTGTCTGTGGAAAGAGGCTTTGGTCTCCTAGGCCCAGGTGGAGGATGGTGACTGCATGCTGACCACAAGCACTAGACCCCAGACTGGCTGGAACCAGAAAGTCCATGATTAAGATTCCTGAAACATCACCCTGTTACCTCACCACCAACCAATCAGAAGAAAGTTATGCACCCTGCAGCCCTCACCCCAAATGTTACCTTTAAAATTCCTTCCTTGAAAGACATCAGGGAGTTTGGGTCTTTTGAGCACCGGTCGATTGTTCCTTGCTTGACCCTGCAATGGATCTTTGTCTGCTCCGAACTCCAACGTTTTGGTTGGTTTGTCCTTACTGGGTGTCAGACACATGAACTTGGGTTTGACAATAGGCTAAGTGCTTTCTGGGGCAATACGTTGTTGTCAACAGAATATGTATTTTGTTCGTGTCTTCCACAAATTTAATGCCTTTTCACCCTCAAGCACTTTTTATGCACTGTGGCCCTAACTTTTGCAGTTTGAGGTGTGACAGCAAAGCTAGCACAAATTTTTTTCCTGCAGTTTCACAGAAAATTAATTCTTGCTGTAGATCTTAGCAACCTCAGCATACTGGTTTTTTTTTTCTTTCCTTATTGAGAACTTTCACCTTTTCACCTAAAGGAAGCCCCTTATGGCTTCTCTGTCGCTTATCCACATCACTAGCCATACTACTCTTGTACTTTGGGGTCATTATTAAGTAAAGTAAGGGTTACTTGAACACAAACACTGCCATATGCAGACAATCCATCTAATGATGGAGAGACCGTCACTAAATGATTAAGGGGGCAGGTAGCATATACAGCGTGGATATGCTGGACAAAGGAATGATTCACTTCCCCAGGGGGAGGGAGCAGGACAAGAGATTTCGACACACTACTCCGGACGGCACAGCAATTTTAAAATTACGAATTATTTACTTATTTTCCATTCAGTAGTTTCAGACCAGAGTCGGCCAGGCAGAACCGAAACCACGAAAAATGAGGCAAACTACTGTACACGGAAAATGGCGCCAGCTCAGCCACCATCTTCTCCGTAGGTCCCCAGGCGGGCGGGCACAGCACGTATGCGCCGCCTGGCGTCCTCAGCGCGCCTGCGCGGGCGCAGAGCCTCGCCCCGCCCCACTCCCGCCGCCGCGGCTTCTGTGGTGACGGCGGGTTCCGGAGCTTCGGGTGAGTGTGAGCGCCTCAGCCCGGCTGGTGGGGCGCGCGCCGTACTGCATGCGGGGTCGTCCCTCCTCTTGCCTTCTCCTTCCCCGCCTCATCACCCCAGTGCGGCCGGGCACCGGGTCAGCGCTGCCAACCTCGTCTAGGTGTCCCGGCGCCCTCCGCCCTCCTCGCCTGGGGACCTGGGGGCAGCCCGGCCTCCCTCGGCCGCTACCCACCTGGGCGGCGGGGCCCAGGGCGAACCCGCCAGCTACAGCGTGCAGGCGGCAGCGGCCAAGCCTCTGGGTGCCCAACAGCTCAGCCTCAGGGACCCACCGCAGGCGCGACCCCCTTTCCCGCTTCTGCTCTTCAGGCGGCGGAGCTCGGTGGGCCTCGGGGTCGGGCATTCGTCTGCCCCGTCCGCCCGGCCGGGGGCCTGGAAGATGGGCCGGGAGCTCGCCTTGCACTCGTGGGGCGCCGGTGCCGCAAAGAGTACCCTCTGGCCGGACCCTGCGACGACTATGCGAGGGAGGGGTTTCTTAGCCCCACGTTACAGATGAGGAAACTGAGGCACAGAGCGGTGAAGTGCCCTGCCCAAGGTCACGCGCCAGACGAGAGGCTGGAATGGCTCTTGAATTCAGGGTCTGGGGCTGTCAGGCTAGTGCGGTTGGATTTCGATCTTGTCCCTTTAAAAAAAATCTGAAATACACTTTCATGTCTGGAGTTGCTTCTTCGACGTCATAAAAGTAGGCTGCAAAAACAACATTTTCTTGTTGGAGTACAATTGAGGTGTTACTGTAATAATAGTAATAGTAATGTTATTAATAAAGGGCTCACGTTCATCCAACACTTGCTGTGTGCCAGGGCTCCTGCCAAACATTTTAAGATTATCTCAGTATCTCAGCGCTTCGCCATCGGATGCGTCCTCCTTCCTTTTCATGCAGCTTTTTTTCTGCAGAGCTGGCCTCCCTGTCACAGATAAACTAGTCTTAGGAGGCAGGGACAATCTCAAGGTGGCTTACTGGCAGAGCAGGGGTAAGCTTTGTCTGCCAGAGTCCAGATTTTTGTCCCCAGAGGATATTATTAGCCTTCCTTTTCTGGCTGCCAGGAGGGCAAGACTGGGATAGCTGGGCTGGTTGAATTTGGAGGTGACAGCGAATCTGGCGAGCATCCCCCTTACCCTGGGGCTTTCTGGCTCTATTCCAGTGCTGGGCTTGAACATCTCATTTAAGATGAAGTAAAAAGAGGAGAGCATTGACAAAGTAGTGTTGGATCTAAGAAGCCTCACGGATTTAAAGTCCCAAAGGAACGGCTGTAAAAATATGTGAATGTTTCTTCCCCAAAATAACTAGCTCAAACTTTTTTTTTTCTTCCTTAGCAAACCTTGCTACACACTTCAAAACTCCATTAACTTAACCACCTTTTCATTGAAGCCTTCCTTGCTTGATTTTCCCAATTAGAATTACACACACATACATATGTATATATGTGTGTGTGTAGGTAGGTAGGTAGATAGATAGATAGGGTAGAGGCTTCAGTCTTACCCTTTGGCCTGTTAGCCTCTTGAGGTCAGGGACCACCTTTGCAGCCCCAAGTGACTGGCTCATAGTAGGCCCTTGGTAAAGACTCAGTGAATTTCCATTGCTCCTTTTCATTACTCAAAGGTGATGTTTTCCTGCTGCCCTTCTGTTCCTCCTTCTTGCCCTTCAATTTCTCTTAGCTGTCCTTCTCTTTAGTTTCAACTTCTGGTCATCACTGGCCACTCAGAGGTCTCTAGTCCACCCTGTTGTGTCTGAAAATTTGCAGAAAAAGGTCCTACGTCAAGAAGCCTGTTTATGCCCAAGAGTGGAGTTGGTATATGTCACCTAAGTGTACAGGACTATTTTTATTTGCATGTTGCATTAAGGTAGCCTGAGACTTATAGCTTTTTAGTCTCTTCCTAAATACATGTAAAATGCATTTTTACATTCTTTCGCCTTATGTGACTGACTGCCCCAGTGTTATCAGAGTAATCACAATTTTTACCATAAATCATTTCATAGTATTTATAACAATAAATATTTGAAAGGGCACTTTAGGGAGGCAGTAGATCTGTGCTTAGGTTCTCTACATAAATGAAACTTATAAAATAATTTTTCCAAATAATTTTCTGCAAATAGATTGAGCTGTTATGCATAAGGCATGGTGCTGGGTATGGTGGAAGATTCTCATAGTCCTTGTTCAGAGAGCTTACTAGCAAAGCAATATGAGTATAATGGTATACTCAAGTATAATGGAATAAGATATTCCAATGTGAGCCGTTTCATAAAGTCATACATTGTTCAAGGCTGAAGGAAGTGTTAGGTCATTGAGTCCAGCTGTCTTGCTTTTACAGACTTCATCCTGAGAAGTGAACTTGTCCAGGGTTGCAGAACTGGTGCTACAACTTGAATGTAGACTTTTTATCCATTAAGTTTATCAGTATCTCTCTCAGTGAATTTATCCTTAAAGACCAGCAACTTTGTTAAAATTTGTGCTTACAACAGGGGTGAGGAAGAGGTGACAAAAATATGATTCATGTCTTCAAGGGAAGAGTAAAGAACTGTTCTCTATCATTGGAGACAGTGCATACGTAATTGTGAAATTGTATGGTAGAGGAACTAGGTATGTCATAGGAGGGGGAGGAGCAAGAGGAATCAGTAAGAGCTGTGGTACTGAGAGCACTTTGTGGAGGATTGAGGACTTTCTGGGCTTTGACAGATTGGTATGATCAGAATTAATCAAAAGGAAAGAAATGCATTTTGAAGTAGGGGGGTAAAACCAAAACAAGGTTACAATGCCTGACAATATAATGTTTAAGGGACAATTAAAAAAAAAAAAAACGGCTTGGGGCTTCCCTGGTGGCACAGTGGTTAAGAATCCGCCTGCCAATGCAGGGGACATGGGTTCGAGCCCTGGTTTGGGAAGATCCCACATGCCGCGGAGCAACTGAGCCTGTGTGCCACAGCTACTGAGCCTGTGCTCTGGAGCCCGTGAGCCACCACAACTGAGCCTGCATGCCACAACTACTGAAGCCCACGTGCCTAGAGCCCATGCTCCGCAACAAGAGAAGCCACAACAATGAGAAGCCCACACATCGCAACGAAGAGTAGCCCCCACTCGCTGCAACTAGAGAAAGCCCGCACGCAGCAACAAAGAGCCAAAAATAAATAAATAAATAAATAAATTTATTTATTTATTTTAAAAAGAAAAAAAAAGTTGAGAAGCTAGAGTAGGAAATTGTCAAAGAACTTGTTCCAAAAAAGTGTAAGAGTATGTGTGTGTGTGTGTTATATACCAGCATAGGAAAGTTCTGGAAAGATACAGTCCAGATTGTAATAGTAGTCATTTCTGGGAGTGGGATTTAGGAGGTTGGAGAATTCACTTTTCACTCCATACCTTTCAATACTATTTTTGCATTGTGCACATATAGCTTTTGTATTTTAAAAAGGGAAGAAAAGTAAGAGTCCTTTCTGAAGATATGCACTAAAATATTTATGGATTAAAAAAAGAGCTTACTAAAGTAATCTAGTGTCATACAACAAACACTTTTAGAGTGTCTGCTGTATGCCAGTTGCTGCTGGTTCTGGAAATACAAAGCCTTTGGTAAAGCTTGCAGTCTGGTGATCGAGATGGGTAGATTGCAGCTCTACTGAGTATCACGTGAGCTTCCTAAGCTCAAGGACAAGGGTCTGTCTCTGTGCGTGGCAGATAATAAGCACTTGGTAAATGATGAATGAATGAGCAAATCCAGGCAAGAAGTGAAGACAGTCAGAAAGAAAAGGAAAGGGCAAATGGGAGATTCTGGAAGAAAAATTGACAAGCCTGAATAGAGATGATGAAAAGAAGGGGTGTATCAAGGACTTTCAAGTCCAAAGATTGATAACATTTGGATTTACTGCAGAACTGGATATCCAGTCATCTATTCTGAAAGACCTTTTTAAGCCATCCCCCCAGTCCCACTTTTTTCTTTTTTTAAGAGACTGCTTGAAAATAGCATGCAAAAACTTACCAAGATTTAGTATGAGTATTTACCAGGGCTTTCTTTGGTGAATGAAACTTTTTTTTCTTTAATCACAGTGCTAATTCTAATATATTTATAAATATTTATCTATCTATTTGTCTATTTAGTTGCACTGGGTCTTAGTTGTGGCATGTGGGATCTTTTTAGTTGAGGCATGCATTCTCTTAGTTGCGGCATGCATGCAAGATCTAGTTCCCTGACCAGGGATTGAATCCAGGCCCCCTGCATTGGGAGCACAAAGTTTTAACCACTGGACCACCAGGGGAGTCCCTTCTCCCCCACTTTTTGTTTGGAGGTGCTTTTTATATTCTTCAGAGATTTCATATAGAAAATTAAAATTAATTTCCCTAGTAGAGGGGTTTAGCTATATCATTTGATTGTAATCCCTTTACCACCTAAAAATGCCCACAGTCTACAGTTTGAGTTTTCAACTGACCAAATATAAATTTCTGATACAACCAATCTTCATACTTGATTTTATTACTAATTATTTTAAGGTTTTTTTGGTTGTTATAAATTTTGCAGTATCTTTTTAAAGGTAATGCTATTTCAGATTTGGAGCCAGTTATGTTTGTGAGTGTGATGGCCCCAAAACTCATATATCAGGATTAGGAAAATTTAGCTCATAAAAACTTGCTTCCCTTTTCTAATGATAACTTAAGAGAAGTCATGTCAGCTTTTCATTTAATTGGTAGTTGTCATATGATAATCTTTCCAGAAATACCATTTGCTTTCAAAAGAGACACAGTTGTTTATTAAAAATGACAGTTTTATCCTTACAGTGCTTCTATACTTTTAAGCCTGAACTTTCAACTTAAGGATAAAAATGAATGCTTTTTGAATTTGTGAGATTTCTTAGCTCTAAAACCATTTAATTTGAAACGTAATAATTGGCAGAGAAAGGAGAAGAGAGGAATCAGGCTATTATCTCTTTATCCCTACAGTTGAGAAAGCTCTGGGGACCAGGCTTTCTGGGACCCAGGTTTTTAACCAGGGTGTTGACACCCTGGTTGACACCCTAATCACCCAAAGAGTAACTTTGGGTGATTAGACAGTCCGCAGAGTAATTGCTTTTCAAATACTTCCAGATTGGTGCAGGTCTCTCCTATTCATTGAAGTAATAATGATGATAATAATAATACCTAAACTTTGTTTGGTGCTTCTCAGTTTTCCAAATTCTTTGATCATTAAGATCCTGGTAGACTCCAGTAGCCAAAGCTGAAAAACATTAGTAGAAGAATTAATGGTCAGTTGGCATCAAGTGGAAAAGTCGTTTATAGAGGCCTGCCCAAGCTCTAGCTGCAGGCTGCTCAGGTTCAAATCCTTATT
This sequence comes from Kogia breviceps, assembly GCF_026419965.1. Classification (NCBI taxonomy): domain Eukaryota; kingdom Metazoa; phylum Chordata; class Mammalia; order Artiodactyla; family Physeteridae; genus Kogia; species Kogia breviceps. The sequence continues at coordinate 22,296,901 of NC_081323.1, forward strand.
CTGCCACTTGCTAGCTGTGTGACCTTTGGCATATTACAAAACCTCTCCAAGCCTCAGTTTCTTCATCTATAAAATGGGGAGATTACAGTACTATCTTATAAGTGTGTCAGGAAATAAAATGAAATAATGGATGGAACTGTTTATTCTGGTATCTGGCATAGAGTCAGTGATCAATATATTATGAGCATCAGGTTAGTATAAGTATTAAGTATTGCCTCTTAGGGCTCTTATTTGTCCTTTACGTCCACTCATGTTGTCTTAAAGAACAGATTGTTTTCAGGAATTCTATCTTATAGCTGGTGGGAACTTGGAACCCATCCCAAGAACATGTACCAGAGCCTTGACAGCAGTAGCTTTCCTGGTGTCAAGAGTTGGAGACAGAGGGTAGTGCTTCTGCTTCTAGAGTGACTTTAGTATGACCCCCTTGTTAGAACTTCAGCTGGTTGGTGGGTGTCTGGGATTAACAAGAACTTCCCTAGATGTGTGTTGCTTTGTTCTAATAGCTATCTGTACCAGTACCCTGGGATGAATTGAATGGTTTTACAAGCAGACTCAGATTCCCGGCTTGGCAGTCTCTGCAGACCTCCCGTTTACCACCTGCTGCCAGAATCCAGGAGTGACACAACAGGAAGGCGGGCATGTTGTGAGGGGTGCTGCTCTTTTCCTTTTAGAAAAACACAAGGTGCATGGACAGCCCTTATCCAGGGCTGAGGACTGTAGAGAGATTTACTGTTAAAATGAGGGTCTGTGGGCATGCTTCAGCAGCTGCCTTTGATCACTCTCCCCGTCCCCCACCTCTGCTTATGTCATAGCATCTCTGAAAGTATTTTCCCTGTGAAGAGTAACCCAGACTTTCCTTTATGCTGTGCAAAAGGTCAGTGAGCTGTATTTTTAAAAAGTCATTGTTTCTTCCACGGAGCTGGGGGTTTGGCTTGTATATCTGGCTTTCTGGGGAGTCTCCTGAGACCCTTTCCTTTCCTAAGGGCCCTCAGGAGACAGCAATGAAATCAACATCCATTCCCCTAGACACTTGAGAGGATGCTTAAGTCAGTAGTTTTATGATATAATTAATTCAGGCTTTAACCCTGGCAAAACTTAAGAGGCAAGTCATCAGATTGTGCCTCTTAAAGACTGAAGTACGGAATTTAGCCCAGGACTCTGTGGTATCTTTCAGAGCCTGGAGTAGGAGTCCAGATGCCAGTCCCAACCCTACACCCAGCCGACTATGTGAATTTAGGCAGACCACTTAAATTTCTAGGCCTCTTTTCTCATCTGAAAGTGACAGCATGACTGTAGACCAGTGGTTCTCAGTTCTAGCTGCGTGTAAGAATCACCCGTGGAGCTTTAAAAACAATACCTGGGTCCTATCTTAGCCTGATTAAATTGGTCCTTAGGGTTGAGGCCTGGGTATTGACGTTCTTCAAAGCTCCCCAGGTCTTTCTAATGTGTAGCTAAGAGAACTGCTGGACAAGATGCCACGTTTTAAACAACTGTGTCATTTTGTTCCTCAGGAACCCTCAGTGATTGTCCAGTGATGTCTGATTCATGTACTCTGTGTTCTGACCAGCCTTGTCTTCTTTCTCAACTACGTTGTTCCTCCTGGTGTCTCTTGGATATGTTGTGTACATTTATTTCTTTCCCAGATCAAATGTCCTCACCTGGAATGTCCTCTCCTCCCTTCCAGCTATCCAGAACATATCCATTCAAGGCCCACCACTCTTAACTCCTTTGGGTAACTCCTGACCATCCCAGTCCTTAGTTATTTCTCCCACTTCTGCACTGGTTCCGAGCTTCGTTTAACTCTGGCTAAACGTAGTGAACACTAGATGCACTGTAAGACATGATACTCAGGCAACATGCTGTCCTCCTGGGTAGGTGGGACACATGGAAATACCACTGGTTTGACTTGTATACTGTTAAACATCTCTGTAGTATCTTGTATTGTTGCCTACTTCATTATGTGTGTTTATCTTGTAACTGTTAGTTGATGGATGGCTATCTGTGACATGACTCCAATGGACATTTTTAGCTTTATCACCTATTACCAACAGCAAGCTTCTGCTCTTGCCAAACTGGAACGTTTTCCAGCAGTGCTTTCTCATCATCTTGCTTTTTCGTTCTCCTCCCTTACTGGCATTCCTTCTTATATTCTCTCATCCTGACCTATGGGAATGGTATCTATTCTTCAAGGTCCAGTTCAAATATTACCTCCTCCATGAAACTTTTTCTCAGCACCACAACCTGCATTAAGTGACCTTTGCTCTAAACCCCTGTAATCCTGAGAGCAGTGGTTCTCAGCTGGGGGTGATTTTGCCCCCCAGAGGACATTTGGCAATACCTGGAGATATTTTTCGTTGTCAGAACTGTTGGAGGAGGGTGCTGCTAGCACTCAACGGGTGGAGGCCAGGGATGCTACTAAACATTCTACCCAGGACAGCCCCACAACAAAGAATTATCTGGCCTAAAATATCAGTGGTGCTGAGGTTGAGAAAATGCCTTAGAGTTTGTCCAATTCATAGGCTCATGTTTATCCTGCCTTGAACTGTAGTGATTTGTTATAGACATAATCTCCCCTACTCAGTTGAATTAATGGGTGAAGGCAGACTCCAGTTCCAAATCTGGGCTTTCTTGTTATTAACTTCATATTAAAGTTTAATCCTAGAGCCTGTGGCCAGATCCTGACTGCACAGTGTAACTGAGGACCAGAGATAAAGAGGTCCTTAGTGTGGGATGGGTGCAGTGAGGCAATCAGCTGAATTTCTCTCCTTTTTACCTCCAGGTCTTTCCATCTGTGATAACCTGGGAGGAACTGTGGTATGGGATCAGAAGCAAATTGGGTTTTGGTTCGAGCCGTTGCATTTACTAGTTGTGTTTTTTGGTCAGTCCATTTCACCTCTTTAAGCCTCAGTTTCCTCATCTCTGCAATAGAAATGATGCAGTGCCCCAGTGTTTTACCTCACAGTGCCATTGTGATAATCCAATGAGATGGTAGGTCTTATAACCTAAGTTGTAAAGTGCTGTAATAATCATTTAGCCAGGAGTTTATAGGTAAAGAGAGAGGACGTGAGTCAGCTTGCTGTAGGAACACCACTGTCTACTTTCCCAGCCAGTCCTCTGGCCACTTCCTGCAGCTTTCCAGTCATAACTGCTTCAGCACCAGCTCCAGCTGACCCCTTCCAGCTCAGTCTCCTTAGTGTGCCTCCCTCGTTTGCTGCCTTCATTTTGTTTTGGTTATCTGCCTGCAATCTTGCCAAAACCAAAAGTGACTGATTCTGCCAGTAGAATACAAACTAGTGGCCGGGTGTCAGTGCATTCTGGCAAAGCATGATGAAGGCCAAACAAATTACCTGGGTCATAGGGAAAAGCTACAAAATAAGACAGTGTGTAGTTTAGAAGGCCAATACTATGTATAGTCCCTTATTGTCTTTTTAAAGTAGCAAAACAATGTTTTTAAGCACTGGAAATCTCAGTGAGCTTTTTCTGACTAAATAAACAGTGTAGAGTGAGATAAAAGCCTGAGACCCTCATGTCCCTAGAATCAGGCCAAGTGCACCCTCCCACTGATTTGCTGAGTGACCTTCAGCTAATCGTTGAACCTCATTAGATTGATAACTGGGTGACCTCTTAGGATTATAGTAAGAGCCCTATGAAGCAGAGGATAGGGGAATGCTTACCCTGGGGAATATGTAAAGTACTACATTTATAGGGAGCTTTTGGGTCACAGAATGTCAGTCCTATCAGGGGCCTAAAATGTCATCCTGCCCTGCCTCTTCTCTTGACAGATGGGGAAACTGAGGTCCAGAAAGGGGAAATGCTTTGCCCAGTGCCACTCAGCTAGGTAGGGGCCCACCTAGGTCTAGAGTCCACATCTGATGTGCTCTTTCCATGACTAGAAGAATCAGGGTTTTGGTGCAATAATTAAAAGTCAGTAATCTTGATGATCTTTAAAGGCCCTCTCAGTGCTGACTCTGAGTATCTAAGAACACTGGCGCCTCTCTTGGTCATTTTTACTTGCACGTAAATTCAGAAATGTTATTTTCTAGATGTTTAATAAGTCATAGTCATGGGATTTTTAGCATGGAGTACTGATTTTTAGCATGGAGCGCAGTGGTTAAGAATCCTCCTGCCAATGCAGGGGACACGAGTTCGATCCTTGGTCCGGGAAGATCCCACATGCTGTGAAGCAGCTAAGCCCAAGCGCCACAACTACTGAGCCTGTGCTCTAGAGCCCGTGAGCCACAACTACTGAGCCTGCGTGCCACAACTACTGAATCCTGCATGCATAGAGCCCATGTTCCGCAGCAAGAGAAGCCACCATGATGAGAAGCCTGCGTATCAGGAAGAAGAGTAGCCCCCGCTTGCCGCAACTAGAGAAGGCCTGTGCGCAGCAGTGAAAACCCAACCCAGCCAAAGATTTAAAAAATATTAATAAAATAAAAAAAAATTATTTTTTTTTAAAAAGATAATGTCTCCCCCCCTTATTTTTTCCATTTTTTGGCCATGCCGCACAGCTTGTGGGATCTTAGTTCCTGAACCAGGGATTGAACCCAGGCCCCCAGCAGTGAGAGCGTGGAGTCCTAATTACTGGCCTGCCAGGGAATTCCCACTAATGGCCCTTTCTTAGTCCTCCTGCTCCTCCTCTCTTCTGCTTCAGCATTTGACAGTTTCCCTCCCCTTCCATGTAACTCGGTCTTCTTCCTTGACTTCTTTGACATTGTATTTCTGCGTTTCCTCTTGCATCTCTGAGCTTTTTTTTTTTGGTTATGCCAGGCCTTAGTTGCAGCATGTGGGCTTCTTCGTTGTGGCATGCAAACTCTTAGTTGCGGCATGTACGTGAGATCTAGTTCCCTGACCAGGGATAGAACCCAGGCCCCCTGCATTGGGAGCGCGGAGTCTTATCCACTAGGCCACCAGGGAAGTCCCTCTGAGTTTTCTTTTTCTTTGTTTCTTTTCTGTCACTGAGTTGTCTTTCAGAAGAACCCAGGGCCTGCAGCTCCTCCTTGTCTCTGGTTTGGTGAGCACCTACATATGTTCCTCACTAATTCTCACTCCTACCTGTGTATCTCTTGGAAGGCCAAATTTCACCTCTGGTTCAAAATTGTTTTTTTCACCAATTTCTCTGGTATTGTATCTCATTTCCCCCATTTCTGTTAACAGTGCCATCATTCTTTTATCCCTAGAAACCTTGGCAAAATCTGACTCTTCTCTGATCTCAGGCTATTTTTTACCAACCATATACCCCAGATCTCCCTTTATCTTTCTTTTTTGTTTTTTGAATTGTATTTATTTTTTATACAGCAGGTTCTTATTAGCTGTCTATTTTATACATATTAGTGTGTATATGTCAATCCCAATCTCCCAATTCATCACACCATGACCACCACCCTGCCGCTTTCCCCCCTTGGTGTCCATACGTTTGTTCTCTACATCTGTGTCTCTATTTCTGCCCTGCAAACTGGTTCACCTGTACCATTTTTCTAGGTTCCACATATATGCGTTAATGTGCGATATTTGTTTTTCTCTTTCTGACTTACTTCACTCCGTGTGAGAGTCTCTAGATCCATCCACATCTCTACAAATGACCCAGTTTCGTTCCTTTTTATGGCTGAGTTATATTCCATTGTATATATGTACCACATCTTCTTTATCCATTCTTCTGTTGATGGGCATTTAGGTTGCTTCCATGACCTGGCTATTGTAAATACTGCTACAGTGAATATTGGGGTGCATGTGTCTTTTTGAATTATGGTTTTCTCTGGGTATATGCCCAGTAGTGGGATTGCTGGGTCATATGGTAATTCTATTTTTAGTTTTTTAAGGAACCTCCATACTGTTCTCCATAGCAGCTTTATCAATTTACATTCCCACCAACAGTGCAAGAGGGTTCCTTTTCTCCACACCCTCTCCAGCATTTATTGTTTTGGTAGATTTCTTGATGATGGCCATTCTGACTGCTGTGAGGTGGTACCTCACTGCAGTTTTGATTTGCATTTCTCTAATAATTAGTGATGTTGAGCAGCTTTTCATGTGCTTCTTGGACATCTGTATGTCTTCTTCAGAGAAATGTCTATTCAAGTCTTCTGCCCGTTTTTGGATAGGGTTGTTTGTTTTTTTAATATTGAACTGCATGAGCTGTTTATATATTTTGGAGATTAATCCTTTGTCCGTTGATTTGTTTGCCAATATTTTCTCCCATTCTGAGGGTTGTCTTTTCGTCTTGTTTGTAGTTTCCTTTGCTGTGCAAAAGCTTTTAAGTTTCATTAGGTCCCATTTGTTTATTTTTGCTTTTATTTCCATAACTCTAGGAGGCTGATCAAAAAAGATCTTGCCGTGATTTATGTCAAAAAGTGTTCTTCCTATGTTTTCCTCTAAGAGTTTTATAGTGTCCAGTCTTACATTTAGGTCTCTAATCCATTTTGAGTTTATTTTTGTGTATGGTGTTAGGGAGTGATCTAATTTCATTCTTTTACATGTAGCTGTCCAGCTTTCCCAGCACCACTTATTGAAGAGACTGTCTTTTCTACATTTTATATCCTTGCCTCCTTTGTCATAGATTAGTTGACTATAGGTGCCTGGGTCTATCTCTGGGCTTTCTGTCCTGTTCCATTGATCTATATTTCTGGTTTTGTGCCAGTACCATATTGTCTTGATTACTTTAGCTTTGTAGTATAGTCTGAAGTCAGGGAGTCTGATTCCTCCAGCTCCATTTTTTTTTTCCTCAAGACTGCTTTGGCTATTTGCGGTCTTTTGTGTCTCCATACAAATTTTAAGACTTTTTGTTCTACATCTGTAAAAAACACCACTGGTAATTTGATAGGGATTGCATTGAATCTGTAGATTGCTTTGGGTAGTATAGTCATTTTCACAATATTGATTCATCCAATCCAAGAACATGGTATATCTCTCCATCTGTTTGTGTCATCTTTGATTTCTTTCATCAGTGTCTTATAGTTTTCTGAGTACAAGTCTTTTACCTCCTTAGGTAGGTTTATCCCTAGGTATTTTATTCTTTTCGTTGCAATGGTGAATGGTGTAGTTTCCTTAATTTCTCTTTCTGATCTTTCATTGTTAGTGTATAGGAATGCAAGAGATTTCTGTGCATTAATTTTGTATCCTGCAACTTTACCAAATTCATTGATTACCTCTAGTAGTTTTCTGGTGGCATCTTTAGGATTCTCTATGTATAGGATCAAGTCATCTGCAAACAGTGACAGTTTTACTTGTTCTTTTCCAATTAGTATTCCTTTATTTCTTTTTCTTCTCTGATTGCCATGGCTGGGACTTTCAAAACTATGTTGAATAATAGTGGTAAGAGTGGACATCCTTGTCTTCTTCCTGATCTTAGAGGAAATGCTTTCAGTTTTTCACCATTGAGAATGATGTTTGCTGTGGGTTTGTCATATATGGCTTTTATTATGTTGAGGTAGGTTTCCTCTGTGCCCACTTTCCAGAGAGTGTTTATCATCAATGGGTGTTAAATTTTGTCAAAAGCTTTTTTTGCATCTACTGAAATGATCATATGGTTTTGTTTTGTTTTGTTTTGTTTTGTTTTTGCGGTACACGGGCCTCTCACTGCAGTGGCCTCTCCCATTGTGGAGCACAGGCTTCGGACGCACAGGCTCAGCGGCCATAGCTCATGGGCCCAGCTACTCCACAGCATGTGGGATGTTCCCAGACCAGGGCACGAACCCATGTTCCCTAGAATTGGCAGGCGGACTCTCAACCGCTGCGCCACCAGGGAAGCCCATCGTATGGTTTTTATTCTTCAATTTGTTAATATGGTTTATCACATTGATTGATTTACATATATTGAAGAATCCTTGCATCCCTGGGATAAATCCCACTTGACCATGGTGTATGATCTTTTTAATGTGTTGTTGGATTCTGTTTGCTACTATTTTGTTGAGTATTTTTACATCTATATTCATCAGTGATGTTGGTCTGTAATTTTATTTTTCTGTAGTATCTTTGTCTGGTTTTGGTATCAGGGGCATGATGGCCTCATAGAATGAGTTTGGGAGTTTTCCTTCCTCTGCAAGTTTTTGGAAGAGTTTGAGAAGGATGGGTGTTAGCTCTTCTCTAAATGTTTGATAAAATTCGCCTGTGAAACCATCTGGTCCTGGACTTTTGTTTGTTGGAAGATTTTTAATCACAGTTTCAATTTCATTACTTGTGATTGGTCTATTCATATTTTCTATTTCTTCCTGGTTCAGTCTTGGAAGGTTATACCTTTCTAAGAATGTGTCCATTTCTTCCAGGGTGTCCATGTTATTGGCATAGAGTTGCTTGTAGCAGTCTCTTAGGATGCTTTGTATTTCTGCAATATCTGTTGTAACTTCTCCTTTTTCATTTCTAATTTTATTGATTTGAGTCCTCTCCCTCTTTTTCTTCATGAGTCTTGCTAATGGTTTATCAATTTTGTTTATCTTCTCAAAGAACCACCTTTTAGTTTTATTGTTCTTTGCTATTGTTTTCTTTGTTTCTATTTCATTTATTTCTGCTCTAATCTTTATGATTTCTTTCCTTCTGCTAACCTTGGGTTTTGTTTGTTCTTCTTTCTCTAGTTCCTTTAGGTGTAATGTTAGATTGTTTATTTGAGATTCTTCTTGTTTCTTGAGGTAGGCTTGTATAGCTATAAACTTCCCTCTTAGAATGGCTTTTGCTGCATCCCGTAGGTTTTGGATCATCGTGTTTTCATTGTCATTTGTCTCTAGGTATTTTTTTACTTCCTCTTTGATTTCTTCAGTGATCTCTTGGTTATTTAGTAACGTATTGTTTAGCCTCCATGTGTTTTGTGCTTTTTACATTTTTATCCCTGTAATTGACTTCTAACCTCATACCGTTGTGGTCAGAAAAGATGCTTGATATGATTTCAAATTTCTTAAATTTACTGAGGCTTGATTTGTGATCCAAGATGTGATGTATCCTGGAGAATGTTCCCTGCGCACTTGAGAAGAAAGTGTAATCTGCTGTTTTGGGGTAGAATGTCCTATAAATATCAATTAAATCTACCTGGTCTTATTGTGTCATTTAAAGCTTGTGTTTCCTTATTAATTATCTGTTTGGATGACCAGTCCATTGGTGTAAGTGAGGTGTTGAAGTCCCCCACTATTACTGTGTTACTATCGATTTCCTCTTTTATAGCTGTTAGCAGTTGCCTTATGTATTGAGGTGCTCCTATGTTGAGTGCATATATATTTATAATTTTTATGTCTTCTTCTTGCATTGATCCCTTGATCATTATGTAGTGTCTTTCCTTGTCTCATGTAACATTCTTTATTTTAAGGTCTATTTTATCTCATATGAGTATTGCTACTCCAGCTTTCTTTTGATTTCCATTTGCATGGAATATCTTATTCCATCCTCTCACTTTCAGTCTGTATGTGTCCCTAGGTCTGAAGTGGGTCTCTTGTAGACAGCATATATATGGGTCTTGGTTTTTTTGGGTTTTTTTAAACACCTTTATTGGAGTATAATTTCTTTATAATGGTGTGTCAGTTTCTGCTTTACAACAGAGTGAATCAGTTACACATATACATATGTTCCCATATCTCTTCCCTCTTGCGTCTCCCCAAAATATGGAACGCTTCACGAATTTGCGTGTCATCCTTGCACAGGGGCCATGCTAATATTCTCTGTATCGTTCCAATTTTCGTATATGTGCTGCCAAAGCGAGCACAGGTCTTGTGTTTGTATCCATTCAGCAAGCCTGTGTCTTTTGGTTGGAGCATTTAATCCATTCACGTTTAAGGTAATTATCAACATGTATGTTCCTATGACCATTTTCTTAATTGTTTTGGGTTTGTTTTTGTAGGTCCTTTTCTTCTCTTGTGTTTCCCACTTAGAGAAGTTCATTTAGCATTTGTTGTAGAGCTGGTTTGGTGGTGCTGAATTCTCTTAGCTTTTGCTCGTCTGTAAAGCTTTTGGTTTCTCCATCGAATCTGAATGAGATCTTTGCCGGGTAGAGTAATCTTGGTTGTCGGTTCTTCCCTTTCATCACTTGAAGTATATCATGCCACTCCCTTCTGGTTTGTAGAGTTTCTGCTGAGAATTCAGCTGTTAACCTTATGGGAGTTCTCTTGTATTTGTCATTTTTCCCTTGCTGCTTTCAATAATTTTTCTTTATCTTTTTTTTTTGCCAATTTGATTACGATGTGTCTTGGCATGTTTCTCCTTGGGTTTATCCTTTATGGGATTCTCTGTGCTTCCTGGACTTGGGTGGCTGTTTCCTTTCCTATGTTGGGGAAGTTTTCGACTATAATCTCTTCAAATATCTTCTCGGGTCCTTTTTTTCTCTCTTCTCCTTCTGGGGCCCCTATAATGCAAAGGTTGTTGCATTTAATGTTGTCCCAGAGGTCTCTTTGGCTGTCTTCATTTCTTCTCATTCTTTTTTCTTTATTCTGTTCCACAGCAGTGAATTCCACCATTCTGTCTTCCAGGTCGCTTATCCGTTCTTTTGCCTCTGTTATGCTGCTATTGATTCCTTCTAGTGTATTTTTCATTTCAGTTAATGTATTGTTCATCTCTGTTTGTTTGTTCTTTAATTCTTCTAGGTCCTTGTTCTTTAATTCTTCTAGGTCTTTGTGAAACATTTCTTGCATCTTCTGGATCTTTGCCTCCATTCTGTTTCCGAGGTCCTGGATCATCTTCACTATCATTATTCTGAATTCTTTTTCTGGAAGATTGCCTGTCTCCACTTCATTTAGTTTTTTTTCTGGTTTTTTTCTTATTCATTCATCTGGTACAAAGTCCTCTGCCTTTTCATTTTGTCTGTCTTTCTGTGAATGTGGGTTTCCTTCCATGGGCTGCAGAATTGTAGTTCTTCTTTTTGTGTGTGTGTGTGTTACGTGGGCCTCTCACTGTTGTGGCCTCTCCTGTTGTGGAGCACAGGCTCTGGACGCACAGGCTCAACGGCCATGGCTCACGGGCCCAGCCGCTCCACGGCATGTGGGATCTTCCCGGACTGGGGCACGAACCCGTGTCCCCTGCATCGGCAGGCGGACTCTCAACCTCTGTGCCACCAGGGAAGCCCCTGTAGTTCTTCTTGCTTCTGCTCTCTGCCTTCTGGTGAATGAGGCTCTCTCCCTTTTTCTTTATCTCTGTGATTCCAATAACATGGTCAGGCTCTTGTCATCTTTCAGCTAGATTTCTGCAGCAGTCTTCTCTCTTTCTCCAATGTATTCCCCCTCTAGTTGGTATGGCCTGTTGAATCTTTTAAAAATCCCATCTAATTCATTGAAATCATTTTTGGAAGAAGGCAGGATGAAATTAGATTAATAGAGTGTATCTCTACCCCACCCTTATCATCTCTAATAAGGATTGTTGCTAATAATCAAGCCCTTCATTTCTTCACCTTCACCTCAGATGATCCCCGCTTCTCCTCAGCTGATGAGGTCATATATTGGACTATCATTGCTCAAAACTGATTATACCTGAGATCCTACACAAGATCCCCAGGTGACTGATTGTACATTAAAGTTTGAGGCCCATCATACTGAAAACAAGCAAGAAATAGCCCTCTTTTCCGAAACTGGGTACCAAGTAATAGCTGGGATTTTGCTGCACTTTCCCTACTCATTTCTTGTTCTCCTTGTCCTCAGCTAACTACTGAGATAATGAGAGTTCTTGTCCTGCTGTGATGACTCCAACCTTCCTTCTGAGGCATCTGAGTCATTGGTGGTATAGGATTGCTCTGAGTTTCTGTCACCTTTATTTCAAGGAGGTGCCTCTGTGGAGAGAGTGGAGGAAACCTGCCCAGGTTCCTACAACCAGTAGATGGGCGTCTGGCATAGACATTATGGTATAGTGGGAAAAGCAAATGTTTTTAAATCCTTGCCTTGTTACTTACTTAGATGTGGATATTGGAAAAGTCACTTAACTTCTCTAAGCCTAAGTTTTTTGCTTATAAAGTAAGAAATGAAGATATATACTTGGGAGGAGTGTTAAACATAACTTCTGGGAGGAGGAGCATTAAACATAAGGTCTTTAGATTATAATTTCTGGCACAGAGTGTATTTTTCCTCTTTCCCTTTCTAGCCTTTTGATACAAGGTTTGCTTCCTCAGTTTGAGGATGGCTGTTTTTTTACTTGTCACTCTCCCCTCTATCTCATAAAGCTGGAAAAGAGTTCTTATCTACTACAGTTTATAAAATCCCTACTAGCCTCTTAAAAATATTAATAGCTCTTAGTTCCAGGATGGGATCTGGCAGCCATATCATTTGTGCAGATGAGGGCACTGCAGGCCTTAGATCCCCAGGAGGGAGCCAGTCTGTGTAGCTGAGGGATCTGGAGATGGAGTTTTCCACCATGTGATCTTAGTTTTCTTATAGGTGTTATAAAACTGCTCATTGGCAAGGGTTCAGGGCAGTGAGAACTGAGCAAAAATTGAGTCTCTTCTGAGTCTCTGGAAGAACATGTTGGGTCCCCTGTAATGTGGAAGGTGAACATCTACTGTCTTGTTGCCAGTTCCTAAGTCACAGTGTCCTGCCTTGACTGCATTGGGCCTAGCTGATAGGGACAACCTCCTCATTTAATTTGTGCCCTTGTTTAAGTGTTTGTCCTGGCACAAACTGCATATTTCTTCATCTTTAAAAAATGCATGGCAACACTAGGTGAATGCGTCACTTTGGAGGCACTGCAGGCTTCCCTCTGTCCCTGAGGCTCCTTGACAGGCCTCCCCACGTGGAGTCGCATTTGAATAATTAACATCTTGCAGTGCCCTGCTTTCAAATGTGTGAATTAAAGTAAGGAATGAAGAGGTGGGTTGGAAAAACAGTTTCAGGAAATCACCATTTTACATGAGGGGAAAATGGAAATAGACTAAAATATTAACAGCGGTGGTTTTTAGAAGGAAGGGCTGTGAGTAAAATATCTTTTCATTATTCCATGGTTTCCGCATTTTCTAAAGTGAGCACACATTACTTTTAAATAGGAAGAAGAAGTTTGAAGTTGCCATTTAAAATTACTGATAAGTAGTGAAATCCAAATGAAAAGTAGTCACAATTTATAGTGTGATTAATAAACACAGTGAGTAGATCCCAGTTAGGCCAATATTTTGGGAGTTAACTGGGTTGAAGTGGGGACTATAAAAGAGAAATTTTAGATGCTGGCTGAAATTGGTGATAAAAAGTTCAAGCCATCTCATCCCGTTTTGAAGTGTGACTGATATGAAAATAAAATAAAATAAAAATTCAGTTTCTGGGCATTCAGTAGGTCAATCAAGTTTATAGAACACCTGGGATCTGAGAAAAGAACCACGTCCTATAGGGAGGTTAAATATCGGGCTTGTGCTCTCTAACTGGCACAAATGTTTGGGGTCCTCATATTGGCATGTGGGGTCCATAGTTTGAGCAGTGGTCCCTATTGGCACCCTCTGGGTTCTTCAAAGTAGAAGAGGTTTTGTTAGTCAGCCTTAATGTAGTCATAGTTGAGAGCAGGATTTATTTTGGTGTATTGGTCATTAATAGCTAAGAGCTTGCCTGGAACACATACCCTCTCCATAGCTAACCAAGTCAAAGCCATACATCCTATCTCTGGAGGGAAAAACAGAAAAGTGGATTAATATAATAAACTAGTATCTGTGAAGGATTCCCACCAACCAGAAGTAATTGCTCCTCCTTTGAACTCCTTTGGCTCTTCTTTTTATTTCTCATTTTGTAGTTAGCTTTATAGATAGCTGTCGTCTCTACTCTTTATTAAGCTCCTGGAAGGCAGGGACCTTCTTTGTATCGTCCATAATGCTTTGCACAGTGAGTACTCAATAAATGGTTGTTGAACATCTGAATTCCCAACTCATGAATTTAGCATTTTTCCTGCAAGGCCAAGGCAGAGGAGATGAAGCCTAGAGCTTTGAAGTCTGGGTGGGAATCACTTGCATGCAGTATCCAGTATTGGCAGACTCTCCCCATGGCTTCCTTTACAATAGGATGGAGGCTCTGCCTCTCTATTCCAACCTTCCCTAACTTCTGCCTCTTTGTATTAGTTATCTATTGCTATGTAATAAATCACTCCAAAACAAAGTTATATATTATGTCTCATGGTCCTGGGTCAGGAATTGGGGAGCAGGCTTGGCAGGGCAGCTCAGGATCTCTCATGAGGTTGCAGTCAGGTGTCTGCAGGGCTGCAGTCATCTGCAGCCTTGACTGGGGCTGGAGGATCCATCTGCGAAGTGGCTCACTCACATGGCTGGTACGTTGGTTCTGACAAGTTGGTTCTTTTCCCCAGCGGGCTATTTAAATGTCCTCACTATATGGTGACTGGCTTCTCCCAGAGCTAATGAATCAAGACTACAGTGTCTTGGGACTTCCCTGGTGGTCCAGTGGTTAAGAATCTGCCTTCCGGTGCAAGGGACTCGGGTTCGGTCCCTGGTCGGGGAACTAAGATTCCACATGCTGCAGGGCAACTAAGCCCACGCGCCGCAACTAGAGAAGCCTGCATCCTGCAGCGAGGATCCCACGTGCTGCAGCTGGGACCCGAGGCAGCCAAATAAATAATAATTAAAAAAAAAAAAAAAAGACTATGGTGTCTTAAAACAAATTATAATGCCTTTTATATTGTCACTTCAGAAGTCACATATTGTTGCTTCTGTCATATTCTATTACTTACACAAGCCATCCCTTATTTTTTTGGTTGGAAGATTACACGTGAGTGCAAATATTAGGAGTCAAGGACCCTTGGGCTCATTGGAGGCCATGGTGGAGGCTGGCTACCATACTCTCCATCTACTGCTTTGATTCCCCAGGTGAAGAAGGCTCAGAGCTTAGCCTTGGTTTATCTGTTTATCCTAGGCTACAGCATTAACCTTCAATTTTTGTTCTCCCTTAATCCACCCTCCAAACTGTTGATTTCTGAAGTGTAACTCTGAGCATGTTGTTCTCTTACTTATACAAAGTAAGTAAAATGGATTCTTCATGAGGGCAGACTATTGTATGACATATCTGTTGCTGCATAAAAATATTACTGCAACCTTAGTGGTTTAAAACAACACACAATTATCATCTCAGTTTCAGGGGGTTGGGATTCCAGCTGGGTTGACTGGGTCCTCTGCAAGGCTGCAATCAAGGTTCTGGTCAGGGCTGGCTTCTCATCTGAGGCTCGACTGGGGAAGGATCCACTTCCAGGCCCATATGGTTGTTGGCAGCCATCAGTTCTTTGCAAGTGGTTGGACTGAGCATCCCAGTTTCTTGCTCTTTTGGCTGGAGGCTGTTTCTTACCACATGGCCCTCTCAAAACACGCCAGCTTGCTTCTTCAAAACCAGCAGGGGAAAGTGTATCTCTCCACAAGACAGATGTTAAATATTTTTGTAATGTAATCATATACAGATACTCATGTACATTCCATCACTTTTGCCATATTCTAATGGCTAAAAGCAAGCCATGGGTCCCACCCACACTTAACTGGTGGGGTGGGGAATTATGCATGGGTGTGAATGCTAGGAGGTACAGAGATCACGGAGGCCACTTTAGAGTCTGTTTGCCCTAAACATCTAGTCTAATATGTCTTCAGCACCCTGAGCCATGCATGACACATACTAAGCTCTAATATTTGAATGAATGGATATAGTGTGACTATTATGTTTCCAGCTCCTAGTTTAAGCCTTTTGCTTCACTTCTCTTCTGTTTCAGAGTTACTGATTTATTCTTGAGAATCCTCTGCTCTCATCTGTCCTCATGGATGAACTTCAGGATGTTCAACTCACAGAGATCAAACCACTTCTAAATGATAAGGTAAAGACTGCTGTTGTCACTAAAATATATGTAAGTCTTTTCTTCTGTGATTAGTTCATTTTCTATATTATCTAAATAGTAACTACATTTAATTTGACTTTCTGTGGAGAGAATACTTTAAAAAATATATTGCTTAACCTTCTTCTTGATGTCTTGCCTCCCTTTCTTCCTACTTTTGTTTCCACTGGCCAAATTCAATCAAGTCATCCTTGGAATTTTCTTGTTTTACAGATAAGAGATGTTAAGCAGAGAGTGTGAGAGTGGGTATGCCTTAGAATCCAAGTGTCTTGACTTTCAGTTTCTATAAGGAAAACTTAACATCCATGGCTGGTGATGTACATAGGCTGCAGTGCTCTCTTTAAAATTTGTCAAGTCTGTGATGTGACCTTTCTGTCTACGTTGAGGTTTTCATCAGGGATGCCTCGATGTTGGTAATACACCTCATTTTTATGTTCGTGTCAGAGAACTACACAGTAAGCATCATAGTTAACAGCCACCAAGATTCAGCAAGTAAAGAGTGCTGTGATGGTGGGAGTTACCAAAAAGCTAAGAAAGGCTTATCCACTCTCCTCTCCCTCTCCATTCAGTAAATGCGCCTGAAATTCTGTCTTTTCAGCCCTATTCTTTTGGTTTATTGTCATGGTCCCCTATTAAAATACTGTTTTAGCTCGGTGTGGATGAGTCCATGGCATCCTTTCCGGAGGGAAGTATTGTTGGAGAGTAAGGGTAAAGATGGGTGAGGTCAGGATGGGGGCAGGGGCTATACCAGAAGATGCTGTTGCCTGTTATCTCTTTTGCCCAAAGCAAGGCCCTTCACCTACAACTTCTGGGGCTGTTGACTTACTGCGTGTTCATTAATTTGCTGTTGAAACCTGTCAACCCCATTTTCGTCCCTGTGACCTCATCTCCATCCCCACTCCCACTCCTTCCTTTATCTTTCACCAGATTTCTCGCTCTCTGCCTTGGCAAGCTGCACACTTTTTTAAAACACCCATTTGGTTTCTTCTGCTGCTTCCCTTCATGTTTTCAGAAAACTCTCTCCTTTGAGCACTGTCTTTTGGTGCTTGTGAAGAGCTGTCCTCAAAATGATTTGCTACAAAAAGGAGGAAGGAAATAAAATCTGCATCTGTAAAGCTTATGTATAGCCACAGAAATGAATAGTTACAGGGCAAGTGGGGGTAGGCAGTTTAGCTTCAGGAAGGTAGTAACCTATCCTAAACCTGGCTGATAGTCAGAATCAGCTGGGGAATTGTTTAAAAATACAGATTCCTGGGCCCCACTCTAGAACAACTAAATTGGAATCTGAGGGGAGGGGGACAGGACACACACACTTCTCTATAATCAGTGGTCCTCAACCTTGGCTGCTTATTGGAATTACTTGGGGAGATTTAAAAATGACCAGTGCCTAGGTCCTACGTCCGGAGGTTCTAATTGAACTGGTCTGGGGTGAACTTTTTTAACAGCTTCCAAAATTGAGAACCACGCCTAAAGTGATTCTGATTAGACAATGTTGGAAACCCATGACCTGATGGATCTCAGACATTTGAGGACTAGGACACAGATAAGAGGAGGATTCTTCCTTGACCCCGGAAGTCCACAGGATGCCTGAGGCACCTACATGAAGAGTTGCAGGAGGGACTTCCCTGGCGTTCCAGTGGTTAAGACTCTGTACTTCCACTGTAGGGGGTGTGGGTTCGATCCCTGGTCGGGGAACTAAGATCCTGCATGCTGTGCAGCGTGGCCAAAAAAAAAAAAAACAAGAGTTGCAAGAGTTAATTGACTGGATATCTCATAGAGAAAGCAGCTGGAAAAGAAAAGATTTGGTGACCATAACCACAGAAAAGCATTGAATTAACATCTGGGTCCTCATCTCTGAGGCCATAGTGATTCCTCAGCTATGTCTGATGTGTGCCCAAGTTCTCTGAACAGAATTGTGTCCCCTCCCCTAAAATTCATATGTTGAATCCCTAGCTCCCTATGTGACTTTATTGGAGATAAGTCCTTTAAGGAGGTGACTAAGGTTAAATGAGGTCATATGATAGAGCCCTAATCCAGTAGAATTGGTGGCCTTATAAGAAGAGTGGGGGAGAGGAAAAGAGAGAGATCCACTCTCCACTCCCACTCCTGGCCAAGTGAGGACACATCTGCAAGCCAAGAAGGGAGCTCTCACCAAAAACTGAACCCTGCTGGAACTTTGATCTTGGGCTTCCAGCCTCCAGAACTGTGAGAAGATAAATTTATGTTGTTTAAGCCACTCAGGCAGCCTGAGCAGTCTAAGATACCAAGCATTGTCTCACATCTGTTAGCTCTTCTTTGATATGCCTGCGCTGTTCCTACCCACTTCCCATGCTCTATCTCCCTCCTTCCTCTTCCTGGGAAGTGCTTCTAGCCCATCGCTATTCATGAGCACTCCCCTGCTCCAGCCAAGCTTTACTGAAGTAGATTGGCAAGAGGGCCCTCTTTAGATGGTATCATTCCCAACGAATTCTGCCCCATCACACCCCACACTCCCCCAGTATATCAGTGCTTCTACCTTTGCCCAATAAGTGGGTGCTTTTGCATTATTTTGAAAGGTATAATGGTGATAATGCTTCTCATCCATTATTTCATTTGATCCTCCCAAAGGCCTTGCGATGTAGGACACACAGATCAATTTATTCGCATATTGCTGATGAGGAAACTAGGGCTAAGAAAGCTGAAGTAGCTTACTCAGATTGCATACCTAAGAACCCCTGCTGTATGGCAGGATTCTCAATCTTGGCACTGTAAATGTTTTGGGCTAGATAATTATTTATTGTGGGAGACTGTTCTGTGCATTGTAGGGTGTTTAATAGCATCCTTGGCCTCTACCCACTAGATGCCAGTAGTACCCCGGAGTCATGACAACCAAAAATGTCTCCAAACATTGTCAGATGTCTCCTGGGGGAGGGCAGAATCTCCCCATTTGAGAACCACTGCTATTAGGGTATAAGCCTCCAGGTTTGAATAGGAGATGTCTTGAAATTTTTTGTTTTCGCGGAAGTTTTATTTTGCCTAATAGCCTATCCTGCTGTTATTTATTAAGCCCTTTTTATGTGCCAGGTGCTTTACATACCTTCTCTCTTTTAATCATCAGAATATCCCTTTGAAGTAGATAGTATTCCTCACTTAGCAGATGAAAATCTGACTGAAAGATGGGCTTGCCCAGTCAGTAAGTGGCAAAGCCAGGACTGAAACCCAAATCTTTCCTACTCCACAACCTGAGGCCTTTGCACTGTGTTCACACTATAGATATTTGGCATCACCTCTGAGGCTTGCCCTCTCTCTTTAAGGAGAAGCCTAGAGGCATGTATTATTTCACTTCATCTTTCTGTCCATTCTCCTCGTAGACACTCTTAGCCAGAGACATCGCTGTGCTCTTCCAGGCTTCAGGGAGCCAAAGGAAGTCTAGACCCAACCTGTAATGCATAAATTTGTCCTGAGCTGACTATTAGGAAGCGTTCTCAAAATAGCTTTAAGCGAGACTTATGTTAACTTTTCTCTTGTTGTTTGTTGGTACTTTTCCCATTTACTTTTATTATGCCTGTGATTTTGTCTATGGCTCAGAATTGTGAAGAAGTGGGTAATTTTGCCATGCTTGTTTTGGCTCCAGTGATGAAAAGAATCACCTGCCAGCACTTCTGTTTGTTTTATTGGAGGCAGATATCGCACAGGAACGTGAAATGATTTTTTAAAAAATAACATTTAACCATTTTCAGAGCACTTTCACAAATACTATCTAATTTGAATCTCCTGACCTCTTGTGAAGTAGGTAGTTACAGGTATTTTTAGCTCCATTTTACAGATGAGGCTCAGAGAGGTTATATGACGTGTCTAACATTGGTGTCTAGTGAGGTGGTGAAGCCGGGACTAGACCCCACAGCTGTTGACTTCAGCCTGGATCAGGGAGTCTAGGGCTCTTCCCACCATATGCTGCCTCTTGTAGCTGGTTGTTCAACCTCTTCAGCCAACAGACCATGCACAAGCAGGCGAGCTGGCTGGTTTGTGCTTCATTTTCCCTGCCCTCCTCTACCTACTGTTAGTTCAGATACTGCTGAGCCTGTGAAAGCCAAAGACCAGGCTTGAGAAAATAAATAGTAGACCACAGTTGGCTTCAGCAAAATTGAGGACCTATCAAGAAGGGGAATAAATACTTAGTGAGGGGAACAGAAACAAGTTATTTGCTTTGGTTGTTACAGTAGAAAGTGAGGTAGACCCTAAGGGAGGATATTATAAGAGGAAGCAGGGAGAACCCAGGGATGAGCATTTTTGTAACCTCCAGGGCAACAGAGACAGGCCAAAGGGTTTATGCCAAGGTCTTTTTTAAAAAAACAACACAGGGCTTCCCTGGTGGTGCAGTGATTAAGAATCCGCCTGCCAGTGCAGGGGACGCGGGTTCAAGCCCTGGTTCGGGAAGATCCCGCATGCCGTAGAGGAACTAAGCCTGTGCGTCAAAACTGCTGACCCTGTGCTCTAGAGCCCGCGAGCCACAACTACTGAGCCCACATGCCGCAACTACTGAAGCCCACGCGCCTAAAGCCTGTGCTCCACAACAAGAGAAGCCAGTGCAATGAGAAGCCCTCACACTGCAGCGAAGAGTAGCCCCAGCTCGCCGCAACTAGAGAAGGCTGTGCACAGCAACAAAGAACTAAGGCAGCCAAAAATAAATAAGTTAAATAAATAAATTAAAAAGAAAAACAAAAAACCCCCACAGATTTATTGACATTTTCATTAAAGAGTATTTGTGAAGTCCAGTATTGCTTGTACAATTCCCCATCTCTCTCCTTTCTACAATAATCCAAAAAGGGTTATTGTCCTTTTTTAGTAGAAATGTCATATTTTATTCTCTTTGACTGATTTTAATCAGCTTGTTTCTAAAACTTTTACTGTTGTAACAACTCCTCCTCACTTTAGTTCCGAGCTCATAAATTGAACGTAACCCTTCCTCTTTGGTATTCATTTCTTACTCAAATTGAGTATCTCTATTTTTAGATGCTCCTCTTCCAAAATGATATTCATTGCATTTACTAAGTGCCAAAACTGGGAATAGAGTGGTGAATCATACACAGCCCCCCACATCAAGTTCACAGAACAGGTAGATTTGCCCCAAATCTCTTCCTGTTGGTAGTTGGTTCTAAGGTCTTATGTATCTTGTCTCTCCATTATATTGTTGCTTTCTGTCTTTTGACAGCTCTGTGCATTGACTAGATCTCATGTTGAGAAATTACATTTCTCTTCCCTCTAGCAGTTCCTTGTTTTTCAAACTTTCCTCCTTGCCTTCCCCCCTTATTTCATACTTCTCTTCATACACTGATGTATTCTCAGTTGCTTTTTGCTTATTCTCCAGGCTTGAACTGAGAGAATTACTTGTTTTTAATTCACTTTCTTCAGCTGCTTCATTTACCTTCTGCATTTGGCACTGAGTGTCCACCAGGAAACATTCCCCTTAGTTGGCTTCTACTTTGACTGCAACTTTCAGTAATGACTTCTTTTTTTCCTTGAGTTATTCTTTTTATTTTCTCTTCTTCCACATTATTCTATTATTTAAATTTTTTTTCTTGAATCCCTTTATGCTACTTAAGTCTGCTTAGTGCAAGAATCTCTCTGAACATGGAATTAATGGTATATTCAATATGGACAGAAAATAAAAAGAAAGCACCCAGAGCATGAAAGTTCTGGAAGTTTTGTTGGAGTGGAACCTTGTACCACAAATATAAGAAACAAATAAGTCCCCAGGGAGGTCTTTCTCCTTCCAGAGTCTACCTAGTGAGTAGTATTGAATTTTTTTTTTTTTTTGGCCATGCTGCGTTGCATGCAGGATCTTAGTTCCCTGACAAAGGATTGAACCTGAGCCCCCCTGCAGTGTAAGTGTGGAGTCTAAACCACTGGACTGCCAGGGAAGTCCCCAGTAATATTGAATTTTTAATGAGTTCAGAGAATTTGGCTTCAGTTGACCACGCTCAACTGAGGACCAGCTAATGAACGTCATTCAGAAACTCTGGATCCACAGAGGTCAGACAGCAGAAGAAAAGGAAATACAATCCTGCAGCCTGTGGAACAAGAACCACATTCACAGAAAGGTAGACAAGATGAAAAGGCAGAGGGCTATGTACCAGATGAAGGAACAAGATAAAACCCCAGAAAAACAACTAAATGAAATGGAGATAGGCAATCTTCCAGAAAAAGAATTCAGAATAATGATAGTGAAAATGATCCAGGACCTCGGAAAAAGAATGGAGGCAAAGATCGAGAAGAGGCAAGAAATGCTAAACAAAGACCTAGAAGAATTAAAGAACAAACAAACAGAGATGGACAATACATTAACTGAACTGAAAAAAACACTAAAAGGAATCAATAGCAGCATAACTAAGGCAGAAGAACGGATAAGTGACCTGGAAGACAGAATGGTGGAATTCACTGCTGCAGAACAGAATAAAGAAAAAAGAATGAAAAGAAATGAAGACAGCCTAAGAGACCTCTGGGACAACATTAAACGCAACAACATTCGCATTATAAGGGCCCCAGAAGGAGAAGAGAGAGAGAAAGGACCCGAGAAAATATTTGAAGAGATTATAGTCAAAAACTTCCCTAACATGGGAAAGGAAACAGCCACTCAAGTCCAGGAAGCAAGGAGAGTCCCATACAGGATAAACCCAAGAAGAAACATGCCAAGACACATAGTACTCAGATTGGCAAAAATTAAAGACAAAGAAAAATTATTGAAAGCAGCAAGGGAAAAATGACAAATAACATACAAGGGAACTCCCATAAGGTTAACAGCTGATTTCTCAGCAGAAACTCTACAAGCCAGAAGGGAGTGTCATGATATACTTCAAGCAATGAAAGGGAAGAAGCTACAACCAAGATTACTCTACCCGGCAAGGATCTCATTCAGATTCGATGGAGAAACCAAAAGCTTTACAGACAAGCAAAAGCTAAGAGAATTCAGTAGTGCCAAACCAGCTCTACAACAAATGCTAAAGGAACTTCCCTAAGTGGGAAACACAAGAGAAGAAAAGGACCTACAGAAACAAACCCAAAACAATTAAGAAAATGGTCAAAGGAACATACATATTGATAATCACCTTAAACACGAATGGATTAAATGCTCCAACCAAAAGACACAGGCTTGCTGAATGGATACAAACACAAGACCCATATATATGCTGTCTACAAGAGACCCACTTCAGACCTAAGGACACATACAGACAAAGTGAGGGGATGGAAAAAGATATTCCATGCAAATGGAAATCAAAAGAAAGCTGGAGTAGCAATACTCATATGAGATAAAATAGACTTTAAAATAGAGAATGTTACAAAAGACAAGGAAGGACACTACATAATGATACAGGGGTCAATCCAAGAAGAAGATATAACAATTATAAATATATATGCACCCAACATAGGAGCACCTCAATAAGTAAGGCCACTGCTAAAAGCTATAAAACAGGAAATTGACAGTAACACAATAATAGTTGAGGACTTTAACACCTCACACCAATGGACAGATCATCCAAACAGAAAATTAATAAGGAAACACAAGCTTTAAATGATACAATAAGACCAGGTAGACTTAATTGCTATTTATAGGACATTCTATCCCAAAACAGCAGATTACACTTTCTTCTCAAGTGCGCAGGGAACATTCTCCAGGATAGATCACATCTTGGATCACAAATCAAGCCTCAGTAAATTTAAGAAATTTGAAATCATATCAAGCATCTTTTCTGACCACAACGGTATGAGGTTAGAAGTCAGTTACAGGGATAAAAATGTAAAAAACACAAAACACATGGAGGCTAAACAATACGTTACTAAATAACCAAGAGATCACTGAAGAAATCAAAGAGGAAATAAAACAATACCTAGAGACAAATGACAATGAAAACACGACAATCCAAAACCTATGGGATGCAGCAAAAGCAGTTCTAAGAGGGAAGTTTATAGCTATACAAGCCTACCTCAAGAAACAAGAAGAATCTCAAATAAACCATCTAAACTTACACCTAAAGGAACTAGAGAAAGAAGAACAAAACCCAAGGTTAGCAGAAGGAAAGAAATCATAAAGATCAGAGCAGAAATAAATGAAATAGAAACAAAGAAAACAATAGCAAAGAACAATAAAACTAAAAGGTGGTTCATTGAGAAAATAAACAAAATTGATAAAACATTAGCCAGACTCACGAAGAAAAACAGGGAGAGGACTCAAATCAATAAAATTAGAAATGAAAAAGGAGAAGTTACAACAGACACTGCAGAAATACAAAGCATCCTAAGAGACTACTACAAGCAACTCTATGCCAATAACATGGACAACATGGAAGAAATGGACACATTCTTAAAAAGGTATAACCTTCCAAGACTGAACCAGGAAGAAATAGAAAATATGAACAGACCAATCACAAGTATTGAAATTGAAACTGTGATTAAAAATCTTCCAACAAACAAAAGTCCAGGACCAGATGGTTTCACAGGCGAATTTTAT
This sequence comes from Kogia breviceps, assembly GCF_026419965.1. Lineage (NCBI taxonomy): Eukaryota > Metazoa > Chordata > Mammalia > Artiodactyla > Physeteridae > Kogia > Kogia breviceps. The sequence goes on from NC_081323.1 coordinate 22,321,130, forward strand.
CAAACATTTAGAGAAGAGCTAACACCCATCCTTCTCAAACTCTTCCAAAAACTTGCAGAGGAAGGAAAACTCCCAAACTCATTCTATGAGGTCACCATCCCCCTGATACCAAAACCAGACAAAGATACTACAGAAAAATAAAATTACAGACCAACATCACTGATGAATATAGATGCAAAAATACTCAACAAAATAGTAGCAAACAGAATCCAACAACACATTAAAAAGATCATACACCATGGTCAAGTGGGATTTATCCCAGGGATGCAAGGATTCTTCAATATATGTAAATCAATCAATGTGATAAACCATATTAACAAACTGAAGAATAAAAACCATATGATCATCTCAACAGATGCAGAAAAAACTTTTGACAAAATTCAACATTTATGATAAAAACTCTCTGGAAAGTGGACACAGAGGAAACGTACCTCAACATAATAAAGCCCATATATGACAAACCCACAGCAAACATCTTTCTCAATGGTGAAAAACTGAAAGCATTTCCTCTAAGATCAGGAACGAGATAAGGATGTCCACTCTCACCACTATTATTCAACATAGTTTTGGAAGTCCCAGCCACGGCAATCAGAGAAGAAAAAGAAATAAAAGGAATACTAATTGGAAAAGAAGAAGTAAAACTGTCACCGTTTGCAGATGACATGATCCTATACATAGAGAATCCTAAAGATGCCACCAGAAAACTACTAGAGGTAATCAATGAATTTGGTAAAGTTGCAGGATACAAAATTAATGCACAGAAATCTCTTGCATTCCTATACACTAATGATGCAAAATCTGAAAGAGAAATTAAGGAAACGCCCCCATTTACCACTGCAACAAAAAGAAAATACCTAGGAATAAACCTACCTAGGGATGCAAAAACCTGTATGCAGGAAACTATAAGACTTTGATGAAAGAAATTAAAGATGATATCAACAGATGGAGAGATATACCATGTTCTTGGATTGGAAGAATCAACATTGTGAAAATGATTATACTACACAAAGCAATCTACAGATTCAGCGCAATCCCTATCAAATTACCAATGGCATTTTTTACGGAACTAGAACAAAAAATCTTAAAATGTGTATGGAGACACAAAAGATCCCGATAAGCCAAAGTAGTCGTGAGGGAAAAAAACAGAGCTGGAGGAATCAGACTCCCTGACTTCAGACTATACTACAAAGCTACAGTAATCAAGAGAATATGGTACTGGCACAAAAACAGAAACAGATCAATGTAACAAGATAGAAAGCCCAGAGATAAACCCATGCACCTATGGTCAACTAATCTATGACAAAGGAGGCAAGGATATACAATGGAGAAAAGACAGTCTCTTCTATAAGTGGTGCTGGGAAAGCTGGACAGCTACATGTAAAAGAATGAAATTAGAACACTCCCTAACACCATACACAAAAATAAACTCAAAATGGATTAGAGACCTAAATGTAAGACTGGGCACTATAGAACTCTTAGAGGAAAACACAGGAAGAACACTCTTTGACATAAATCACAGCAAGATATTTTTTGATCCACCTCCTAGAGTAATGGAAATAAAAACAAAAATAAACAAATGGAACCGAATGAAACTTAAAAGCTTTTGCACAGCAAAGGAAACCATAAACAAGATTAAAAGACAGCCCTCAGAATGGGAGAAAATATTTGCAAACAAATCAACGGGCAAAGGATGACTCTCCAAAATATATAAACAGCTCATGCAGCTCAATATTAAAAAAACAAACAACCCAATCCAGAAATGGGCAGAAGACTTAAATAGACATTTCTCTAAAGAAGACATACAGATGGCCTTCAAGAAGCACATGAAAAGCTGCTCAACATCACTAATTATTAGAGAAATGCAAATCAAAACTACAAAGAGGTATCACCTCACACCAGTCAGAATGGGCATCATCAGAAAATCTACAAACACAAATGCTGGAGAGGGTGTGGAGAAAAGGGAACCCTCTTGCACTGTTGGTGGGAATGTAAATTGATACAGCCGCTATGGAGAACAGTATGGAAGTTCCTTAAAGAACTAAAAATAGAATTACCATATGACCCAGCAATCTCACTACGGGGCATATAACCAGCGAAAACCATAAATCAAAAAGACACATGCACCCCAACGTTCATTGCAGCACTATTTACAATAGCCAGATCATGGAAGCAACCTAAATGCCCATCAACAGATGAATGGATAAAGAAGATGTGGTACATATATACAATGGAATATTACTCAGCCATAAAAAGGAACGAAAGTGGGTCATTTGTAGAGACGTGGATGGATCTAGAGACTCATATAGAGTGAAGTAAGTCAGAAAGAGAAAAGCAAGTATCATATATTAACACATATATGTGGAACCTATAAAATGGTACAGATGAAGTGGTTTGCAGAGCAGAAATTGAGACACAGAAGTAGAGGAAAAATGTATGGACACCAAGAGGGGAAAGCATCCCGGGTGGGGGGCAGTGTGATGAATTGGGCGATTGGGATTGACATGTATACACTGATGGGTGTAAAATGGATAACTAATAAAAATAAATTAAATTTTTTAAAAAAAGAAGAAAAAGAAACTCTGGATGCCAAACACTGTCAGACTGACCCAGTCATATACTTTCTCCAGGATGATCAATCACTCATGAAGCCTGAAGCCATTCTCCAAGAGGATCTGGCATCCCTTTGAGAAAAAAAAAAAAGCCAAGAAAACAAGTGTTATATATTCTTCCTCTGATTATTAGTGCCTTGTCTTTAGGTGTCTAGCTGTGTACAGCTGTGTACATTGCATAAGGAATGTGGAATTTTAAAAAAATATTTTATTTATTTATTTTGGCTGTGTTGGGTCTTTGTTGCTACGAGTGGACTTTCTCTAGTTGCAGCGAGTGGGCTTCACATTGCGTTGGCTTCTCTTGTTGCGGAGCACGGGCCCTAGGCACGGGCTTCAGTACTTGTGGCTCGCGGGTTCTAGAGCACAGGCTCAGTAGTTGTAGCACACGACCTTAGTTGCTCCACGGCATGTGGGATCTTCCCGGACCAAGGCTCGAACCCGTGTCCCCTGCACTGGCAGGTGGATTCTTAACCACTGCACCACCAGAGAAGCCCCGTGGAATTGTTTTTTTGCTAGGTTCTCAACAAAGAAAAGATCACTTTGGTTTCTGGAGAGAATTGCATCTTTCTGCTTTTGGCATTTCCCTTTGCGCTCTTCTCAGGCTTCAGGGCGTCACAGAATGCTTCATGACTGTGATCACATGATAGTGAGTAAGGCAATTCATGCATACAAGGACAGCTGCTTCTCAAATTGCTCATCAGAATTTGTGTTTCTGTGTTCCAGGACCAAGATTTTAGTTCAGACTAAAGAGATTTTCCCTAATCTTTCTAAATAATCTGTAAAGGAGCCTCTGGGAGCCCAGTAGGATTGAAGCTCTAATATGGTCTGTTTTGACATCATTATAAATTATTCCTCAAAAGATTAAGTGAATCTTTAAGTTGTATATTACAAAATACTAAGTTACAAACTTTTTTTGGCCACACCATATGGCATGCAGGATCTTAGTTCCCTGAGCAGGGATTGAACCCATGCCCTCTGCATTGGGAATGTGGAGTCTTAACCACTCGACTGCCAGGGAAGTTGCGACAAACATTTTTTGTGCCATACCAAATCCTTTTTTTCTAATTTTTTAATTACAAAAGGTGAAGTATATGCTCATTGTAGAAAAGTATAAAAAAAATTGTAACCACCCATAATGTCTATTTAGAAACAGCTGCTATTGTTAATGTTTTGGTATTTTTCTTCTAGTCTTTTTTAGTGCATATTTTAATGTATGTGAGGTCAAACTTTGAAGACCATTCTGTAGCTTACTTTATTATCATTTAATAAACGTATCATGTCTTAAACTGGAATGCAGTGGAATTTTTTGTTGTTTTCAACCCAAAGTCTTAACAGAAATATTTCAGCATTTAATTTTGTTATATTGGCATATTCATTTTATAAATATATATTAACTTATACCCGGCCCTGTGCTGTATGTGGTGGAAGGTGCAAGTTGAATCAGGGATCAGGGGCTCACTGGCTGGTCATTTATATCCTACTACAACTATCTACCCTAGTCCATGAGAGGGCCCTTCCTCCTGCTTCTCATCGTCTAACTAGATGTTAAACACAATGACTTCTCTGAAGGAGTTCTCAGGAATTGTATGGGGCTAGTGGGGAGATAGGGAACTCTGTGATCCTTTTTACCAAGGGCGGCATTCCTTGGAAATGTGCTACCCAGTCCCAGCTACGTGGCATCTTAGTTGTCTTTCTACGCTGTGACTGCATCAGACTTAACTTTGTGAACTTGGCTTCATGCCAGGACTAATACCTCAGACCACTGCCTCCACCACACTCTGTCCTCTGTGTCATCCACAGTCTCTCTGTGATTGGTAATCTATTGTGACTTTACTGCCACCTTTACAGAAATAAGGTGGTAGGATACAGAACTGTTTCTAAGAGGATCTTCTTGAAGGCGGATGGAATTGCTTAGTACTCCCTTGGCATCAGATTTCTTGATCTTCTCCGGAGGGGCAGCTTTGGGGAAGGTGCTGATAATTATTATAGCTCCACACCTTCTGGAAGCTGTAGTAGACAGATATAACACAGTTTCTAACTAATGAGAGGGTTTTTCTTCTGGGCAGGAGCTTTTACTTTATGAAAAATCAAGTCAGAAGGTTTTCTTTTCCTCCCAAACACATCACTTATTACCCTTTTTATACTCTTATGTCATACTCTTGCAACTCTGGCATCTGAAATGCTACAAAAATGCCTCTGAGTCATTGCCATTGTTTTTTTTTTTTTTTTGGCAATCAAACATGACTATGATACAATCTCTTTTTAGAAGCTTGGTGAATTCTCCTTGGATCTTTTGACTGTGTTTTACTTTTTAAACGATTCAATGATTTGTCCTTTTTCCTATTAGCAGTTTCATGGGTTATACCAGTGTATTAGGAACCTTGTTTTATCATTCTTTCCCTCCTTCAATGACAATGCCTTTCTTCCTTGTTAAATTTCAGATCTTCCATTTCGGATCCACCTATATCTTTGTTCTCTTCTTAATCCTTTCTTTGCTTCCTTGTCCTGGGCACTCTGTTCCTTTGCACGTCTCAGGGTTGGCCTCTACCTCCTTTCCTCCCAGGTACCTCCCGTGTGGGTTGTGAATGTGCTCTCAGACTCTGATCCATGTTTTACTCTCTCTCACTGCTCTCCTTAGGTAGGGAGACAAGAAGTTACAGGCTTTACTGGGAAACCAGGCTCCTTTCCTTCATCTTCACAGGAAGCCTGCCAAAGTGTAACCCCACCTCTAAAGGCTCACCTTTTACTAACACATGTTAGGAACCCACCCGGCCTCCTCTGAAGCCTATTGATGAGAACCATTTTAGTCTTATGGCAACCAAGAGGCTTGCACATGCCCTGCTTTCACTGTGAACTGAATTTGCTGCACATTTGGGGAAGCCACATGGGGAAACTGACTGTGTTTTCTGCCTTCTGTTGACAGAATGGTACACGAAACTTCCAGGACTTTGACTGTCAGGTAAGGACTGTACAAACACCAAGGAGGGCTGTGTACAGGATCTCTACAGTGCTTCCCTCCCTGTGCTGGTGGTGTTATAGAGGTGGATCTCTCTTCGTAGCTAATCGTGACTCCTTCATGTTCTTTTGGTCATTGGATCAAGTTTATTTAAAATGATTTGCTATTGTGTTCAAAAATTGCCTGCCAGGTACCTGTTCTGTGGTTGTAGGTTATTGGGTGGAGCTTTCTCTTTGTAATTAAGATCTCCTTTCCTCAAATGATACTGGAAACCCTAGTCACAGGTGTCAAATGGTTGTCACCTCACTGCAGAGAAGGCGGGGGAGGGGCATTTTGAGGGGAGACTTAACCAACAACAAAATCTTTACCTAAAAGAAAAAGACACATTAAGTGTTATTAATATAAAATGCAGATATCTCTTGGCTTTATCTTTGGAAATGCAAAATTCAACCTGGCTCATTAGTATTTTCCTAAATGATATTGTTTGTCTTAGTCTGCTTTTGCCTATAACTCTATTGCCAATTTGAAAATCAATAAAGTGAACCAGCAACCCTCCCTCCATCTTCCTACTTTATCTGTTGCCTGGCCCTGAAAGAAATGGGAGGAAGGAGTATGGAAATGGGAAGCTTTTAAACCCGTGCAGCCTGACTCTCCTACTTTTGGGGTAGATGTCATAAGAGTGGCTATCAGAGGCAACATGAAGTAGACTCAGAGGGTACTAGGCAGGAAAGGAAGGTGCAGGGAAGCCAACTTCCTTGTGTCCAGGATTCACCCAACTTGTATACCCACAGGCAGATAGTTATTTTCAGATACATTAAGTTATGTTAAGTACAGTGGAATCTCTCCATATAGCGTTAGAATCAAAAGGAAGAACTAATATCTGTCTCATAGGCAAACCAGTTATATCATAATAATTTATTGGGTACCTACTATAGATACTAAACATACATCATCTCTAGTGCTTGGAGCAATATCATTAGGTGGTTTTTATTACAGATGAGAAAATTGAGAATCACATATCATAACTTGCTGTTGGGTGGAATTGGAGTTAAAAAACCCCCTTTGTCCTGAATCCATTGCCCATTCTTTCTCACTTGAGAATGTCCAGAGCTGAGATGTGGCAAGGAGCTGAGTTGTGTGTAAAGCTGAGGTTCCTTGGCAGGACAAATGAGACTGAGACTCACTTTAGAAGGGGCAGGCTCCTTGTTACAGACTTTTTAATCCCAGTGCCAAACACCTCTTGGTTTGACTATTTGGTATACTTACATATACAACATAATCAGCCAAGTGCTGTTAGGGGATCATTTGCTATAGACCCCTACTCAAAAACAAGAAGTCATATTATTTTTTGGTGAATGGTGGCAATCAAGTTTGAGGTTAGTTGTCTTTAATTTGATCTAACTTCAGTTATGGTTTGGATCCTAGGTTGAACCAGTTTAACTTGATTGCTGTTAATATTTGATATAATTTACCTAGAAGGAGATCATTTGAGAGAGGGTGACAGTAAAATTCAAGGTGAGGAATTCCAGAAATAGTATATATATTCCTACCTAAAAGTGTGGAAGCATCTATTTTCATCAAATTGAGTACCCCCTTCAAAAAAATGGAATATTAAAAAATTATGTGCTTATTGCAAAATAGATAAGAAAATACCAAAAAGCAAAAAAATAAAAATCACTTGTTATTTCACCAGTGTTAATATTTTGGTATATATACTTCAGGATTTTTTTTTATACATAAACATACTTAGATATAAATGAAATTGAGTTTTAGAGATATAATCATCAATCACTTTTTAATATGAACGCTTGAAAAATAGTCTGGCAAAAATTCTTGATGTTTTGAGTGAAGCTCTAATATATTAACATGTTCTGGCCTCATTAAATATAACTTTTAGTTCAGTTCTGATACAAATAGAATGATGGCAAATGTTTGTCACTGTCACATGTCTGTTACTGGTTATGAATGTATAGGTTCTCTGTGTTCTAAAGAAGAAAATATCATAGGCCCTTCTTTTTTTCTTCTCTCAACACTCATGAATGCTCTTCATTCTCATCTGTCTCTTTGTTAAAGGTTTATGTGGTGTTCTGGAGACTAGGGGCATCTGGGTCAGGTCTAGTGATAGGTGATAGAAGGCCTAGGAAGTAGGAACTGTGCCGTGAGACATCTAGAGTGGCCCAGTTTGCCTGAAGGCTTCCCGGAGACCACTGGACATTCTTAGGAGACAAAGCAGAACAAATTTAAAGCCGCCCACTGGCATTGTCACTTAATGGAAAGGCATTCAGCCTTGACATTGGTGTTGTTCATTAGCATAAATGTGGCACAGGGCTAACTGAGGCCCGTTAATCTGGGCTTCCTTCTGGTCTCTGTCTTGCCTCAGAGAAATCTTTAAGGAATCTTTGATGATATTCCAGGAAGTTATCTTAACATCACAACCATGAGAGATCATAACTTCAGTCTGAACTGCCTTTTCCCCCTCTGTTTCCTTTACTAATCACCTACATGCTTTTTTCCCCCTAATAATTGAAAATATAATTAAAATTGTACCATTTCTCTTGGTTCTTTGATTGTCCTAGTGACTTCATTGCTATATAGCTCCCCTGAGGCCAAAAGCATTTATATTGGTATATAAGAGTAATGAGGGGAGGGGTGCTTAGAGGTGACATGCTTAGAATTGCTGTAAAAGGAGAAAGCCTATTGCCAGTTGAAACAGTGAATCAGCAGGCTTATTGTCCATTTATCTACTTCAGTGCTGCTTAATTTTCTTCTACTTATGAGATTGTTCAAAAATTTGGAATTAGAGCTGAGACAAATGCTATATAGCTTCTTTGTGTTTGTGATATATTGCTTTAAAAAATAATTATACCAGGGGATTAAGAGGTACAAACTACTATATATAGATAAATGTTACAAGGATATATTGTACAGCATAGGAAATATAGCCAATATTTTATAAAAACTTCAAATGAAGTATAATCCGTAAAACTTCTGGATCACTGTTGTACACCTGAAACTAATATAATACTGTAAATCAATGGTATGTCAACTTTAAAAAAAAAGATGTATTAATAAGATGGATAGAGGGATGGATAGATGGATAGATGCATGATAATTAAGTATAGTAAAATGTTAATGGTAGAGTTCAGGTGGTGGGTATACAGATGTTCACTGTAAGGTATTTCAACTTAGGCATATGGTTGAATGTTTCCATGATAAACTATTGTGGGGGGACCAATGTTTACTTTTGTAAAAAAGTACACAAAACTGCTTTTAATTTTCACACAGCTCTCTCCATGGACATTTCCAGTGCTTCTCCACACACACACACACACACACACACACACACACACACACACACACACACACTTATGAACTTGTGATCACTATGTTTGTATAAATATCATCATTGTTATTTCTCACATGTTTCTAAAACTTCACATGTAGTATTTAATGTGTGTATATCACATGAGTAAATATGTTAAAAGATAACACTTGTGTATAATCAAATTTAGGAAATGCAGAAAAGTATGAAAATAAAGGTTTCCTATAATCCTGTTCCCTAGGGATAACCATATTTTATTATATTTCTTTCCAGTTTTTACTTTTATATTCTGGTTATCAAAAGAGTACATGCTCATAGTTGGAATATTTGGAGAGCACAGAGAATTATAAAGTAGCTAGAGAAAAGCTCACAGTCCTAGAGCCCAGGGGCAACCATGTTACTGTGTTCAGTGTTGAGATGTATGTCTGTGTGTATTATTATTTATTTATATTATTTATTTATTTTTAGTTTGGCTGTGCTGGGACTTAGATGCCGCACAAGGGATCTTTTTTTTTTTTCTTTTTTCTTTTTTTTGGCGGCAGGCGGGCTTTTTGGTTGTGGCATGCAGACTCTTAGTTGAGGCATGCAGGCAGAATCTAGTTCCCAGACCAGGGATCGAACCCAGGCCCCCTGCACTGGAAGTGTGGAGTCTTACCCACTGGACCACCAAGGAAGTCCCTGTATGTTATTTTCTAAAATATAATTTTAAAAGTTTATATAATTGGTCACCCTGGATGTACAATTATGTATCTCCTTTTCTGACTTAATATTAGAACACAATCTCATTTACCTGTCATTTTAAAACTCTCGTAAAAATAATCTCTAATGGGGAATTCCCTGGCAGTCCAGTGGTTAGGATGGTGCTTTAACTGCCGAGGCCCGGGTTCAATCCCTGGTCAGGGAAATAAGACCCTGCAAGCCACGTGGCGCAGCCAAAAAAAAAAAAAATCTCTAATGGCTGCCTGTTATTTCATCATATGGCTATCCCATGACTTAACTATTCCATTATTTTTGGAAATTAGATTGCTTATAATATGTTCAGTTCACTGAACATTTTTGTGCATAAATTTTACGTACACATTGGATTATTTCCTTAGATGGATTCTTGGAATGAACACACTTAAGGCTCTTGGCACATCTTGTCAAATTGCCTTCCACTTCTACCAGAGGGGTACTCAAGAAATATTAATGGAAAGTGAAAAGCTGCTGTCTGCCACAATATATCATTCCTGTAGAAGATGCTGATGATGGAGTGAACTCACAAGAATGGAGTTCTTGCTCCTAGGATAAGAACTCCAGGCCTGGCCAAGGGCTCAGTAATTTCATGCTGGCTGTTTAATTGCAGTAGCTCTTAAGAGGACTGATTTATAGAACTCTACTGTGATGACTGGTTTTTAGTACCACAGTTCAAATATATGTATGTGACTGCTTCTTCTAAAGGGGTATAAACAGCTTTAAACTCTTGCAGGTCACTTGGTGAATGGACACTGTTACAAAATAAGAATTCAGTGAAGTAAATAACTGAAAGTGCCTTCCACAGAAAAGAGGTGTTTGGAGACATCTGGGATTCAGCCACCTGCTGCAGTCTGTTAGAGAGCTTGACCAGTTCCACGATCCTCCCCTTGCCTTGAACGATGTGATTGTGGCCCCAGTCTCCCTTTCAGCCTGTTGTCCCACTGCTTCCCATTGTATACTCCACCCACTCCCAGGAAAACTAGAATTATTGCTGACCTACCCATCCTTCTGCTTGGTGCTTTTCCTTTCTGATGGTCTTTGTTCACAGGTCCTCCCCTTGAGATGCATACCTGTCCCCTTTTGGGTTTTTTTTCTTTTTTGTTGACTGTTATTTATTTATTTATTTATTTATTTACTTTCTCATTAGCTATCCATTTTATACACATCAGTGTATAGATGTCATTCCCAATCGCCCAGTTCATCACACCACCGCCACCACCCCACGCCGGTTTCCCCTCTTAGTGTCCATACGTTTTTTTCTCTACTTCTGTATCTCAATTTCTGCTCTACAAACCAGTTCATCTGTACCATTTTCTAGGTTCCACATATATACGTTAATATACGATGTTTGTTTTTCTGACTTACTTCACTCTGTATTACAGTCCCTAGATGCATCCATGTCTCTACAAATGACCCAATTTCGTTTCTTTTAATGGCGGAGTAATATTCCCTTGTATATATATACCACATCTTCTTTATCCACTCTTCTGTTGATGGGCATTTAGGTTGCTTCCATGACGGGGCTATTGTAAATAGTGCTGCAGTGAACATTGGGGTACATGTGTCTTTTTTTTTTTTTTTTTTTTTGTGGTACACGGGCCTCTCACCGCTGCGGCCTCTCCCGCTGCGGAGCACAGGCTCCGGACGCGCAGGCCCAGCAGCCACGGCCCGTGGGCCCAGCCGCTCCACGGCATGCGGGATCCCCCCGAACCAGGGCATGAACCCACGTCCCCCGCACCAGAAGGCAGACTCTCAACCACTGCGCCACCAGGGAAGCCCTCACATGTGTCTTTTTGAATTATGGTTTTCTGTGGGTATATGCCCAGTAGTGGGATTGCTGGGTCATATGGTAATTCTATTTTTAGTTCTTTAAGGAACTTCCATACTGTTCTCCATAGTGACTGTATCAATTTACATTCCCACCAAGAGTGCAAGAAGGTTCCCTTTTCTCCACACCCTCTCCAGCATTTGTTGTTTGTAGATTTTCTGATGATGCCCATTGTAACTGGTGTGAGGTGATACCTCATTGTATGTTTTTATTTTTGTGTGTGTGTGTGTGTGTGTGTGGTACGTGGGCCTCTCACTGTTGTGGCCTCTCCCGTTGCGGAGCACAGGCTCTAGATGCGCAGGCCCAGCGGCCATGGCTCACAGGCCTAGCCACTCCGTGGCATGTGGGATCCTCCCGGACCGGGGCACGAACCCGTGTCCCCTGCATATGCAGGCAGACTCTCAATCACTGCGCCACCAGGGAAGGCCCTCATTGTAGTTTTGATTTGCGTTTCTCTAATGATTAGCAATGTTGAGCAGCTTTTCATGTGTTCTTGGCCATGTGTATGTCTTCTTTGGAGAAATGTCTGTTTAGATCTTCTGCCCATTTTTGGATTGGGTTGTTTGTTTTTTTAATATTGAGCTGCATGAGCTGTTTATATATTTTGGAGAGTCATCCTTTGTCCATGGATTCGTATGCAAATATTTTCTCCTATTCTGAGGGTTGTCTTTTCGTCTTATTTATGGTTTCCTTTGCTGTGCAAAAGCTTTTAAGTTTCATTCGGTTCCATTTGTTCATTTTTGTTTTTATTTCCATTACTCTAGGAGGTGGATCAAAAAATATCTTGCTGTGATTTATGTCAAAGAGTGTTCTTCCTGTGTTTTCCTCTAAGAGTTCTATAGTGCCCAGTCTTACATTTAGGTCTCTAATCCATTTTGAGTTTATTTTTGTGTATGGTGTTAGGGAGTGTTCTAATTTCATTCTTTTACATGTAGCTGTCCAGTTTTCTCAGCACCACTTATTGAAGAGACTGTCTTTTCTCCATTGTATATCCTCGCCTCCTTTGTCATAGATTAGTTGACCATAGGTGCATGGGTTTATCTCTGGGCTTTCTATTCTGTTTCATTGATCTATATTTCTGCTTTTGTGCCAGTATCATATTGTCTTGATTACTGTAGCTTTGTAGTATAGTCTGAAGTCAGGGAGTCTGATTCCTCCAGCTCCGTTTTTTTCCCTCAAGACTGCTTTGGCTATTTGCGGTCTTTTGTGTCTCCATACAAATTTTAAGACTTTTTGTTCTACATCTGTAAAAAACGCCACTGGTAATGTGCTAGGGATTGCATTGAATCTGTAGATTGCTTTGTGTGTATAGTCATTTTCACAGTACTGATTCTTCCAATCCAAGAACATGGTATATCTCTCCATCTGTTGATATCATCTTTAATTTCTTTCATCAGTGTCTTATAGTTTTCTGCATACAAGTCTTTTGTCTCCCTAGGTAGGTTTATTCCTAGGTATTTTCTTTTTGTTGCAGTGGTAAATGGGGGCGTTTCCTTAATTTCTCTTTCAGATTTCGCATCATTAGTGTATAGGAATGCAAGAGATTTCTGTGCATTAACTTTGTATCCTTCAACTTTACCAAATTCTTTGATGAGCTCTAGTAGTTTTCTGGTGGCATCTTTAGGATTCTCTATGTATAGGATCATGTCATCTGCAAACGGTGACAGTTTTACTTCTTCTTTTCCAATTAGTATTCCTTTTATTTCTTTTTCTTCTCTGATTGCCGTGGCTGGGACTTCCAAAACTATGTTGAATAATAGTGGTGAGAGTGGACATCCTTATCTCGTTCCTGAGTTTAGAGGAAATGCTTTCAGTTTTTCACCATTGAGAATGATGTTTGCTGTGGGTTTGTCATATATGGTCTTTATTATGTTGAGGTAGGTTCCCTCTGTGCCCACTTTCCAGAGAGTTTTTATCATAAATGGGTGTTGAATTTTGTCAAAAGCTTTTTCTACATCTGTTGAGATGATCATATGGTTTTTATTCTTCAGTTTGTTAATATGGTTTATCACATTGATTGATTTACGTATATTGAAGAATCCTTGCATCCCCGGGATAAATCCCACTTGACCATGGTGTATGATCCTTTCAATGTGTTGTTGGATTCTGTTTGCTACTATTTTGTTGAGAATTTTTGCATCTATATTCATCAGTGATGTTGGTCTGTAATTTTATTTTTCTGTAGTATCTTTGTCTGGTTTTGGTATCAGGGGGATGATGGCCTCATAGAATGAGTTTGGGAGTTTTCCTTCCTCTGCAAGTTTTTGGAAGAGTTTGAGAAGGATGGGTGTTAGCTCTTCTCTAAATGTTTGATAAAATTCGCCTGTGAAACCATCTGGTCCTGGACTTTTGTTTGTTGGAAGATTTTTAATCACAGTTTCAATTTCATTACTTGTGATTGGTCTGTTCATATTTTCTATTTCTTCCTGGTTCAGTCTTGGAAGGTTATACCTTTCTAAGAATTTGTCCATTTCTTCCATGTTGTCCATGTTATTGACATAGAGTTGCTTGTAGTAGTCTCTTAGGATGCTTTGTATTTCTGCAGTGTCTGTTGTAACTTCTCCTTTTTCATTTCTAATTTTATTGATTTGAGTCCTCTCCCTGTTTTTCTTCGTGAGTCTGGCTAATGTTTTATCAATTTTGTTTATTTTCTCAATGAACCACCTTTTAGTTTTATTGTTCTTTGCTATTGTTTTCTTTGTTTCTATTTCATTTATTTCTGCTCTGATCTTTATGATTTCTTTCCTTCTGCTAACCTTGGGTTTTGTTCTTCTTTCTCTATTTCCTTTAGGTGTAAATTTAGATGGTTTATTTGAGATTCTTCTTGTTTCTTGAGGTAGGCTTGTATAGTTATAAACTTCCCTCTTAGAACTGCTTTTGCTGCATCCCATAGGTTTTGGATTGTCGTGTTTTCATTGTTATTTGTCTCTAGGTATTTTTTGATTTCCTCCTTGATATCTTCAGTGATCTCTTGGTTATTTAGTAATGTATTGTTGAGCCTCCATGTGTTTGTGTTTTTTATGTTTTTTTCCTTGTAATTGATTTCTAATCTCATAGTGTTGTTGTCAGAAAAGATGCTTGATATGATTTCAATTTTCTTAAATTTACTAAGGCTTGATTTGTGACCCAAGATGTGATCTATCCTGGAGAATGTTCCCTGTGCACTTGAGAAGAAAGTGTAATCTGCTGTTTTTGGATGGAATGTCCTATAAATATCAATTACATCTATCTAGACTATTGTATCATTTAAAGCTTGTGTTTCCTTATTAATTTCTTTTCTATGATATGTCCATTGGTGTAAGTGAGGTGTTAGAGTCCCCCATTATTATTGTGTTTCTGTCAATTTCCTTTTTTCTGCCTGTTAGCAGTTGGCTCATGTATTGAGGTGCTCCTATGTTGGGTGCATATATATTTATAATTGTTATATCTTCTTCTTGGACTGATCCCTTGATCATTATGTAGTGTCCTTCCTTGTCTCTTGTAACATTCTTTATTTTAAAGTCTATTTTAGGGCTTCCCTGGTGGTGCAGTGGTTGAGAATCTGCCTGCCGATGCAGGGGACGTGGGTTCGTGCCCGGGTCCGGGAGGATCCCGCATGCTGTGAAGCGGCTGGGCCCATGAGCCATGGCCGCTGAGCCTGTGTGTCCAGAGCCTGTGCTCCGCAATGGGAGAGGCCGTGGCAGTGAGAGGCCGGCGTACCACACACACACACAAAAAGTCTATTTTATCTCATATGAGTATTGCTACTCCAGCTTTCTTTTGATTTCCATTTGCATGGAATATCTTTTTCTATCCCCTCACTTTCAGTCTCTATGTGTCCCTAGGTCTGAAGTGGGTCTCTTGTAGACAGCATATATATGGGTCTTGTGTTTGTATCCATTCAGCAAGCCTGTGTCGTTTGGTTGGAGCATTTAATCCATTCACGTTTAAGGTGATTATCAATATGTATGTTCCTATGACCATTTTCTTAATTGTTTTGGGTTTGTTTCTGTAGGTCCTTTTCTTCTCTTGTGTTTCCCACTTAGGGAAGTTCCTTTAGCATTTGTTGTAGAGCTGGTTTGGCACTACTGAATTCTCTTAGCTTTTGCTTGTCTGTAAAGCTTTTGATTTCTCCATCGAATCTGAATGAGATCCTTGCCGGGTAGAGTAATCTTGGTTGTAGCTTCTTCCCTTTCATTGCTTGAAGTATATCATGACACTCTCTTCTGGCTTGTAGAGTTTCTGCTGAGAAATTAGCTGTTAACCTTATGGGAGTTCCCTTGTATGTTATTTGTCATTTTTCCCTTGCTGCTTTCAATAATTTTTCTTTGTCTTTAATTTTTGCCAATCTGAGTACTATGTGTCTTGGCATGTTTCTTCTTGGGTTTATCCTGTATGGGACTCTCCTTGCTTCCTGGACTTGAGTGGCTGTTTCCTTTCCCATGTTAGGGAAGTTTTTGACTATAATCTCTTCAAATATTTTCTCGGGTCCTTTCTCTCTCTCTTCTCCTTCTGGGGCCCTTATAATGCGAATGTTGTTGCGTTTAATGTTGTCCCAGAGGTCTCTTAGGCTGTCTTCATTTCTTTTCATTCTTTTTTCTTTATTCTGTTCTGCAGCAGTGAATTCCACCATTCTGTCTTCCAGGTCACTTATCCGTTCTTCTGCCTCAGTTATGCTGCTATTGATTCCTTTTAGTGTTTTTTTCAGTTCAGTTAATGTATTGTTCATCTCTGTTTGTTTGTTCTTTAATTCTTCTAGGTCTTTGTTTAGCATTTCTTGCCTCTTCTCGATCTTTGCCTCCATTCTTTTTCCAAGGTCCTGGATCATCTTCACTATCATTATTCTGAATTCTTTTTCTGGAAGATTGCCTATCTCCATTTCATTTAGTTGTTTTTCTGGGGTTTTATCTTGTTCCTTCATCTGGTACATAGCCCTCTGCCTTTTCATCTTGTCTACCTTTCTGTGAATGTGGTTTTTGTTCCACAGGCTGCAGGATTGTAGTTCTTCTTGCTTCTACTGTCTGCCCTCTGGTGGATAAGACTGTCTAAGAGGCTTGTGTAAGTTTCCTGATAGGAGGGACTGGTGGTGGGTAGAGCTGGCTGTTGCTCTGGTGGGCAGAACTCAGTAAAACTTTAATCCACTTGTCTGCTGATGGGTGGGGCTGGGTTCCCTCCCTGTCTGTTGTTTGGCCAAGCCGACCCAACACTGGAGCCTACCTGGGCACTGTGGTGGGGCTAATGGTGGACTCTGGGAGTGCTCACGCCAAGGAGTACTTCCCAGAACTTCTGCTGCCAGTGTCCCTGTCACTTGGTGAGCCACAGCTGCTCCCCTTCTCTGCAGGAGACCCTCTAACACTAGCAGGTAGGTCTGGTTCAGTCTCCCCTGGGGTCACTGCTCCTTCCCCTGGGTCCCAATGCACACTCTACTTTGTGTGTGCCCTCCAAGAGTGGAGTCTCTGTTTCCCCCAGTCCTGCCGAAGTCCTGCAATGAAATCCCGCTAGCCTTCACAGTCTGATTCTCTAGGAATTCCTCCTCCCATTGCCAGACCCCCACGTTGGGAAGCCTGATGTGTGGCTCAGAACCTCCACTCCAGTGGGTGGACTTCTGTGGTATAAGTGTTCTCCAGTTTATGAGTCACCCACCCAGCAGTTATGGGATTCGATTTTATTGTGATAGCGCCCCACCTACCATCTCATTGCGCTTCTCCTTTGTCTTTGCATGTGGGGTGTCTTTTTTGGTGAGTTCCAGTGTCTTCCTGTCAATGATTGTTCAGCAGTTAGTTGTGATGATGTTGTTCTCAAAAGAGGGAGTGAGAGCATGTCCTTCTACTCTGCCATCTTGAATCAGTCTCCTCCCCTTTTGGTTTGATTTTGTTGGGTTTTTTTGGTGGCAGTAGGGGGTAATGGGGAGATTGATTACATACTAAAGATAGAGGTGACTTTTTTCTCATTTGGGGAGAAAAAAAGAATCTTACAGAAAAAGCTAAGGCCTTTTATCACCACCCCCAATCTCAGTTCCCTTTTCCCCTGTCACTAGAGGGTTTATTTCTCTGACAAGCTCTGTCATAGCATAGGTGTGATGGCTGCCAACTGCCCAAAATTCACATCCTTCCAGCTTAGCAGCGTCACTGCTAACAGAGGAGATCTGTACCTGTAACTTGAGGGAAAAGGCTAGGGGAGGAGTCTTATTGGCTTAGTATGGGTCACGTGTGTGGGGGTCACATGCATATCCCTGGACTGCTCACTGTGGCCAGAGATTGGGGTGTCTGAATTGGCCAAACCTGGACCTCTTCCCACCTGGACTAGAGAGTCCATGTTCTGAAGGTGTTCTGGGCTGTTGCATGTGGGTCAAATAGTCATTCACTGTTTTTCTCCTCATTGCTAGCTAAGGCTGTGTGAAGAAGACATTGGAGTTGGCTTTGAAAAGAGAGATAGGAAAAGATAGATTTTATGTTGACATATTGCAAAAGAAGCTTTCAAATGAAGAGCATGATTTGTAGGAAGTCTGATAGTATGGGTAGTTGAAAAGTAAAAGCCGATGTCTCAAAGAATATTGATTTTACCAGGCTGAAAGATCTAAGAGGTAAGAGGGGAGAGAGCTGAGGCTAGAGTCAGGGAGAATGTATTATAGAACTTCAAGAAGGAAAATGTGATTTACTCATAGGCAGAAAGGCTGAGTAATTGTGGAGGCAGATTCTTTTACTATGGGATTAAATGAAGTCATGCAAATGAACTTTATACCACTACACAGGGGTAAGGCAGTGGGGGCATATATTAAAATTTCCGATGTAATAAATAACAAAAACTATGCCCAAGACTCATACAGTAGCCTACTTATTAGAAACAGAATAAAACTCATACTAATAAGAATGTTGACATTTCCAAGAGTATGTTGTCCTACAAATTTACCTAAACTGTTTCAGACTGGCCAGGGAGAGGAAGAAGCACTAATAGACATGACGTGATCAAAATTTAACTAAGTTCACAGAGGTGTGACAAGTCAGATTGTGTAATAACTCTGGTGATTGCACATTTAGCAGAAGGAAAAGGACTCAGAAAAAAAGGTGAACACTGATTATTATCAATTAATGGTAATATCCTAATCTCTCAACTACATCTTTGATTAAGAGGGAGAGGCAGTCTAAGATGAAGTATGTTGTGGACCGATATGATTTCAGGTGGTTTTATAAGCCTGGAGAATAAAGGATCATGTTTTAAAAGTGCATAGTCTTGGAGGTGGTAAGTAATCAGAGAGTGCTGGGAAAGATCTATGACCAGAGCCTATTGGACACTTTCATTGTGCAGTCACACCCTCTAGAATGCTGGGGTGAAGGGTGAAGTAACTGGAGAAACAGCCTGTGCAGCAGCTGATAGTTGGCTAAAGCAGAATGGTGGCAGCAGCATAACCCCTGCAGTGGCCTGACCATTGAATCAGCTCCATAGCCAAGGTCTCTGCACACTCATCTCCAGATAGAGACTTCTTCAAGCCATTCACATATAAGGTCACAAAGGATATATT
Organism: Kogia breviceps; assembly: GCF_026419965.1. NCBI lineage: Eukaryota > Metazoa > Chordata > Mammalia > Artiodactyla > Physeteridae > Kogia > Kogia breviceps. Next base: position 22,340,078 of record NC_081323.1, read on the forward strand.
TACAAATCCACATGGATGTGAGTGTCTCCTTTCTTTTCATATTACTTTGAAAATGAAGAGAAACCATAAGAGATACCGACAACCAAGGGTTGCTCCAAATAGGGCAACAGGATGGACCGATAGGGCCCAGGACTCTTGGCCTTTTGATACTTTGGTCGCTACACAATTTGAGGGCATATTATGGGGAGGTAGGGCCTAAGATCTCCCTAAAAAGTTGAAATTTTATAAGCCAATTTTAACTCTGAATTTCGTCCAGATTATGAAATGATGACAAAGTAGTTACTTTGCTCTATTGCCTCGTCTGCTTTTTAAATGTGTTCTCTTTCGCCCCATCTGTTTTATCTCCCTTTTCATCATCCTTCTGAACTTCCCTGACAGCTCGCTATCCCCCACCCTCTGCTTGGCACCCTTCCTTTTCCTGTACACACTATCCCCATCAATTACCAGGTCTTAGGAGGTTCTGCTAACCCTAGGGCCAAAGTGTAAATTGGTTTTTTTCCTCAGTTCTCAGTAGCACAGCTGAGACTAAGCCAGGATATTTATGCAAGACTCTACCGAAGGCTTAGATATGACACAGGAAGGCTCCAGCAGCTGTACTGTCAAGATGACAGACGGTTGCACATTCTCTTCAATTTGGGTTCTCCTGTATTGTCACTCATCTGGCAGGGGCTGGTTTCTCCCTGTCTCTCTCTTTATTCTTTCTTTCTCTCAAGAAGTGAAACATGAGAGAGATCGAAGCCTCCTTAAGTTCATTTTCGGAATGTATCACCTCCCAGAAGGAATCAAGTCCTAAATTTAGTGCACATTCCTTCTCCAAGTTTTTATACTTTAAATATACGTATGTAGGGACTTCCCTGCTGGAGCAGTGATTAAGATTCCGAGCTCCCAATGCAGGGGCCTGGGTTCAATCCCTGGTTAGGGAACTAGATCCCACATGCATGCCGCAACTAAGAGTTTGCGTGCCACAACTAAGAGCCGGCGCAACTAACTAAATATATGTGTGTGTGTGTGTGTGTGTGTGTGTGTGTGTGTGTATGTGTATGTAAACATACAATCTGTATAGTGTTGCTTTTTTAAAAAATGTACATACGTAAGTCATATATCATATACAGATCCTTCTGCATTTCTACTCAGCGTTGTTTTTTCAAGATTTTCTCTGTGTATTAATGCTTATCATTCTAGTTCATTCATTTTTGTCTGCATCTCATTATATGAATGTCATAATTTATCAGTTTCCTTATTGATGACTAATTAGACTACTTTCAATTTTTTGACATTATAAATAAGGCTGCAGTGTATATGTATATATGTATATATATCTACACATATCTTTTTGTCTGTGTGAGTGTGTTTGAGAATCGCTTTAGATTATACCTAAAAGTAAAATTGCTATAGGGTAGACACCTCTTAACTTTACTAGAAATTACCAAATTTTTCTCCAGAGTAGTCGTTTCAGGTTACATGCCTACCAACAGTGTATGAAAGTTCTTATTTCTCTACATCTTGGCCAACACTTGGCATTATCTGACTTAAAAATTTTTGCCATTCTGGTGTGTATGAAATTGCATCTCATTGAATTTAATTTGCACTTTCCTGACTGCTAATAGAGTTAATGTCTTCCTCTTCAATTTTCCATCACAGCATCCTATTTATTTCTTTCACAGCACTGATCACAGGCTATTGTTATGGGTTGGTTGGTTTGTGTGTTTATTGTCGGCCTCCCTGTGTAGAACATAATCTCTGTGAGAGCAGGGATCACATCTCTCTTGTTCACTGTTTTGTGCCCAGAGCTCAGTCCAGGGTCTGGTAATAGGGGTTCAATAGATACGTAGTTGTTTAGGGAATGAGCCTGATTGATGATGGTGGTGGAGGGGGTTCCTCAATAAGTGACGTTACCACGTAAGAAATGCTCATACAGCAACAGGAATTTATGTCTTTATATTCCTCGCATCCAAGCCTGTACTTTATTTCATAGCCAGTTCACAGTACCTGATTCTCTCCTTCATTTCTTCTTCCCCCTTTTCAAGCCTTTGAAGAGGATGTAGCAAGCAGTAATAGAGAATAGCAGAAATATTGAGTCACTTGTGGTTTGATTTGCTAGAGAGATACCTGCTCTAGCTTGCAGCCCATGATTTGAGATATACTGATGTTCAATTAGTGTAAGATTGTTCTGTGCCCCACATGAGAGAAGAAACCAAGGCTCCGATGATGTTCATTATTAGATAGGAAATTAAGTTGCAAGTGCTTTGCCTTTGTTGGGATTCTTACTGACAGAATTATTTTGTCTCAGCTACTATAAGACTTCCTGAGATAGGTACGGACTTTGTCAGCAAAAATTCACTAGACTAGGTGTGATAATTCATTTTTAAGAAATATAGATGTTGAAGAAGACTAGAATAAATCTCAGTTACTTTTTCTAGAGTCTCTTTCTTTTCTACCCAGCCGCTCTTAGTGCTGGTCCCAGTAGCTCTGATTGCATCTTGTTCTAGCTTTATTCAGTTCCTGAGCTCTGCTCTGGCTGCATCTTAAATTTTACTCATTGCCTGGGTTAGGACCCTTTAGGATGCAGGGAACAAACCCACCCAAATAGCTTAAACCAGAGGCAATCCAGGGATGTCTCAGAACTTAACAGCACACACAGCTGGAACCAGGAATTAAAGTGGTAGAAATGCCTACTATAAGCTCCCAAGTTTACTTCTCTTTTCAAGAGAAGAACCAAGCTGAGGATGGAATCTCTTAGTCCCAATTACAAATTCTTAGGGAAGGATGCTGGCCTAGCATGGACCAAATGCCCACCTGACTCTAGTGAGCCATGGCCATAAGGTTATAGTCTACAGACACAGTGGCCAAGAGCCACTCCTGTACTGTATGGATGACACAGAAGGGCAGCTCCCAGGGAAGGGGAGAGATTTTAGGCAGATACACCCATAGGTGCTATTGAAATTATCAGTTGTTGAACATGCATTTAGAGGCTCTGAAGCCTCTGCCTTTTTTTTTTTTAAGGGAATTCCTTTATTTTTATTACTTATTTATTTATTTATGGCTGTGTTGGGTCTTCATTTCTGTGCGAGGGCTTTCTCTAGTTGTGGCAAGTGGGGGCCACTCTTCATCGCGGTGCGCGGGCCTCTCACTGTCGCGGCCTCTCGTTGAGGAGCACAGGCTCCAGGCGCGCAGGCTCAGTAGTTGTGGCTCACGGGCTTAGTTGCTCCGCGGCATGTGGGATCTTCCCAGACCAGGGATCGAACCCGTGTCCCCTGCGTTGGCAGGCAGATTCTCAACCACTGCACCACCAGGGAAGCCCAGCCTCTGCCTTTTTACCCAGCAGCTTCTTCATATCTTCTGCTTCCTTAGCTTTCCTTTCCCCAGGTCTTACCTGGCTCCTCACTCAACTTGCTGATCTCCTTGCCATAGCCAGTTGCAAGTACATTCTCAACAGATCCCTGGCTTCCCCCACTTAAGAAAGTGAGCTTTGTAGATAAGGTATATTTTTCCTTAGTTTGTTTGTTTTTCTGGAAGGAATTAAAAAGTAGGAATATTCTGTATGATATAACATCCCTCTAGTTGGCTTATAATTCAGTGATGTGTCCTGCCCCAGCTAGTGGGAAATAGCAGTGAACTGGGTATTGTGAAACTTCAGTAACCTGGGAAGTCTATTCTGCTCTTTCTGAGACCTTTATGTTCTCTTGTTACAGGAACATGATATAGAAACAACTCACGGTATGGTCCACGTCACTATAAGAGGCCTACCGAAGGGAAACAGACCAGTTATTCTGACATATCATGACATTGGCCTCAATCGTATGTATTTGATTTTATACCTTCCCTATTTTATTATAGTACATAATCTTTGTATATTTTTTAAAAACACACAAGAAACCCCAGTATTCTGATAAACCATAGGTTTTCTCCTCTCTGCCTTAACCTTCCCTCCTCATTGCTACATGTTAATGGCAGAATTAAAGTTCCTGGGAAGTATGCAGTTGAATGCATTTTGGGGGATAATGGGATTATATCTCAGTTTGTGTCATATCTGCTAAAGGACTGAAGATTATATGCTGAACTGGTTAAGAAAGTAGAACTGAAATCAGTTTTTTTAAAAAAACAATCTGTGCTTTGGGATAGAAAATTCAGAGTTTGAACTTAACTTTGTTGAGAGCTCTTCAATAAATTAGTAAAAGTATTCTTATTATAGCCTGTCATGAGTGACTTTATTTAATTAATTAATTAATTTCTTAACATCTTTATTGGAGTATAATTGCTTTATAATGGTGTGTTAGTTTCTGCTTTATAACAAAGTGAATCAGCTAGACGTATACATATATCCCCATATCTCCTCCCTCTTGCATCTCCCTCCCTCCCACCCTCCCTATCCCACCCCTCTAGGTGGTCACAAAGCACCGAGCTGATCTCCCTGTGCTATGCGGCTGCTTCCCACTAGCTATCTATTTTACATTTGGTAGTGTATATATGTCCATGCCTCTCTCTCACTTTGTCCCAGCTTACCCTTCCCCCTCCCTGTGTCCTCAAGTCCATTCTCTAGTAGGTCTGCGTCTTTATTCCCGTCCTGCCCCTAAGTTCTTCATAACAATTTTTTTTTTTAGATTCCATATATATGTGTTAGCATATGGGTGACTTTAAATGGACTTTTCTAGATGGTAATATAAGATTGTGGCCCTAGCCCCAGGCATATAGACTCTACGTGCATGTGTTTTCTTTCACGCTCCTCTGGCTTTCAGAGGTGGCCTGCATTTGAGGTTACAGTCTAGTGCTGGAGCTTTTGTTGCCTCTTTAGCATGAGAAGGAATTTAAGCAGTTCCACCAACAGGGTAGAAATTGAAGCAGAAACCCCTCCCTGCACCCCAGCAATTTTGCCAAGAGACAGTCTTCCACATGGTGAATGTTAGCAGCCTAAGATACTCTCTTTAGCCAGCTTCTTGGGATATGGTCAGTATCTCTCTGTTAGGTAGGGGAATAAGATACATGAAAAATGACAGTATTATGGGTGTAAGAGTGTTTTGTGAAACACCAGGATTGGTTTCCACTTTGTAGACATTCTGTAGAATTGAGGATTGGTTATCCTTTTCAAGTTGCTGAGATGCCTGGTAGTCAGCCTTTAGGGCAGCTTGAATCAGACAGATTGTTCAGACACTTCACTTTAGTGAAACAGTGATTAAAAGGGGGTGAAAGAGGACGATGCTATGGAATTGATTGAGTAGAGGAATATTGGGGAGAAATGGAGAGCTTGTGACTTACGAGTGTTTTGCTCTTGCAGATAAATCCTGTTTCAATGCATTCTTTAACTTTGAGGATATGCAGGAGATCACCCAGCACTTTGCTGTCTGTCATGTTGATGCCCCAGGCCAGCAGGAAGGTGCACCCTCTTTCCCAGCTGGGTAAGACCACAAGCAAGACCTTCTGGAAGACACACACTCAGAGACCAAACGGCTGAGCTCCAGTGGGAGCAGTAGCCGTGTGCTTCCCTCCAAGCTGGTTTTAGCACAGCCTACAGGTTATACTGGTCAACCGACCATCTGCATATTTTCTTTCCTTGTTCTGAGAGGACTGTTATATACAGTCTATTTACGAAAACTGCATGTTTTCCCATATCCAGGAATGGCCCTCCATGAATGGGAGCCAATCACAAGGCATTAGTGTCTGGAACACCCACTTCTCACTGTCTTTTAACTGTCTCCTTCCTCATCTATTTTAAATCTGTCATTTTTGTGTCCCTCCCTGAAACTCCCAACTACCTAGACCCAAACTCAGATTCCTCTGAGCTTCCTGGGAGCACCTCCCCACCCTTACCTTCAATCTGGTGACAGGAATTTGAATATCCGTATAACCATTTATTTGGAGGAGCTGCCCTGTCAGCTAGAGGTGCATTTAACTGGACATGGACATGGAGCTCTCAGCCTCATCCTCAGCCTGCTTTGCATGGTGGAGCCACAGTCTCCCTGACTCTTCCCTGGACAGCATAATTATTGAAGAGACCTTGGAGGAGGAATGAAAGCACAAGCTGTGGAATGCTAATTCTTCCCCTCTCCCTTTACTCATCTCCAGAGCTGCCTTTGCCAGTGACTGCTGTGAAATAGACCATTGCAGTGTTAGAATAATAGCTAACACTTACCTAGTACTCAAACAGTATTCTTGACGCTGCATTGCATACTTTATATTTATTAACTCATTTAATCCTTACAACCCTATGGGATAGGTTTACTGTTATTCCCATTGTACAGGGGAGGATATTAAGGCCCAAAGATATTAAGTACCTTGGCCAAGCTTACATAACAAATAAGTAATAGAGCTGGGATTTTAACCCAGGCAGTCTGGCTCCAGAATCTATGTTATTGACTGAGTCCAAGCTATTCTGTCTCTTAAACACAAATTGGCCGGTGACCAGTTTATATCCAACAAGATTTAGATCCAGTTCCTTTTTTCTATTTTATGCACAAATGGCTCAAGAGCACTCCAATGCTTGAAGTGTTTCAAGCAGAGGCAGGCTGACTTTCCTGTCAAATGTAGAGCAGATCCTGCCCCATATGTAGGGGGTTGTCTGAAGATCCCTTTCATCTTTGGATGGAAGCATCTTTGATGCTGTAATTTCTATGGACATTTCCTACTTTTCTTGGATTCTTGGTCTGAGTCCGTTTGGGGCTTGCCTGACCATCTTAGGATCCAGTGGCTTAGATCATGAACCAAATTGAAAAGCAAATAATAAAGTAACCGGGTTATTCTAGGCCTAAGTAAAACAAATCAGCCTCTATGATGAGGAGCCCAGGATTTGCGACTGTGTGCCTAGGCCCAGTAAAGCTTTGTTTACTTTGGCACTTAGCTCCCTAAACCTAAGCAGCAGACCAAGAGCAGTAGGTTGACTCTTACTGCTAGAAGTTTACTGAGCCTGAACCCCAAATGAAGTGGTTGTTAGGGGTTTGGAAATACCCTGGAGAGAACCGTATTTCCTGTTTTTTTCAAATGGCTACCTCTCATCCCAGAGATTGCTCTTCAGGTTATAGAAACACGTAGGAGTTCTTTTGTTTGTTTTTTACTTTCCTCTTAGTGCGGCAGTTGTAGAGAGTCACACAACGTGCCACAATCATTTCCAGGTACCACATCACCTCCTTTGAGCCTTTGGTAAAGGGAATGCTATTATCTAAGAACCCTGTACTTTTCTAGCTGTTCTAGTGATTGGGAACTGTGAGTGCATTCTAATTCGGGAGGTATCCTTCTGGATTGCAGGTACCAGTATCCGACAATGGATGAGCTGGCCGAAATGCTGCCTCCTGTTCTCACCCACTTAAAGTAAGTTCATTCTGCAGTTCTTTCACATGGTTTTTGTTTTTTGTTTTTTCACACTGTCTACTATGTATCTGATCTGGGGGATATGACGATGAGCAAAACAGTATTGTCACTACCCTCGTGGAGTGTGGAGCTTACATTTTGGTGTGGGAAATAATTGACAACAAGTAAGCAAACAAATAGTCACAACTTACCTGCTATAGAAGAAGTCAGTGGGGATGTTGTGATAGAGAATAAGGGCAGGGTGTACATAGATAAGGCTAATTGAGGATTGCCTCTCTAAGAAGGAGTCCTTTAGATTGAGACCTGGAGGATAAAAAGGAGTTACCTAAACAGAGAGCCAGGACAAGAGGATTCCAGACAGAAGGAATATGTCCAAAAGGCCTGAGCCAAGTGAGCAAATGGGAGAAAGGCACAGGGTGAAATTTGAGAAATAGACAAGGACCAGATTGCACAGGTCTCACAGATCAGGTAAGAATTTGGGATTTTATTCAAAAGACAAAAAACACTGAAGGGTTTTAAGTGCTATCCAATTTAGTCTTTTAAACTGATCACTCTAGATATGTAAATTGCACATCAGTAAAGCAATTTACATTTTTAAAAGAAATTACTCTAGCTGTGGAGAGAATGGTTTAGAGAGGGGTAAAAGAAAAAGCGAGGGACCAGTTAAACTATTACAACAGTCAGGCAAGTGATAATGATAGCTTGGTACTGGATACTGCCCAGGGGATGGAATGGAGTAGGAGAAGGCAGATGGAAATACTTTGAAGGTAGATTTGTTGATGGGTTGGATATGGAGGTATTAGGAGAGTGAGCTGTCAAGGATGACTCCCAGGTTTTAGTCATATTTCATTTAATCCTTAAAATCACCTTAGAAGTAGGTGGTCATATTCTTGTTTTATAGGTAGGGAACCCAGGCTCAGGAAGTTAAAGACACCTGACCAAATTCTACATCCAGTAAGCATCAGAGCCAGATTTGAACCCAGTTGCATTCTTTTCAATATGCCATCCTACCTCCAAATGAGTTAACCCTGTCAATGTTGGTGTGTCCCATTCACAGTCTGAAAAGCATCATTGGGGTTGGAGTTGGAGCTGGAGCTTACATCCTCAGCAGATTTGCGGTAAGTACATGGAGGATTAGTCTCAACACCCTTGAGGCACTGCCTAGCTCACAGCTCTTACTGCTGTGTTAAATGACAAGGAACTGTTGTGGGTCTTATGTCAATTTTTCTATAAATTCTGTCAACAGATACAGGTTTGTATAAGGCCTTTCTTTGTACTTATAGCACCTGAAGAATAACAAATGAGGGCAAGATATCATCAATAAAAATAATTCTCAGAGAATACTTATGGTGGAATTTCTTACAACCATTAAAATTTTGTAAGAAGAGCTTGTAATGATATGCAATTCATATACACCGTAACCTTAACAAAAAGGTTAGAATACAGACGCACATGAAGTTTGTCATAGGCATAGGAAAGAACTGAAAGAAAACATGAATATACTAACAGATTGTTGTTGTGTGGTTAGATAATATGAGATTTTATTTTCTGCTTTTTATAATTTCTCTGTTTATCAAATTTTCTATAGTGAGCATAATCAGAGGGGAAAAAGTAAGCTGGAAAGTTTTTAGTTTACATAGAAATGTTCTTATTGATTATTATTTAAGGAACTCTTTCCCAAATGCCTCTTGGGTGAAGGGCAGTCTTCTGGAGGGTGGTATCACCTGTTCATGTGGTTTTAGAAAAAAACTTAAGTTGCTATTGGGGACAAGGTGTATGAGTATGAAATAGCCAGTCTAAGCCTCAGTAGCCCCTTTATGCCGTGTAGTCCCAAGGGCACTGCCCCAGCAGGGGAGACCCACCATGAGCTAAATAACTGTAAAGATACCAGGTGCCATCCTCTGCTGTGGAAATAAAAACCATCTCCCCCGTAGATCTTTGCCAGGCGAGATCATGTGATGGTAATTTAGGAAGCTGGTTTTCCAGATGCTAAGCTAGATTTATAGAGCTATTTTTCTAAATATCCTCCCTAGCACCTCTCTGACCTTTCTTACTTTCAAATCTGAGGCATTGAGGCCTTGTAAAAGGTGACTAGCCATGCTGCAGTATTTTTAGAAGAAGCTGAGAGTGGAGCTCTTTACTGTTGTCTTTGTCTTGTTTCAGCTCAATCACCCAGAGCTCGTGGAAGGTCTCGTGCTCATTAACATTGACCCTTGTGCTAAAGGCTGGATTGACTGGGCAGCTTCCAAAGTAAGACCAGTGTCCATTGGCTCATCTCTTGGTCCCTTCTCAAAATGGCTTATCTGGTTTTTATCTTTATTTTTTCATTCATACAGTCAAGGGCAAGAAGTTTTAAGTATACAGCTTGATGAATGTTTACACATGTAATCACCACTTAGTCAATATACAGAATATTTCCAGCTCTGTGCTTAATACTTCCTCCCTTTCCCAGAAATAACTGTTATTCTGACTTCTCCCACCATAGATTGGTTTTATATATTCTTAAACTTCATATACGTGGAATAATAGAATATATATTCTTGTGTATCTTCTTTGATTCATCATTGTCTGTGAGTCTCAGTCACAAATGGAATACTATGCAACCAAAAACTTATGGGTTTTTTTGGTTATTTAAGGAAATGTGAAAATTCTCGTTTAAAAAAAACAGATAATAAAATTTTGTTAAATACATATATGCATTTATAAGGAAAATAATTTGCTACCGGTAGTTACATCTTTGGCTGGTAGCATTACAGATGATTCTTTATTTTATGTATTCTATGTTTTCCTAATTTTCTATGATAAACATATATTGCTTTCATAGTTATTTTAAAATATTAAACTATTCCACCTGCCAGCAGACCAGATTCTAAAAAGTTTATCCATTCCTCCCCACATTTAACTTCTGGAGAAATGATGTATTTCCTAGCTTTGGATGAAATATATTAACAGTGCTATTGCCAGAGGCTATGGAAATTCTTTCTTACAACCTGACTTATTTAAAATTTGTTTTAATTCCTATCTAGGATGTGGGTACATTAAAACTTACCTGAACACTCTTAATAACCTGATACAACCTAGTAAAAATTCTTATAAAGCTTTAGAATGACCTTATGAGTATTAAACATGAAATGAAATAGGTTATTAATTCTTATTATCTTTAACTTATAACCTGTGGATCATCGATAGCCCATGTGAAGATTTCTGGGCTTCTTTCTTCCTTAATCTTTCTGGGACTACATGATCCTGTTCCACCCATACCCACATCTGTCCCTCTGATTTCCTCTTGTCCATCTCCACCCCCAACTCAGTACTTCACCTCTGATTTAAGTCAGCAGTAGGAATTGAGCATAAAAGCAACAACGAAGGGCTTCCCTGGTGGCACAGTGGTTGAGAGTCCTCCTGCCGATGCAGGGGACACGGGTTCGTGCCCCGGTCTGGGAAGATCCCACGTGCCGCGGAGCGGCTAGGCCAGTGAGCCATGGCCGCTGAGCCTGTGTGTCCCGAGCCTGTGCTCCGCAACGGGAGAGGCTACAACGGTGAGAGGCCCACGTACTGCAAAAAAAAAAAAAAAAAAAAAGCAACAAAGAAGGAAGGCTTAAGGGAATCAGCAACATAATTTGAGATGGAAATTTTTCTAAAAATAGACTAACAGTCTACAGACTTACACAGATTGATGCATTTATTAGACTGTGATGTGCATAGTTTTGAAATGGGAGAAATTAGGAGACGAATGTTCAAAATGCAAGAACATTCTGTAAACATAGCAATTTCCTCCCACTACTTGAAATGAAGATAGCAAAACTAAAAGAAAGAAAAAAATCGTTTTTTCTTTTGGATGGCTTGGGAATAGTTGTAAGTCGTTCCTTATTAACTGTAAACCCAGTGTAACTGCAGAAATACAGGCAGGAATGAAGCAGCTAATAGCTGTGAGTTCTCGGTCCCACGTTTTCAAAGAAGTAATGGCAGCATTTCTTTTAGCCACCTATTTCAAAGCAGGCTATATTATTACCCTGGAAGGAAAACTTTTTGTTTTTTTCTGACTTGTTTCTTGTTCTCAGGTTTCCTGGGACCACCATCTCACGAAAATGTGTGACACTGAGTTGTGTTGTTTATTTGTTGAAGGATAACATATATACAAGAAAGTGCACCAGTGAAGTGGACAGCTTGATAAATTTTTACCCATGCTAACTCCCTTGACACCAAGTTTTTATCTTTGTAGCTCTCGGGCTTGACAACCAATGTTGTGGACATAATTTTGGCTCATCACTTTGGGCAGGTAAGTGCCTGTGCCAGCCAGGAGAGGGGTGTGTTTACTGGCTTGTGTGCAAAGTCTTATTCACCTCAGGAAAGAAGGGGTGCCCCTGAACTCACCTGATCCCAGTGGGTTACCACTTTCAGTGCCGTGTGAGATGCACGTGGCCCAGCGAAGACCAGTCTTAGGGGAGAGGCATGAATTCAGTGCCACGTGGCTCTTGGCATTTGGAGAGAGGAGAGAAGGCAGCCCCCACCGCTGACCTGTTCCCTGTGAGCACATGCCATCTGTTCATGTTTGACAACATCATGTGCCTCACCAAGCATCTCTGGAGCCAAAATGAGGTCTGGGAAGGGCTTCACAGAAATAGAAGTTTCAGAGAAAAAGAAACCAAGAATGTTAGTACTGAAATAACCTTAGAGATTATCTTGTTCAAACCCCATGTCTTACTGGTGAGGAAACAAGTCCACGAAGGAAATTACAATTATATGGATAATTGTTACATGAAAGCGGGGATCCTAGTCCTCTTTTCGGAGAGAAAGTGAGTTGGATAACAGAAGTCTTACACCAATTACAATGTGTGTTTTCTCCTACACCACCAAACAATTCTCAGACACCATCTGGGTGTCCTGCAGTTCAGCTCAATAATGCCGCTGTCTACCTGGAGATCGGTCAGATCCAAAAGATGAGGGCTCGGTCCTAACCACCAAGCCACCACCACTGCTCCCACTTCAGCCACCAGTTGCCACTCCAGGTTGTCACCTGCGCTTCTGACCAACCAGCTATGTAGATCAGAGGTTCCAACGACCCCCTCCTTGGGCTCAGTTAATTTGCTGGAGCGGCTCAGCAGAACTCAGAGAAACATTGTACTTACTAGATTACTGGTTTATTATAAAAGGACATATGACTCGGGAACAGCCAGATGAAAGAGATGCATAGAGCAAGTCATATGGAAAGGGGCACAGAGCTCCCATGCCCTCTAGGGTGCACCAGTCTCCCAGAACCTCCATGCCTTCACCAACCTGGAAGCTCTACCAGTCCCGTCCTTTTGGGGTTTTATGGAGGCTTCATTACAGAGGCATGATTATGTGGCAGTCAGTTCAATGGCCAGCTCCTCTCCCCTCCCCGGAGGTGGGGACTGGGTGGGATTGAAAGTTCCCACTGTCTACTCACAGGGGCTGGTTCCATCTAGAAGTTACTTAGGGGCTTCCCTAAAATCACATCGTTAACAAAAAAAGATACCTTTATCAATCTCATCAGTTTGGAAATTCTAAGCATTTGGGGAGCTCTGTGCCAGGAGTGGGATGAAGACCAGATACATATTTCTTATTATAAATCACAACATCACAGATGACCTATGAAGAAGGAATAAATGAGCAATGAGTTTGGAGAGCTGTGAGGTGTCTGGAGTTGGGGAGATGAAAACAATATAAGTAGGAGTAATGCGGGCTCAACTGTAGTCTCTACTGAAGGAAAATGGTTGGTAGGGAGAAAATTAGCATTTACTGAGTACTCATTCTCTGTAAAGCACTTTGACAAGTACTTTTAGGTACAAACTCAGTTATTTTTCATGTGGTTCTATTAGACTTATTTTAAAATGCAGAAACCAAGGGCCAGAGAGGCAGCGTAACTTGCCACCATTGTCCAGATAGCAAGTGGTTTGAATCCAGGTCAAGCTAACTCCAAAGCACATAGTTTTTTTCTTTCATTGAGATTTTATTTTATCAAAGGTACAAATTCACATATATTTTAGAGTAGAGAAGTTCTACACGGCTTATTACAAAGAATCTGCCACTCACCCTATTTCCTTCTTCTTAGATTAATTCTTTTAGCTGATTCTTTGGGGTTTTGCCTCTTTAATTATGGTATTTACTTGCATATAGTAAAGGACACAAATCATAAGTGCATCTCAGTGACCTTTTATATTACATACATATACTCCTTTGTAACCACCACCAAATCAAGATACAGAACATTTCCATCATCCCCAAAAGTTTCCCTCATGCCCTTTCCTAATCACTATAATCCCCCTCCCCAAACAAGGTTTTCACTATTCTGTTACCTCTATACATTATCTTGCCTGTTCTTAAACTTTATATAAATGTAATTACAGTGTACGCTCTTCTGGGTCTGGCTTCTTTTGCTCAATATAGTCTTTGAGATTCAACCATGTCATTCTGTGTATCAGTAGTTCATTCTTTTATTCTGTGTAGCAGTCCACTGTTATATACCATGAATGTTCCTATGAACATTTAGGTTGTTTCCAATCTTTTTGTTTTACTATTATATTTATTTATTATTTTTTAAAAAATTTTATTTATTTATTTTTGGCTGTGTTGGGTCTTCGTTGCTGCACGTGGGCTTTCTGTAGTTGGGGTGAGCAGGGGCTACTCTTCATTGCGATGCATGGCTTTCTCACTGCGGTGGCTTCTCTTACTTCTTAGAGCATGGGCTCTAGGCATGCGGGCTTCAGTAGTTGTGGCACGAGGGCTCAGTAGTTGTGGCTTGCAGGCTCTAGAGCGCAGCCTCAGTAGTTGTGGCGCATGGGCTTAGTTGCTCCGCAGCATGTGGGATCTTGATGGACCAGGGATCGAACCTGTGTCCCCTGCATTGGCAGGCTGATTCTTATCCACTGGGCCACCAGGGAAGCCCTGTTTTACTATTATAAATAAAGCTTCTATGAACATTTTTTTAAAATATTTATTTATTTGGTTGCACTGGGTCTTAGTTGTGGCAGGCGGGCTCCTTCGTTGTGGCATGCAAACTCTTAGTTGCGATGTGCATGTGGGATCTAGTTTCCTGACCAGGGATCAAACCCAGGCCCCCTGCGTTGGGAGCACGGAGTCTTACCGACTGCGCCACCAGGGAAGTCTCCTATGAACATTTTTTTTAAAATTATTTATTTATTTATTTATTTATTTTTGACGGTGTTGGGTCTTCGTTTCTGTGCGAGGGCTTTCTCTAGTTGCGGCGAGCAGGGGCCACTCTTCATCACGGTGCACGGGCCTCTCACTATCGCAGCCTCTCTTGTTGCGGAGCATAAGCTCCAGACGTGCAGGCTCAGTAGTTGTGGCTCACGGGCCTAGTTGCTCTGCGGCATGTGGGATCTTCCCAGACCAGGGCTCAAACCTGTGTCCCCTGCATTGGCAGGCAGATTCTCAACCACCGCGCCACCAGGGAAGCCCACCTATGAACATTTTTATATTTGTCTTTTTGGACATATGCTTCCATGTCTCTAAATATGCATATATTTCCACTTGTTGATTTTTCATTTGTAGGCATTATCTGTTGGCATTCCATTATGAAAGGTGATTTCTCTCATATACACATACACACCGACCCCATGACACACGTTTGTGTTTTCCACCGCTCCGTCCTGCCAATATAATGTAATTTGGATTAGATCAATTTCCAGCATTTACACTGGCATATAAATGTTATTCAGAGCTGAGCCATGACATTTCTTTTTCTGTACATTTCCCCTTTACCAAGTGACAGTGTTAGAATTTTTAAGTAAGGGCCACTGGGGGGACACTGCAAGGTGATAGTGGCAGGAAGCCACTTCCTTTCCTTTTTAAAAATATTTAAGACTTCCCTGGTGGCGCAGTGGTTAAGAATCCGCCTGCCAATGCAGGGGACATGAGTTTGAGCCCTGGTCTGAGAAGATCCCACATGCCTCGGAGCAGCTAAGCCTGTGTTCTACAACTACTGAGCCTGTGCTCTAGAGCCCACGAGCCACGACTACTGAGCCCATGCGCCTAGAGCCGGTGCTTCACAACAAGAGAAGCCACCACAATGAGAAGCCCCCACACTGCAATGAAGAGTAGCCCCCGCTCGCCGCAACTAGAGAAAGCCCGCGCACAGCAGTGAAGACCCAACACAGCCAAAAATAAATTAAAAAAAAAAATTCAGCCCAAGAATCAGGGCTTGCCTTACAGAAGGCCTGGTGACACTCATCTCAGCAGTCTTCAGGTCACACTTTCTCCATCCTGTGGGCTGTTTCCAGGGTCCAGTCAGGAGACAGAAACCACACACTTTGAGTTGAGAAAATTTAACATAAAACATTGTTAACTAGTAGAAGGTTACTTACTTCTCAAAGAGGTGAAAGAGGACTCTCAGGTGTCCAAAAGTAGCAGGTGGAAACCAGCAGCTACTCCTAGGCAGAGTGCATGTGGACATTCAGGGAACTAAGGACTTAGTTGGGCCCACCCCCACCAAGCCTGAGAGTCATGTCTCTTCAAGGAAGGTAAGGTTTCCACAGAAAGTACAACCAGCCAGGAGTGAAAAAACTTGCCAGAGGGTGAGGGTCGTAACTGGTCCATAGAGCCACTCACCAGATGAGGGAGACATTTGTCTAAAATAAGGTCTGAACAGCTGCAGAAGCTCCAGAAGCTGCAGCTGGATGGGGGCGAACCTGGGCCTAGAGTGCAGCTACAGCTTTTCTACGAGAATTCCTGATACCTTGAGCCAGTGGCTCCTGTGCTAAATTTTAAAAAGAGACTGGCAAATGGAAAATGTTTATGCATTCTAGCTCCAGTACTACAAAGAACAGTGGATCTGAGGCTGAGGATAACTGACACAGGTTCTTTGCCCAATGGCTAGTGATCCCTGTCTGTCCGAATTTTATAAGGGTGGATCACTGAAAGGCCTGTGTGCACCAGGTGAGGCTTATCCCTTGGGTTGATTAGACTGGGCCATTTCCTTGGGGAGCCCTTGATGTCAGCAGCTTTAGGTCTTTTCTCTGGGACTGGTCAGAGTCCCCAGATAAGCTTTGAGGTTACACACCAGACACTAATGTTAGTATTCTTGGAGCCCAATTCAGAAAAAGACAGAGAGCCTCAACATTCAGGCTTTAAACTTTCACTTTTCAGTATGGTGCATCTACCCATCTGGGCCTGTGGTCTTCCAGATCAAAGACCTTGTGTTTTATCGTTTCCAGAGAATGGACCTTCAGTCTTCTTCTGAGGTGGGAAAAGGGAAGTCCCCCAGAATGCAGGGGAGGGATCTGGAGCTCCAGCTGCTTTATGCTTTGTTCCCATTGGACCACAGGTGCAGATAATTAGAATGATCATAGTCTTTGGTTTGTAATACACCCTCATCATTCATTGGTCCATGCACATAACCCACTTTTATTTAGTTAATTAGCTAGTTATTTTTAATAATGTAATAAGCACCCAAGATATTACCACCCAAAGCAAAAGCTAGGGTTTGACAGTAACACCTGCATCTAACCAAATGATACTCTGAATTAACCTGTCCCCCTGCTTTTCTCACCCTGAGGAAACTGTCATCTTTTATCAGTCCTTTGTTTTCCTTTATGATAGTCTGAATTTATATGTGTTCTTTTACATTATGTACATATTTCTAATTATAGAAGGATATTATGCCGATGTAATTTGGGGAACTTTTTTCACTTAAAATTGCCAAGATTTATCCACATTACTGCTGGATGACTGTGAACAGTTTTGTATCTGCCTCCTGCTTTATTCATATGAAAGTCCATCTTGGGTGTAAGTTTAGGAGTGGAATTGCTGGGTCTTCAGTGTTCATATATCATAAAATTCACACTTTTAAGGTTTAGTGGTTTTTAGTATATTTGTGGAGTTGTGTAACAGTGCACTATCTCATTTCAGAACATTTCCATCACCCCAAAAAGAAACACCATACCTCTTAACAGTCACTCCCTATTCTCCTTCTCCCTGTACCTAGCAACCACTTAGCCTAATTTCTGTCTCTGTGGATTTGCCTATTCTGGACATTTCTTAAATGGAGTCATATAATATGTGGCATTTGTGTCTGACTTCTTTCACTTAGCATGTTTTTGAAGTTCATCCATGTTACAGCATGTAGCAATACTTCATTCCTTTTTATGACTGAATAATATTTCAGTGTATGGATATACCACATTTGGTTTATTAGTTGATGGACATTTAGGTGTTTTCCACCTTTGGGCTATTATGAAAAATGTTGCTATGAACATTCATATAGCAGTTTTTTCATGGACATATGTTTTCAGTTTTCTTGAGTATATACCTAAGAATGGAATTGCTGGGTCACATGGTAGCTGTGTTTAACATTTTGAGAAACTACCAGACTGTTTTCCAAAGTGGCTGTACCATTTACAGTCATACCAGCAAAACATGAGAGTTCCAGCTTCTCCACGTCCTTGTCAACATTTGATGTTGTCTGTCTTTTTGATTATAGCCATCCTAGTGGGTGTGAATTAGTGTCTCATTATGGTTTTGATTTGCATTTGTTTATCTTCTTTGGAGAAGTGTCTCTTAAAATCTTTTACCCATTTTTTAGTTGGGTTATTTATCATTTTATTATCAAGTTGAAGATTTCTTTATATGTTCTTGATACAGATCTTTAGATATATGAAATGCAAATATTTTCTTGCATTTTGTGGGTTGTCTTTAACTTTCTTGATGGTGTCCTTTGAAGCACAAAAGTTTTTATTTATCTGTTTATTAATTTTTGTTTGTTTAACCTAATGAAAGCATCTTTTTTTGTTTTGCTTACATTTTATTGGGGCATAGTGTTGATTTACAATGTTGTGGTAGTTTCAGGTGTACAGCAAAGTAAGTCTGTTATACATATATCCACTCTTTTTTAGATTCTTTTCCCATATAGGCCATTACAGAGTATTGAGTAGAGTTCCCTGAGCTATATAGTAGGTCCTTGTTAGTTATCTATTTTATATGTAGTATTGCATATGTGTCAATCCCAGTCTTCGACCCCCCACTTACCCTCCAGTAACCATAAGTTTATTTTCTACATGAAGCACAAAAGTTTTAATTTTGATGAAATCCAATCTATTTTTCCTTTTGTTGCTTGCACTTTTAGTGTCATGTCTAAGAAACCATTGCTTAATCCATAGTCATGAAGATTTACTCCTATCCTTTCTCGTAAGATTTTTATAGTTTTAGCTCTTAACATTTATGTCTGTGGTCTATTTTGAGCTCATTGTTTGCACATGGTGTGAGGTTGGAGTACCAGTTAGTTCATTCTTTTATATGTGAAAATCCAGTTGTCCCAGTACCTTTATAAAAAAGACTTTTTTTGTCCAGTGAATTGTCTGGGCTCCCTTGTTGAAAACCAGTTGACCATAAATGTAAGGGTTTATTTTGGAAGGCTCATTTTTATCCTATTGATATTTGCCTAGCCTTATGCCAGTATCACAGTGTCTTGATTACTGTATCTTTGTAGTAAGGTTTGAAATAGGGAAGTGTGAGTCCTCCAACTTTGCTCTTTATCAAGATTGTTTTGGCTGTTTTGGATTCCTTCCGTTTCCATATGAATTTTAGGGTCAGCTCTTCCATTTCTGCAAAAGAGCTAACTGGGATTTTTTTTTTTTTTTTTTTTTTTTTTTGTGGTATGCGGGCCTCTCACTGTTGTGGCCTCTCCCGTTGCGGAGCACAGGCTCAGGACGCGCAGGCTCAGCGGCCATGGCTCACGGGCCCAGCCGCTCCGCGCCATGTGGGATCTTCCCGGACCGGGGCACGAACCCGTGTCCCCTGCATCGGCAGGCAGACTCAACCACTGTGCCACCAGGGAAGCCCGCTAACTGGGATTTTGATAAGGATTGTGTTGAATATGTAGATCAATTTAGGGAGCATTGCTATCTTAACAATACTGTTTCAATCCATGCACATGGAGTGCCTATCCAGTTATTTGGATCTTTTAAAATTTCTTTCAGCAACGTTTTGTAGTGAAGTCTTCTCACTTCTTTTATATTTTTTCCTAAGTATTTTATTTTGGGGGTGCTATTATAAATGGAAAGCTTTCTTAATTTCATTTTTGAATTGTTTATTGCTAATGTATAGAAATACAATTAAGTTTTGTATATTGATCTTGTATCCTTCAACCTTGCCGAACTAATTTATTAGCTCTAATTGTTTTTTTGTGGATCCTTAGGATTTTCTACATACAAGATCATGTCATCTGCAATAGACATAGTTTTACTTCTTCCTGTCAAGGCTGGATATGTTTTATTTCTTTTTCTTGCCTAAGCAGAGCTTTCTAGGCCCTGGATAGAACCTCTGGTACAGTGTTGAGTAGAAGTGATAAGTGGACATCCTCATCTTGTTTCTGATCTTAGGGGAAGCCATTCAGTGTTTCACCATTAAGTATGATGTTACTTGTGGATTGTTCATAGATGTTCTTCATCAGGTAGAGGAAGCTCTCATCTATTCCTAGTTTGTTGAGCACCTTTATCATGAAATCGTGTTGGATTCTGTCAGATGCTTTTTCTGTATCTATTGAAATGTATGTGTGACTTATGTTCTTTATTCTTTTTAATATGGTGTATTACATTTATTGATTTTTGTATGTTGAACCAGCCTTGCATTCTCTGGATAAATTCCACTTGCCTATGGTGTGTAATCCTTTTTATATGTTGTTGCATTTGGTTTGCTAGTATTTTGTTAAGGATTTTTGTGTCCATATTCATAAGAGATATTAGTCTATAAGTTTCTTGTGTTGTCTTTGTGTGGTTTTGGTAGTAAGATAATACTTGGCCTCATAGAATGAGTTGAGAAGTATTCTCCCTTTAATTTTTTGTAAGAATTTTGGAAAGATGCTGTTAATTCTTTAAATGTTTGGCAGAATTCACAGTGAAGCCATCTGGGGCAAAGTTTTTCTTTATGGAAAGTTTTTATATTACTAATTTAATCTTTGTTTCTTCTTGAGATACTTTAGGTTGTTTGTGTCTTTTTAGGAATTGGTACATTTCATGTAGGTTATCTAATTAGTTGGCATAGAATTATTCATAATTTTCCCTTATAATTATTTCTATTTCTGTAAAGCTGATAGTGATGTCTCCTCTCTCATTCATTTTTTTAGTAATTTTTGAGTTTTATCTCTGTTTTTCTTGGTCAGTCTAGCTGACTAACTTTCGATTTCATTGATTTTCCCCATTCTTTTTCTATTCTCTCTTTCATTTATTTCCACTCTCATCTTTATTATTTCCTTTCTTCTGCTTGCTTTAAGTTTCCTCTCCTTTTTCTAGTTTCTTAAGGTGGAAGGCTAGCTATGAATTTGAGATCTTTCTTTTTTTTTTTTTTTTTTTTTTTTTTTGCGGTACGCGGGCCTCTCACTGCTGTGGCCTCTCCCGTTGTGGAGCACAGGCTCTGGACGCACAGGCTCAGCGGCCATGACTCACAGGCCCAGCTGCTCCGCGGCATGTGGGATCCTCCCGGACCAGGGCACGAACCTGCATCCCCTGCATCGGCAGGCAGACTGTCAATCACTGCGCCACCAGGGAAGCCCGTTTCTTCTTTTTTAATACAGGAATTTACAGCTGTAAATTTCCTTCTAAATATTAACATAGCTGCATCCTATAAGGTATTTTCATTCATTTCAAAGTATTTTCTAATTTCCTTTTGATTTCTGCTTTGATCCATTATTATTTAGGAGTATGTTGTTTAGTTTCCCACATTTCCTTCTGTTACTGATTTTTAATTCATTCCACTGTGGTCAGGGGATATTCTTAGTATTTCATTCCTTTTCAAATTTACTGAGACTTGTTTTATGTCCTAACATGGTCTATCCCAGAGAATGTTCCATGTACACTGAGAAGAAAATGTATTCATTCTACTGCTGTTAAGTGGAGTGTTTAGATGTCTGTTAGGTCTGGTGGTTTATAGTGTTGTTCATTTCTTCTATTTCCTTGTGAGCTTCTGCCTTGTTATTCTATCCTTAATTGAAACTGGGGTATTAAAGTTGCAAACTGTTATTGTTGAATATTCTATTTCTCTCTTCAATTCTGTTTCATTTTGCTTCATCTGTTTTCATTGTTATGTCTTCCTTTTTTAAAAAAATATTTATTTATTTGGTTGTGCTGGGTCTTAGTTGCAGCAGGCGGGCTCCTTACTTGCGGCTCGCTGGCTCCTTAGCTGTGGCATGTGAACTCTTAGTTGTGGCATGCATGTGGGATCTAGTTCCCTGACCAGGGATTGAACCTGGGCCCCCTGCATTGGGAGCGTAGAGTCTTAATCACTGCGCCACTAGGGAAGTCCCGGATGTTACGTCTTTATTAAACAGGACTTTCAACCAATCATCCTTTGTACCATGTTTACCCTCTGCTTGCTGGGAGAACTGGTGCGGACAAATCTTGGGCCTTTTCAGGCTCCTTGGTACATGATCACTTACTTTTTTCACTTTCCCCACTGCCAGCCTAGCAGCCTTACTGAGTCTGTTAAATGAGTGATTACAGTCTTCCTTCTGCTTTCCCACTTTCAAAATGTTATTGCTGTTGTAACTTTTCTTTGTTGTCTTTGTCCTTATGAGTTTATGGCTTATAAAGAAAAAAATTTACTTTTATGTTTATGATTTTTCTGGAAGGAGTAAAGCTGTATTTTAATCGAGTATCTTTAACTGGAAGTTTCAAAGACCATGATCTTTCCACTGCTAGATAGAGTGGGTACTTTCCTGAAGACAAAGGATGCTTGTTTTTGACTGTAGACCTTAAAAACCAGTTCACAGAATTTACAAAATTCCATGCTAAGTGCTCTGGGAGAGACAAATGTATATAAGCTATGGCCCTTCTTCTCCAGGAGCTCACTCTGTGGAGAGATGAGATGTACAGAAATACTGCTATGGCACATGTAAAAAGGGATAAGTAATAAGAACTATTGATACCTTTCATTGAATGTCTACAGATTTCAGACAGATGTGTTATGTACATTAAACAATTCAATCTAATAATCTCATAATGGGAATTGTATTTTTCCCACTTTCCAGGTGAAGAATGAATTGTTTTATACAAGGCCAGCAGCTAATAACATATCAAGGGAGATTTGAAGCCACATGTGTCTAACTCTGAAGCTTTCCTCTTTCTACCATGTCATGGTATCTTAGGAGAGGCCCCGTTAGGGACCTAGAGGAATTCAAAGGCAGGAGAGGATCAAGGCTTCAAGGTGGAGGCATCCCAGCTGGGCCTTGAAGGATGGATAAAATTCGACATTTTAGATTTTGGGGGGAAGGGGATCATTCCAGGAAGGGGGAATAGTTTGCTCAAAAGCCAAAGAGGAAGGAATTATAAGATGCATTTGGGATTTTTAAATAACCTGGTGGGAGACTTAGTGTAGGATA
The DNA here is from genome assembly GCF_026419965.1 of Kogia breviceps. Classification (NCBI taxonomy): domain Eukaryota; kingdom Metazoa; phylum Chordata; class Mammalia; order Artiodactyla; family Physeteridae; genus Kogia; species Kogia breviceps. Next base: position 22,362,726 of record NC_081323.1, read on the forward strand.
CCTGCGGGAGGTTAATTAGCCAAAACAGCACCTGACCTGGAAGAATGAGGCCCTGAGGTTGTTTGCATTGGAATAGGGGAACGCTAAGAAGAGAATTTTAATGATTTTTGTAAAGTAAGAACATCCTCACAACACATATATAATGTGTGTTTAATTAAAAATGTGTGAGGTCACAGACAGTGGTTTGTCACAAGGCTGAAGAGTTCATTTGAAATTTAAGCAAGCAAACACATGTATATGGAATGTACAAAAAAAAAAAAAGGTTCTAATGAACCTAGGGGCAGGACAGGAATAAAGAGGCAGAGGTAGAGAATGGACTTGAGGACACGGGGAGGGGGAAGGGTAAGCTGGGACGAAGTGAGAGAGTAGCATTGACGTGTATACACTACCGAATGTAAATAGATAGCTAGTGGGAAGCAGCTGCATAGCACAGGGAGATCAGCTTGGTGCTTTGTGACCACCTAGAGGGGTGGGATAGGGAGGGTGGGAGGGAGATGCAAGAGGGAGGGGATATGGGGTTATATGTATAGCTGATTCACTTTGTTATACAGCAGAAACTAGCACAACATTATAAAGCAATTATACTCCAATAAAGATGTTAAATAAAAAATAAATAAAATTAAAGCAAGCAAATGCTTGTATTGCTCTTATTGCTTTGAAATGAAAGCAAATAAGTTTTCTAAACGTTAATAATCTCATCTTCTCTAATAAGAAAAAAACCCACAGTGATATCCCCTTTCTTATCTATCAAATTAGCAAAAAATAAAAAAGTGATCATTTGTACTAGCAAGCATGTGGGAAAACAGGTAGTATAAATAAATGCGATGGCTCCATATATCCTGATAAGGAATGACGACCTCTGCCATACTTTTAAGTGGAAAAGCACAGTGTAGAACGGTACGTGTAGCAGACCTACACACTGTGTTTTTAAAAAAATGTGAGTGGGGGGTGCAATTTATACGTAACAGCTTTTCCTGAGAAGTTCCATTAGCACTTAAGCCAGTTTTACCCCTTTTATACCAATATCATCCCTTTTCTTTTTTTTTATCTCAAACTTTGCTTCTCAAGTTCCCCTTCAGACTTTCAAGGGGGAGCTGGATAGGTCATTTCATCTCTAATTGCCATGTGGTTCATTTGTTGTTCACTTTTCTTAGTATCTTCAGCATTTATCACATTTCCTTGGAATGGCTCCAGTGCCCTTTAGTTTCAGGTAGCCTCTGATCCAGTTGGTAAGTTTCCTACTGTGTTCTTGGCTCACTTTACCCATATAGTAGTGAGAATGCAAATACACGTTCTCCTTATCTCTGTTTCTCTACAAGGCTTGCTGGTGGTGACCTTTACACACTGCTTTAGATTTACTGACTTTCACTATCCCTGATACATTTCTTTCCTCCAGTGTAAACATTTTCCATTCTGCTTAAAACTATTTACTGGTGTGTGTGTGTGTGTGTGTGTGTGTGTGTGTGTGTGTGTGTGTATACATATATGTACATATATGCTTATGTACACAAAAACCTAGCAAATCGTTCTGGTGGCCTCCAAGAAGACCAGCAAGATAGGGGCCAGTGGACAATGGGTGGTGAGGAGGGAGATTCTCTTTTTACTGATATAGACCATTTTGTTTCTCTTGAATTTTATACAGGGAATATAGCCAATATTTTATAATAACTTTAAATGGAATATAATCTATAAAAATTTTGAATCACTGTGTGGTACAACTGAAACTCATATTATATTATAAATCAATCCTACCTCAACAAAAAAAAATAGTATTGGTAATAGGAGTAAATAAATGATAAATGGACTTAATAAAGTATTATAAATGGAATGTAATATATAATTCTACAATGTATATTATTAAATGATAGTATATAGATATTATACTCATTATATTGATGAAGATACGGATAAGTTAATTATGCAGATTTATGGCTAATAAGAGAAATGTTACTTTCCACTTATTTTATACTTTACAGTCCATATAACTTTTCTTATTTAATTTTTCAAACAGCCCTGGCAGGTAGCTGGTTATTATCTTTATTTTACAGACACTCTATTTTTATGAGACTGACAGAACATGAGTAAGACACAGATAAGGAAACTAGGCTTCCAAATGGTTAGGTAACCTAAGTTTCACATCTAGTACTTGAATCCAAGTCTAGTGCAGTTTCCTCTGTGCTGCAGAGAAGGGTATTCAGAGCATATCCCCAAGTTTTTGTGCTTGATTTGGAGTTAATTACCGACCTTTTCCACCATAGATTTTTTGGTGCCCTCATTCAACACAGAATATGGCACTGAACCAGTCTGATGCAAATAAAAAAGAAGCCATTCAGCCTACCAGAACATACGTAGGCCCCCAGCCTCTGCCCATCTCCCATCATGGGCAGGGAGCTTTGGCTTTGGGCATTGAGAATGTAAACCAAACAAGATAGACTTGTACTGTAGCTCAGAAGTTCACCTGTGTCTTCTTTTCATTTTTCTAGGAAGAGTTGCAGGCCAACCTGGACCTGATTCAAACCTACAGACTGCATATTGCCCAAGATATCAACCAAGAAAACCTACAGCTCTTCCTGGGTTCCTATAATGGGTACAGTTGTTTCTATTCCTTCACTTAAATGCAGACTAGGTCTAAGACGATAACGGATATTTAAGAGAGAAGGAGAAGAGGAAATAAATTACTTCTTCCAGTGTTGTGTGATGGGACTGCTTTCGTACTTTTCACCACAGTAGAAGGGGAAGGGCTTTCAGACAGAAATGAACACAGCTTTCAAGAGCAATGCATGAATTGAAGGCTGTTTCAGGCATGTTCACCTACCAGTTGTACTTTTAAGATGTTTTGAGACCAGAAGTACCTGAAGTTTTGTACACACACAAAACACACAGATTGAGGTGGCACAGAAAGATGCATGTAGAGGAGGCAAAGAATAGAAGTCTTGGGCCCCAATTCAGTCTCTCTTGGTGTCCCGTCATCACGCAGAAGTGACACATGGAGAGAAGCTTAATTCTTATCTTGGGACCAACCTCTCCAAGGTGAAAATGTTAGCTCCTTCTAGCTTCCTGGGTACATGGAAAAGGTTGAGGAAATGGGTCAGCTGTAACTTACCCAGAGTCACACAGCCGGTCAGGGGCAAAGCCAGGTTTTGAACCCCGTCTCTCTAGCTCCTTCCTCTGTGTAACAGAGCCTCCTTATTTTTTGTTGAAATCAGAAAGGTTATTAAGTACTGCACTGAACTGTTAGTTACCAGGAGAATGTTCCCCCAAAAAAGTTCCCCTTGGACCTCCATGGCGGTCCAGTGCTTAAGATTCTGTGCTCCCAATGCAGGGGGCACGGGTTGGATCCCTGGTCGGGGAGGATCCTGCATGCCGCATGGTATGGCCAAAAAAAAAAAAAAAGAAAAAAGTTCCCCTTAAGAAATTATTCCTATAAACTAGTTGGAAAATTGAACACTTAAGGCTTGAGGATTTTAACAGCATTGCTGTTGAGTTTTGAAGTTGCCTCCTTTTAGCATCCTGCAGAGTCCCTTTTTCCTGCTCTGTACCACTCAGGATGCCACTGGACAAAGTGCACAAGGGCCCCTTCCATCATCTGTGTGAAAGAAAGATAGTTTTCAGATTTCTTGATACATTTTGGTTTTCACAACCAGGAAGTAACCTGAGTTGCCATGATTTTACGTGAAAAGTGCATTGATTCCTTTGTGTTTCTCTAGACGCAGAGACCTAGAGATCGAAAGACCCATTCTGGGACAAAATGATAACAAATCAAAGACATTAAAGTAAGTCCCTCAGTCTCCCCCACTACGTTGCTCAACATCTTTGCCTTTCATAGACAGAGTCATTTTCAGTGGAGTATATGTGCTGCTTGCTGAGTGTCCTCTTATTTTCCCTTTCCCCAGGTGTTCTACTTTATTGGTGGTAGGTGACAATTCACCTGCAGTTGAGGCTGTGGTAAGTATGTCCTGATGTTGTGAAGATGAATAAGATGAAATGCAATAAATTGTGTGTAACACACTGCTGACGCACTCGAAACAGTTGGTAGGTACTAGTTTTTGTGATTTCTCATTACACAGACCAGGGTTTGCAATTTGTTACCCAGTTTGGAGGAAGAATTCCTCGTTGATCACTAGGTTTCATCAGAAGGGATCAGGACTGCCCTTGAGTGCTTTGGGTGGTGGAGCTCGCTCTGTGGCAGGCAGTACAGGTAAAGGCCACTGGCTTGTCGTCAGACTTCTGACAGCCTTGGCCTTCTGCAGCCTCCACAGATATGGAAGGCTGCTGGGAGCCTGTATACTTTCCTCAAGCACATAGTACACTGGCAAAAAAAATGTGTGCTCATTGTAGAAAACTGGTAAATAGGAGGACAGGACGAGAAGTCATGATCCCATTACTCAAAGACAAGCCATTATGTTTTTCTTTACAATAGATGGGATGATATTAGCTATACAGTGTTTTGGGACCTCATGACTTAGTGCACTGTTGAGAGCATTTTTCCATACTATAAAGTCAGTATGTCTGTATAATATTCAGTCTCATACCCTTGTTTATGTAACCCCATTCTCCTGTTGATTATTTCTGATTTTGCACCATTAATAATGTTGCTGTTGAACAACCTTATAGAATCTTTGCCTGAATCTTTGATCATTTCCCTGGGATGAGATGGAAATAATGTGTCAAATATCATAAACCTCTGTAAGGTTTTTAATACATTTTGCCAGATTCCTTTCCAGAAAAGACATAACAGTGTGTTGCCACTGCCTATGTATGAGAGTGCCTGTTTCACAGCATGCTGTTCAGCATTGGACTTTTAAATTTCATTAGTAGTTAATTTGATTAAAAATGGTATCCCACTGTTTTAATTTGCACTTCTGTAATTACAGATGAAGCTGACAGTTTTTCATAAGTCTGTTATCACTTGCTTGTCTTTCCCACAGCATATATAACTTAAGTATCTGCGTGAAATTATCTGCTTTTCTTTGGCCTACTTCACTTCTACCCTATTTAGAGCAAAACATTAGGAAATAAAGCTTTTAGAAACGGAATCTAATAATTAATCAGAGATGCAGACATTAGATGAGAAGGTTGGTGGGCAGGGGGGTGTTGGTAGGGTGAGATAGGTGTGACAATAGAATATATTCACACTTCCCTGAATTACCCTGTAAAACATTCCATGTCTAGTGTAAAATACATAGTGTGGCTTGAGCACAGAGGCAAATAACTCTCAACTCAAAAAAAAAAAAACTATCCCCAAAGGTAATAAAGTTATAGTGATGATCTCATCAAGAAGGAGTTTTGTAAAGGTCAGTCTTTTTTGGCTAAAAAGGTAGAGACACATGCTACAAAATATCTATCAAAAACATTTTTTCATAAACATGTGTTTATGAAAATAGTATCATTTATAGAAAATATCCTTAATCAGAATTCTCTAATCATGCTGAGTTGCCTTTTGGAAATTACATGGACTTAAAGCAACGTTACCGATTATTTTTCAAGATTGTGTAAGTTGGCCAATACAGATAAGATCTTTTTCTCTTTCTGATTTCCACACCTTCAGTGTTTATAGAGAAGAACTTCAGGAGCCCCATCTGTACCACAAGCTAGATGCTCTTCTAGACACATTCAAAACCAGCTCCCCTGCCAGAGCCTTTTATCCCATAAGTTGGTAGGGATTCAAGGGCCATATCCATGCATGGAAGAGCAGGAAGAAACTCCACAAATTCTGGTCACTCTTGCTAGCTATTCTTGCTCACATATATATTCATTCAGCATCATTTTTTGAGCATCTCCTATTCTCTCGATGCTGTGGAGAATACAAAAATGAATAAGACGGAGTCTGCACTTGGAGCTGGGGAGAGAGTAGACATGTCAAAAACCAACTGTTGTTCTTGGCCTACCAGAAACTGAGACTTCTTATAAAGTTACAGAAATTACAAAGTGATGAACCAAGGAAAGCATGCTTTATTATATTAAATACAGACTTGGGAGTTCATTCTTCCAGAAAATATTTATTGTATATCTACTGTGTTTTCAGCACTGTGCCTGTGGCAGTTAGGGAATCGGGTTTTTACATTCTGCCCTTTAGAGCACCTTCTATAGTAAGTAAACGGGTACATTTGTTTGTCACTGCCTGCGTTGTCATTTGTACAGAGCAAAAACCTTGTTTTGGTGATTCTGGCTTTTAGATCATCCTGTGATTTTAGAAGAGTTTTGAATACCTACCCATCAGCAATCCCCAGAGTAAACGTTCAGCTGGGTTACTGGTTCTTGCCTAGGTAATTTTAATAACTCCCTAACTGGCTCACTGCCTCTGCAGTCTGTCATACAGGCCACTGCTGGTTATTTTCCTAAAACAACTCACATCCTGTCACCCCAGAAACCCTCTGTGGCTTTTTGCCTTCCACAGTCAGTTCAAGTCTTTCCAGCCTCTCCCCACAGTGCATCCTCACGCCATGCTTGTCTCTGTAACCGCACACATGCCCTGCACACTCACTTCGCATCCCCTGGGTCTTTGCTTATGCTTCCCCCCTGACTCTGGAAGCCTTCAGATGCCCACCCCTTCTTACTCTAGCTATAGAAATTCTACTCATTCTTCTATTCTCACTCAGCTCAGAAGTGAAATTTTCAAGTGTCTCATTCTGCCTCATAGTACATTTCCACCTCACTAGATTCCATGCTCTTAGCACAGTGTTTTATATGTGTGCTTGGGCAAGCACGTATAAAGAAGAGATCCAGTTAATCAAGTTAACCGTAAAACATTGTTGAACCTGGAGATTATCTCCCCAGAACATTTTCTTTGAGGTCTCTGCCTTTGTGGATACAAAGGTATGAGATTCCATACCTGTAAATATACAAGGTTGTAATTCTTAATTGTAATGGCTACAGTGAGAGAAAAACGTAGAGAGTTCAACTTTACATGGGATAGCCAAAGATCTTGAGGCAGAAGAGAGTCAGGGTGTAAGGAATGGCAAACCCACTACCTCCAGGGCACGGGAAAGTGGTGAGAAATGGGCAGGGGAGGGGTATAAGGGCCAGTCATAAGGGCCAGTTGTGCTGGGAAATCATCAAGACCCCAGCAGGTGAGGGCCACGGTCCAGTTCACTTTTTAAAGTACATAACTTGTCCCCATGTTATGTAGCGAGTAGGAGGAATTAGATTCAACATGTAGTCCTTTAAAGACTCAACTTGTAACGGCTTCAGAAAATGAACTTTGCCAGATTTTTAGATCTACTAAGAAATATAAGATATAAAGTACTTCATATAAATATGTCTCCCACTTTGTATTTTGGTAATTTGGCTGATTCAGCCATCTCCAAATGAGCCTTGATCTTGGAAGATCATTCTCATGCCAAGCTATTTCTTATTTTTCTAGCAGTTCATAAAATTGTCTCTCTCTCTCTCTCTCTTTTTTAAGGTTGAATGCAATTCTCGCCTGAATCCTGTAAATACAACTTTGCTAAAGGTAATGTGTCTTCTTTCCTCATTGCCAACCATTAGTGAGTAAATTATATGTGGTTCAAATTACTTTATTTCTGGAATAGTTGCCCAGAAAGAAGGAAAGCTTCTCTTTCTCTCTCTGATTCTCTTTAAAAAAATTTCTTTTCCTGAATATATTCTCATTGTAGAAAATTGGAAAATAGGAAAAATAATGGAAATATAAAAAAGAATAAAATAAAAATTACCCTAATCCTGCCACCCAAAGGTAACCTTCTGGTAAAAATATCAGTCTTGGGCTTCCCTGGTGGCGCAGTGGTTGCGAGTCCGCCTGCCGATGCAGGGGACAGGGGTTCGTGCCCTGGTCCGGGAGGATTCCACATGCCGCAGAGCGGCTGGGCCCGTGAGCCATGGCCGCTGCGCCTGCACGTCCGGAGCCCGTGCTCCGCAACGGGAGAGACCACAACACAGAGAGGCCCGCGTACCGCAAAAAAAAAAAAAAAATATATATATATATATATATATATATATATATATATATATATATATATCAGTCTTTGTCCTATACATTTTTACATCATTAAGATCATAGGCTGTTTATAGCCCTGTGTCTCTTTTCCTCAACTTTTTGACATATAAACATCTTCCCGTGTCATTAAAAATGTCATAAGCATTATTTAATATTGTTGTGAGAAATTAGATAATGAATGGAAATTCTTTACGTGCTAAATCCCCTTGTATGGATAAGGAAGCTTCCAATAACATTCTCATGATAAGGGTAGATGCATTTTTTTCTTTCTCTTAGGGCCAATAGAGAATAACTCTTGTACTAAATTTCTAGGGTTAATATCAAGCTTCTCCTTGTTTTGATTGTACCCCAGGCTCACATTTTCTGGAGCCTCTAGTGACATATTTAAGAGCCTGACCTCCTGGTTTGAATTTGGATTACAGTAGATTTAAGTACTGATCTTATGCTTCTGACTGTTACTTTCTCAGCCTGAAAGACCTCTGCTTTCTTCCCTTTCTCTTTGAAGTTGAGATTAAAAGGGAAGTGCTGCCACCAGAAGCAGCCCGTATTTCCTGGAAATATAACATGAGGTTATGCTCTGAGGTTACAAAACTCAGAGTGTTCTGGGGTCCAGGTGATTGATGAACTAGTCTAAAATATGAATTTTGTTTTTAAAGCATGTGGCTTCAAATTAGCTTTTGTTGCAGGTTTGAATCAGTTTTCCAAAAGCGCAAAACAACTTTACAGTAGCCATAGATGTGCTTATTTCTGGGCAAAAATGCCCATCTACAACAGCATGATGGAACTGATTCTCTGATAGGTATCAAGCTTGGAAACAGTCTTTCCCAGTATTCTCTCTGCATACGGGAACTGTTTTACAGTTCTAATCAGACTTTGACTCCTACCTTCATGAAAACACAGCCTGAGCCAGTTAGGTCTATTTTATAATTATTCAGGTTAAATATTTGTTCCTGATCGTACACATAGAATTTTCAGGGAACTGACTGTTCCTTATTAACCTCAAATTCCTGTGTCTCATGTGGCAATCCCATCTGCTGAATAACAGTCCACCCTCAAAGAAAGTTTTTATGTTAGTGAAGGGAGACCATGAGGTTCATGTCTCTTTTTAAAAAAATGCCAGTCAAAAAAAAAAAAAAAAAGCCAGTCAGCCTGAATAGGTTACTATCTGAGTATGGAATGCATAACAGCTGGAAGGAGGAGGGTGGCCTCATGGTTGGCCATCATGCCCTAGAAGCAGTGTTCTCTGCGGATTGGCAGAATATGCATCACTTGGCTTGTTAGAAATGCAAGTTCTTGAGACCCGCTCCAAATCTATTAAATAAGAATCTCTAGGGACTTCCCTGGTGGTCCAGCGGTTAGGACTCCGTGCTCCCAATGCAGGGCACCCAGGTTTGATCCCTGGTCAGGGAACTAGAGCCCTCATGCCACAACTGAAAGATCCCACATGCTGCAGCTAAAGAACCCGCACGCCACAACTAAAGATCCTGCACGGGGCAATGAAGATCCCACGTGCCACAAAATAAATAAATAAATATTTTTTTAAAAAAAGAATCTCTAGGGCAGGAACTCAAGAATCTGAGTTTTAACAAGTCCTCCTGGTAATTCCAATGCATGCTAATCAAACCCTACTCTAGAAATCTTTGCACAGGTGAGAATAACCAACTGTAAAGATTTATGAAGTGAGAGACAGCCTTACCAAATCCAACTATGAAATGAAAGTGGCTGACCAAGTAGGTTGGCTGAATTCAGCCTCAGTGCCTGATTGGAGACATCCCCTTAGTCGTGAAGTGAAGACAATGTAGAGTTGAGAGGGAACCTTAAAAGTGTGGTACCCTGAGAAGTTAGGATCACACCTTTTGAGGACTCTGAAAGTAACATTCTCCAGGTGGAGGCAGCACCATGAAGGTAGTGGTTAACTTCACTATCTCCCAAATGGAAAATTCCCGACATGGTCCTGAAAGTTAGGCCCTGCACTACTGATTAATAAATGTTGAATAATCTTTTCAAAATTACATCCAAGGTTATTGCTAGGATTTAAGTCTTTGTGTAAGAGTGCATTGAGGAGATGGACACTTGGATGTAGTTAAACATTAAGTTAAGGAACCTAAAATTTGATCCTGTCCTGTTTGAAAGGACCCATGGATGTTCAGGGCATTTCCCTTAAGTGTAAGTCTCAGCTGACTTACATATTTTTCCTCTTCTAGATGGCAGACTGTGGTGGACTACCCCAAGTAGTTCAGGTAAGGAGATTTTTTAGAAAGCACCCATTTGATTCCAGCTCTCTGACTGCAAAGATTAATGCCTTCTTATTTTGTCCCCCTAGCCCGGGAAGCTCACTGAGGCCTTCAAGTACTTTTTGCAGGGAATGGGCTACAGTGAGTAGTACACAACTTTCTATTCTACCAAAGATTTATTGATAATGGGGTCATTTTGGCATCTGATGAGCACTCAATTCTCAGGGCTTAACCTCTGTGCTAGCCAGCCTGAAATCAACTAGAAACCAAAATGTTTATGGAACATTCATCTGTGCGTATATATAAAGATGAGCTAATGCTTATTCAGCACTTACTTTGTGCCAGGCACTCTATATTCTTAACCTTGAGAGGTAAGTTCTGTTATTAGTCCCATTTTATAGAAAAGAAAACTGAGGCTCAAAGAGGCTAAGCACCTTTCCCAGGGTAACAATTCAGCTGCAGAGCCATGATTCAAACGCTGGCAGTCTGACTCCAGAGCCCACATTTTCAACCACTGAAGCTTAGCCAGACCTAGCTATGAATCTGAAGTTGTTATTTGCATCTGAACTCAGCTGGTTAATGACTCCTGGACTAGAGAAGCAAAATGGAGACTCCAGAAGAAAAGGAGTTAAATCAGTTAAGTCTGCTCCACCACAGGAGATGAACTTGCAGAGTATTTTAGAGTGAATCCAAGGATGTGTCCATATCATGTGCCACTGTCCTGGTCTCTTGTATTGTGAGACCCCTGAGCTTTCTCATTTGTCACAGAATATCCACACTTGCTCCTTTCTTGGAGTTATAAAAAGGAAAACTCTTCTACCCAGGTACAGAGCTCTTTATCCAGTAGGGTGATTTTTCTCCTGTCTTTGGTATCAATGTGATTAATGATGATTGGGCAGCTGCTCTGGGCAGCAGCTGGGCCCCTGGGTACAGCCCTGTACCTGGCAGGCAGCTCGTGTGTGTCTCGTCTAGAGTGGCTGTGTCATCCCCGTCTGTGCGCCACTACCACCCGAGCCCACACCCATATCCCTCTGGGAGGGGCAGAAGTCCCTCTCCTTTCCGAGGAAGCAGCTGATCTTCCAGCTGTTGGATCCATTTCTGATCTAAGCAGGTTGGCTCTTTATAGTGAAGGAGAAAACCTTTGACTAGTTGAGAGAAGTAACATCTGAGATGTTCTTGAAGCATCAATTAGCCTCACCTCCTTTCTGGGGCCTTAAAATAAAACTTCACCCCTGGCTTAGAGTGTTCTGTCAGTGTCTGCTAGGCAGCCGAGGTTGCCACTTGGCACTGTCGGGTCACTAACCTGCCTTTTCCTGTGTCCATCCTGCTTCCAGTCCCGTATGTGCAGCTCAGTCACCTGAGCACCGAGTCAGGTACCTTTCTCTATGCTGGCCCCTGCCCCTGCCTCCCAGCCATGCTCTCCTGGCTGCATTGGCTGCCCGCAGCATGTCCGTGGTTTTCCTGTGCAGTGAGAGCCCGATAGAACGTGGCTCATTGTGCCCTGAGCGAGTTAGCCTGCAGGTCCCGCCCTGGTCCCCCAGGAGTAAAGGAGCGGGTTGTAACAGCCAGGGTCACAGCAGCAGCTGACACTTTATAGGCAGGGTCCCTCCTCCACCACCACCTACTTACTGATCCTTGAGTTAAGCCCCAGACACTGGATTCTCAATTAGGAGCATCAGAGCCTGTGCCCGGAGAACTGCAGGTGATGGCATCTTCGGACCCCAGCGTTGAAATGGCAGCTGGGGGAGTGGCTCGTGTCTCAGAAAGATAGGCAGCGGGGTATGCCAGGTAAGGCCCTTTCCTGGCTAAGCTGGAAGGACCTTACAGACAAAGCAGTGGCAGTAGGCAGGAGTCTGAGTTCAACAGCCGCCTCCAGTGCTCTTCCTCACAGGCAGCCTGTACCTCACCCCCCGTGCAGAGACCAGCTCCAGGCCCGCCTGCCCTCCCTACACCTCATCTTCCTACACGTCTCCTCCCCAGGTAGCAAGGGTCGCCTGTGGACACGGATGGTAGTCTTGTTGTATCGGGCTTGCACTGTGTTTGTGAAACAACCTTCATACTTGTGTGGTGTGGTTTGTCTTTCTTTGGTTTAGTCTTGCATGCACTGCAGGTTTTGGTTACCTACTTGGGTTCCCAAAGCCTCCTTCCTAATCACCTTATGAATGGCATGGGCATAGCTAAGAGGCTATACTCTGGAATTAGGTTTCCCCTTGTTCTGCTGTGGACTAGAATCAGCTGAGATTCCAACCAGAACCAGAGGGTTAAAGCAGCCTTGCCTATAGCCCCTCACCTAGAGCCAGTAATGCAAAGTGGGGATGGCTATGTCTTGTCCTGGTGTCACCTTAAATGGGTTGGGAAAGCGAAATGTAAAGCTTTTGGTGAAACTTCTAGATTAGCTGAGTTTAACCAGGGCTCCTTCCTATAGTCCTCTTGGTTCTTTCTTACAGTCCCATCTGCCAGCATGACCCGGCTCGCCCGATCACGGACCCACTCCACCTCAAGTAGCATCGGCTCTGGAGAAAGTGCCTTCAGCCGATCTGTCGCCAGCAATCAGTCAGATGGAGCTCAAGAGTCCTCTGAGTCTCCTGATGTTCTGGACAGACACCAGACCATGGAGGTGTCCTGCTAAGCAGATGCTCCTCCCCCGGACCATGCAAGTCCACCCTCCTTCAAACAACCACACTCCATAATATAACACTTCATCCAGCAAACTGGCATCTATCTTTAAGTCTTGCATGGCCACTGACTCTCTCTTTCTGGCATCTTGGATTAATCATCCTCTCTGCCTGCCCACCCCCTTTTTGTATGTACCAAGAACCACTTCCATGCCATTACTGTAGCATTCCAACATCTTCAGCTGGTCAGATCTCCATATCTTCTCTTGCCAGCTCTTTCCTGTGCTTTCCCAACTATGTAGCTAAGATTGTTTGATCCTGATGTATGTGTGTGAGCACGCGTGTCTGTGTTCGTGTGTGCATAGTTCTGTGATTTTAGATAGGCTTTCTTGTAGAGCTTCTGCAAAAAACAAACAAAAAAAGGGACTCTTTTTTTGCATTTTCAGTGGTGTTTTTAGGGGAAATATGCAGAACAGGTTTCTAGGTTGGGTAGGCCATTGCATTCTCTTTCGCTTCCATATTGGTCAACAAGATCTGCAAAGTGACTTCAGGAGAGAGCAGTTCTGAGGAATGTGGAAGATCATAATTCCTGTTTGGATTGTTGGCTGTGACCAACGGAAGGGAGGCTGTTACATAGAGAAGCAGGCCAGGTGGCCAGCCACCTTCTCCTCTCCAAATGAATTCACATATACTATTCTGTGAATAAAAGGGAGGGATATGTTCTCTTAGAAGCCCATGGATGATGAGGTTCTGATGCAATGTGAAGTTTTTCCCAAGGAGTGAGTGTGGCTTAATCACTGGGCTTTTTTAGCATAGGAAGGGGAAAACGAAATTCCAGGCCTCTGCTCTGTCAGAACAAAACTGAGTCTCTGCAGTGTCTGATACCACATACCAGACGTCTGCAGGAAGCGCCACCCAGGAGGAACACTCTCCATCCCTCAACTGCCCCAGAAGGGAGAGGTATAGCCTGAAAATTATATAGATGATGAGGAAATGGCTGGGGAGGGAGGAACAGTGTAGACTTGATTTCAGCAGACTTAATGGAAGCTAAATGAAATTCAGATAAAACCCATTTCTCAGAAAGTTATTCCTGTGAACTCCCTTTTGTAGGAGGGAAGGGGCCAATCTGTAAGGGCAGCCTGTCCAGGTAGAATTTTGTTCAGTCCGCTGCTATGTGATGGCGTCACAGCCACCCAGAGAGTATCACCAGGAGGAGGGTGAAAGCAACTGCCACCCAGTAAGGGCCCAGCTTTGAGGGTACTGAGATGTTACATAGAGAAGGGTTGCACAGTTCTGATCTTAGGAAGGGGCTTTTCAGATGTAGCATTTGCTTTCTGCTGAGATACGGAATGTGTTACTCTGTCAGAGGACAACTTTTTACGGATGATGAAATAAAGCTGTATTTGTCTCATTGTTACCCAGTGGCTGGTGTGACTTCTCTCAAGCCACTTCCTGGGGCTCAGGGGTACCGAGTGACTGCGTGTGGGTTCCGTGCTGGGCATACTCACATACCCGATGATTATCCACTCAGCGACACTGTCCATTTAAAGTGAGGAAACCAAGACCCAGGATAAATAATTTGCCTGAGGTCATACCAGTAAGCCAGCTGAGATTGAACCCTGAGTCCATCTGACATGCCTATATTCCTCTCAAACCGAAAACCTGACCGTGAGAAGCCTGACCATGAGGTGATGCGGGAGAAGCCGAGATCTTGGAAGGACATTCTGCATCTCAGCTCTGCCCTCTTTGTGCAGTTGCCACGTCCCACCCCTCGTGTAGTAATCTGCAGCCACCTGCCAGGGCTCCTCCAGCAGACCAGACTGTGTTTCGCCAGAAGGGGCTGTCTTCATACCCACCAAGGATAATTTCAGGAGGCAGCCGTCTCAGGTCAGTTTTGAATGGTCCAGGGGCTGCGGCTACCACTACATCGAGGTTGCTGTGTCTGTGGCAGATACTGGTAAAACAACTCGACCCTGTCCATTCTGGTAGAGGACAGGAAACAAATGCATGTGGGCCGATTCAGGTGACCGTGCTGAGGTCCTTACAAAACAGGCAAAAGCAGAGTTCCGGAGCTGGAGGTGGTCTCATAGGCACAGTTGCTCTACGAACCCACCTTGCTCCAGCTGCCTTGGCTACACATCGGCATGGATGGTTGCCCGTTTCCCACCTTGGCTGTGTGCCTGGAGTCTGGCCCCAACTCGCTGGTCCTTAACCACACTCATCCTCTTCTCATTTTCATTTCCTTTCTTTCTATGCAATATATTCCAAAAAAAAAAAAAAGTTGGGGTGCCTGCTTTGTGAGAGGCAAGGAAGTGGCCAGGTGGATGCTACCTACCCAAGATGATTATGTGAAGCTTTGCCATATAAGTTGTCTCACCCAGTTCTCATGGCAGCTCTGCAAAGTGGCAGTGTGTTTTACAGACAGAGAACAGCTGAGGAAAGTTAAGTGATTTGGCCAAGGACACCTAGCTAGAAAAAGTTCCCAGTTCTTCCAAAATCGATGCATTTTCATATTTTATTAACTACAGGCCGAGCCCTTACACCTTCCTGAATGTTCCTCCTACTGAGCCAGTAAGGTAGACCCTATTCCAGTTTTGTGGATGAGAAAACAGGCCCAGAGGTAACCAATTTACAAATGGTCAAAAAACTAACAAAGCATCAGATCTAGGCTTTAAACTCTAATTCCCAGGTGCCTCCCTGAGTGGAACGGAAGAGGATATGGTGGGATTTTTTTGAGACCATAGATGGTCATGCCCTACTTCCTTCCTCGTTCATGGGCCTCTCCTTAAGGCCAGTCCAAAAGTCTGCCTGTCAGATGAAAAAATGGACATCGCGGTGGTGTGGAGGCAAGAGCAGGAGGGTGGGCCTGTGATCAGTTCCCTCCCAGCCACAGGCCACATCCTTGAGTGGCCGTCACTGACCCTAACATCCTGGTTAGAACCTCCACTCCAGCTCTCTCAGCTCTCCACGCCAGGTGCCGCAGGAGTTAAATCTCAAACCAGCCTTCCCCGGGAGAAAGGGAGAACCTGAGCCCAGGTGTGCTCAAGGCCCCAGAAAAGGCTGCATTGTCTGTGAAATGGCGGTTTCGTGTTAAAGGCATCTGTCTCCAGGATTGCTAAGCTCCTAATGGGGAGGCAGTGAATGGGTGGTTATTTAGATACTAATGAGCTGAGATTTTTATTAATTTAAATTCAAATTTAAAAAAATATTTTTTTTGGCCATGCCACATGGATCTTAGTTCCCCAACCAGGGATGGAACCCGGGCCCTCAGCAGTGGAAGCGTGGAGTCCTAACTACTAGACCACCAGGGAATTCCCTAAAGTTAAATTTTAATGACTGATTTAAACATACCCATCAAAGGGGCTTCTATCAGAGATTCTTTATCCTAGCCGAGTGGTTCTTAAGTGTAGGGTGTGCATCAGAATCACCTGGACGGCTTGTGAAAACAGGTTGCTGGCCACCTACTGTGGAGTTTCTGATCGGGTAGATCAGAGATGGGGCCAGAGAACTGGCATGTCTAACAAATTTCCAGATGATGCTGAGGCTGCTGGCCTAGGGGCCACACTTGAAGAGCCACTGTCCAGATCCTGATACACGAAGTGTGGTTCCCAAACCAGCAACACGGGTATCGCCTGGAGTTGTTAGCAATGCAGAATCTTGAGCCCCACCGAACCACAGTCTGCTCTTTAACCAGATCCCCAGGGATTCCTATACACATTAAAGGTCAGGACACTCCGAGGCAGTGCTTCAAATTTTGGGGCTGCTCTTATGGTGACCTGGATTCAGAAGATGCCGCGGGGTGGGGATGGGGGTATCCCAGGAATCTGATACTAACAAGCCCCTCAGGTGATTATTATGACCAGGTAAGCATGGGAAACTCCTGCTCATTTAGCTTGGTTCTGTGTTCCTTGGACCAGACCAAGCCGCAAAGTCAGAGAGAAACGTCTCCCTCCAGGATCACGATGAGGCAGCTGCTTCTCCCCCATAAACAGGAACTTGGGGAAGGTGGCTCCCCGATGGTCTGTGATGCCGTCAGAGGAAACGGGTGGTTGTGAGAACCACAGAGCCTGCAGATGTGAGCTGGGAGCCCCAAGGACCCTGTGACAGAGCTCGAAGAGCGCTGGACCTGCTTCCTGGCCTGGCTGTGCTTGGGAGGGCCAGCCACTTGGAGGTCTCTAAGGAGCATGGGGCTCCTGTCCCATCCCAGGGGTACAGACTGCTGACCACAGGCAGATGCCAAGCTCCCCAAAGCAATATCGAGATCCTCTCCCTGAAGACTCCCAGGCTGAGAGGGTCCTGGGTGACCTAGGACTAAGGACATTGGCAGACTTCCAGAAGGGGCCCCCCAAAGCCCTAACCTCGTCAGCTAAAGCATGCGTCTTAGCCGAGCCCCTGCCCCAAGCCTCTGATGACAGGAAAACAGTAAGTATGCTTGTTTTTTATTTTCCGATGGCCTTGGGACTGAGGAAGGATGGTCCCCTCAAGACTGGGAGTGGGCTTTACGGTTGGGACAGAGCGTCAGTGGATAAGAGGAGTCTAGATTATAACCTCTGAAGACACGTTCAGATCTAGATCTACAATCCTTCTTAAAAGGGTGATCTTTCTCAGTTGAAAGGGAGGGAGGTCTCCCTTCAGCTCAATCCAAATTTATCACTTACGCCGCCACTGAGAAATTATCTGCAAAAAATTATCTTCAGAAAAACGCAAAAGACTCGGATTGTAGATCCAGCTCTGCAATAACCAGCTACGAACAGTGAGCACGAGGTTGCTCTCCCTGGGCCCTGGTCCTTGTATTGAAATGGCATTCAAACCCTGCCGACCTCTCAAAGGGTCAGGTACTATGGTCAAAACACCAAATATTCCATGTGCTGACCGCGGCTGCATTTAACTCTTTGCTTCCGCCCATGCCTGGGTCCCCTAGAAAGTGCCTACCTAACATGTAGTAAGTTGTTCAAATACTTGGACAATTATGATTAGATTCTTAAAAGTTTGGGCCAGTACCATGTCCCCCTCCTAGGTCTGCCCACCCATGGTCTTCATTTTTCCCCTAGAAGGCCTCCTGACGTTGACGGGACCAGGTGAAGGGAGCTGGCAGAGCGCTGGGGGCTCTGCCGGCCTGAGTGCAGCGTTCTCCTGCCTCTCGGGCCCAGCCCGCGGCACCACCTGCAGCGGGGAGAAGTCTCTGGGTTCAGTGTGGTTGGTGACTGTCTTGCTGAAGGAGGGGAAAGGAGACTAACCTCTACTGAGCACACACTCCGTGCCAGGCCCCTCAGCTTCTCCTCACAACCCCATGGAGTCAGTATTATCCCAGATTCACCAGTGAGGCTCAGAGAAGTTACACGCTTTGCCTGAGGTCACACAGCTCGAGCTTGGTTGGTCTGAATCACTCGTGCTCCCCAGGAATGATCTCTCCCAGGGGTTTTCTGGACCCATGTCTGCATAGTTAAGCACAGAGCATGTGCCCCATATCCAAGGGGAAAGGACTGTTGAAAACCTGGCCTGAAGGGGTGCCTTGGCATTGAGGGAAGCAGAGACCCCAGGAGGCAGCAGCGCCATCTCAGGCTGCCAAGGCTTCAGGATTCCAAAGTCAGAGCAGGAAGTGGCTGCCAGGAGCCATTCCCTAATGGTGGACCTGTTTTGTGTTAAAGAGCTCTCCTGTCTCATGAATATGCAACTCCCCCGGGAGGCAGGAGCAAACATGCCATCATCCGCGTGTGGATGGCACAAGACTACAGACAGCTGTTCCATTCTCCAGGGCCAGATCCTTGCTCCTCGGACAGGAAGACCCATGAGGCCATGGGAGTCACTCCGCCATCATGACCAGTCCTCACCCGGGTGTGGCAAAAGGGTCAAAGGCAAGGACGGAGCCTGCTATGTCCCTAAACTGGTATAATTATGCCTTGTCTCTAACGAAGAGACTGAAAACCGTCTGAAAGAATGAAACCATCTCCCTACAACATTTTAATACTTACAGTGTTTGAAAAAATGGGCATTACCCTGGAAACCTGGGAATTTAAATTATTCTAAGGATAAGACACCTGTCCAAAGAGCTAATAATCCCTTCGTCCATTTAGATAATGTATTAAGTGCCTTCTGTGGGTGAAAATGCTGAGGAAATGGGCAGAGAGGTCCTTGTTCTCAACAAGCTATAGAATAATGGCTGATTAAACAAGCACCCCAGTACGTGAATAATTAAAACTTGGGAAGGGCACAACAGGGAGCCCCAAGAGGGAGAAAAGGGAAGGTCCCCAGGAATGGCCTCTGGGGAAGTGACACTCGAGCGTGAAAAAGGAAAAGCAGGCCCTGACCTGGCTCTTCACATGCATTATCTCTCAGACCCGTATGGTGGGTATCGTTATCCCCATTTTTCAGATGGGGAAATGGAGGCAAAGAGAGGGTTCGACAACCAATCCTGTAAAGGCTTGCAGGTCATCACTGTGTCATACGGTCTCCCAGGCATCTTACTTTGCCCTGTGACACAAGTAACAGTGTGCTCCATGTCACCTTAGCGTGTGAGACATGCCAGCCAGCTCCCAAGCCCCCCCTCAGATCCCCCTTGCCCACCTAGCCGTGGGTCCTGGTGTGCCTAGAGTGAACTCTGTCCTGTCACTGGCCCCTGCCACCCAGTGGCAGAATGTGATCCCAGGTCAGGCAGTGGTTCTGAGTAGCCATAGGAATGATCAGCTGGGGCTGGGGGATTCGAGGAAAGCTTCCTGGGGAAGGGTGGGATCCAGACAGGCCCGAAGTGGAAAAAGGTTCTTCCAGTAATGGGAGGGGGCTTCACACACGCAAAGGCTCAGAAACAAAGAATGGAGCACGGCTACAGCGTAGAAGAGATGGGAGGCAAAGAAAATAGGGTCCGGTTTGCAGAAAGCCTTAACGGTCTGGTGGAGGGGCTGGAACCTGGTGCTGATGGGAGGGATCTCATTTGCTTGTGTCAGCAAGGAGGTCAGCAGGGCTGAGCTGGGGAGGGAGGGTGTCTGGACACCAGGCTGGGAACCATGGCTCTGTCCCCATCACAGCATCTCTTTCAGATTTCTCTTGGTGATGCACTTCTGAGTGTTCTGCTGAGGAACGATGGGAAGTCAGCCCAGCAGGGGGAAAGCCTTTCCAAGCCCAAGCCTGAGCCCCCGTGTGCAAGGCCAGGGTCCTGAGCCCATGCAAGCAGGTAGGCCGAGGGCCCCGGGGCAGCCAGGCCCTTCCTGAGCAGCCACTCCAGCCTCAAGTATCAATGAGGACCTGCTGTATAGCAGGCCCTCCCCATGAACCACACAGCCAGGGTCCCTGCTCTTAGGAAGCTTACATATTAGTGGTCAGAACATTAAACCAGATAAACTAGAAAATGTGAGAGTGACCAGAACTAACCAGGAGGGTGTGATGGTCCCCCAGGCATCTCCCATGGCTTCCCTCCTCCTAAACCAGTTTATCCAGAGCCTGAGCTGCAACCCTAAGACCAACCCACATCCATAGCTCTCCAAAGCTGCACCGTCCATTACGATAGCCACTAGCCTTATGTAGCTATTTCAGTTTAAACTGAAATTAATTAAAATAAAATTAAATTAAATATTCACCTTCTCAGTAACACCAGCCATATTTTAAGTGCTCTCCAGCCATATGAAGCCGGTGGCTACCTTACCGGGCAATACAATTATAGAACATTCCCGTTATCACAGAAAGTCCTACCGGACAGAAATGCTCTTATCCTGAGACGTGCTGTGAAATACTTGAAGCAAAATAGAGCTATGATGATTGGAAAAAATGAGTTCACGCAATGCATGGGTTGAACCTGTAATTGTGGTTTTCTGAGGCAGTCCTGACTAAAAAAATGCCAGTTTTTAGGACGATTAGACAAAGTATCCTGCAATATCTAGTACTTCGATGTCAGAGCTACAGCCCCAGTTTGTTTCTTGTTCCCTAAAACAGCCCACAAATCGTTTCTCAAATCACATTCTGATTTGGGGGTTTGATAATGTATTTTCCAGGGTTCCCCAGAGAGACAGAACCAGTAGAATGTGTGTGTGCGTGTTTGTAAGAGAGAATTTATTTTAAGAAATTGGCTCATGCAGCTGTGGGGTGGCCAGTCTGAAGTCTGCAGGGCAGGCCAGAGGGCTGGAGACCCAGGGAAGAGTTGATGCTGCAGAATTCCACAGTGGAGTCTGGAGGGAGGATTCTCCCTTACTCAAAGGACCTCAGTATTTTTCTCTTAAAATCTTGAACTGACTGGATAAGGCCCACTCACATTGTGAAGGGTAATCTGCTTTATTCAAAGTCTACTGATTTAAATGTTAATCTTGTCTCAAAAATAGTGTCACAACAACATCTAGACTGGTGTTTGACCAAATGTCTGGGTACTGTGGGCTAGCCACAGTTGACACATAAAATCAGCCATCAGAGATAACAAGATTACTCTAAACCAAGCAGCACTTTTAGGAGGAAGGACACAGACACACAGTTAAACAGAAGTAGAAGACTGCAGAGCCACACTGGATATCTGTGTTTGGCAAGCTCTCCCCCAAAACTGAAAAGTCCTCTGCAATGGCTGGGTCTTCCTCTCTGTTCCTCAGCCCCCATCCCCAATATCCACCTTTCTTTTTCTTAAATACTCTTATTTTTTATTAATTTTTTTTCTTTTTGGGCCACGCTGCACAGCACGCGGGATCTTAGTTCCCCGACCCAGGATTGAACCCGCACCCCCTTGTTGGAAGCATGGAGTCTTAACTACTGGACGGCCAGGGAAGCCCCAGTGTCCTCCTCCTCTCTTTAACAGCAGCCTACCCTAGTCCCCTTGGTCATTGATCGGCACCCCGGACCCTGTAGACTCCTGCTGGGGAGGCAATTGCCTCCTTCTAGCCACGCAGTGTGCACCGAGAGCCTGGGGCCCAGCGGGCCCTGCAGGAAGAGATCTGGAAACCACACAGACCCCCACCTCATTTCCTCTGAATCTAGCCACAGGCAGCGGCCCGAGGCTGCTCTGAGTCATGCCCAGGATGCTGAGGGGGTGATGCCCCGGCAGGTGTCCTGGGGCCCTCTTTGCCGGTGGGAACTGAGGGGCACTGTGTCCCCCTCTCTGTCAGGGTCTCCAGGGGACGAATGGGCTTCTCTCACTACTTCTACCCCTGGTCCCAGCAGGAGCATGGATTCTGGGCAACTCCTTTGTCCATCAGCCTTGCATCCATCCAAAATCTACCAAGGCTCTACCCCATGCCAGGCCTTGTGCCAGGACCGGGGGACACAGTAGTGGACAAGATGGACACAGTCCCTGTGTTCAGGGACAGTCAAACCTCAGAGACAGGTGCTAAACCAGTAATCAGTTACAACTGTGTTAGATTTTTTTTTTTTTTTTTTTGCGGTACGCGGGCCTCTCACTGTCGTGGCGTCTCGCGTTGCAGAGCGCAGGCTCCGGACGCGCAGGCGCAGTGGCCATGATTCACGGGTCCAGCCGCTCCGTGGCACGTGGGATCTTCCCGGACGGGGACACGAACCCGCGTCCCCTGCTTCGGCAGGCGGACTCTCAACCACTGCGCCACCAGGGAAGCCCACTGTGTTAGATTTTGATGACAGTGTTTTAAGGAACTCTGACCAGGAGTGTGTGCTGAGGGGCTCATCAGGGAAGGGACGTTTCATCCAAGGAGTGAAGGATGAAGGTGACTCAGCCACCGGAGGGGACCCATCAGGGGGATAGCATGTGCAGCTCAGTGGCTCCTGGGGTGCAAGGCCAGGGCTTCCAGGAGGGGGTGGGGCCCTTCTGGCCACCTGGCTCTGTTCTTGTCAGAGGACACCCTCCCCAGACTTACTTGCACCGTGTATTCGGGCATCAGGCAGGCATTTCCCTGCACCGAGAGACGGCCAGGCCCTAGGTTCTGAGGAGCTCCAGTCTGGGGTCACCACGGGGGGTCTCCATGTGTGTCTGGGAGGACATGTAGGAACTGGTCCATTTCCAGAATCACAGTCTCATTCTGCCCCTGTCCCAAAGGCCCTCAGCTCGCATAGCGTCCAGCTCTGTGCCTGCCCCACCCGTCTCCTGGGTCCTTGTCTGTCCTCTGCTCTCCCTCCCTCACTTCCTGGGGCCCCAGCTCTGTCTAGAGGGCCTCACAGAGGCCTCTCAGGCTTTGAGGAGCATCTGTGAGGCACATAAACCTTTCTTGCTGACCTCACTGCTTCTCATAGCTTAATGCAGAGAGCCCTACTGAGATGGGATAGGAGGAAGAGAAGGGAGGGCGCGGGGGTGTGGGTGAAGGGCGCTCTGCAGCCTGTGTGTTTTCAGGACAAGTAGGCCTGGACAGGCATCAGGAGGTCTAGATAGTCAGGGCAGGCTGGTCCCTGAGTGGGGGCCGAGGGGATGAGCGTCCTATGCTAAGGGAGCCGCTTGCCGCCTGCTGTCCAACCTCAGAATTGGGCCTCAAGGCCACCACGTGCTCAGGACCAGTCCTGGTGGGATGGGGTGGGGTGCGGCGGCTTGGTGTCCTGTCTCTGTGACTCCCTCTCTGAACGCCAGCCTCCCGGGGAGTCTGGGCCTTTTCAGAGATGTGCTGCTGCTGTCCAGCCCAGTCCCCCAGCCCTGGGCCCATGGGAGGACAGGGACAGGGTGATGTGGCATAGGAGCTGTGCCCGCCCGCCCCGGCAGACTGCCCCGTGGAGCCTCGGTTGCCTTGCTGTGTAATGGGGCTGAATGGAGATGACACATACAGCACCCGTCAGGCCCTGACACAGAGCAGGTGCTCAGGAAGAGATGGCAGGTGTGTGACCAGGAGACTTGACTGAGACACACATTCCTGCTGGGTGTCTGCTCTGGGCCAGGCCTGTCCCAGTGGGCCCTGGGGCTGCACCTCTTCTGAGGGGGCAGCACAGACCTACACCTGTCACTCTGGACAGAGGTCACAGGAGAGCCCCTCTGCCCACATGCATGGCACTCCAGAGTTACAAAGCCCGTCCAGGTCAGTGATTTCCTGGGCCCCTCCAGGAACCCTCCGCCTCCCATGGCCACCTCCCAGCCCCTCAAAGCTAGTCCATCTGGTGGCCACCTCATCGGTGCCTTTCAGAAGCTGAGCTCAGAGATCCAGGCTGATTCCTGCTTAGAGCTGTCGGCTTTCAGTTTGCTGAACAGTTTGCTGAATTCCTTTATCAAAATCTCCCGTGATGATCTGTATAAAAATGGGATTGTAGCCAGGAGCCCCACTCTTCTTGCCACACCAATCGTCTCCCCGAGGGGCCCCCAAGAGATGTCTGGGCACCCCCAGGGCTCTGTAGAGCCCTATGGGAAAGCATCCGATTCCAGGTTGCCATCCCGGGATCCCAGCAGACATGCCACCCTAGGGTGCCTGTGGGAGGATTGATGGTGGGAGCCCAGCCTCCACTGGAACTCATGTCTGGCCAGAGGGTGACCATCTCTGTCCCTCCATCCAGAGAGGAGCAAGGCCAAAGCTGTGGCCTTGGGCAGTTTCCCGGTAGGCGAGCAGGCAGAGCTGTCTCTGAGACTGGGGGAGCCATTGACCGTCGTCTCTGAGTAAGTCCCTCTGAGGGCACTGGGTGGGGTGCTCTCTCCCCTCCCCCATCCCTGAAGATGCATTAGTGGGAGGAGGGGCCCCTTCCAGGAGAAAAGAGCATGGACTTTTGTGCTGAGCTCACACAGCACTCTAATGGTGGGATTTTAGGCAGCTTGACACACCTGTAGGGAGAAGCAGTGGGTGGGCAGGGCCTTGCAGGGGGGCCCTGAATCAGGCCATTCACTGCCCAGGAGGTACCCAGACTGGCTGGTGCAAGGAAACCTGGGAAACTCAGGTGGGATGGGTGGCCGCAGGACCTAACCTGGGGGGGGGGGGTCCTTGTGAATGCCAAATGAGAGGTGCCCAGGGCCTTGGCCCTTCTGAGAGGGGTCCCCTCGCCCTTCTCTCTCCAGGGATGGAGACTGGTGGACGGTGCTGTCGGACATCTCAGGCAGAGAGTACATCTTCCCCAGCAACCACGTGGCCAAAATCTCCCATGGGTGAGTTCACTCCCCAGGCCCTGCCTCCGGGGAACTTCCTGCTTTCTCCTCCCACAAGTGTAGTTCTTTACGCCCAGTCTTATGCTGAGCAAAGCTGGGGTCAGGGGAAAATCAGGCCCAGACCCTGCCCTCCAGAGGAGCTGACGACTGACTCTGTCAGGTCAGCCTGTGAGACTTGGGAGCCCAGAGGAGAGGGCTCGGCAGGGCCTCACGGAGATGTGGCACCTGGGCTTTGGAGGGTGGCCAGGAGTCTGGTGGTGGAGAATGCTGGAAGGGACTTGCAGGAGGTGGGGGCAGCCTGCATAAATGTCCCCAGAGAGCCTCCTCAGGCTGCCCTTCCAAGAGGCACTTCCTCAGGAGGGCTGGATTCGGGGACGCAGGGTCTCTCAAAAAGTGTGAGCCACCCCTTGCCCAGAATAAGTGACAGGCTGACTCCTGAGCAAATTCTATGTCGAGAGAGAAAGGCAGTGAATAACCTGGAGCCAGGGACATGTCACTGTGTCACTGTGTGTGCTGTGACAGCCACGCCTCAGTTCTGAGGAAAAGCACGGCTCCCACACTGGATGGCCTTCCTTTCTGAAGCTCGTGGTATGTCTGGCTCTGAGGAAAGCAACATAGGATCCTGAGACATGTGGTCACCTCATAGAATCAGCTTGCATCTCCCAGTGGCCTGGGCCTGCTGGGCAGGGTTTTGCCTCCACAGCCTGGTGTGAAGTTTAAACAGAGGAAACACTGACTACCTCTAAGAGTCCCCTTTCCTTGCCTCTGCTTCATTTATAGCCTCGATTTTCATAAGTTGTATGAATGATGTATTTTATTTACTATAAAACTAGGCTCAGTTTGCTGCTGGCACCAAGAGAATCACAGCTTCTCTACTTTATTTACTTGGAATCAACTCAACCCTGACTCTGGCATTTCACAAAATGACAGGGAGGCAACCATTTCTATCAAATTGGCTTCTGGAGGCTTTGCCTGGGACCCCCGGACATGACTCTGGGGACAGTAAGAAGCTGATGGACTGTAAGCCAAAAAATTCCTGCACGACTCCTTGAACTTTACACTGCAGTGAAGTCCTGCATGGACATACATAGGTGAGGGATTAAGTGAAGAGAGAAGAGGAAGGTGTGGGCTCAGAGTTACCAACAATCCCAGCATTGGAAGAGGCACATATGGCTATTGATGGGCTACATGATTTTTTCCAAAATTTTAGAATGTCTTGAACATTCTAGTTCCAAACTTTTCTACCCACAAATAAGCTACAGTGGAAGTTAGATTTCAGTGATAATGAGTAAATGTTCACCTGCATACCTTTTGGCTACAAAGTTAAACTTTAAACTGTTGAAATAAAATATTTACTACAATTTAAAAAAAAAAAGAGGCAATTCTTGGAGAGGTGAAGGCTTAGACAGGTGAGTGGATGGTGCAGGGGCGCTGGGGGAACTGGGCAGTGACAGGAGAGGGTCTGGGATCACCTCACCTGCTCCCAGACCCTGGCCACTTGGGCATGAGCTCTTCAGTTAGAAAAGGCTGGGGCTGACCCCATGAGATGGTGGTTCTGGCTCCAGGGACCTCAGAGGACAAGGACAAAGCTGGGGGCCCTGAGAGACCTGAGGCCAGCTCTTCATGGGACGTTTGGAAGTCTGAGGCCCACAGAGGGAGGAGAGGTTCCAGTAGAGTCTTGGGCCACCCATCCCCAGGCTGACCCCCGACCCTCTCTCTGCTCACCTCCCCACCCCCAGGTGGTTATATGAGGGCCTGAGCCGGGAGAAAGCTGAGGAACTTCTGCTGCTGCCTGGAAACCCAGGAGGGGCCTTCCTCATCCGGGAGAGCCAGACCAGGAGAGGTGGGTAAGCTCAACCTGCCATGAGCTTTTCCCTTTTATGCCAAGAGCCAGGTGTGATGTGACTTGGGGGTAGAGGTAGGAGGCCACACGTGGAAGGCTGGAGACCTGGCCTTGGAGTCGGGCAGTCTGGCTGACTGACCAAATGTTGCTGCCGTGAGAGCCTGTTGACAATGAGGCAATAACCTACACTTCTAAAAGTGGGGTGAATTGCCCGCGGGAGGGATCCAGCTCAGCCAACACTTTAGCAACCAGGACTCGTAACAGAGTGTAGTCACAGGATTTCTCCGCCTTGACCAGCAATGACTTCTCCCTCCCCAAGACACAACGTGATCCTGATCTCTTGACAAGGTTTCTGTGCTTTGGGTCACCAGCCAGTCGGAGCCAGAAAACCCACTAGGAGTCACCTCATGATCTTCCTCTCTGTGCTGTGCAGATGGGGAAACAGAGGCCCACAGAGGGATAGGGACATGTCACACTGCACGTTCATATGGGACTTATCCCACCCCAGGGGCAAACAAAACACGAAGTTGAGTCTGTCTCTGATGCCCCTGCTTCTCTCTGAGCTGCCCTGAGTCCCTTACAGCAGGGACAGAGAGGGACGTTGAAGGAGTGGCAGTGCCCTCGTTTATGTTAGGCGCTTTAAATGCCTTCAAACAACCCTGTGGGGATTGTACTTCCAATGTCCCCATTTTACAGATGAGGAACTGGAGATTTTGGGGAAGAGAAACGATTTGCCTGGGGAGACGCAGCTAATAAGTGCAGAGCTGGGATTCCAACCCCACTGAGGTTCATCGCACTTCAGACACCCAAGAGAGGCCCACCCGTGACAGTAATGGTAGCATTGCAAGCACAGGGGCAGACTAGGGAGAAGCTATTCAGGAGTGAGGACAGGCTGCCTGTGCTTCCCTTAACTGAACTCACTTTGATGCGTCGTCAGGGTCCTTTGCTCTCTACTCAGTCTCCCTCCTGGGGCCCCTTCCAGTGCGTCTTTGCCTCTCCTTCCCTTCCTTTGGGAGCCCCCTGGGTTGACCTCTCCCCAGCCCCGCCTACTCTTTTCCAGGCAGCGCCAGCATCCCTCACATACACCCATAGGCAGGCCAGGGTGTGGGGCTGGCTCAAATGCAACAGCTACAAACAGGAAACCATAGCAGTGCTGTTGGGGGCAGGGGCACTGTAGACCTGGCCCCAGTGAGCGTGAGAAGCCACAGGAAGCGCTCCGTGCTCAGCTGCCCCTCCCACACCCCTTCTCTGGCCTGGTTCAACCCCAAGAGCATAGTGACCGAAACTTATTGCCTCTCTGAGCCCCTTTTCTAAGAAGGCACATATACAAGAGGAACTGGTGGAGAAATAAAGGAGAAAGCAGATAAGAATCCATAGGATCTTTTTTTTTTCCTTCCAGTTTTATTGAGACATAATTGATATACAGCACTGCGTAAGTTTAAGGTGTAAAACAATCCATAGGATCTTTAAGGATCCACAAAATTGCTGGGATTAAGGTTAGATTTGACTCTGAGGTTCCCCATAGCAACACCAAAAAGGGATAGATCAGAATGCAGCTCTCAGGACTTCCCTGGTGGCACAGAGGTTAAGAATCCGCCTGCCAAGGCAGTGGACATGGGTTCGAGCCCCGGTCCAGGAAGATCCCACATGCTGCGGAGCAACTAAGCCTGTGTGCCACAACTACTGAGCCTGTGCTCTAGAGCCTGTGAGCCACAACTACTGAGCCTGCTCACCTAGAGCCTGTGCTCTGCGATAAGAGAAGCCACCACAATGAGAAGCCCGCGCACCACAACGAAGAGTAGCCCCCGCTCGCCCCAACTAGAGAAAGCCCGTGCGCAGCAACAAAGACCCAACACAGCCAAAATTAATTAATTAATTAATTAGTTTAAAAAAAAAATGCAGCTCTCATTATCGAAAAAGGAAGAATTTGCCAATTCTGCAGGAAAGGCAACAGTTTCCCAGTACTGATTCCTAATCTCTCATCCTGGGCTTCCTTTTGGAGAGTGTTTGTTAAGCTGCAGGTTACAACCCATTTGTGGGCCAAGAAATCAGTTTGGTCCAGTGGTTATAGACCAGTGGGTCTCAAACCTGGGTGGGCATCAGAACACCTGGAGGGTCTGTTAAAACAAAGAACTGGTCCAGCCAGTCCTGATTTGGGTCTGGGGCCTTAGAATTTGCCTTTCCAACAAGTTTGCAGGTGATGCTTGCTGCTGCTAGTCTGGGGACCACACTTTAAGAACCACTGATCTAAACCTTGGCTGTGTGTTAGAATCATCTGGGGGAGATTTATAAATTACTGATGGCTGCACCCCACCCCCAGAGTTTCTGATTTAATTGGTCAGGGGTGTGGCCTGGGCCCTGGGAGCACAAGAACCCCCCAGGTGATTCTGATGTGCAGCCAAGGTTGAAACCCAATGGTTTAGCGGATCTGGACCAGTGAGCGTTTAAGTGAAATATAGCTGAAAACATTAGGATGCATCACTGGGGTTGGGGAAAATATTGCTTCACCAAACTTTTTGTTGTCGATAATTTTAAGTGTGTCCTGGGTCACTGTAAAATTTCATATGTGGTTTGTGGTCAAAAAAAGTTTGACACTAAATCTGTACGGGCCTGAGTGACGCCACAGGATGGTGTTTCTCAGACTTGAGTGTACAGGAATTGTCAGGGGATCGCCTTGCCAATGCACTCTTAGGCCCCACCGCAGACCTGTCAAATCAGACTGTTGGGTACAGAGGTCAGAAATCTGCTTCCTTCAAGCTCTCTGGATGGTTCTCATGTTCTTTTAAGTTTGAAAACACAGTTCCAATCTAGGGAACCCAAAATTAAGTAATGAGAGACAATGTTTTTCATGTTTACGTAATGCATCTTGTCATATATAATGGTAATTAACTGTTGACCAAGTGAGTGAGTGATATCAGGATCAGCTTTTCTTTGGCCCAGGTCCAGATGTACCTCTGGGAAGGGAATTCTGTAGGGGCTTTGAGCCTGTGGGTGGACCAAGGAGGAAGGCCTGGGGCCACTGAGCTCCCAAGAACACTACTCAAGAGTCTGGAGGGGGAGGGGAAGACACCCCCATCTTCCCCAGAGTCCCTCTGGCATACCTGGTTGTGTTGTAGGCCTGGGGGGAGCCATGGCAGGGCCCAAGTCAGGCCGAAAACCTTGGTGTGTGAAGGGGCACAAAGAGTGTGGAGGTCCCAGGACTGCTCCAGAGGTCAGCGCCAGGGCCAGACCCCAAGAGCGTCACCCTCTTGCCTTCCTACTGTCCTACTATGTGTCTATACTGTGTTGAGCACTGCAAGAGAGACTGATGAGCAAGACACGCTTCCTGCCCCTGAGGGACTCACCTCTGATTCTGTCGGCCGAGAAACACTTAAAAGCATCTCCTCTGAGTCAGGCCTGCTAAGTTGTGATCCCTGCCCTCAGGCTTCAGACAGTCAAGGGTCCAAGGTGCAGCATCCTCGAGGCTATCAGCTTCTTAGAGGTCTCAGAAGAAGTTCAGAGGGTCCTGCTAGATCTACGTCCCCCAGACAGGTTTTAATGTGCTCCCTCACACCACTGTGGACCCCTCCCCTCCTCCCGGCATCATCATCAGAACACCTGGGAGAACACGGCTCCTGAGCCCACAGGTCACTGCAGGCCAGGGTGTGACACTGGCTAAGCCTGCTGGAGCTTTCTGGAATCCGGGACCTCATACTTTCCTTGCCTTTTTCCCAATGGGTCTCCCTCCAGGCCCTGCCCCAGCCATAGCTCCTACCATTCCTTCCCACAGACTGCCTTCTGGCCCACTGTCCCCCAGAACACTCCATGAATGAACACACCCTGTTCTTTCCACTGCTGCATCCTTGCACACGAGCCTCCCTCAGGGCCTGGAAAGCCCTCTCCTCCACTCCTCCACTCGGCCAGCTCACACTGATCCTTCACGACCCACGGCAATGCCATTTCCCCAGGTTATTTATCACTCTTTGCTCTCAACTCCCACAGCATCCTGAAAAGACCTCTTCTGTAGCTGCAATAAACTTATTTCTTAAAACAAAGTCAGGGTATGTGGTCTAACAGCAGGGGAACTAAATACTTGAGATGAGGACCATAAAGGAAAATTCTGGCTGAGGGATGTGCTGAGGGACAGTACTTCTTTCCCCAGAGTATGAAGATCTGATTACCTGTGTCTGGGGCTAGTGCAGTGCCAGCTTGTAGCAAGTGTTCAACAGATGTTTACTGTATAAATGGATGAGTGAATGAGTGCATGTATGTAAGCTGAGGGGAGGAGAGAGGATGAAGAGCTGGGGTAGGGTAGACTGACCCCCAACACCATCTGTGCTCATAGCGGTAGGAGTGCAAATGGTGGCAAGGACTCCTCAAGTCTGCCTGTAATCATGGCCGTGTCCAGTGTTTATCACGGAGACTCAGTAATTCATTCAACAAATAAATATTGCATGGTGACTCTGTGCCAGCCACTGTTCTAAGTGCTGGGGATTCAACAATATAAAAAGCACCAATAAAGAGGTTAAAAAAAAAAGCAAAATGCCTGCCCACAATCTAGATGGCAATGTGCATAGTGAACAAATAGTAATTAAGCAACTGATCATGGCACATGCCACAAAGAAACAATAAAGCGACAGTTAAGAGGAACAGAGTAAACAGGTGCATCCTCAGCAGGAGGCAGGTGTGCCTGGAGCAGATCCAAGGTCACCGGAAGACAGGTCATGCAAGGCCTTTCCAGGGTGAGAGCTTCAGATTTATTTAAAATGTTGACAGGGAGGGTTCTAAGCAGGAGAGTGACATGATCTGATCCCTCTACGGTGCAAAGAGAGGATTTGGCAGGGGATGAGGCGGAAGTGGGAAGCCACATGGGAAGTTGTTGCAGGCTAAGAAGTGGTTAGATTCCGGATATGTTCTGAATGTAGCCAGTAGGGTTTTCTGTGGGGCTGGATGGGAGGTGAAGGAGAATGGAAGCTGCCAGGGATGATGCCGGGGTTAGGAGCTTAGTAATGAATGGATTGTGCTGCTGTTTTCCGAGATGGGAAGATGGTGGGCAGATAAATTAGGACGATCCCTCGTGAGGCTCACAGTTGGTTATATGGTGGGGTGGGGTAGTGTTGAGGGACAGACGATGGGAGAATAGGACCTTTGGTGCTAGCACTTGTGTCTGGGCAAGCCTAGAGCTGGGGTTTCTACCAGGAAGAGAAGGTGTTCTGGAGAGGAGTTGTCTGAGTAGGAACTGAGTTGTAAAAGGAAGGCTGGCGGTTACGCAGGTGGAAGAGTGTTCCATATAAAAGGAACAGCATGAACAAAGAACCAGAGAACTGATAAGGAGCACTGGTTGCTTGCTATGTGCCAGACACTGCTAAATGCCTTACCTACTTTACCACCTGAATCTTTGTGGCAGTCTGTTGAGGCGGGGACAATTATTATCCCGGTTTAGAGAGGAAGAAACAGATCTGAGGGGTCAAATAATGTGTCTTAGAGACACAGGTAGGGTTACAGGTTGTAGGGGTGTTACAGTGTGTGACTCTGGGTGGGATATGAAACCAGGGAGTCTGAGTTTAAAAGACGTCCTGGGGGCTTCCCTGGTGGCGCAGTGGTTGGGAGTCCGCCTGCCGATGCAGGGGATGCGGGTTCGTGCCCCGGTCCGGGAAGATCCCACATGCCGCCGAGCGGCTGGGCCCGTGAGCCATGGCCGCTGAGCCTGCGCGTCCGGAGCCTGTGCTCCGCAACGGGAGAGGCCACAACAGTGAGAGGCCCGCGTACCGCAAAAAAAAAAAAAAAAAAAAGATGTCCTGGAACTGCGAGCCAGCCGTAGATATCTGGGGCTGGCTGGAGCAGCAGTGAGAGGGAACAGCAGGATAGCAGGCACACGGGGCAGTCAAAGGTGGCCTTGGTAGGTGACCTGTCCCCACAGCAGGGTAGACAACCCCACATGGGCTTGACAGAGCTTGCTTATTATCTCTGAGTCTACCAGTCAGATCCTCAGTGTACCTGTGAGGATCCCTCCTGGTTCTAGTAACTGTGGTGACAGTGGCCAGGGTGGGCTGGCTGGAGAAGCAGGCCCCATAGAGGGACTTGGTCACTTAGTTCAGCTGGTTGGTTGGCTTCCAGGGCCTAGTTTCAGATATGTATCCCTTTCCCAACCACAGAGCTTTTTCAGGGTCACAGCACAGCTCCAGAAGAGATTCTTCTTAAAGGTACGGAGTCAAGGGGTCTCCAGAGTCAGGTAGAAAACAATGAAAAGGAAGCAAGGACCTTACTCCATACTTCTCAAAGTATATTGACTTTGTATCCTGTAGCCTTGCTAAATTCACTTATTAGTTCTCGTCGCTTCTTTGTAGGCTCCTTAGGATTTTCTACACCTATGATCACACATTATCTATAAATATAGTTTAACTACTTATTTTCCAATTCATATACCTTTTTTTTTTTCCTGCCTTACTGCACTGGACCTCTAGTATAACAAGTAAAGTGGTAGGAACATTCTTGCTTTGTTCTTAGAAGGAAAAATGCAGTCTTTCCCATTAAGTATGATGTTACTTATAGATTTTTCACAGATGCTCTATGTCAGGTTAAGAGGAAGTCCCGTTCTGTGGTAGGCAGACTAGCCCCCCAGACGATGTCCAGGTCCTAATCCCTGAAACATGTAAATATGAATTACCTTACATTGCAAAAGAGAGTTCGTAGACATGATTAAGGATTTTGAGACAGGAAGTTTATTGTGGATTATCCCGATGAGCCCAATGAAATCACAAGGGTCTTTACAAGATGGAGGAAAGAGGGTAAGAGTTTGAGAGATTGGAAGATGCTATGCTGCTGGCTTTGAAGATGGAGTGAGAGGGGCCATGAGCTAAGGAATGCAGGGGGCTTCTAGAAACTGAAAAGGCAAAGAAATAGACATTCCTCTAGAGCCTGCAGAAGAAATTCAGGGCTGCTGATACCTTGATTTTAGTTTAGTGAAACCCGTTTTAGATTTATGACCCCCAGAATTGTAAGATAACACATTTTTTGTTGTTTTAAACCACCATATATATGGTAATTTGTTATCGCAGCAATAGGAAATTATTACACCTTCTATTTGTAGTTTCCTTTTTCTTTGTTTTTTAAAAATCATGATGCGTGTTGAATGTTGTCAAATTATTTTTCTACATTTCTTCAGGTGATCATGCTTTTCCTCCTCTATTCTACTAATTTAGTGAGTTAACACTGATGTTCAATTTTTAAATCAACTTGTATTCCTGGGATAAAGCCAATTTAGTCATAATGTATTATATTTTTTATACATTGCTGGATTCAATTTGCTAACAGTGGGTTAAAGATTTTTTGTGTCTACATATATGAGGTATATTGGTCTACAGTTTTCTCATAATGTTTTTCTCTGTTTTTTTTAGCAAGTTAATTGCTGGCCTCATAAAATGAGTGGGGAAATGTTATATTCTCTATTTTCTTAAAGAGTTTGTATAAAATTGATATTATTTCTTCTTTAAATGTTTGACAGAACTCACTAGTGAAGCCATCTAGACCCAGAGTCATCTTTTCAGGAAGTTTTAAAATTATGAATTCAATTTCTGCAATAGATATGGGTCTATTCAAATTTTCTATTTCTTGTGTCAGTTTTGGTAATTTGTGTCTTTTAAGGAATTTGTCCATTTCATCTAAGTTGTAGAATTTATTGGCATAAAGTTGTTCACAATATGCCCTTATCCTTTTAATGTGTGTAGGATCTATAGCGATGTCCCCTCTTCATTCCTGATGTTGGTAATTTGTGTGTGTGTGTTTTTCTTTTTCTTTCATCAGTCTAGTTTGAG
Organism: Kogia breviceps; assembly: GCF_026419965.1. NCBI lineage: Eukaryota > Metazoa > Chordata > Mammalia > Artiodactyla > Physeteridae > Kogia > Kogia breviceps. The sequence goes on from NC_081323.1 coordinate 22,397,148, forward strand.
CTTTATCAATTTTATCAACCTTTTCAAAGAATCAGCATTTGATTTTTCTCCATTGTCTTCTATTTATTTTATTTTTATTTCCTTCCTTCTACTTAAATTTATTCTTTTTCTAGCTTTTTAAAGTAGAAGCTTAATTTATTTTATGCCTTCTTCTCTTCAAGTGTAAGATTTAAAGCTAAAAATATACCTTTAAGTCCTGATTTAGCTGAGCTCACAAATTTATTTAAATTTATTTAGTTAGTTAAAGATATTTTCTAATTTTGCTTATGATTTCTTCTTTGATCCCTGGCTTATTTCCAAGCATCTGGGGATTTTCCATATGTCTTTTTGTTATTAATTCATAATTCTGTGTGGTCAGAAAAACATACCTTTATTTCAATCCTTTTGAATTTCTGTTTTTACGGCCCAGTCTACAGTCTGCCTTGAATATTCCATGTGCTCTTGTTGGGTCCAAGGTTTGTTAATTAAGTCAAATGGGCTGACTGCATTGATCAGCTCTTCTAGATCTCTGCTGATTTTCTATCCTATCAAGTACTAAGAGGAGTGTTGAAATCTCCAATTATAATTATGGACATCTATTTTATCTGTTAATACTGTTGGCTTTGCTTCTGTATTTTGAATCTCTGTAACTGGGTGCATACAAGTTCAGGATATCCTCTTATCTCTGGTAATACCCTTGGTCTTGAGTTCTACCTTTCTGATATTAATATAATCACTCCAGCTTTCCTATGATTAATGTGTGCATGATACATATTTTTAACTTTTAGCCTGTGTTTTAATATTCAAAGTGTGTTTATCATGTAGTTGGGTCTTGCTTTTTAAAATACAGTTTGAAAATCTCTGCCTTTTAATGGAGTATTTAGACCACTTGCTCAACGTAAAAGCTTCCTAAAACCGAGCACTGCCTGTGGTTTGGGAAAGTCACTCCTGCATTTTGTTGGCATTCCACAGGGAAAGGTTAAGTGACAGGGTCACTGGCTCTTCCTCCAGGTTCTCTGTGCCAGTTTTCTCATCTGTAAACTAGGGATAACTGTACCTACCTCACAGAGTAGTTATGAGAATTAGACGAGATAATCTATATAAAAAGTGCATAGTGGGCTTCCCTGGTGGCGCAGTGGTTGAGAGTCCGCCTGCCGTTGCAGGGGACACGGGTTCGTGCCCCGGTCCGGGAGGATCCCACATGCTGCGGAGCGGCTGGGCCCGTGAGCCATGGCCGCTGAGCCTGCGCGTCCGGAGCCTGTGCTCCGCAACGGGAGAGGCCACAACAGGGAGGGGCCCGTGTACTGCAAAAAAAAAAAAAAAAAGTGCATAGTAAGCACTCAATAAATGAAAGCTACAGATAGCTTTAAATAATTAGATAGTAATAATAGATTACTATTATTCCACTAAGTACCCTCTTCCCATTTGGCTTTGATGAAGTGTTAAGAAATGAATCCCACTTTACAGTTATAAAGAGCACTCGTATGCATCGTCATCTGCTGAAAACTACTGCTGGAGGCCTGATTTTATATAGTTATATAGTTATGATTTTATATAGTCTTTTCTCTCTATTCATTTTTCAACCACATGCTTTTCTTCTTCTAGCCAGTTATCCTTTTTTTAAATTAAAATTTTCATTGAAACCTATCAAACTGTACACTTTAACATATGCATTTTATTTTATATAAATTATACCTCAATAAAGTTGATTTAAAAAACTAAACCAGGGAGTTCCCTGGTGGCCTAGTGGTTAGGATTCTGGGCTTTCACTGCCGAAGCCCGGGTTCAATCCCTGGTCTGGGAACTGAGATCCTGCAAGCCATGCAGCATGGCCAAGAAAAAAAAAAAAACTAAAACTAAACTGGAAAAATTCTGTCACTTGCATCAGTGAATATAATATTCATGTATAGGTTTAAGGCTAATAACAGGGACTTCCCTGGTGGTCCAAGTGGTTAAGACTCTGTGCTTTCCACTGCAGGGAGTGTGGGTTTGATCCCTGGTTGGGGAACTAAGATCCCAAATGCCGTGTGGCACAGCCAAAAAAAAAAAAAAGGCTAATAATAAAACCAACATCCATCCATATGCCTACTTACCAGCTTAAGAAATTGTGCAACAGTCCCTTTGAAGCCCTTTGCCTGCTTCCCTGTGTTAATCAGTTACTTTTCTTCATAGTTTTTTCTTTTCCTGGTTGTGCCGGCTCTTAGTTGAGGCAGGTGGGTTCCTTAGTTGCAGCAGGTGGGCTCCTTAGTAGCAGCTCACCAGTTCCTTTTAGTTGCAGCACACATGCTCCTTAGCTGTGGCATGCAAACTCTTAGTTGTGGCATGTATGTGGGATCTAGTTCCATGACCGGGGACTGAACCCGCTTCCCCTGCATTGGGAGGTGGATTCTTAACCACTGTGCCACCAGGGAAGTCCCTTCTTCATAGTTTTGCCATACATGCATCCCTGTGCAGTAATCTTGGCTGCCTCTGAAATTATTTAAATAGAATCATACTGAACGTATGCTTCTGTGACTTGCTGTTTCTGCTCATTATTTTAAACATTTATCTATGCCTATGTGTGTAGTGGTTATTAACTTTTACTGCTGAATAGTGTTACATTCTAGAATCTACCATTCTCTCGAGTCCATATGGGCTGTTTGCAGTTTTGGGCTTTTCTGAACAATGCTGCTATGAATATTTTTGTTCATGTATTTGCAAGGCATTATGCTGGGATGGAATGGCTGGGTTGTGAGGTATGAGCATATTCAACTCGACTAGTTAATGCCAGCTGTTTCCAAAGTGGCTTAAACTAATTTATCTTTCCACCAGCAGGGTAAGAATTCCTCTTTCTCCACATGCTTGCTGACATCTACTGACACATTTTCACATCCTAACACTTCTGCCCACTTGAGTCTTTATAATAACAGCCAACACTTAATGCTCACTTAAACTGTGGCAGGCCCTGTTCTGAGCACTGTGTGCGTGATCTTGTTTCCTCCTCACGAGAGCCCTAGCTATGATAAGTGTGTTGTCATTTATGAGCAAGAGAGCAAGTCTTTGTCCCTCCCTTCCCCCTTCCCTCGTCTGCGCCCAGTGCCCACTCTCTGTGGCCATTTCATGTCTTCCTTCTCCCATCCTGGGCTGAGCTGGGTCCCAGCAGGGCCTTAATCCCACCCCGGACGCTTTCCTTCTCAGGCTGTTACTCCCTGTCGGTCCGCCTCAGCCGCCCTGCATCCTGGGACCGGATCAGACACTATAGGATCCAACGCCTTGACAATGGCTGGCTGTACATCTCACCACGCCTCACCTTCCCCTCACTCCAGGCCCTGGTGGACCATTACTCTGGTACGGCCATCCCCTACCTCCACGAGAGCAGACTGGGATGTGGGTCTGTGGGGAAGTTAGTCATACCCTCGGACACTTTGCCTGCTGGAGAATATCTAGGCAGAAGAGGGACCTCCCCTCTCTCCATGCCAGTCCCTGTGCCAAGAGAAACAGCCCGGGAGTCCCAAATTCATCTCGTGCCAACAGAGCCACGGAGGTGACCCGTGTTAGTGCAGGCCAGTGCCTCACCCAGCACTGTGGTTCTGAGTCAAAGTCCCCAATGGCTGGCACAGTTCTCTCCACAGGAACTAGGCCCAGAGCTGTCGCTATTGTGGAATTCAGTTGATTCTCAGCATTTTCTGGTGCCTGTTCTGTAACCGGCACTGCAGCCACTACAGCAGAGTGTCAGAGAAGCAGAGACGAAAGACGACTGCTGGGAAAACTGATGGGGGGATTTCAGGACAGTCACTCCACGCAGCAGATACTGACCGAACAAGTAGAGACTGATCATCCCTTAGCTTTCTTCTTTCCAAAGCACTTTTCTAACTAGAAACTGGGGCTCAAAGAGGTCCATCAACTTACCCGAAATCACACGGTAATTTAAGCCTCCCGAAATCTAGCCCAGAATGACCTTGGACTGCATGTCAGCTTCCAGATGAACAGCTTGGGGCTCACGCTCCCACCTGCCAAGTGTGGAAAGCTGTCAGCCTGAGGGTAGAGTTGTTGGGGAGGAAGGCAGGGCTGGAGTCAGCTACGTTAAGGGTCTAGGTCTCTTCCTCAGAGCTGGCGGATGACATCTGCTGCCTACTCAAGGAGCCCTGTGCCCTGCGGAGGGCCGGCCCACTCCCTGGCAAGTCCATACCTCTACCTGTGACTGTGCAGAGGACACCACTCAACTGGAAAGAGCTGGACAGGTGAGAAGCCCCTGGAACGTGAAGGCAGAACAAACGAGAGTTAGAAGGACCCACCCCTGGGAACCCAGAATGGGCTTGTCACCTTCAGGGACACCTGGGAGCCAATAAGTGTTGACTGAACTCAGGCCAGCCCAGGCTCAGCAGGTCTGCTGGGGGTACTTAGCAGGGAGGCCAAAGTGGGCATGGATATGGGGTATGCCTGGGCACCAAGGTGGCCACGATGGAAGGTCAGACAAGATGGGGTACGGCAGAGAGCACCAGTCCCGAGTGAAGTCAAGGGGAGTCTGATCTGACAGGGAACAGGGAACCACTGTGTTTTTCAGCAGGTTTTGAGAACAGGGAACCATGTGGTAGGCGCAGGGAGGAGGCTGAGGCTCCCTGATGCAACTCGTTCCCCCTCTCCACAGCTCTCTCCTATTCTCCGAAGCATCTGCCACAGGGGAGGAGTCCCCCCTCAGTGAGGGACTCCGGGAGGCCCTTACCTCCTACATCAGCCTGACTGATGACATCTCCTTGGACGATGCCAAGGCCCAAAGCAGAGGCCGAAAGGGGAACCAAGGCTGCAGCACCTAGAACCCCAACTCAGCTCAGCCTGACTGAGCACCCCAGAGGCAAAGGCTGTGCAGAGTGAGGGGAGGGCTGGGACACAGAGGCACAGCCAGAGTCCCACCCCAATCCTCTGTTCCTTCCTCTCTCAGCCCTAGGAAGTCACCTAACCTCCTCCCAGTGCCATGACCCGACCTACAGCCTCTAGTTCAGGTAAAGACGAGTTGAGAACAGGGCCAGGACTCGAGAGAGACTAGATGTCCTCGGCGTGACCAGCCAGCTCCCAAGTCTGGGCGTCCCAGTACCACGCCCCTCCCTCTGCCTGCTGAGTCTCATTCTACCCCCCACAACCACTCCCACAAAGCAGAGAACGCCCACTAGCATCAGGAGAAAAAAATAATCATTTAAGGAAAACTGACCAGTCTCACTCAGAATGCCACCACACCTCAGAAGGTAGAACTACGGCCTAGAAGGGACAGGAAGGAAGAGGGGGATGGGTGGCTTAAACGGCAGCAGAACCTGGGCTCTCCAGCTTCCACCTGACCGCCATGGCAAAGAGCAGGACCTCTGACAGTCCAGGTCCTCCAAGTCCCTATTAAGCCCCTTCTCTGGACAGTCCTAGCTCTCAGATCTTGCATTTTGTGGCTCATCATTTGAACCTGGCTAAGCTTTCTCGGCTACAACAGCCTTGCCGTCTTGTAGCCAAATGCAAAGGACACCATCCGAGCGCAGCACGCCGCAGTGAGCTTAGGCGTGTCCCTCAGTGCTGAGCGGGAGCATCAGGGCATCGGAAGGTGGTAAGCCCTCCCTCCACAGAGTCAAGGCCACAGCCCACACCAACTCCAGCCCTTGATTTCCCTGCTGCACATTAAGGGAAAGAAGCCTGGATAGAGCTGTTAAGGGAGCAGGGAGAGGAGGAAAAGGGAAGGGGGAAGGGGATGGGAGGGCACCACCTCTACTGCTCCTGTTGGATTCTGAAGCTAGAGGTGAGGTGGGAAAGGCTTTACCAGGTATCACCAACAGGGGCTCAATTAAAGATGTGATTTATTCAAGTTTCTGGAAAACATTCTACAATGAAAACTGTTATTAGATGCTGCTTGTACTGTGCTATGGACCACGCACATATTGCCATACTGTTTTCAGAAGACTTGAAATGCCAATGTTTGATATAGTTCAAAAACCGTACACCTGATGGAAAAGGAAGACAATTTAATGTTTCATCCGGATCCAGAGGTGCACCAAATTAAAGGACAGCTCCAATCGACCAACAGGTGTTTCATGATGGTATCCAAGAAGAAACGGTTGGTGATGGACAATTCAGAAATGCTTCCCCAAAAGGTGGATGGTTCTTTAAAAAGTTTCAGGTCACAACCCTTGCAGAAAACACTGAGGCCCAACACACTGATTCTCGCTCGGTCCAGGAAACAGGGGTCTTCCAGGTTCCGCGTGGCTGGGGTGCCCCCCAACAATCGTGTTTCTGTGGTGTAACTAAGAGGGTCCTTTGGACCAGACAGGGAGCAGGTGGGGACTGTGCACCGTCAGTCATAGTGGATGGCAGTGTAAAAGATGATCCAGATGACCTAGAGAGGAAACAAGCAATGTTCATGGGCTCCCTCACCAACAGGGTCAACACAGGCTCTCATTCCACAAAACAAAAGCATCCTAAGAATGTGCGTACAATGTACTTCCCGGGGGCTATCCAATGCATAAGTTGCTTGGGGGCTTACATAATTTCACTGACATCAAGCTGTCTCTAACAGAGCCCAGGACCACCGTCCTGTGCTCCCAAAGGGACCCTGGATAAGTCTCTCCCCCTGCCAAACAGAGACCAGAGTGCGAGGGCTTAGAGTTATACGTGTGGAAATGATACAGGTAAAGCAAACTGTACTGCTAGTAAGTGTTAGCATTAGCAACAAACGTGAAAACAAAACTACATCATACCCTGTCAGCTTCATATCAAATAAAGCAGAGATTCTCAAACCTGACTCGCCTTTCCAATCTTGTGGGCTCTTTAAAAACATACAGAGAGATGCCTGGGCGCCACCTCCCAGAGATTCTGATTTCGTTGTTTGGGCTAGGTTCTATAATTTTTAAAAAATAACTTTGAGATATAATTCATATTTCATGAAGTTTACTCTTTTAAAGTATACAATTCAGAGGTTTTTAGTATATTCAGAGTTGTGAAAAACATTTTGGAGCATCTGCGTCACCCTGAAGACAAAATCTATTCCCATTGTCAATTACTTCCCATTTCCCCTCCCACCCCTGCCACTGGCAACCATTAATCTACTTTTTATCCATATGGATTTGCCTACTCTGGACATTTCACATAAATGGACTCATACAACATGTGGTCTTTTGTGTCTGGATTCTTTCACCTAACATAATGTTTTCAAGGTTCATCCTTGTAGCATGTACCAGTTCTTCATTCCTTTTTATGGCCAAGTAATATTCTACTGTATGGGTATAAAACATTTTATCTAGCCATTCATCGGGTGACAGCTGTTTGCATTTTTTGGCTGTTATGAATATATTTTTAAATGTTTTCCAGTTATCAACATGCAGCCAGAGTTGAGAATTAGCTGTAGAAACTGACAATGAGCTCTGGATTTGCTCACCACAGGGAGACTATACAGTGTATCACACCACATCTTTTGGGACATTAACTCAAGAAAGGACATGCCCTCCAGCCTCCAGAGTCTTGAAAAATGGTACCCAAATCACACACTGTAAGTCAATCAAGGGACTCCCCTTGAATAACTGACATCTCAGGAAATGACAAAACCTGCTGTGAAATTATCAGCTACACATACCATGAACAAGGCAAACGATGTCATAAACCCTTCCTTTGTGAGCTCCCACGTGCCGCCATACTCTTCCTCATCTATCTGTAGGTAGTTGCTGAAGTAGAGGTACAGGACACCTGCATTGATCAGGCAGAATCTGGAGCAAGGGAGAACAAGCACCAAACATAAACTGTAAGCTTGGAAGACTGAGAACTCCCACCAACACAGTCCAGCTCTATCAGGGCACTTGCTGTTGCACAGTTAACTCTATTATGGGGGCAAATGAAATAATACATAAAAACACCTAGGCCCTCAATGGAGCTGCCCACTTGGTTGTGCTAGAGACTTTAAAAAGGAGCAACTCTTTTTAGCTGACCAGCAAAAGCAGAAATAAAAATAAAGCACATATAAGTTCTCCAAGTCCCCTTGAAGTAAGACAGAAGGCTGCTTGCTGAACAACCCCAAATAGGTACAGTACCTGACATGGGCCTCCAGGTAGCTCCAGCTTGGGGGACGGGGGGGGAGGGGCATGGGACAAACACGTTTGTTTGTTTGTTTGTTTGTTTTCCGGTAAGTGGGCCTCTCACTGCCGTGGCCTCTCCCGCTGTGGAGCACAGGCTCCGGACGCGCAGGCTCAGCGGCCATGACTCACGGGCCCAGCCACTCTGCAGCATGTGGGATCCTCCCAGACCGGGGCACGAACCCGTGTCCCCTGCATCGGCAGGCGGACTCGCAACCACTGCGCCACCAGGGAAGCCCCAAACACATGTTAAGCTGCTGCTTCATGGCCTAGTTGAGCAAGCAAGGACACAGAAAAGCAGCCTCTGCATAATTCCCAACGGGAGACAATTTCTCAATGTCCACTGTCTGCTACTGCACTTGATGCAGAGGTGAACATGACAGTTCCTGCCCTCAGCTCACCACCTGTTAGGGGCCAGAAACAGCAGTCAGAGTGGAATTGAAACCAGAGGTTTGTGAGCACTTCCAGGAAGGTCTCTGACCCCTATCACGTATGATTTAACTGATGCAGGATCAGAATACCATGAGTAGTATAACACATCACTCTGCTCTACTGATCTCTTGGTACTGTCACTATGTAAAAGTAATATTCATAAAGTGATCGAAACTCTTTATGATCTTTCCAGTTACAGCACCTAATCCAGTGGGGGACTATATGCCGTAGGCCACATCCCTTCTGAAGGCTGCAGTAGAAAATGGAAAGAGAACAGGTTCCTCCTAGCAGTTAAGTGTGGGCTGGTGTAGGGCAGGGCAGTACGATGGCAAAGAGGAGTGTAAATCGGTATTTGGGGGGGAGGGGCAGGGAACAGACCCTGAGGCTGTCTGAGCAAGGTAACAAGGAGGTAGGGTGTACATACACCAGGAAGTCTAGTTTGTGAGTAGTCAGAGTATGGGCTTTCTCGTGAGTGGAAGGAAAAGGAGCTGGGAGGCTGGTTTAGTCCCGTTTCAGGACATAAGTACAAATAAAGTTTGAGGACAAGGACTGGGAAAATGGCTGAATGGGGAGGCAAGAATCCCCAAAGGCTTCAAGCCTAAGGACCTGGGAGAACCATGGGCCCAGTAACACAAGCAGGGCTTCAGGAAGGACAGATGGTTTTTCTTGGATTTCACACGAAATACAGTCCTTGGCTTGGCTATGTCATGGCCATATCCTGATCATCTACTAGAAATCTTGGGACCCAGCCAATACGGCCACCTCCCTCTGACAGGAGTTCCATTTTGGACAGGCTGAGTTAGTGGCTCTAGACAGAGCCTACTATCAGGACTTAGCAATGTCACTCTGGGGTTCAGCTAAAAAGCTAGGGCTGGACAGTGACTGGAAACTTACAGTCTCCAGCTGTAAAGTGGCTGCTTAGTGAGATGAGAACGGGAAATATTAGAGAAAGAGATAAAGGATGACAGGGAGAGAGAAAAGGGCTGACATAGGCCCTGCCTTCCAAGGTGCACACATTAAATAGAAAATTAAATAGAAAATGAATTCACAGACACAAAGGCATTTAAAAGTCTGGTGTACAAGGGGGAGGGGTCAGGAAAGGACTGGAAAGGCTCACACTGAGCTTTAAGGATGGGCATAAATTCTGTATTGGAAATGGGAGAGAATGACATAGCAAATGGGTGGGCAAAGAAATGAACATACTGGGGACTTCCCTGGCAGTCCAGCGGTTAAGACTCCGGCTTCCATTGCAGGTGGGCAGGGGTTCGATCCCTGGTGGGGAAACTAACATCCTGCATAACGCATGGGGCAGCCAAAAAAAAAGACTGACTCTCAAATGGATTTTTAACAATTCTATCTTAAAAACTCTAGTCTTAACAAAATAATGAATCTCTAACAAATACTGACTTCAGGGCTGGAAGGTAATATATGACTCTGCTTCCAAGGGGCAATGGGAACTCGTTTCAGCTTTTCAAAAATTTTAACAAGCATTCACTGAGCACCTCTTAATCATGTGCCAAGCTCTATGAGAGACAGAGAGGCAGAAAGGGATGAACAGAACCCCTCCCCAATAAGGTAAAACCTCGGCAGACAGAGCAGAATCACACTCAGTTCCCAGGCAAATTTTAAGTAATGAGACCCAAGGAAATGCCTTTACCTTAATAGGCCCTAACTGGTGGCCACACCAGAAATGAAGAGAAGTCAAGTGGGGGTCCAGACAGAGGGCAGCGAAAACGGGAAATGGGGAGGAGACGGTCACCACAACTGAGCAACAGGCAGCTGAGTCAGACAGATGGAGGAAAGGGGGTGTGTGTAGAAAAATCAATGTCCTTGGGCACTTTCCAAGAGCTGGGAAAAAGGTGCCAACCAAAGGAGGGAAGGGATTCCTTTGGAGTGAGAAAAACTGGCTCTGGCAGGACAGTGTGGGACTGAACCCTAGAAAACAGGCAGCCCTGAGAAAGTGGCATGATGGGTAAGCCACTCCAAGGTGAATTCACTGCAAACACCCTGTTTCTTGCTTTCTCAATAGCCAGCCATATTTTATCACTCTTTGTAAAGCTAATCATATGATTGCAGTGAACCACTTATGGAGTACCTATGATGTACTAAGCCCTACGTTTAGCAGTTTACTTGTATCATCTCATTTAATTCACAAATCAATCTCATGAGGAAGGCACTTCTTTACTGCCCCCATTTTAATGAGGAAACTAAGTCTCAGAAAGTGAGCTCCAAATTATGTAGCTTGAAAGTAGCAGAGCTGGAACTTGAATCCAGAGCTTTCTAGAAAGTTAAAAAAAAAAAATCTGTTTGGGCAGCCTTACTCATTTGCCACAGTGGGAAGGATACTAGACTAGCTCTAGTCTTTGCTATATTATTTCCAGATTGGGTGACTTCGGAAAAATCCCGTAGGCCTCCTACAAGACGAGATAGGTGCTGGGGGTTTGAACCAGTGTTATCCTCTCCTAGAAAAGTGATCTGGGGAAGACAGGAGACTACCTTTTGCCTTTAGATTGCCTTCTGCCTTCTCTGGCATTTTCCTTATATCTGCCTTTTTTCTCATAGACAGCTAAAACTGGGTGACCAACATTCTAAAAATGTATCTACATACCACTTCCACCCTGAGAAGACCTCTATGAACGCCAGGTCCTGCCTGTGTCTCATCACCCTCAATGAGTCCTCATCAAATGCCCACTCTGTCAAAGTCAGTCAGAGGATAAACTCTTACGGTTTCCTTGGGCAAATGCTTTGCTCAGCACCATAAATCGAAAACCTCTTTAGGGACTTCCCTGGTGGTGCAATGGTTAAGGATCTGCCTGCCAGTGCAGGGGACACAGGTTCAAGCCCTGGTCCAGGAAGATCCCACATGCCGCAGGGCAACTAAGCCCCATGCACCACAACTACGGAGCCTGCACTCTAGAGCCCTCGAGACACAACTACTGAGCCCATGTGCCACAACTACTGAAGCCCGCGTGCCTAGAGCCCGTGCTCCACAACAAGAGAAGTCACTGCAATGAGAAGCCCGCGCACCTCAACGAAGAGTAGCCCCCTCTCACCACAACTAAGCCCGCGCTCAACAAAGAAGACCCGACGCAGCCATATACATACATACATACATAAATACAACAACAACTCTTTAGTTAGGAAAGGGGACTGTACATTCCTTTTGGGTTATCTTCTGAAAAAAACAGACAATTCAAATGAGTTTGAAACGATTTCACATTTTTCACCCCAGAGTAAGGAATAAGAGATGTATGTGATCACGGTTAAAACAATATATGTGATTTTCCATGGGTGAGTATGACAGTTTGTATTCCCAGAGGCCTGCCTGTCCATTTCTACTATAACTTGCCCACAACTCCTATCTTAAGATGATTCTGGGACTTCCCTGGTGGTCCAGTGGTAAAGAATCCACCTTATAATGCAGGGGATTTGCGTTCAATCGCTGGTTGGGGAACTAAGATCCCACATGCCATGGGGCAAATAAGCCTGCACGGCACAACTACTAAGCTCGTGTGCCTCAACACGAGAGCGTGCCTCAAACTACAGTGCCTCAAACTACAGAGCTCACATGCTCTGGAGCCTGTGCGCCACAACTAGAGAAGAGAAAACCCACACACCACAACGAAGAGCCTGCGCACCGCAACAAAAGATCCCACATGCCTCAACGAAGATCCTGCGTGCCACAACTAAGACCCGATGCAGCCAAAAATAAATAAAATAAAAAAATACATCTTAAAAAAAAAGAAAAAGACAATTTCCACAAATCCTATTAATTCAACCTGGCGGGCATTCAGACTTGCTCTCAGTGAATGGTTAACAAGCTGAGCCACGACTGGGAGCTGGTGTCAACTGCTGCCACAGGCACACAATAAAAAACTGAGGGCTTAATCTCCTACTTTTTCACTGCCTTTAAAATGTAGGCACCTGGGACTTCCCGGGCAGTCCAGTGGTTAGGACTCTGTGCTTCCACTGCAGGGGGCATGGTTCTATCCCTGTTCAGGGAACTAAAGATCCCGCATGCTGCAACACGCGGCCAAAAAAAAAAAGGAGGGGCCTAAAACAACTTCTGCCAAGTCCAAGATTCAGGACATCCAGCACAGTGCACAAGGGAGTGGTCATCAAGTATTAGAAACTCTTCCACTTTCCAAACTTCCACAGACAACAAAGGTCATGTCAAAATTAGATGCCTGCTGCCAACAGGCAATATGGCAACCTCTTGCATGAGGTCACTATGGACGCATGAATGAATAAACTAACCAGGATCTTCATAAAGGTAATACATGCCTGACCCAAGCTGCTCCCAAGCCTGTGGAACTGACGAGTGCTGTATCAGACCCAGGAGTGCCATCATGGGGCCAGTTTTTTTATTTAGTCATTACACACACACAAACACACACACACAGGGAACAAAACAAAACAAAAAACCCAAGACTTACCCTGCTATTCCCAAGAAACCTCGCAATGGTAATACTCCCCAAATGACACCTAGGACCACAGCGATGATCTGTCGGAACCAGTAGATCACATCTAAAAATTCATCCTGTAGAAAAGAGAGAGAATGTGTGCATAATCTGGAGTGGGTGCCACAAGAGAGCCTCTTGTGATAGGTGAGGAACAGAAAAGCTTTCTGCTAAACTCATCTTCCAGAGGAACTTTCCCCAAAAGCAATGGTATATGGTTCTTGAATCTCCACATCTTCTTATACTAAAATGTAGTTTAAAAATGATGCATTTAATTATCTTATGTGATGGCTTCCAGGGCGTTGTGCTCTACATAAAAATTTTTAGAAAAATCATTTACTTTTTTTTTTTCAGAAGCTACAAAAATGAAATTGCTGTGATACTAACTGAGCTACTGGCCAGTTATCTGACCTGGAGAGACATGAACAGACTATCCACAGGCAGAAGGGTTGACTGTTAACCAATTCAGTACCACCTTCCCACACTCTGAATTTTGAGTAAGTCACAAAAGAGAAAAGAGATTAGAAACAAAAGTGCAGGAGGCAGGTGCCAGCGTATCTAATTTTCACACAAGAAACACGGAAGACTCAGGTTTCTGACCTACCCTGGACTGCAGAAACCAGTCCTTACACAAGGAAGGAAAGAAATGACACAGCAAATCAGAAAGATATTACAAGAGCTGGGCAGCACTGGGGGCAGGACAAGGGCACCTTAAGGAAGTACCTCCCATCCCCGCCTTTACAGGAACTCTAGGAAAAACTACTTCTGCTGAAAGTAACTGATAAAAAACTACTTCATCAGTCCAAAAAAAAAAGGGGGAAAGACTGCAAATCTAACATTCTTTTCAGGCCAACTGGAATCAAGCTGATCTTCTGAATGCGTGTGACCAGTAAGGACATCTTTAAGTCCCCCAACCATTCCTCACACACATTTGGTGGTTTCTCCCCCACTCCCTCGCGTGTGTACACACACACACACACACACACACACACACTCACCCCTGAAAGGTGGTCTCAGTCTCCCCTCTCAACTCTCACACTTATTCTGTTTTCTCATTCAACAGTAAAGCACTGGCAGCTCACCTTTAGTGAGCCTCGCCATGTGCTAAACGCTTTACCGGACCACGGTACCCCACTTCAGAGTTGTTCGGAGACTTGAGTGAGATGACGCACAGAGGGCTCCCAACACACAGCAAGTACTCAGTAGAAATCTGTTACCGTTACTGTTCGTGCTAACCACGGTGGTTAAGTAATTAATTCGACAAGGTAAGTCACTTACTCAAGATCCTACTAGGAGTAAAAGGCGGAGATCGAATCGAATTCAGCTCGTTCTCGCCGTTCAGGCACCCGACCTGCCCGCGGGGGGGGCAACTCCTCCGCCCCCTCCTTGCTGCTTCCCGCGTGACCCAGGCGACTTCACTCTCAGGCCACTCCGTAGTGAGCCCGAAGCCCGACAGCCGGGCCCTCCGAGTTCGCCCCAACACCCTTGGGCCACCCGCCCCACCACCCCGAACACTCGGCAGCGCCCGGACGGGGGCAGGGGCAGGCTCGGGCCTGTCCATTCGTCCCCAAGTCCCAGCCGGTTCCTCGAACGTGCGCCCTCGCCAGGCCCCACCGCACCTTGTCCTCCCAGGCCGCGTCGCTCCGCAGCACCTTGCTCCAGACGGAGACTTTGAGGGCCCCGTTAGCCAGCTGCGGCTGAGGCGGCTCCTCCTTCCGCCGCCCGCCGCTCATCCTCCCGTCGCGCCGCCCGGGCCGGGCCTGGGGCGCGCGGGCCGATCTAAAAGAGGTCGGGATCTGGGGTCGCGGGTCACGGCGCACGGGGCGTGGCGGTGGCGGCGGCGGCAGCAACAGGATCAGCTGATCGGTTCGGGGCGCGCCTGCGCTGGCCCCACTTACCCGAACACCCCGGCTCTGCTAGCTCGGCCGAGACCGGGAGCGCGGAGGGCGGAACAACGCAGCCCCGCGCGTCCTCCCGCCGACGTGCCCACGCAGCCAATCGGTGGCCGCACAGACGTCTACGCGGAAGCGCAACCATCTCTTCGGCGCAAGCGCTCTACGCGCGGGGAAGTGACGGCACGCTTCCGCCAGCCCCGCGGTAGAGTGAGAGGGAAGGGACAATCTTGGTGGGAACGGCGACCCAAGCGCGAGGAGGTGCTGCGAAGAATGAAGAACAGTGGCTGAGGTGAAAGTAGAGGTTGGGACAGGAGCGTCGTCCAATCCATCACAGCTTGTCCCGTCGAGCAGCGGGGCAGAACGAGGCGCAGAACGCGGCGCTGCCTTCCCCGAGGCGTCCTTTCGAACCCAAACCTTGCTCCCCGGCAGCCCCAAGTTGCCCTCAGGATTTAGCCCTTGCTCGTTTTCTCCCCTAACCCTTCTAGTCCCGTAGGACCGTGTTCACAGAGTTAACTCTTTTCTGTAATAACTTAGTGTCTCCTCATGCCTAGCACCCTCTTTTGACAAATGTGAGCCCTGAGATCCAAAAAGGGGAAGTGATTTTCTAAGCCTGTATAGCATGTTGGAACCAGCTGAGGACTCCTCGGGGGAGTAAAGTTGCGAGCGTACTTCATTGGCTATCAGAAGATCTGGGTATTCATCTATCGTGGCTCTATCGTGGCCTCGCTATGGGCTTGGTTAGTGGTTGGCAAAGTGTGTTTCTGGACCAGCAGCAGCTGCATCACCTGGGAACTTGATTAGAGGTTCAAATTCTGAGACCCCCATCCCAGACCTACTGAATCAGAAATTCTGTGGGTGGGGCCAATAATCAGCGTTTCAGTAAGCCCTCCCGGTGGTGCCATGCGCACTGTGCTATGTAGCAAGGCCCATCATCCTACGTGGTGGGTTTATATAGGCAAAGAAACTTGCTCAGAATCACTTGACTGTTACCTGGGTTTGTCTGACTTCAAAATCTATACTCTGGGGAGTTCCCTGTTGGTCCAGTGGTTGGGGCTCCGCGCACTTTCACTGCCATGGCCCCAGGTTCAATACCTGGTCAGGGAACTAAGATCTTGCAAGGCGGGCGGCGAGGCCCCCCCCAAAATATATATATATATATATATCCGCTCTTTTTTTTTTTTTTTAAATCCGCACTCTTAATCTTACACTTGAAGTCTTAAGGAATATCAATAAGGTCAGAACATCCTTTGCATACCTGTCAACGTTCAGGTGTAGTTCTCCACCTTAGCTGAACAATGGCTTTTTCTAGGAAACTTTTTAAGAATACCATAGCTGTTGTTTTCTCCCACAACCCAATCCCAAGATCCTGTTTCAGTAGGTTGAGTGGGGCTGGACCCCAAAGATGATACACGCTTCAACAGACATTACTTTGTCTGGACCTGGTGGGACAGCCATATACCTGACATGGACGTACAACTTTAGTACTAACTTTCCCGTGGATCTTGTTCTTATCAGCCCTCCCTTCTCTGAACAGTTTCTCTCCCATATGCAAAACTGTGGTAAAGCCTAACCAGCTCACTCCAGTTTGGATGTGCACCACTGATATAAAGCCTATTTTATAGATTCCCTGGTGGCATGCAGTGCTGGAGACAGACAGATCATTCCGTCATAGAATGTTGGAAAAATACCTAGCCTGGAGTCAAAGACAGAAGAGGTAAGTTTTTAGTCTGCTGGGTCTGGTGGCAAAGGTTTGTAACGGGGAGTTTGATCTTGGGGGTTAGGGAAGACTGAACTCTGAGGGAAGAATAGGAGTTAAGAAGAGGGAGAGGGAGGGGAAGGGAAGAGAGCATTCCAGGAGATGAAACCATGTCGGCTAATGGTGAGGTATAAAGCCTCAAGTTGGGGAAGGATGAGGAGAATCATGCTGAATAATTTTTTTCCAGTGGTATAGAAAAATAATTGATGTACATCACTGTATAAGTTTAAGGTCTACAGCATTATGGTTTGACTTACATATATTGTGAAATGATTACCACAGTAGGATCAGCTAACCTCCACCTTCTCAGATAGATACAATAAAAAGAAAAGAAAGAAAAATCTGAAAAAGGAAAAAAAAATTCTCCTGTCCTGAGAACTCTTAGGATTTACTCTCTTAACTTTCCTATACATTGTATGGCAGAGTGTTAGCTATAGTCATCATGTTGTATGTTACATCCCTAGTACTTATTTATCTTATAACTGAAAGTTTGTATCTTTGGACCACCTTTCTCCACTTCCCTTTCCCCTCACCCTCTGCCTCTGATAACCACAAGTCTGATCGCTTTTGCTACGAGTTTTTAAATTTTTATTATACTTTTTAAGGATTCCACATGTAAGTGAGGTCATACAGTATTTGGCTTTCTCTGTCTGACTAATTTCACTTAGCATAATGCCTTCAGGGTCCATCCATGATGTGGCAAATGGTAGGATGTTCTCTTTTTTATGGCTGAATAATATTCGTGTATGTGTGTATGTATGTATCTCACAACTTCTTTATCCATTTCATCCATTGATGGACACTTAGTTTGTTTTCATGTCTTGGCTATTGTACATAATATTGCTATGAAAATGGGGGTGCAGATATCTTTTTGAGGTCGTGTTTTCATTTCCTTTGGGTATATTATCAGAAGTGGAATTGCTGGATCGTATGGTAGTTCTATTTTTAATTTTTTAAGGATCCTCTACGGTGTTTTCCACAGTGACTGTACCAATTTACAATCCCACCAACAGTGCACAAGAATTCCCTTTTCTCCACAACCACGCCGGTATTTGTTATTTCTTCCCTTTTTGATGATGGCCATGAAGAATTTGTTTTTATCCCAAGCGTGGAGGAAGCCACAGAAAGGATTTTAGCAGGGAACACTTCACTTTTCAGGTTTGCATCTTGACAAGATCACCCTGGCTGCTATTTGAAGGACTGGATCACAGTGGGAGACTAGTTTTTAGATAAGATTTTTGTTTTCCTCTTTTTATTGGCTGTGTTGGGTCTTTGTTACTGCACGGGCCTTCTCTAGTTGCGGGGAGAGGGGCGCTACTCTTCGCTGTGGTGTGCAGGCTTATTGCAGTGGCGTCTCATTGCGTAGCTCGGGCTCTAGGCGCGCGGGCCTCAGTAGTTGTGGCGCACGGGCTTCGTTGCTCTGTGGCACGTGGGATCTTCCCGGACCAGGGCTGGAACCCATGTCCCTTGCATTGGCAGCCAGATTCTTAACCACTGCACCACCAGGGAGGCCCCGGCAGACTAGTTTAAAGACTTAAAGTTACCCAGGTGAAATTTGGTGGGGGCAGTGAAGATGGAGAAAATTGGAATAAAACATAATAAATAATGATAATTATTAAATTTTAATAATTTTATTATTAAATAAATTTAAATAATAAATTTATTAGTTAAATAATAATAAATTTATTGTTAATTATTAAACTTATTATTAAAGTAATAAAAGTTAATTCTTTTTTAAAACTTAAAAAAATTAAAAATTTTGCTATAAAATATACATAACAAAATTTGCTGTTTTTAAGTCTATAGTTCTGTGACACAGTGAAGTACATTTACTTTGTAGTGTGACCATCACTACTATCTATTTTCAGAACACTTTCATCTTACAAAACTGAAATTTGGTGCCCATTAAACTATTAACTCCCCGTTCTCCCCTCCCCTCAGCACCTGGCAATTACCATTCTACTTTCTGTCTGAATTTGGCTAAGTTCCTCATAAGACTGTAATCACAGTGTTGTCTTTTTTCTAACTGGCTTATTTCACTTAGCACACCATCTTCAAGGTTCATCTATGTCATAGCATGTCAGAATTTCCTTCCTTTGTAAGGCTGAATAATAGCTTTGTTAAATGTCCATGGTATATACATTTTATTTATCCATTCATTTGTTAAGGGACACTTGGGCTGCTTCCACCTTTTTGCTATTGTGAATAATGCTACAGTGAACAAGGGTGTACAAATATCTGTTCATGTCTCTGCTTTCAGTTCTTTTGGGTATATACCCAGAATGGAATTGCTGGATCATATGATAATACTGTTTTTAATTTTTTGAGGAATAGCCATACCATTTTCCATAGCAGTTGCACCATTTTATATTCCAACAGTGCACAAGAGTTCCAATTTCTTCACATACTCATCAACACTTGTTTTCTGTTTTTTTTTTTTTCTTTTAACAGCCAACCTAATGGGTGTGAAGTGGTAACTCATTGTTTTTGATTTGCATTTCCCTAATGATTAGTGATGTTGAGCATCTTTTCACGTGCTTGCTGACCATTTGTATATCTCTTTTGGAGAAATGTCCATTCCACACCTTTACCTGTTTTTGAGTCTAGTCTTTCATTTTTTTGTTGTTGAGGTTTAGGAGTTCTGTGTATATTCTAGATATTAATCCCTTATCATATGTGTAATTTGCAAATACCTTCTCTGTCCTGTAGGTTGCCGTTTTACTCTGTTGATAGTGTCCTTTAATATACAAAAGTTTTAAATTTTAATGAAGTGAAATTTGTCTAATTTTTTGTTGTTGTTTCCTGTGCCTTTGGTGCCACATTCAAGAAATCTTTGTCAAGTCCAATGTCATCAAGTTTTTCCATGTTCTAAGTGTTTTATAGCTTTAGCTCTTACGTTTAGGTCTTTGATTCATTTTGAGTTAATTTTTTTATATGGTGTTAGGTAAGGGTCCACCTTCATTCTTTCAACATGTGAATATCCAGTTTTCCCAGCACCATTTGTTAAAGACTCTCCTTTCCCCATTGAATGGTTTTTGCACCATCATTTGACCATAGATGCAAGGGTTTATTTCAGGGCTGTCTTTTATTCCATTGGTCTGTTTGTCTGTCTTTATGCCAGTACCACTCTTTTGATTACTGTAGCTTTGTAGTAAGCTTTGAAATCAGGAAACGTGAGTCCTCCAACTTTGTTCTTATTTTTCAAGATTGTTTTGGTTATTGGGGATCCCTAGAGATTCCATATGAATTTTAGAATGAGTTTTTCTATTTCTGAAAAAAAAAAGTTATTGGGATTTTGATAGAGATTGCAGTGAATCTGTAGATTGCGTTGGTAGTAACAATATCAAGTCTTCTAATCCATGAGCATGAAATGTTTTTCTATTTATTTGTATGTTCTTTAATTTCATTCAGTGATGTTTTGTAGTTTTCGACATATAAGTCTTTCACTTCCTTGGTTAATCCCTAAGTATTTTATTCTTTTTGATGCTATTGTAAATGGAATTGTTTTCTTATTTTCCTTTTCAGATTTTTCATTGCAGAAACAGAGTTGCTTTATGTGTGCTGATTTTTGCGTCCTGCACCTTTGCTGAATCCATTTGTTAGTTCAACAGTTTTTTGTGTGGAATCATTAGGGTTTTCTACATATCCGATCATACCTGCAAACAGAGATAACTTTATTTCTCCGCTGCCGCCCCCCCCTCCCCTCCCGCAAAAGTTAATTCTTTATATGTCATATTGTATCATATTTTGAAGCTCTGCTCTTAACTCCAAGATTCTGTAAATTTGTGTTTACATGGGAGGAGAGGAGAGTGTCACTGAAAGTTGTATTTGAAAAGGTGCTTAGATCCTGCCCAAGGTCACACAGTAAAGTTAGAGGTCCAACAGGCATCTGAAACCTCATCTGTGTCCCTCCTCTTAGCTTTCTAGGAGCAGACAAAGCCAAGCTGGCAGCCTGGAAAGCCCTTGCCGAGAAGGTATTCATGGGACTGAGACGTGTTCCCTTTCTGCTTTTACCCAAAGCTTTCCTTATCTTAGGAAGTAGGGAATTTGGCTGAAACCCAGTGCATCCATCTGGTTAAAATAAACGTCTTGGGTGGTCAAAGATGGAAAAGAACTTAATGAAGAGTCAGATTTGGAAGTGGGAGAGACAGATTTGGAAGTAGGAGAGACAGATTTGGAAGTAGGAGAAATGTTGCCTTTGTGAGGTTGGGGCTTTTTAGCACCAGTTAAACATATGATGTCAGTCTTGGGCCTGAGGGTGTCCCTTCCAGTTGAATGCCCCTATACCACTGCCAGCTGCCTGTAGCAGGGTTTGGAAGAAGGTGTGCTCTGAGGGGTAAGATTGTGGCCTCAGACAGAGATCGATGGAATCACAGAAATCAGGAGCCATGTGGAGGAAAACCAAGGAGCTGTGGAAAGAGCACTGGTTGTGAAGTAGAGGTCTGAGTTTGTATGCTGGTCCTCTTCTTTTTGCCCACAAGAAATATTTTACTTGCATTATTGAGCCCTTACCAGGTCCCAACTTTACTAAATGTTTTTCATACGTTTGTCTCCAAAAGCTGGCTGGGCTCTTAGTCACTATACTGAACTCCTCTCCTTTTACAGTAGTCCCTCCTTTATCCACTGGGTACATGTTCCAAGACCCTCAGTGGATGCATGAAACCATGGATAGTACCAAATCCTATGTATACTATGTTTTTTCCTATGTGTATATACCTATGATAAAGTTTAATTTATAAGTTAGGCACAGTAAGAGAATATCTGAATTGCCAGCATCACTACTCTTGCATTTGGGGGCCATGATTAAGTAAAATAAGGGTTACTTGATCACAAGCACTGAAGTATAGCAACACTGGATCTGATAACAGAGCAGGCTCCTAAGTGACTAATAGGTGGGGTGGGGAGCACATACAGCATGGATATAGCATGGGGAGCAAAGGGATGATTCACGTTCCCGGCCCAGAGGGTGGGAGATTTCATTATGCTACTCAGAACAGCATGCAATTTAAAATTTATGAACTGTTTATTTCTGGAACTTTCCAGTTAATATTTTTGGACTGAGGTTGACCATGGGTAACTGAAACTGTGGAAAGTGAAAGGACTGCTGTACCTTTACTTAAAATTTTTCTATAGTGAATGTTGCCGACTTATGTAATTAAAATGACAACCTCAGGAAGGCTACACTTGACCTTCAGGACACTATAAACTCCTAGGAGCAGAGGGAAGTCAAGTGGTGGGACTACTTGGTGGTAGTTTTCCTCTCACCTTGTTACTTTGAAAGATGAGGTGCTGTCTTCCCAACGCAGCAGTTTCCTGGGGATAAGTCAGTGTCCTGATTATAAATGACCAGGTCTCTGGAGCAATAGCATGAGAATCTTCTGTGGCATCAGGGAAGGGTGCAGATTCCTGGACTCTCTGGGGGTGAGGTCTGGGAATTTGCATTTTTGTAAGCTCTCCTGATGCATGAGAACTACTTCTCTGGGTAATTAGTCCCAGTTCTCCCACTTAAAAGCTGTGTGGTATTGGGCAAGTGATTTTTTAAAAAAACATTTATTTATTTATTTGGCTGTGCTGGGTCTTAGTTGCAGCACACGGGATCATCTTTGCAGCGTGCGGGATCTAGTTCACTGACCAGGGATTGAACCCTCCCCGCCCCCTCCCCCTCCCACAGCATTGGGAGCGCAGAGTCTTAACCACTGTGCCACCAGGGAAGTCCCTAGAGTGTAGTTTTAAAATCCAGGGACTTCCCTGGTGGTCAGTGGGTAAGACTGTGTGCTCCCAATGCAGGGGGCCTGTGTTCAATCCTGGTCGGGGAAATAAATTTATTTATTTATTTATTTACTTTTGGCTGTGTTGGGTCTTCATTGCTGGGCGCAGGCTTTCTCTAGTTGCGGTGAGTGGGGGCTACTCTTCATTGAGGTGCACAGGCTTCTCTTTGTCGTGGCTTCTCTTGTTGCGGAGCACGGGCTCTAGGTGCACAGGCTTCAGTAGTTGTGGCACGCAGGCTCAGTAGTTGTGGCTCACGGGCTCTAGAGCACAGGCTCAGTAGCTGTGGCGCACGGGCTTAGTTGCTCTGCAGCATGTGGGATCTTCCTGGACCAGGGCTTGAACCCGTGTCCCCTGCATTGGCAGGCGGATTCTTAACCACTGCGCCACCAGGGAAGCCCTCCCTAGGGATTCTTATTCATGGGGCTGAGTTTGGGAAAATTTTCCCAGTGGGGTCCGTGAGGCTGGGGGTCCATGGAGAAATCACCACTCTCAAAAACAGTGGAAAGGAAGAGGCCTTCCTTGACTGTCAGTCTAAAGGCATACCCCCCACCCCCATCATTACCACTTTTACTTTTCCTTTACTACTGGACACAGGGGCTAAGGTCACATTGATAACTAAGGACTTGAAGCATCATCATGGCCCCCTTGTGAAGAATAGGGGCATAGACAGAGAGTCAGCCAACCCAACCACAGGTACTCAGACTGAGGAGCAGAAATGCCTTTAAAAAGCAATTTCCTAAAAGAGAGTGTTACAGGACAGGCAGATGTCCTTATATAACATTCCTAGCTTCAGAGGAGAGGGGCCCTAGCCACACTGTCCCTGTCACCTTTCATTATCTAGAGTGCTTGCTCACTCCAGGGCTCATCAGTCTGAAGCTGGATACAGAAGATGCTTTTATTTTCAGTTATTTGAAAAGTATTTGTAAGAAACCATCTCTCCTGAGGCAGCTGAACCATCCAAATCACTGCCTTTTAGGGGAATATTAGTACTCATTTCAGATGTAAAATGAGCGTCACTCTTATTTTGAAGAGCCCTTCCAGCATGTTCCTGTTCTGCCAAGCCCCGGGGCCGAGTGTCCAGCTTGAGGGATACTGATGGAGGGAAGTGGGAAAACCAGGACCCCGGATGAATGGCTAAAGGAGCTGGGGCACTTTAATGTGGGAACTTGAGCAGGGAGGCTGCATCTCCAAATTCCTAAAGGAGAGTGACCTGTGGGAGAGATTCAGTAGCCTCCATCCAGGGTACTGGGGAGAAATTAGAAAGAAGCCGATTTGGTTCAATGGAGGAAACTTCTAGTGCCTAGCCGAAACCATGTTAGATAGCTGGATGCCAGTAGGCAGTGAACTGCCTATCACTAGTTTATAAAAGAGAGGGACAGACCTCAGGGTGACCTTAAAGCAAGACAGACTGGAATTCATATCCTAGTTCCACTTAGTACTGGCTGTGTAAGTTCAGGCAAGTAACTTAACAAATCCCGTTTCTTTACCTATGAGAAGAGTATCTCATTTTTAAAAAAAATTTAATTTTTGGCTGCATTGGGTCTTCAGTGCTGCACATGGGCTTCCTCTAATTGCGGCGAGCAGGGGCTACTCTTCATTGTGGTGCGCAGGCGTCTCATTGTGGTGGCTTCTCGTTGTGGAGCATGGGCTCTGGGCGCGCGGGCTTCAGTAGTTGTGGCACGTGGGCTCAGTAGTTGTGGTGCACGGGCTTAGTTGCTCCGCGGCATGTGGGATCTTCCTGGACCAGGGCTCGAACCTGTGTCCCCTGCACTGGCAGGCGGATTCTTAACCACTGCCCCACCAGGGAAACCCTCTCTTTTCTTTTCTTTCTTTTTTTTTTTTGGTGAATGTTTGTGTGTACAAGAGATAGGGCTTCCCTGGTGGTGCAGTGGTTGAGAGTCTGCCTGCCAATGCAGGGGACATGGGTTCGTGCCCTGTTCCGGGAAGATCCCACATGCTGCGGAGCGGCTGGGCCCGTGAGCCATGGCCGCTGAGCCTGCGTGTCCGGAGCCTGTGCTCTGCAACGGGAGAGGCCACAACAGTGATAGGCCCGCGTTCCGCAAAAAAAAAATGTTGAGATACTGTTTGGGCTGCAATTACAATGTACAGTCATTTCAACAGAAATGCTACCACAGGTAGCTTAAGCAAAAAGGGGAATTTACTAGCTTACATAATAGGGAAGTCCAGAGACGGTACTGGTTTCAGACGTGTCTAGAGTATCCATATATCATCTCTGCTTCTTTCTGTGCTGGCTTCATATTGTAGTCATGCTCCTTCCTCATTAGGAGAGGGGGAGACAAAGTTACCAGCTCACTAAGTTCCCTTACCACTTAGCAACCCCAAAGCTTGACTGCTGACGCAAAGGAAGACTGGTCCAGCTTGGGATACATATGCCCCCTGCACACTGTGGTGAAGAGGATGTGGAATACTGGTGAGGCCCAGGAAATAGGGATGGAGAGTACACAACACTTACAGGCACCTACTAGAGGGAAGGTGAAAGAGGGAAGGCAAAGTAGGAACTCAGCAATTGTCCTGTTTCTAGGCTGGGCTCAGGGTCATAGTGGATCAGTCCTTCTGCTTTGAAAAACAAAACCAAAACCAAAAAACAAAAAAACTTTATTTGACAAAAGACAAAAACCAAAGTTATTTACAGTAGTTTTTTGCTCAAATAATCCAACGGGATAACTGTGCTTCAAGGGTTACCTCAGAACCGAACCAAGCAGAGGCTGCCCCGCCCCCAGCCTCCCCGTCTTGTACAAGGGGGGAGTGCCAACCAGAATTCAGCAGCATGGCTCCCTGACCCCTCACCACCCTCCACTGCTCAGTGCACTGTGGGAGGGAAAGTCCCACCCCAGCCCAACGCGCTTTCACAGTCCCCTGCTGCGAGTGTCCTGCAACAGTGACAACAGACCTGGGCTCGGAGACACGGGTGGGGTGCAAGGGGCCGGGCAAGCAGCAGCTTCAACTGATCTTGAAGCTGCCGTGTTCATTCTTCCCCAGTTGGGCCTCAGGAGGGTGAGGGTCCCTGATCCCCCCCGGGGCATGCCAGGAGAGGGCACAGAGAGGGGAGGAGGCAGAAGAGAGAGCCTAGAAAACCTGCCTACTAACAGAGAGCAAAGCCCCCTCTCTTAAATAACCAATCCCCACTCCCACAGCAATGGGTGGGCCAAGCCACTCAGAAGTTGGGAAGCCTCCCTGAAGTCTTCAGGGATCATCCCAGAAAGGACAGAACACATGTTGCTGCCTTTCTCCCAGCCAGGCCCACCCAAGTCAGCCAATACCCAGGAGCTCTCCCCCTGTGCCCAGCATGGCAACTTCAGGAAACTACAGGCTGAGGATCCTGACCTGTCTTTTGGCCCAGTAACAATGTTATTCAGAACAAAAATATTTCAGCTAATAACCTAGGATTAGTGTTTCTTAGGATATACTAGAAAGATGGGGTGTGTTGCTGTTGAATGCTATCAGCAATGAAACAGCAAAAAAAAAAAAAAAAAAAAAAAAAGCGGGGCCCGGGTCGGGGGCGGCGGGGGGGGGCGGCAGGAGGAGAATAAGACTAACTGTGATCTGTTTCACTGTGAAGTTCAGGGCAGGGGCTTCTGCAACTCCAATTTAAAGAGAGGTGCAACAGAAAGACACTCACAGCGAACAGGCTTCGTGACCGATTCCCAGCCCCAGCCTCCTCCCAGGGCAGTTCCACAGGCAGCTGGGGGCACTGTTCCATGTTTCCTCCAGGAACAGTTTCCGGCCACCATCATGGGAAAAGCTGCCCGTCTAGATCAGCTAAAAGGCCTTCCTGACCACTAGATGGCTCACTTCTTTCCAAGTAGGAACAACAGGGAGCTTTTGACATTCTGGCCCCACTAAGCCAAGTTCCTAGAAGGAATTCAGAACTCGGGCCGGGGTGAAGCTTTCAAAGATAAAGAAGGGGAAAACATGAAAGAGAAAAAAACACCACCCTACTGCTCAGCCTAGCTTACCTCCCCCTCCCCTCCCCCACAATACAGTAAAAACAACCACCAAGCAACCAGAAAAACACCTCTATCCTCCTTCTCTGCTCTGCACCTAGAAGGTTTGGTCCGATTTGTTGGACCCTCTCTCTGGCTGTGGCTTTAACCCCTTCTCCCTTCTGTGCATGATGCAGAAAAGCCAAAGCCCATAAAAGTTTTTTCTTTTTTTTTTTCTTTTCTTTTTTTTTTTTTTTGGTAAACCAAACCAACAATAAAACAACCATTTGGAATTTTGCAGAGATTTAGCTGGTCCCCCAAATGAAAATACTCCTTCCTTGTAAAACAATCACCAATTGCAGTGGTGGATTATTCTTAGTTCATCAGACGCCATCAAGCAATGCACTCTCATTCCCCACACCTGGGCTAACTACTCCTGTTAATGCAAACCACAGCAAAGAGGGAAAAATAAACAAAGTTTAGCAAAAACCTAAACATTCAACCGGAGTCGGTTCTGTTACATCTGCTGGGCTCCTCTTTTCTTCTGTTCACACTTATGAACCTGGAATGTCCACACTTAACAAAAAGAGGCCCTGTCAGGGGCAACTGGGACCCAGCACAGGTGTGAGTGAACTTGGCAGCTTTCCTGTGCCCAGCCCAGGAAAGCAGGTGGGAACAAAGGGGTCCCGGGGATTCTCTGCAGCAGCAGCACCATGCCTGTCTCCAATCTCTTGGTCTCATCACTGAGGAGGCCTGGAGAAATGGCAGAGTCAGCAGAGGAGAGGTCCCATCACAGTGCAGTGACGCCAGCTGGCGTCTTCCTGCTGAAGACCTCTGGACAGAGGAGATGATCCCGATGTTTGGCAGTGATCCAAAGAAAACCCTCTGTAGGAAGGGGAACCAAAACGGAAACCCAGGACAGCTGGCTCGAGCCTCGAGCACCCCTGTTGGCAGATGCCTACTTGGGGTTTTCAGAGACGAAGGAAATGGGAGTGCGCAGCAACGGGGGTGACGGGTCCTGCTGCTTCTGGAGCTCCATCTCAGCAGCCCTCTGGAGCGCCACCTCCACCAGCAGCTGGAAGCTGCTGAAGTCCTCCTTGTCCTGCTCTGGGGGGGTGGGCGGTGGTGTGTTGAAGAGTCCACCCGTGGGGCTTCCAGCTTCAGCCCTGGTCAGCAGGGTGAGTGTGCTACCAGGGGTCACCAGGGGCTTGGGGGGCTCCAGCTCGCCTTGTGGGAAGGTGGCTGCCGGCTTGTCTCCCTGGCCTGAGTGGAGCGGCATGGAGCACACGGACAAGGAGAGCACATTGGTGGGGGCCGGCACAGACACAGCCAGCACTGAGGGGCTGCCGCCTCGGGGGAGGGCCACATCGGAGGCCTTGCCCCCGCGGCGGGAAATGGTGTACTGGTTGGGGTCTTTGCCATCCTTCCGAAGCATGTCTGGGAGAAGCCGCCGCCGAGCGTTGATGAACCAGTTACAAATCTGGAATGAGAAAGAGTTTGAGACTGTGATCAGTTTACTCTCTCAAAACCGGCTGCAAAGCACCTGCATTCCTGGCCCCAGAAACACAGCAGCAAACAATTCAGGCACAATCGCAGCCCTCAGATCTATGTTGGGCAGAGAGAGTTAAAGAAGAAATCATATAAATGAAAATAAACTGCAACTGTGATCCAGCCAATGAAGTACGTCAGTGCTGTTGGACATAGTAATGGGAAGACCCAATCCAGTCTTTGTGGACTTGGGGTAGTATTCTCTGAGGAAACTGGCTTGCAAATTGAGATCTGAAGGATAAGCAGTAGGTTAGGTGGGAGGCCAGAGGGGAGAAGAGCATTCGATTGAGAAGGATCAACACCTGAAAAGTGCCTATGAAGAGCTCAGAGTGGTAACTAGAGGTTACCCCTCATGGTGGGGATTTGGTTCTTTATTCTAAGGATGATGGGGAGCCCGATGGGGAGCCGCAGGAGGGTTGTAGGCAAAGAATGCTAAAAATGCTATGTGGAGAACAGAGTGGAAGCAGAGTGCAAGGTTTGTAGTTCAAGTTAGGTTAAGGGAGGTGATGAGAAGATGACAAACGTCTGCTCTGTCTGGGAAACTGGAAATGACAGGCCTGGTGCCCAGTTGGATATGGGTGTGTGAGAGGAGAGGGGATGGGGCCAAGGGTCACTCACTCCTAAGATTCTAGAATAGAGTCTTGCTGTATGCCAGGGAAA
Organism: Kogia breviceps; assembly: GCF_026419965.1. Classification (NCBI taxonomy): domain Eukaryota; kingdom Metazoa; phylum Chordata; class Mammalia; order Artiodactyla; family Physeteridae; genus Kogia; species Kogia breviceps. The sequence goes on from NC_081323.1 coordinate 22,425,663, forward strand.
GAGCCACGAAGACACTAAGGGACTCTCAGGTAGAAGAAAAGTTATTGTTTCCAAGCAAAACCAAGGTCAGTGGTTGAATGTACATTCAACCAACATCCTTAAATCCTTTTTTCCTACATGCTGCTGAGAAAGCTACCATTAACCGTGACCCCATTCCTGTCCAGCTGATTGTTTAGATCAATCCTCTTGGGCCTATGCCTGAGGCATGACATTTCTTACTGTTAAGTGGTCTGCTGCAAAACCAGGGCATATCTAGCACCCATTCTGTATTTGTCTGGACCCTTTATAATAGCCTCCAGATTCACAGCTCTGCAATCCAGCCTCGTCACTGGTTGTCACTCACTTTCTAAAATGCAGTACTGTTATTCCTGTTCTAGAAAACTGCCATTTGTCTCCTGCCTATAGGAACAACTCCAGACTCTTGGGCCTGGGTGTTAAAAGCCTCCCCTATTCATGGTCTATCTTTCCAGCCCTTGTATTATTATTTTTTTTAAAAAAAAATTTATTTATTTTTGGCTGTGTTGGGTCTTTGTTGCTGCGCGTGGGCTTCTCATTGCAGTGGCTTCTCGTTGCGTAACATGGGCTCTAGGCGCGTGGGCTTCAGTACTTGCGGCTTGTGTGCTCTAAAGCGCAGGCTCAGTAGTTGTGGTGCACAGGCTTAGTTGCTCCGCGGCATGTGGGATCTTCCTGGACCAGGGCTTGAACCCCTGTTGCCCTGCACTGGCAGGCGGATTCTCAACCACTGCGCCACCAGGGAAGTCCCTATATTCTTCATGTAAAATTGCTCACCAGCCCTCACCGAGGCCCTGTGCTTTAAAAAAAACAAAACTCCATGCCTTTTGCACATCACATTCCTTCTTTCTGGAACACCCTCTTCTCTACCTGGAGAATGCCTACTATTCTAAGTCTTGGCTGATCTAAGATATTAGAGATTGGGCTGAGGCAGAGGAAATGGTTTCAAAACACATCTCTCCTCACCTAGAGCAGCTGTAGGGCCTGGCAGTTTCTTTTCATACTTGAATGAATGACACCATGAGGGGAGATAACTGTTCGGGAAGAGAGTGCAGTTTCTGCACACCCCAGAGGAGAAGGCACCTAATCATGGCATCATTACTTATCTGCTAAAAGATTAGCCACTTACACCCTCCTTCCTTTCATTTACTCCTAACAGCCTGGAGATGTGACAAGACCAATCCTTTAACAAGCTCACCTGGGCCTTATTTAAAAAGTTATGGATTAGACTAGAGAACAGTTTCTTAGCTGCATGTCTGGTGTAAGCCCATAAATACAGAACCCGTTTTTCCTTAAACAGGCAAATAGAACCCTTTATCATTTTTTTCCATGTCTTTCTCCCTCTTGCCCTCCACTGGAGGAGCTGCCACAGAGGAAAAGTTGCCTAATCACTTTCTTGCTAACACAACAGTAGCTGGAGAGAAGAAACAGAAACTGGGAGAGTGTGTTGGTGATGAGGCCTGGGTGTGGCACCGTATGCCTCAACATATCTAGGCATCTTTATGGAAGACTTCGTTGAGAAGCTTTACCAATAGCTGCCATTTACTAAGCACTGTACATCTACGCAATTTTCTTCTAACAGTTTTATCAGCCCTATGAGTTGGATCAGCTCCCATTTTACTGATGAACATATATAAAGCTGAGCCTGGAGAAGTCAGGCAGGATTCTACCTCTAGCCAAGGATCCCCAAGCCTGGACCTTTGGATCTGGAGGAATGAGAACCCCTACTCTCTGAATCTTTCTCTCAGACTATCACAGGATCCCAGAGCCCAGCTTATTTTACTCACTAGAATGGTCAAGTTAGAACTTCTCACCTTCCTGTTGCTCTCCCTTTCAAGGCTTCATGCTCACTCAAATAATATTTATTGATGCTTGCTATGTGCCAGGCCAGTTCTCGGTGCTGGGGATGCTTCTGTGAATTAAATAGATAGGCACTCTGCCTTGTGGAGCTTATAGTCCATCTAGTTGTGGAGACTGGCAATGAATTAACATCACTATAGCAACAAGAAGTGCCAGGAAGGAAACAGACAGGAATAAAAAGATAGTATACAGGGCTTCCCTGGTGGCGCAGTGGTTGAGAGTCCGCCTGCCGATGCAGGGGACATGGGTTCGTGCCCCGGTCCGGGAAGATACCATGCCGCGGAGCGGCTGGGCCGGTAAGCCATGGCCGCTGAGCCTGCTCGTCTGGAGCGCAGGCTCTGCAAGGGAGAGGCCACAACAGTGAGAGGCCTGCGTAACACACACACACACACACACACACACACGCACGCACGCACGCACGCACGCACGCACTCACGCACGCACGCGCGCGAGATAGTATATAAAGATAAGAGAGACCTCTGTAGATAAGGGGTCTGGGAAGGCTGAGACCTAACAGATAAGAAAGAGCCAGCCACACAGAAAGCTGAGGGAAGAGTGTTCTAGACAGAGGGAACAGCAAATGTCAAGGTCCTGATGCAGGAAAGGGTTTGGTTTAAGGAACAGACAGAAGCAGGCAGGGCTGATCCCACTAGGCCAGAACACCATGGTTAACCACCAAAGGGGCCCAAACAGTGGCTTAAGCTAGCTTTCACACTGTATGTCCTTCTCCTGGTCCTGTCTTTTCTCTCCTCTTAGTTCATCAACAGAAACTTACAGAGCATGTAGCAGCTGCTGTAGGGGAAGAAATGACAGGAACCCCTCCCCCACACCTCTCCTGTGCTGAGATGCCAGGAACTGTGTGGGCTGCGGCAATGCCTAACATTCCTCTAATGGGTGACTGGATCAAAGGCCCAACTCTCCTCAGGACTCCCATACCAGTTTCTACCCCTGCCTATCACCTTCCTTAGCTGACACCTGGGTGAGGGCTTGAGTACCACTACCCAGCCAAAGGGATGGCCACATATGACAAGAGCGGGCGCCTGGAGTTGGCATGGCTCCTTGCCCAGCAGCCTGCAGCTGTACCTATTCCACAGGTGACCCAAGGACAGCACCAGGCTTCAGGTCCTGTTAGGCTGGGAAAGCTCATGGGCAGGGCAGAGCCAGAGCCTTCTTGTGGCTTCTCTCCCTTTCCATTCCAGCTTGGAAGGGCCCTGCCTCTGGGGTTCTCATTTACCCCTTTACCTCTCTGGTCCTCTCAGTAAAACCAAGTGCACGCACACACGCGCACATACACGCACACACGCGCACATACACTCACACAAACACCGCCCCACACACACACACACGACACCCCCCTGCCTCTGGGGTTCTCATTTACCCCTTTACCTCTCTGGTCCTCTCAGTAAAACCAAGTGCACGCGCGCGCACACACCACACACCCCTACACCCCCCCCACACGACAGCAGGCATCAGCTGACGCTGTCTGAGCTGCTCACTCCAATCCTGGCTGGAGTTGCAGGGGAGCCCCAAGGGAGAAGTAAGAATGAACAGCTGAGTGGAGGAAGGAACTAAGGATCTTTGACACAAGGTATCACGCCAACCATCTCACTTGCATTATGTTTAATCTGCGTGAAAGCCTGGACGGTAGTAAGCAGTGTCCCCGAAGTACTACAGAGACCAGGAACTCAGAGATGAGAGAAACTGCCCAAAGTCACACAGCCTCCGAGTACAGAGCTGGGATTCAAACTCAGGTCTCCTGCTGCTGTTCTCATTCTGGTCTGCTGTCTTAACAACAGAGGAACAAAATGGATAGCTGCAAGCCATCACCATAATCCTAAAAGCAGACTCTTGATGAACACAAAACGTACCAGGTGCTGCTCTGAACACTTCCCATCTAACTAACTCATTTAATCTTCAACAGCCTATGAGACAGGTTCTGTGATGATCCCCATTTTATTTGAACCACTGAAGAAACAGAGGCCCTGATCAGAGAGATTCAGTAACTTGCTCAAGGTCACAAGGGCAAAGGCTAGGATGTGATCCAGACAGCCTGATTCCAGGCAACTACCACTGACTGTCAGGGGAAGATAAAAGATGGAGGAGAGTCAGCCTGAGGCCTCTTCTCCTTGCTCAGATGCTTCCATCTCTCCATCCTGCGGCTGCCTCCTTGGCTACCTGCGCTACAGGAGAGCACTGCACCTCTCCACCTCAGCCCAGGACGCAGGGGAAACGTGACCTGGGTCAAGAGGAGTAGGAACTAGTGCTTTCGTTGAGAGCAGTCTTGGGGAGGGGATCCTGGCGTTTACTAGCAGATGCGTGGGCACTTAGCCTCTAGCTGCACCTCCCATTTTGGCTTCTAATTCTGAGAAGAGAACAGCAGGAAAACACCCCCCCACGTGCTCACCCTGGTCCACAGAAAACTTGGCAGCCTACTTACTGTCTGTTTTGTCTTCTCATCCGATAGAAATGCACAGCTGAGGGCAGCCGGGCAAGGGCACAAGGCCCGAGTGCACCCCCAGTGCCAGCTGTGATAATGGGCTCTGCGGATTTTCTGTAGCCCCTTCCAGCAGCCTGACCCATGCCTAAGTCAGGAAAAAAGCATGTGACTTGCCCCAATTCAAGGTCCTTGGGGAGGGGGTAGGAGAATGCCAAGGTGAATTCTGTGATTGATACGGCAAAACACAGGCTGGGTGCCTGAAAGCCTGTCTCTACCATAAAACAGGGCCCTATCTGAAAGGCTGCTGTCCTGTCAGTTATTTTCTTTTTTTTTTAATCAGTGGCTGAGATGAAGGACACGGGAGGAATCACTGTGGCAAATGGGAGTGGGAGGGGCGCTAGGGAGCAGATAAAGGCCATGAGGACCAGAGCAGGGCTTTTGAAGGCAACACAAGTGCTTTAATTGTAAGGTCTTTTCAACTGTGAAAGACAGAAGCAAAAGAGAGAGAGGGCATGGAGAGACCTTTCCCAAACATCACGGTCCCTCAATCTGTGTTGTGACCACCCGTATCCAGGTGCTCCTAAAGGCTGCTGGCTGTATTAGAATAATCTTGAGGGTGATTTTAAAAAACGGCTCTGTCTCATCCGCTTCACAGGTGGGGGGCAGGGGAGAGGGGTGGGTGGAATCAGGAATGTGTTTGTAAACAAGCTCCCCAGAGTCCTGCCACTCAAGCTTAGGAACCAATGGTTTAACCCACTGGTTTAACTCGTCCTTGTGGGCCAAACCCTTTACTTAAGCAAAAAAGCTTACGCAAAAGCTCCAAAAATATACAAATGAAAGGCCTTAAGGTGGGGAGACAGTGGTTACCAGGAGGAGGAATCGGGAGGCAGCTATCTTTGGAGCCAGAGTAAGGAGAGCAGCTTCGAGAGATAAAAGTTCACTGAGGGCAGGGCCAAGCCACCCCCTCCCCACACAGCAGGCCACTACAGCTTCTGCACCAGGCTCCTTTCTTGCCCAGTACAAGTACCAGAGGGACTGCTGCCCCTCACCTCCCCAATCCTTCAAGTCTGTCAGGATTCCATTCATATACAGCTTCCGGAGAAGCCTTGCCTACCAGGGCAGCTCAGCTGACACACACGGGTAGTTAATTACACTGAATTCTCAGTCCTTTCAATGTCTTCCCTCCCCCAGGGGGGACAGTGCCGGTTCTACTGTTGTGTTCCCAGCACACAGCACACCCCCGAATCAATATTACACAGACAAGGGATGGGCACGAACCCTCTCCGCCACACTTACCTCCCCTGCCCACCGGCAGCCCCTTAGAACAGAAACCCCAGCAATAAAGTGGGCTTACAGGGTGTCACCGGGACCTGTGAAAATCCTTCACAAATGACTTTTTGGTTTTACCCTCCCAACTGCCTCGCCCCGGGCAAGTACCAGCTAACCCGTTAGTTAAATAACTCATTGACTTGCTAATGAGATTGCTCCAGCGCCGGTTAAAGGAGACAATCGAAAGGGAGGTCCCCGGGGAGAGAGAAAACAAACTTGGCGAAATGCTGATGCTTGATGGAGCCAGGTGATTGGTGCCAGGGGTGGGTTATAATATAATATTCTCTTACTTTTGCGGTTATCTGCAAACGTTCCTAATAAACAATGGAAATTTTAAAAATTAAATACAGGAAAAAGAGATGCCTCCAGGGACTGACTTAAACCAGCTTTTCCAGATTGAGGAGCCACTACATTTCCTTTATTTCTGAGATCCTGCCTATTGACATTTCCAACACTTTTTTTTGGCGGTGGGGGGGGGGGGTGGCCTGCCGCGCAGCTTGCAGGATCTCAGTTCCACGACCAGGAATTGAACCCAAGGCCCTCGGCGGTGAAAGCTCAGAGTCCTAACTACTGGACCACGAGGGAATTCGCTCTAGCACTTTTATCTTCATTTTGTCACTTCAACAATTATTTACTGAGCACCTACCAGATACCTGGCATTGAGCTAACACTGAGGATGTAGTGATAAATAAGTCTAGGCCTCTGGAGTTGAGTGTGTTCTAAAAAGCAATCAGTCAAGTCCAAATGCTGACCCAGTCCCGGTGCTGTGGGAGCACAGAGCTCCTCTAGGGGTTAGGAGTCTCCCCGGTCAGGGGTGGGAGCAAAGTGGTGTGCGGTATCTATCAGTGTGGCAGGAATATGGGGGGCCAGGGATGAGGCCCGCTACACAGATTGGGAAAGATGATGTTGTCAATAGGTTGGCAGGAGCCACTGAAGGGTTTTAAGTAGGGGAGTGACACGTGATCAGATGATGATAGGTTGGACTAGGGTAGGAAAGAAGCTATATTCCAGAAGTATTTAAGGGCTAAATGTATAGGAACTGGTGAGACCAAAGGAGCCGAGAAAGGGCTATCAAGGGGAGCCCCTCAGAAAGGGAAGGACCCAGCTTGGAGAAATTACCTGTCATCAGCCAGGAAATCTGGGGTGCCTGTGAGCCCTTCAAGCACGGATGTATGGCTGGTGCTGCTTGGGATTCATGGTACAGTTTCCATCAAGGAGTACTAGATGGTCCTCACTGCTCCTTTTTTTTTTTGGCCACACTGTGCAGCAGGTGGGATCTTAGTTCCCTGACCAGACCAGGGATCAAACCCATGTGGAGTCTTAACCACTGGACCACCAGGGAAGTCCCCCCACCGCTCCTTAACTCTCAGCATGCCTCTAGAACAGGGAGGCCACCAGTGGAACCCCTCCCACCAGGGGATGCCAGGATCCAGCCGGCCCTTCGTCAGAAGTCTCCAGCACCTAATCCTGAAATGGATTAGCTGTAGCCCCAGACCTACATTTCTGTAAGTGGGATCTGGGGATATGCCGTCCTAGGGGCCCACTAGTTCCCCACAAGAATGTTTTGGTTTTGCGTTTCCAATTTGATCACAAGTAGGAGTGCCATGACCTCTGGCAACACAGGTTTGCTCAACTCTGGAGCCAGTGCCTCTGTCATACTACACATCATAGTGCAGTCAACAAAACACCATCCACCATTTGTTACTAATGCAGTTAGGTGGAATCTCATTCCTTTTACATCTATTTACTTTGGAAAACTGGTTATTTCACAGTTGTGTATAAGAGCAAAAGCAAGAGGTTTTTTTACCCAGTTTTATGTTTGTACATGCTTAAGTGACGTGATAAAAATTATTCAAGTCTACATTGTGAGGGAGGCAAGTCCATGAAAAAGATTTTCTTTAAGAGGAGTCAGTACATTATTCAGACTTGAGAAAGTGTCCCTGATAAAAGGCAATTTCAATACAGTGTGGAAGTGGTTTGGTCGCACAGGTAAGAGGCACACTGGAATACACAGCTGGGGGAATCAGAGAATGCTTTCATGAGAAAATGCTTACACAGAGTGACAGGCTCAGAGAGGTCAAGAAACCAAGGGAGAAGGCCTGGTGGCCTGGGCGTTCAGGGGCCCCAGAGACAGGAAGAACTAGGTTGCAGGCAGTAAGACTAACAAAGAGGCTATCTAGGTAATCCTGGCTCTTAGGCACCAAGACTTTGGCCTGTGCTGTTCTGCATCCTGTGAGTTCAAGTCCACTTCTTCTGGGAGGCCTTCTGAGGCTCCAGGCCTGCTCAGAAGCCCTGCCCTGAGTCTCTGCTGCCATCTGTCCCAGCGGTGATCACTTTTTGCAAACATCAGTGGCCAGGTCTTCCCCTGCTTTCCCATCCCAGACTAGACACTCCCTAGGGTAGGAATGTGCCTGGATCCTCTCTGGGATCCCAACCCTGCCCCGCATAGAGCTGGGCATAGTGCAGCGCTTGTCGGTAAACTTTTGAGGTTCTAGGAACTGCTAGGCAAGACCTATGACCTAGGAGAGATGAGGATGAAAGGGAGAAAAGAAGTGCCCTCGCTGTGCCAAACACCTCACAGTGGGCCTTTAATTCTTCTCAGTCCTGCCCCCCAAACCCTTACGTGCTAGGAAAGTGCTACAATCAGCCCCCTTTTTCAGGTGAGGAAACATGAAGCTCAGAGAGGAGGCAGTGACTTGGCCAATGTCCAGGCTTTCTCTTGTGGAGAAGATGCGATCCGAGTCAGGATTAGTAGCTCTAGAGCCTTTCTCACAGACAGACTCCTATCAGCCACTGCCCAGCGAGTATAAAGTCAGGTGACAGGAATTCCGAGGGCCGAATACTCACCATGAAGCTTCGTGGAAGAGGGACGCAGCTGGAAGAGGTGGGGGGTTCGGAGTAGGGTAAGGGAAAGAGAGACGGCACCAGGGATCGGAGTAGTAGGCCAGGAAAGAACAGAGGTGGAAGGGGAGGCGGCAGGGGGTGGGGTGGGGGGAGTGGGGCACCAGCGGGGGCAGAGGGTGGGCCTTTGCTAGGCTGGGGGCCTGTTCTGTGTCTCCCAGGTAGGTGAGAGCCCAACTGGAGGCAAGGCAGTGGCAGTCCTGGGGGTCCCACCTCAGCACCAGGAAAACAGAACAAAAACACCCGTAGGTCAGCAGCTGGGGCAATTCAAAGGGGGTAATACCTCGCACTCTGACCGAAAGTGGATAACATGGTCTTCTGAGCGTGTTCATGTTCGTAGTTCACAGAGCACTTTCACATCCAGTTCTGAATCTATTCCTCCCAACAGTTCAGTCAGGCAGTCTAATCCCACTTTACAGATGGGAAATAAAGATGTGCTTTACAACTCCTGCGTGGCAGAATGGGGTTTTGACCCCAGAACCTCTGACTTCTGCCCTTTCCTTAACCGTGACTCCAACTCATTTTTAACCACTCTGCAGATCACCAGCTGCCCCGTGAAACCAAACTGCCATCGAAGTACCAATCTGGGGCTAAAGGCCAAATCCCAGACACTCAATGCCTTCTCACCCTCTCCCAGCCTCTAGTGTTAATGACGACACCTAGACATTAATAGCAATTCCTTGCCTCTTCATAACTCTCCAAAATCTGAAATCTAGCTGCAATGACTTCATGCAATTGTCTTCCCTTGAGGCAGAGAGGGTGGGTATTCTCATCTGACCTACGAAGAAACTGAGGCCCAGAGAGGGGAAGTGACCAGCCCAAGGCCAGTTGAGCCAGTGACAGGGTTGGGACAGGACCAGAATCCAGGTCTCCTGCTACCCGCTCCTTACCTGCAGCACCGACAGGTTGGTCTGTCCAGAAAGGCTCAGCTTCTCCTGCTCTGAGGGGTAGGCGTTGTAGCGATGCAGGTACAGCCAGTCCCGGAGGATCTTCACCGACTCCTTGGGCAGGTTCCCTCTGCGCTTCCTCTTGCCTGCCAGGGAGAGGAGGCCTTCATCCTCACCCAGGTCACTGTCTGACATGGTGTCTAGGGGCTACGCTGGACCTCAGGCAAGCCTAAAACAGGTGACAAAGGGGAGGGGAACATTATTACCATGCGGTGCCTCTGACACTTTTCCTAGTTTTCCAGCACATCATTACTAGAGCCTAGGACACCAGAAACAGGGCAATGAAAATTCCAAGTCTCAGGCCATACCAAAGCCTGGGCAAGGTAGAAGGAAGGGTCCAAAATGCCTCTATTTCATCAGGCTGGTAGATAACTACTGAAATAAATGGCAGATCATTAATAAGCAGAACCAGACTAGAAGTAATTACAGCTACCACTGAGGCCTGTTTTCCATACTCTGTACTGAGCATTTCACCTTTATTATCTCATTCAGTCCTCACAAATGCCCTTGTAAGGGAGACACTAATATCGTCATCATTTTACAGATGAGAAAAACCAAGGCCCAGAGAGATTCAGAAAGTCACCCAAGATACTCTGGCTGTTAAACAGAGTTACCATGTGACCCAGTAATTTCACTCCTAAGGTAGCTAAGCTACGAAGAGAAATGAAAACCCACGTCCACACAAAACCTTGTACAAAAATGTTTATAGTAACATTATTCATAATAGTCAAAGGTGGAAGCAACCCAAATGTCCTCCAACAGATGAATGGTTAAACAAAATGTGGCCTACCCATAATAGAGTAGCATATTATTCAGCCATAAAAAGGAAGTTCCGATCCATGCTACAATATGGATGAACCTTGCAACTATTATGCTAAGTGAAAGAAGCAAGTCACAAAAAACACATGCTATATGATTCTGTTTTTATGAATGTCCAGAATGGGCGGGAGGGGATAGAAGAGTGATAACTAAAGGGTAGGAAGTTTCTTTTCCAGGTGATAAAAATGTTCTAAAATTGATTGTGGTTTTGGTTGCATAATTGTGAATATACTAAAAAAACACTGGTTGGCTTTAAAAGAGTAAGTTGTATGGTATGTGAATTATATCTCAATAAAGCTGTTATTTAAAAAAAAAAAAATCTCACCTCCAAGATATGGTATGGAAGTAGGGTTTGGACCCAGATAGCTTGCCCCGTCCTCCACCCCCATCCCATCTTGCTTCCAGGGTCTCCCAGGACCCAGTGAGGAGTCTGGAAACCCTATCAATCTCCACAGTCCTACAGCAATCCATGTAACATTTACTGTGTACCTACTATGTATACCCTGCAGAGATGCTGAGTTATCCCTACTGGTTGTCTCTCATTCTCCTTTGTCATCTAGCCCCTGGCCTGCTCCCAGAATCAGTGCCTCAAAAATCCAGATAAAAAAGCAAGGCTGGGCTTTAGTTCCTCCAACTTGGCTGTGTGACCTTGGGCAAGCATCCTTTCCTCTCTGGGTTTGAGCCTCCTCTTCATCTGTTAATTGAAGGAAGGTGTTCCCCTAGACAATCCCACTTAGTTGCTTATCCCCCTGACAAACTTCTTGTTCGCATACGCAAAAGAGATATACATTGTAAAACCCAAAGTTCCAGGACAAGCTGATGCCAGAATATCAAGGCCCCTCCCTCCTCAGCCTTTTAACAGCTCCCTAGCAGGCTGGGCCAACAGACTCTGGCATCTCCCAGGTTTTGTTTCCTCGACTTGGGCCTGAGCCCAGATATCCGGGCTGGCTAGGCCAGGCTTTCGAGGGAAGGGTCTACCCTCCCAGCCGGGCCACCTGGAGGTGAGACAGGCATTGGTTAGAGGTGCCACTCCTCAGAGAGCAGCAACAGCAGGCTGCTTTCTGAGGTCAGGTTTCTGAGTTTAGCTGGCCAGGGCAGTTGGGATCTGAGCTCAGGCAGGGATGCAGCCCTGGCAGGCTGTGAGAAGTTTACTCAAGGTTATCTGTACAGATTCCACCCTGGCTGCCAGTCAAGTCCCAGTCTGCAGGGTTCCAGTGGGTGGCGTGTGGAGGTGACCCCCTCAGTCTACACAGACCTCTCTACCGCAGTGTCCTGCACTCCAGCCATGATATTCACCGACAAATAGAGCAGACACAGTTTACAAATCCCAATCCACGAGGCTTCCCACACACACACCCCACACTCCCACCCAGCCTCACACCGGGCAACTCTCTAAGAGCACTCAGATAACTGGCACCAACCCATCGCTCAGCCCCTGGAACCCCCAGGACTTTCACCGACAAATACAGCAGACACACAGTTTACAAATCCCACGTCTAGCACAAACAACTGGTACCACGCAACCAATTCCTGGATATACACCCACCCACGATCTCTCAGACTGGAACAACTCCCGACATCATACTAAGGGTCAGTTCTTACCCTAACTGGCCTGTGGTAGCACCCTCCCGACATAACACCCAGGGCACCCTCCTACACACGCCACGACGCTGACCTGCAACCACTCCCGCGCCAACTTTCTGACAACTTCCCCAGCTCGGCCCGACACTCCCCCGGGCCGAGCACACACGCTGCATTCCCAGCGGTTCACACAAAGCGCGCAGCCTCCCCCGCGGCCCAGACCCGAGTCGGAGCACATGGCTCCCGGGGCGGCGGGGAATCGGCCTGCGCTCGGGGCGCTTGCACCCCTCAGCCCCCCACCCCGCGTCACACTCGGCGCTTCTGTTCCCCCGCGGACGCGCAATCCGGGTGGGGCGGGGGCTCTGGAAGAAAGAAAACTCACGTGTCTGTCCCGGGGCAGGAAAAAGTTTGGTTCCCACCCCCTTCCCCCGCCGCTCGGCGCTCCTGACTCTTCGGGGCGCGGGGCTGACCGAGCCTGCGCGCTCGGCTTTGTGCTCCGAACTCGGCCCGGAGGGGGAGGGGAGGGGGCTGGGCTCCCACCTCCGCACCGCCCCCCCCAATCCTGCGCCCAGACTCCATGTTGGCCGCCCCCTGCCCCGGAGACTGCGCGCTTCGCCCGCGGGAGGCTCGGCTCAGGCTCGGCCTGCCCGAGGGACCCGGCGCGCACAAACTTTCTTCGGGTCGCCGGCCCCACGCGCCCCGCTTCCTTGGCCCGCCTGGGAGTGACAGATGCCTCCAAGACAGACTTTCCTTTGTTCCAAAGGAAAAGGGAACTCGCGCGGGCTCCCCGGCCCCCCCAGCTCCGAGACCTTCCGGCTGCCCCCACCCGCAGCTGTCACTCTCGAGGGGCCCCTCCCCGGCTCGGCCGCGGCTGGGGGTGGGGGGGGCTACCGGCGGTTAGCAACGTGCACTTTTGAAACCAAACAAACCCGCCCCCCGCGCGCTCACCCCGGCCCGGGGCAGGGTCGGCCCTCTACCGGGGTGGGCTCCTAGGGAGTTGGGTCCCCCAAAAGGGCCGCGAGCGAACTTTCTCCGGGGGGGGTGGGACAGCCCCCCCCCCCCCGCCGGTCCCGGTCAGCACACCGCAGTCGGGACTCAGAAACACACCCGAAGTCACCCATCCACAATCGCACGCGCTTGGACGACGCCCCCTCCCCCGCCCGGCCGAGAAAAAGAAACTTTCCAAGTTGTCCGCGCGCCCCCCGCCCCCATCTGCCCCCCTCCTGCGCCCCGCACTGACTTTTCCCAGCAGCTTTTCCGTCCACGCGGCCTAGGGCTCGGTCCCGGGCGTCCCGGCAGGGGGCGGGAGGCGCCGGGAGAGCGCGCCGCGTACCTGCCGGGCCTGACACTCGGCCTGACAGCTCGCGGCTGGAAAGCACCTCGCGGCCTGACGTCAGATCCCCTCTCCTCCCCTCCGCGCTCTCCTCGCCCTCCCCCACCCGCCCGGAGGGAGAAAACAAACTTTGTGAGAAGCGCGGCGAGCGACGCCCACCCCCCGCGGGGCGGGCCAGCGGCGGCTGGGGGCTTAGCCCCGCCCACCGCGCCCGGAGGGGGCGGAGCCGGGAGGGCACCTTCTTCCTGCGCCCACCCCCACCCTCAGGAATGCCACATGGCCTCGGAAGAGGAGTGGTGGGAACCCGGATCGGGATAGTGCGCTTGGGGGCAGGAAGTGGCCCGTTCCTCCTTTCGGAGAGCATTTCCGGAGCGCCTACTGTGTGCTTCACGCAGTGGGTGGGGGTCGTTACCGAGAGGAGAAATAATGCAAATCCCCATGTTTGTTAGTCAAATCTCCGGAGAGGAAACTGAGGCCCAGTTAGTCCGGGGATTTACCCCCAGCTGGTAAGGACTGGGGTCTGAATGCGGCGACTGTTCTGCCCTCACGGTCGCGTATAGTTGGGTAGAAGTCTCCCTCGGACACAGCCCCAAAGCACGTAGCCCTAGGGTCTGTCACACAAGGGGCAGCCAGAGGTAAAAATAGCCAATGTTTAAGGAGTGTTTATAAGGCATTGACGTTAAGCGTGTGTATCACCCTCGGGTTATGGGGTAGGTCCTATTATATTGTCAGTCCCTGGTTTGCCCGTGAGCTGTTCTTGACTTTGCTTCTTGTCACACAACCAGTGTCATTCAGCCCAGGTGGGTCCGATAGCGGGAGGCTGAGCGCTTATCTGATTGAGACGGGCCCTTGAAGGAGGCAGATCACCGTCTAAGAGCTCTCAGCGCTCCCTGGTTTCTTTTTCCTCTGCCCTCAACACCGAACTCCAGGACGTTTCCCTTGGTCTTCCCCAACCCTGCTAGCACTGTCTTCCCTGCTCTTTGGTCTCTGTTACACGTACTGTAAAATACCTGCTGACCAACCCGTTGGCCTTCTGGGGAGACTTTGTGCCCCGCAGAGCCTAGCACAGAGTCAGCCTAGAAATGGGTAAGGCCTTTTCTGGGCCTCTGGTTCCTCATCTGGTCCCAGATATGTAGGACCCTCGAGCTTGGAAATCAGCAGCTTTGCAATGGTTTTTGGTCTTAATTGTCCTTTAGCTGTGGAGAACTCAGAACAAAGATCTGGTTTGCTCCCCAGGCCCTAAGCCAATCAGAATGCTGATTAAATGACTGTTAAGGTGCACCTGGACTCCCCATTGAAGCCAGACTAACCTGCAAATGCTTAGAAGCTAGTTGGCCACACTGCTTTCATCACAGCAGTAGCCAGAGTGTCATGCTGCAGCCCAGCGCTCTCCGTGTCACAGACAGGGAAACAAGAGCCCAGAGTGGAGGCCCCAAACAATTTCTTGGAGCACTCTGTCCACAGCCTCATGAGAGGTAAAAAAGGTAAAACCTCCGGGCCCTGCAGAAATAGAGACACAGATGTAGAGAACAAAGGTATGGAGACCGAGGGGGGAAAGTGACAGGGGATGAATTGGGAGATTGGGATTGACATATATACACTAATATGTATAAGATGGATAACTAATGAGAACCTGCTGTATAAAAAATAAGTAAAATTCAAAAAAAAATTTAAAAAAAAAACCAAAAAACCTTCAGACCCTGGTCCCTAGGATCACAGAACATGTGTGGGATGGGGGCCTACGTAAGGGGGAGCCTGGAAGGGAAAACGGGTGCAGCCAGGTGAGCCTGTTGATGCGACGGTTCCCAGCACTTGGTGTCAGTGCATGAGAGCCAGACTCTGCCCGTTTTGGGGAAGCCACAGGGGACCTGGGCTGCAGCCCAGAGCCCTCCTGGAAAATTCAGCCGGCAGCAGCCCCCTAGGCCAGTGCTTCGCACGTCTTATGCTAGACGAGGTGCATGGGGCAAATGGAAGAGAGCAGTTCTGTCCTCCTTTTAGCCCACAGTGGAGCCACCTGAGCACAGATAACAAAGCAGCTTCAGGAGCCCCTCCCCAGACTTCCTGGAGGGGGAGGGGCACAGTTGGGAGGTAGAGAGGAGGCTGGTAGTACGTCAAGATTGTGCATTGTAAACAAATTTGAGAATTACCGCGTGTTTCTCAACTGGTAAGTTATCAGAATTTAAAATATGTGCATCCTTTAAAAGCCAGTAAGTGTACCTCTAGGAATCTATATCGAGAAATAATTGCAGAACAAAGATGAATGCTTACACAAGATTGTTCTTTGCAGCACTATTTATTTTGCTGGAAAATTTCAAACAGCTGCATGCCCCTCAGCAGGAGCTGACTGCTTACAGGCACTCTGGGACCTCTGCACAGCGGGATGTTGTAATGGGGTAAGTCTGTGAGCACTAACCTAGGAGATGGCCAAGGAATATTTATTATGACACTTTGCAATGTCCTAGCAAGAAGGGGCTGTGGGTATACTTGGTGAGAACTTTCGTGAGAAAACTTTTTCCAACTGGGAAGTTATTTTTATTGTCATTTTTCTCTCATCCAGTTTTGCCCCCCCCCCTCTTTTTCACAGATGAAAAAACTGGGTCCCTGAGAGAAGAAGGGACTTGCCCCATGATCTGACTGGGGTCCTGACTCCTGGCACAGATCTGGGGTGGGGCTTGGGGGGGAAAGAGAGGTGGGTGTGGCATCAGAGCCCATGCAAACCTGGTGGCGGCCGGGAGGCCATTTTAGGAAGAGTCCCAGGAACTCAGGATCCCTCAGGCCAGCAAAGGGACTGGATAGGCTGCATAAGGCAATTCTGCCTCTGTACCTGAAAACCTAAATTAGAGGCTCCTGATGATGGGGCTCTCTCTTGATTGTGCCTGTTTCTAGTGAACTTGGTTATTGCATGCATAGATTCAAATGAATGTTATGCAAATCTATTTTCATTGGAAAAAAAAAAAGGCCAGCCATTACTCTTTTCACCTGGGGTTGGTGGAAATGGGGAAAGAGACTGATATTCACTATATTCACTTGGCTTCCAACATGAGCCAAGGCGAGATCCGGTAGCACAAAAGAGATAGGGTTCTGGGGGGTAGAGGGGAAGAGTCCAGCAAAGGCCAGTAATTCAGGAAAAAGCTGGATTTGATCAGCTGGTAGGTCCTTGAAGGCTGAAGTGAAGCATTTGGATTTGGCAGTGTGGGTAGTAGGGAGCCCCTGCAGGGCTGCTGAGACAGTGGCTGAGGAGAGGTGGGAAGAGATTGGAGGTAGGGTGATCAGGTGAGGCAGCTCTGGGTAATTGAGACCAAACTGATGGAGACCTGTCTCTGAAGTCTAGGAGATTTGTAGCTCTCCTCTGTGAGGTTGTGCATTTTCATCGAATGTGGATGTCAGTTTATCAACGTCTTACTTTTAACAGCCTTGTAGTATTTTTTTAAAAAATAAATTTATTTATTTATTTATTTTTGGCTCCGTTGGGTCTTCGTTGCTGCACACGGGCTTTTTGTAGTTGCGGTGACCGGGGGCTGCTCTTCGTTGTGGTGCGCAGGCTTCTCATTGCGGTGGCTTCTCTTGTTGCGGAGCAGGAGCTCTAGGCATGCGGGCTTCAGTAGTTGTGGCATGCAGGCTCAGTAGTTATGGCTGACGAGCTCTAGAGTGCAGGCTCAGTAGTTGTGGCTCACAGGCTTAATTGCTCCGTGGCATGTGGGATCTTCCCGGACCAGGAATCTAACCCGTGTCCCCTGCATTGGCAGGCGGATTCTTAACCACTGTGCCACCAGGGAAGTCCCTAGTATTTTGTTGATCAGCTACAATTTGCTTAGCTTTCTCCTAGTTGTTGGGTATGCACTCATTCATCTAATGTGTTTTTTTTTTTTTTTTCGGTACACGGGCCTCTCACTGTTGTGGCCTCTCCCGCCATGGCTCACGGGCCTAGCCGCTCCGCAGCACATGGGATCCTCCCGGACCGGGGCACGAACCCATGTCCCCTGCGTCGGCAGTCGGACTCCCAACCACTGCACCACCAGGGAAGCCCCTCATTCATCTAATTTTTGAGTGCCCAGTGCTTAACAGGCTGTGTATTTGAAGCTGGGGGGTTTGGGCTACAGTGCCCGGTGGGGGAAAGGATATGGGATTTGGGATTTGGAGCTACTAGCCAGGTGATGGAGGCAAGTCATCCAAACTCACTGAACCTCAGTTTTCTCATCTGTGGAAACATCTGGCTTTGGTGGGGGTCAGAGGAAATAAAGGCTGTGTAAAAAACCGTTTGTGAATAGCATTCAGCATTTATGGAACAGCAGATACCATTATCAGGGTGTCTTAGCTCTGCTTCTAATAGCTGTGCGGCATTTGACAACCGAGTTCCCGTTTCTTTCTCTTCATCTGAGAAATGACAGGGTTGAAAGATAGTCCTAAAGGTCTCTTCCTTCTTTGGCATTCTACCATCTAAGGCTTAAAAGTTTTTGAAAGCAACATATTGTATATATAAATGTCTGCTTGCCCAGTTTAGGCAACACTGGGTTAAAGATTAAAACACTGGATTAAGATTTTAAAATCTTTTTTTTTTTTTTTTTTAAGTTTTTGGCCACACCCCACGGCACGTGGGATCTTAGTTCCCCAACCAGGGATTGAACCCGTACCTCCTGCATTGGAAGGCAGAGTCTTAACCACTGGACTGCGGGGGAAGTCCCAAAATATCTCTTTAAATTTTATCTTTTCTGGGTTAAGTGGTGAGGACTATTACCTAAAACTGTATCTGTCTGCATGGCTTTCTTAAATAGCTTTCTAGTTACACTTGATTACCTGATTTTCTTCCTGTGCAGTTTACATTTCAAATGGGCCCCAAGTTATAGCACTTTAACTTAGGGATGTCCGTGTGGCAGGGATGTGGCAGTGACCTGCAGGTAGAGATACCACAGTCTCTTCACTTGATGCCTTCTGGCTTCTAGACAGATTAATTAGTGAGTGTTGTGCTTTTAATTCGGGGATTGAAAAAAATCCCTTTCGATTTTTCTGATAGTCTGCTGTCCTACCTGTAAACCACTGGGTACTGGTACTTGTAATCACAGCCATAGAAATCAGCTGTCAGAACTGGCTATTGTGAGGCCTGGGAGATTTAATGACTGTATTTTTCTTTATTCTTTTTATTAGGATCCCAGGTGATAGGACAGTGGGGTATCAGACAGAGTGTTTGGCATGGTTTCATCTTTTTTATATGTGGGAACTTTTTTACCTCCTGGAGTACTTTTTATTATTTTTATTTTTTAAATTAATTTATTAATTTTTGGCTGTGTTGGGTCTTCGTTGCTTCGTGAGGGTTCTCTAGCTGCAGAGAGCAGGGTCTACTCTTCGTTGCAGTGCGCAGGCTTCTCATTGCAGTGGCTTCTCTTGTTGCAGAGCGTGGGCTCCAGGCACACAACCTTCAGTAGTTGTGGCTCGTGGGCTCTAGAGCACAGCCTCAGTAGTTGTGGCGCACGGGCGTAGCTGCTCTGCTGCATGTGGGATCTTCCCTGACCAGGGATCGAACCCATGTCCCCTGCATTGGCAGGCGGATTCTTAACCACTGCGCCACAAGGGAAGTCCCCTGGAGTACTTTTTAAATTACAAAAGGAAATACACTGTGTGAATTATGGCAAGTTAAACAATGCAAAAGCATATAAAGAAAAGTGAATAACCTCCCCCCCTCATTCCCACCTTTCACCATTAGCAGTGATAACAGGTATGTATTCTTCCTCACCTTTCTCCATGTTCATATAAACACATGCAAATATATACACACATCCTGAGAGGTGTTTTCTCTCCTCCCTCTTATTTACATTTTTTCCTAATTTTCAACAATTGCAAATAACATTTTCTACATAAAGATGTTTGCAATTCTGAGAATTTCCTGAAATAGATTCTCTAAAGTGGGATTACTGGGACAGAGAGTAAGAATGAATATTTGTAAGGCATGTTACCAAAGTGCTCTCCACGGCAGCATTTGTAGTGTTTGAGTGCTTGTCTTATCCCGTCCTTAGCCACATCAAGTGTTAGCAGTTTTATGTGAATCTTTACTCATTTGATGGCTGAAGAAATTGCCTTTGGTTCTTTCAATCTGTATTTCTTATTATTATTGGTGAGGTCGGATATCTTTTTTTTTTACTTTTTTTTTTTTTTGGTTACGTTGGGTCCTCGTTGCTGCGCGCAGTCTTCCTCTAGTTGTGGCTAGCGGGGGCTACTCTTTGTTGTGATGAGCGGACTTCTCTTGTTGTGGAGCACTGGCTCTAGGCACGTGGGCTTCAGTAGTTGTGGCACACAGGCTCAGTAGTTGTGGCTTGCGAGCTCTAGAGCATAGGTTCAGTAGTTGTGGCGCGTGGGCTTAGTTGCTGCATGGCCTGTGGGATCTTCCCAGGCCAGGGCTCGAACCCGTGTTCCCTGCATTGGCAGGCGGATTCTTAACCACTGCACTACCAGGCAAGTACCGAGATTGGATATCTTAAAATTTCATAATTATTGGACATTTGTCACCTGTGAATTATCTCCACATCTTTTTAGGTCATTATGAGTTTTTTTTCTGACCTGCAAGTTCTTTTTAGTAGTAAGGATACTTAATCCTTGTTTGTCCTATTGGTTGCAGGTAGTTTTTTCCCCCCCAGGATTATTGTTTGCTATTTTTCTAACACTTTTCTAAGCTCTTTTTCCTTTGTTTTTATTTTTTTTTTTAAACTTCTCACTTGGTCAAATGTCAGTCTTTGTGATGTTGCCCATTGCTTTTAGGCTCAGAAAGAATATTAGTGATCCAAGGATATTCACCTAGACTTCTTGTTGATTTTGTTTCTTAAGGTTTAATTTTTAACACTTAACCCTTTGCTGCATCTGGAGTTTGTTTTGATTTACAGTGTGAGGTAAGAATCCCAATACATTTTTTTTCCTAATGGCATACCATTTTTTATCATCTTTCCTATGTGCGATGCCACTTCTTCCAAGGCATTGAGTTATTACACTAGTTTTCATGGTATAGCCCAAGGAGGGGGTATCTTGAGACTACTACTTTAGATGATGAAAAGACAGATTTTGGCCAGGGAAGGGAAAGCCTTTGAATTTCTGTAGTGGAGACAGATTCTCCTCTGTGAAGCTAATGATGTTTGGGCTTTAAGGACCCTTACTTGCCCCTGTCTCTTCCAAGGCCCTGGAAGAGGTCATATGTTTTCATAAAATGTACAAATTAAGAAATTGTCATTGTAATCACTTAAGACCACTGTCTTATTCCACCATGACTTCTCTCCTCACTGTTCCCCTTCTGCTAACTGGCCTTCTGTTGGCTCTGGACAATTTTTTGGATCTGGCTAAGGGTTGAGTTAGAATGCATTTAGGTTGGGTTTATCTATTTATGTAGCTTGTAGTCACCTCCACCAACAGTTCAAATACTGACAACTGTCCTGGTAGAGGAAAGCCTTTCATGACACAAATTTGCAGGAACAAAGGTAGTGGCACCATATAAAGGTGTCCTATAGCATCCACACCAGAAGTATATAAGAAAAGGAAGATAAACAAGGTTGGAAACATGGATCAGAAGCTGGTCTGTGGCAAATTCTTCCAGTCATGAAGATTGTAAAAATGGAAGCAGAGGACTCAGCTTTTGTTTTTTGGTTTTTAAAATTTATTTTTGGCTGTGTTGGGTCTTCGTTGCTGCGTGCAGGCTTTCTCTAGTTGCGCTGAGCGGGGTCTACTCTTCGTTGCGGTGCGCATGCTTCTCATTGTGGTGGCTTCTCTTGTTGTGGAGCACAGACTCTAGGCACGCGGGCTTCTGTAGTTGTGGCACGCGGGCTCAGTAGCTGTGGCTTGCGGGCTCTAGAGCTCAGGCTCAGTAGTTGTGGTGCACAGACTTAGTTGCTCCGTGGCATGTGGGATCTTCCTGGACCAGGGCTCGAACCCATGTCCCCTGCTGCGTTGGCAGGCAGATTATTAACCACTGCACCACCAGGGAAGTCCCAAGGACTCAGTTTTTACCAACACTTATTAAAAGTGGAACTTTTTGGGAATTCCTCGGCAGTCCAGTGGTTAGGACTCTGTGCTTTCACTGCCAAGGGCCTGGGTTCAACCCCTGGTCGGGGAACTAAGATCCCACAAGCCATGCGGTGTGGCCAAAAAATAAAATTGGAAAAAAAAAAGGAACTTTTCTTCTTCCAAGAATGTACTTGGTAATGCAGTGTACACAATTATAAATGTACACATCAGAAGAAAGACTGAATCATCTTTATTTTTCTCTATAAAATCATATTATGAAACTATTATCATATGAGGTCAAAGAAAATGCCCCCCCAAAGTAGGAAAAAATACTTGGAGAGGTGTTTCGGGCAGTTAATTAATAAAAATACTATGTTATTTTTCTGGATTTTGTGATTTTTGTGATATATTTAGTTTTTTAAAAATATGTAGTTTGCTATCTTTTTTTTCTCATTTTGAATAAATAGTCACATTTGTGCCAAATTTTATATATTTAATTTTACATTTTTTTTTCTTAATGAAGCCCCCCTCCAAATTATATGTTTCAGTTCCCGCAAAACCTGGATCTGCCTTCAACCCTTAGGATGAATATGTTGGCAGAGATTAAGCCTTACCCCTTAAGAAGCTCTGGTTATAATTTGTCCCCTCTGGCCCTTTGGAAATGAAATTTCTTGTGCTTTACTCTGATTTTGACACGGAAATAAAACTTTTAAAGGGGTCATTAAGTGAATGATACTTTATGCATTCTGTTCTTCACCTTGCCTTTTTCACTTAACAGTGTATCTTAGAGGCCTTTCTCTTCATATGTGAAGAACTTCCCTGTTCCTTTCAGCAATTACCTCTTATTCCTTTGTATGGATATACCGTATTTATCTTACTGCTGTCCCGTGGATTGTCATGTAGGTTGATTCCACTATTACTATCACAAACAATGCTGCAGTAAGTAACCTTATACATCTGTCATTTCACAGAGAACAGTCATAGGATAAATTTTCAGGATTTGTCTTCCCATGAGTGTATGAGAAAAGTTTAGGTTGGAAATAATTTTTCTTCCGATTTTTTTATTGTGGAAAAATATACATAACATAAAACTTAACCATTATCAGGTGTACGGTCAAGTGGTATTAAGTATATTCACACTGTTGTACAACCATCACCACCGTCCATCTCCAGAATTTCTTCATCTTCTCCAGCTGAAACCCTGTACCATAAATAGTAACTCCCTATTCCCCACTTTCCCTAGCCCCGGCAACCATCATTTTACTTTTTGTATCCATAAATTTGATTTCTCTAGATACCTCATAAAAGTGTAATCATACAGCATTTGTCTTTTTGTGTCTGACTTATTTAACTTAGAGTAATGTCCTCAAGGTGCATCATGTTGGAGCCTCTGTCAGAATGTCCTTTTTTTTTTTTTTTTTTTTTTTTTAAGGCTGAATGATATTTTGCTGTATATGTAAAGCATGTTTTGCTTATCCATTCATCTGTCCTTGGAAGCTTGGGTTGTTTCCACCTTTTGGCTATTGGGAATAGCTGCTATGAACATGGATGTGCAGAAGTCCATTGAGTTTCTGTTTTCAATGCTTTTGGGTAGATACCTAGAAGTTTTCATCAGATTTTGAAGGCATTACTCTGCTGTCTCTCAGCTTTTAGTATTGCAGTTGGGAAATCCCAAGTCATTTCTGAATACTGATACTTTGTGTATGACCTACTTTTTCTTCTCTAGAAATTTCTAGAATGTCCTCGAATCCTTAGTGAACTGGAATTTCTTGATGATATGCCCCGATATGAGTCTGTTTTTTCCCCTATTGCTGAGAGTTCTGGGAGTCGAGAGTGGGGTGAAAGCCAGGGGCGTGGGGGTGGGAGGGTCTCACCATTTAGTATTATGAGCTCTGTGCCTCACTGGCAGTGTTCCCAGAGCTGAGTGGAGGAAGAGGGCTGAGGGTCTGGACATCTTCAAGAGTTAGTACATGAACTTTCGTATAATCCCCTTGTTGGTATCTTCTCTGTCTCCTGTGCCTAGTGGCTACTTGTCCAGGGACCTTCTTCTACCTTCTCCTAAAAATAAACTTCTGATCTGCCAGGGTCTGGGTTGCAGTCATGGTGGGTGGGGAGTAATGTAAGGAAAGGGATCTAAGAGTCTATTATTTTATATGTATATATTTTTGAAAGTATTTTTATTTATTTATTTATTTTTGGCTGCATCCGGTCTTGGTTGTGGCACACGGGATCTTTGTTGTGGCATGCGGGATCTTTCATTGCAGCCTGTGGGCTCTTAGCTGCAGCGCACGCATGGGCTTCTCTCTAGTTGTGGCGCAGGGGTTTTCCTCTTCTCTAGTTGTGGCGCAGGGGCTCCAGAGCACGTGGGCTCTATAGTTTGCAGCATGTAGGTTCTTTAGTTGAGGTGTGCAAGCACAGTAGCTGTGGCACGTGGGCTTAGTTGCCCCGAGGCATGTGGGATCTTAGTTCCCTGACCAGGGATCGAACCCGTGTCCCCTGCATTGGAAGGCAGATTCTTAACCACTGGACCACCAGGGAAGTCCCCTGGTCCATTTACTTTCTACCCTCAACAATTCTGTAGTGCTCCCCTCTCCCATTCTCCTCTTTCTTGTGGGTTTATGCATTTTGAAAATCGAGTTTCAAAAGGGAGCCACATTACATACCTGTGATACATCTACCATCTTCAACTTAATTTTTCCCTCATGGCTTCCCAATGGTCCCAACACCCTTGTGTTGAGTAGTCTACCTTTCTCCCTCCGGGTTGAGATGCCAGCCTTATCCTACACCAAATAGCAGGTCCCATTTGTCTGTGGATCCTATTACTGAGCTTTGTCTTCTGTTTCAACAGGTCTTTATTGAGCATATTCTATGTGCCAGACTCTGATCTAGGCCAGGCTCTGATCTAGGCACTGGCGATAAAAGCAGTGTATGAAGTACAGCCTCCGCCTCCTGGAGATTACATTCTAGTGAAGGGAGACAGGCAGTAAATAATGTCAGGTAATGGTAAGTACTAGGAAGAAAAATAAAATAAGGCATAGAGAGTGAGAGGTTGAGCTACTATAGATACCAACAGAGGAGTGCCACCTCAAGAGGTGATGATGAATAGGATCTTTATAAATGGGAAACTCCAGCCATGCATGGATCTTTAGAGAGGGGACTGTCGCGAGCAGAGGAAATACCCAGAGCAAAGACCCTGAGACAGAAATGTGCTGGGTGAGGGACTTCCCTGGTGGCCCAGTGGTTAAGACTCCGCGCTTCCACTGCAGGGGGTGCGGGTTCAATCCCTGCTCAGGGAACTAAGATCACGCATGCCATGTGGCCAAAAAAAGAAAAATGAAAAAGAAATGAGCTGGGTGAGTTTGAGGAATAACAAGAACAGTCGTGGCTGGAGCCCTGCAGGCAAAGGGGGAAGTGGTACCTGGGGCCAGATTTTGCAGGGCCTGGTAGGCCGTGGCCAAAAGTATGTATTTTTTTCCACACACAACGGGAAGTCATTGTAGTGTTGAGAACAGAAGAATGGAGACATAAGCATCATTACGTGTTAAAAGCAAGGCTGTGGTGGTTGTGCAGAGAACAGACTTCGGGGAGGGGGCAGGAGTGGCAACAGTTGGGCTATTGTCCTAACCCACTGAGACAGAGGTGCCTTGGACTAACGGGAGGTGGGGTGGACAGGTGAGAAAGCTATTGGATCTGGAATATATTCTGAAGGTAGAGCCAACAGAACAGGTGGGCTGAAGGACTGGATATGGGTGGAAAGGAAAAGATTGACCTTATCAACTAGCGGAGCTACAGTGATTGAGCTTGACTAGGTGCTCAAAACAAATCCTTTCGTTTACTCTTCATAACCCTTTGAGAGGGGCTTCCCTGGTGGCACAGTGGTTAAGAATCCACCTGCCAATGCAGGGGACACGAGTTTGAGCCCTGGTCTGGGAAGATCCCACATGCTGCAGAGCACCTAAGCCTGTGCGCCACAACTGCTGAGCCCGCATGCTATAACTACTGAAGCCTGCGTGCCTAGAGCCCAAGCTCCACAATGAGAAGCCACCGCAATGAGAAGCCCGTGCACCACAACGAAGAGTAGCCCCTGCTCGCTGCAACTAGAGAAAGCCTGCGCGCAGCAGCAAAGACCCAGCACAGCCAAAAATAAATAAACAAAATAACCCTTTGAGACAAATGATACCTTTTTGAAGGGTAGAGGGAAAGGAGACACAGATAGTTTAAGTAACCTGCCTGTGATTATACTCTGGTCATTGGAGGAGATAGGATTTTATTTCTGTAAGGTCAGTAGTAATGTCCCTTCTTCTCCTTCTGATTGTATTAATTGAGTCTTCTCCTTTTTTGTCTTGGTCAGTCTAGCTGAGGATTTGTCAGTTTTTACAGGCTTTTCAAAGAACCCACTTTTGGTTTTGTTAATTTTCTCTAATGTTTTTCTGTCCTCTGTTTCATTAATTTTTGCTCTAATCTTTATTTATTTCCTCCTGTTTGATTTAGGTTTAATTTTCTCCTCTTTCCTCTTTTCTAACGTCTTAAGGTAGAAGGTTAGGTTGTTTTTTTTAACATCTTTATTGGAGTATAATTGCTTTACAATGGTGTGTTAGTTTCTGCCTTATAACAAAGTGAATCATCTATACATATACATATATCCCCATATCTCTTCCCTCTTGTGTCTCCTTCCCTCCCACCCTCCCTATCCCACCCCTCTAGGTGGTCACAAAGCACCGAGCTGATCTCCCTGTGCTATGCGGCTGCTTCCTACTAGCTATCGGTTTTACATTTGATACTGTATATATGTCCATGCCATTCTCTCGAAGGTTAGGTTTTTGATTTGAAATCTTTCTTCTTTTTCAAAAAATAAGCCTTTACAGCTATAAATTTCCGCTCAAGGAGTGCTTTAGCTACATCCCATAAGTTTTGATATTTTCATTCATTTCATAGTATTTTCTAATTTCCCTTGTTATTTCTTCTTTGCATCATTTATTGGTTATTTTTTAAAATAATTATTTATTTGGCTTCACCAGGTCTTAGTTGCAACATGCAGGATCTTTGTTGCTTCATGCAGGATCTTTAACTGCAGCATGTAGGATCTAGTTCCGTGAGCAGGGATCGAATCCGGGCCCCCTGCATTGGGAGCATGGAGTCTTAACCACTGGACCACCAGGGAAGTCCCTCATTTATTGGTTATTTAGGAATATGTTTGGTTTCCATATATTTGTGATTTCCCCAAATTTCTTTTTGTTATTGTTTTCTAATTTCATTGCATTGTGCTCAGAGAACATACTTTGTATTATTTCAGCACTTTGAAATCTATTGAGGTTTGTTTTATGGCCAAGCAAGTAGTCTATCTTGGAGAATGTTCCATGTGCACAAGAGAAGAATGTGTATCGTGATGTTGGGTAGAGCGTTCTATAGATGTCTGTCAGGTCTAGGTGGTTTATAGTATTGTGCAAGTCTTCTATTTCCTTGTTGATCTTTTGCCTAGCTATTCCATCCTCTTTTTTTTCTTTTTGGCTGTGCCACATGGCTTGCAGGATCTTAGTTCCCTGACCAGGGATTGAACCTGTGCCCCCTGCAGTGGAAGTGTGGAGTTTTAACCACTGGACTGCCAGGGAATTCCCTCCATCCATTATTGAAAGTTGGGTGTTGAAGTGCCCAACTTTTATTGTTGAATTGTCTTCTTCTCCCTTCATTTCTGTCAGTTTTTGCTTCAGGTATTTTGGTGCTCTGTTGTCAGGTACATATATGTTTAAAATTCTTATATCTTCCTGATGGATTGACCCTTTTATCATTATAAAATGTCCCTCTTTATCACTAGTAGAGGATAATATTCTTTTTTTTTTTTTTTGGCCTAGCCATGCAGCTTATGGAATCTTAGTTCCCTGACCAGGGATTGAACCCAGGCCCTCGGCAGTAAAAGGGTGGAGTCCTAACCACTGGACTGCCAGGGAATTCCCTAGGGGATGGTATCTTAAACTCAGTCAGTGTGATTCCCAAGCCCATGTTCCTAACCTCATACCAACTGTCCTGCTTCTGGAAGGTGCATCTTCAGGTATTCTTCCAACTCTTGTGTTCTCAGTCATTCCAGACTCACCCAAGTGTTCTATGTCAGCTGGATCTTCCTGCCCTGGGTCTTAATAAGACAGCTGAAATTCCATTCTGTACTCTGGGCAAGTCCCAAACCCTTCCCAGGTTGCCTTCAGATTACTAGACATTTTTACTCTTCATCTGGGGCCCTGGAGCCTGCTTGCCCACGAGCATGCCCTGGTTCTGTAGAGTCTTCACAGTTCAATCACTTTCGCCTTCACCTCTCCCGGTGTCTCCCCTCAGTCTCCCCACCCCTCACCAAACCTTGCTTACACAGGTGGAGTAAGCCATTTACTGTAGGAGGGTGAGAGGGAAGGGGTACTTTACAAAAACACAGAGGACTTCCATTTCCATGTTCTCCATCCACGGGCATCGTCTGGTGCCTCAGCTCCTGGAAGATTTGTCATGGCCCAGCAGTATCCTGCCTTCCATCACCTGCCCCAGGCTCTGGTCTCCTCTCCCTTCTATTTCGAGTCCTTCTCTCTCCCCTCACCCCCTTCCTCTCTGTAGCAAAAACAAATTTCCCTCTCTGCTTTCTGCAGAGTGACTTAATGGGTGCTTTTGTTGTCTTTGTTTCTTTGGATTCTCAGGGGTCAGGCTTTGTCTGCTTTGGTCGAGCCCCTTAAGGAATTTCCCTAAACCCAGACTAACTTAAGAGTAGTGGGAAGGGGCTTCCCTGGTGGCACAGTGGTTGAGAATCCGCCTGCCGCTGCAGGGGACACGGGTTCGTGCCCCGGCCCGGGAAGATCCCACATGCCGTGGAGTGTCTGGGCCCGTGACCCATGGCCGCTGAGCCTGCACGTCCGGAGCCTGTGCTCTGCAACGGGAGAGGCCACAGCAGTGAGACGCCCGTGTAACACACACACACACACACACACACACACACACACACACACACACACACACACACACACACACACACACACACACACACACACACACACACACACACACACACGAGTAGTGGGAGGGACTGCCCTGGTGGTCCAGTGGTTAAGACTCCATAATGCAGGGTGCCTGGGTTCAATCCCCTATGCCGCAACAAAAGAGTTTGCATGCTGCAACTAAGACCCAGTGCAGCTAGCTAAATAAATAAATTAAAAAAGAAAATAATATATATATGTAAAAAAAAAATAGTATTGTGGGGCCAGCAGTTAGATAAGAAAACTTTGCACCTGGCTTTGCTGGGTTTATTGTCCTGCCTTTCTGCTGTGGTTGGGTGAAATGTTGGCATTTCCTGGACATTTTGATTATTTGTGGGAGCAGAATATTTGAAGCCAGGAGTTTTCAGAAGTTTCAGAGATCTGTGATGCTGAGTGAATCATCAGCCTGAGGCCTAGGGAGCACCTACAGCATGTTAGTGGTGGAGCCAGTCCTCAAGCCCCAGCCCTGGGATGTACCTTGACCCTGGTGGACCTTGATGCTGGGTGTATCTTGGGTCATTCCCTTCCCATCCCTGAGCCCAACTTCCCATATGGGAAATGGGAATAAGAGCACTGTCTCGTCCCAAGACTATTGTGAGAGATAAATGACAAAATGCTTATGCCATGTTCTGCCTAATGCTTGGCAAATAGCAAGGGAAAGTTACACAAAGAAATCTTCACTTAGTTACATTCTATGACTTCTGATTTCTAATCTGTTTCACAAATCAGTGTGTATGTGTTTCATATGGGCAAGACAGGCTTCTGCAGTAAATCCATAGCAAGAGAATACTTATTTTTTGCACAGAATAGCAGGAAGCACCACAGAGAAATCTGTTATTTTTGGTAAAGAGCAAAGTATATGTCCACACAAAAATTTGTGCATGAATGTTCATAGCAGCCTTATTCATAATAGCCCCAAATTGTAGGCAACCCAAATGTTTATCAACTGGTGAAAGGATAAATTGTGTTACATCCTTACAATGGAATACTACTCAGCATTGAAAAGGAACCACAGGTACATGCAGTAACAGAAATGAATCCCAAAAAAATGCCAAGTGAAAGGAGCCAGACACAAGAGTAAGTATTGTATGACCTACTCATTTAAAATTCTAGAAAAGGCAGAGCAATCTATAAAAGGTATATCAGTGGTTGCATGAACTGAAAGATAGGAAGAAGGGCTCAACCAAAAAGGAGAATGAACAAACATTTGCCAAAACGAATTTCATTTTGCATTTAAAGTGGATAAGTTTTATTTAAAACAAAACAAAGAATGGGACACAGACAAAGCAATAGTAAAGAGAAACAAATGCAACAACAACAGACGTTTAAATTTAATCATACATTAAATTTAAGTTGGGGGACTTCCCTGGCAGTCCAGTGGCCAAGACTCTGAGCTCCCAATGCAGGGGGCTGGGTTCAATCCCTGGTCAGGAAACTAGATTCCCACATGCTGCAACTAAGAGTTCGCATGCCACAACTAAAGATCCCGCATGCCACAACGAAGATCCCATGTGCTGCAGCTAAGACCCAGCGCAGCCAAATAAATAAATAAATAGTTTTTAAAAACATTTTAAGTTGGGAATTCCTTGGCGATCCAGTGGTCGGGACTCTGTACTTTCACTGCTGAGGGTGTGGGTTCGATCCCGGGTCAGGAAACTAAGATCCTACAAGCTGTGTGGCTCAGCCAAAAACTAAATAAATAAATTTAAGTTGATCAACAGTTTGCATACATGCTCTTTGTTCACTTGGTTGTAAATTTACTTTCTCATCATCCCAGTTGGGGACTTTTTTTTTTGGTGGTATGCGGGCCTCTTACTGTTGTGGCCTCTCCCTTTGCGGAGCACAGGCTCCGGACGCGCAGGCTCAGCAGCCATGGCTCACGGGCCCAGCTGCTCCGCGGCATGTGGGATCTTCCCGGACCGGGGCACGAACCCGCGTCCCCTGCATCTGCAGGCGGATTCTCAACCACTGCGCCACCAGGGAAGCCCAGTTGGGGACATTTTACAGCTCAGCATCTGGATAAAAAAATCCTTAAGATCCAAATACCTGGTGCCTGACAGTTTTCCTTTAGCTGAGGTGAATTTCTTTCTTAAGGGAGGATTTATATCTGACTTCATATTTTTCTTTCTCAGAGGTCAGGAGCACTTATATTTCTATTTCTGTAGGTCTCTATCCTTAGAGCAAGGGGGACGTGCTGGCGGGTTTCGGCCAGGGCAGTGACATGGTCCCAGATACTTGGAAAGAGCAACTGGAAACTGCCCTGTGGAGGATGGATGAGAGGCAGGTGGGGGGAGAATCAGGAAGGCCGCTTAAGAGGCTGGTACAGTTCATGGAGCCGTATGCTTCAAATGTATGCACTTTTCTATATATAAATTATATATTATATTCAGTTTTTTAAAAAATGAGAACAAAAGACTGTTGCAATAGACCACATGAAGTCAGTGGCCAGAGAAAGGGGCTCCAGGCCTGTCTGAGAGCAGTGGGACAGGTCTAGGGACTTGAGTGGGATTCTGATTGTAGAACTGACAGGGTTTGAGGAGAGGTTGGGAAACTGAGAGGGAGCACTGGGGGAGGAATGGGGGGCCAGGAGAGGGAGGAAGCCAAGTCATATTTGAGCACTGAAGATGAGCATTTCTGAGTGGGCCTCAGGGGCCCTGGCTGAGTGAATACACTTACTTTGTAGCTCTCGGATTCTGCTAAGATGGAGCCGAGAAAAGACCTAGACCCACCCCATCCTCGAGTGTCATGGCTCAGTGGGGAAAGGGGACAGCCTTCTTGGGCCGGCTGGGGAAGGCATGGAGGGACTTTGGGGGAGGAAGTAGACGTCCCTTTATGACCCCTCCTTCATACACCCTCCTTACCTGTTTGCCTCCCAGATCTGAGGGTGGGGGATTAGTAACCAAGTGACAAGGGTCTGACCCACCTGGGTGTGAATTCTACTTCTGAAGTTCCCTAGCTGTGTGACCCTGGACAGCTTGCTTAACATTTTTTGTTGTTGTTGTTGTTGTTTTCCTGTACGCGGGCCTCTCACTGTTGTGGCCTCTTCCGTTGCGGAGCACAGGCTCCGGACGCGCAGGCTCAGCAGCCATGGCTCACGGGCCCAGCTGCTCCGC
Organism: Kogia breviceps; assembly: GCF_026419965.1. Taxonomy (NCBI): domain Eukaryota; kingdom Metazoa; phylum Chordata; class Mammalia; order Artiodactyla; family Physeteridae; genus Kogia; species Kogia breviceps. The sequence continues at coordinate 22,456,976 of NC_081323.1, forward strand.
GGCATGTGGGATCTTCCCGGACCGGGGCACGAACCCGTGTCCCCTGCATCGGCAGGCGGACTCCCAACCACTGCGCCACCAGGGAAGCCCTGCTTAACATTTTTGAGCCTCAGTTTCCTCACTTGTTAAATGGGGATAATATCTTATTTGCTTGCATATGACTTTTGCCCCGTTTTCCCCAGGAAAATGCGATTTGCAATTTCCCTGTTGTCTTGTAATGTGCTCATATCGTAGAAGGACGGGGATGGTGCAAAGGGTGGTTCTTGGTTACCTGGGTGAAGAATTCCTTTATTTAAGCTCCTGAGGTTTCCATGGGCCTGGGGCCACCAGTCCCTTGAGCGTCTTAGAACAGAAGGCAGCTCTGGGGAGGCGGCAGGCATGCCGGAAAGCAGAGGGGGCTGGGAATTGACTTCTCTGTCTAGAACTCTCTGGGTGACCTTGGACGACCCCTAGTGGAGAAGTGTGACAACACACAACATGCCTGCAAGGATGGGTTTTGCAGCTTTGTACCAGATATGCTGAAAATACATGCTTTTGCTGCAGGTCCTAGGTAGAAATTCCTTCAGTGTATTTTTGCATTGTGGCTCGCTTTTTGTTCACTTGGATTCAGCCCTGTGTTCTCAGTTACACCAATGTATGTATGGAAGGGGCTTTCGTTTACTGGCAAATCTAGTATACCTTGTTACTGATGTCATTTTTTCCTTAGCTTTTGGGATTTTTGTCCTTTCCAGAGCTTGTGAATTCCTACTAGAATCCTCTGAACTATATTTACATAACAAAAGTGTTTTCTCCTATAAAACCACTTTAAGATCACATTCAATGCATGTATTTAAAAATTCATTTTATGTAATAACTTTTTAAAAAAGTAGCACTTTCTACTTACCAGGCACTGTTCTGTGTACTTTATAACTATAAACTTATTTAATCCTCATAATGACTCTATGAGGGTGAATGTTATTATCCCCTTAATAGTTGAGAAACTGAGCCTCAGAGAGGTTAACTAACGGGCTCAAGTTCATGCCGCTAATAAATGGCAGAACCAGGATTGCAACGTAATGTTGTTCTCTTAATTATTCTCCTGTGTTACCTGTGACCTCAAAATTATTTCTGCAAAGCTTTCCATGTAAAATTGGGATGCATCTTATGTACTTGTGTATCTTATAAACCAATAAAGATGGCACTAACAGCTGGACTTAACCCAACTTAACCTCAAGTCTGAGCCTCCGTTCCTTTTCACAGTGACTCCAGGTCCCCTAGGCCTCATCTGTAAAATGGGGGTGGGCATGTGAAGAATTATATGAATTGTTTTAAGGTTTGATTTATTTACACTTATATTTCCTTCCTCAGATCCATTTTGATGCACAAAGAAGGTCTGGCATATACCACCCCCAAGCCTAGCACAGGATTTTACACACAGGGGTCCTCCCATAAATGTCCTGGGGATGAAGGGAAAGACCAGCTCTAATGAACATCTCCACCTTACCTCTCCTGGAAGTTCATTTCTAGCCAGGGGAAAATTGCTGATAATTTCTATGGTAATTTCTTTCTATGGTAATTTCTATGGTACTTGCTGGCAATTTCTTATTAGAATTAAGTCCCACCTTAAGAGGTGTTATAAAGTAATCCGTAACTTCACAATGACTGATGAAGCTGGTTCTCTTGTTTTTCTTTGTTTGGCAGATGTGGTGCGAAAGGGGGGTCAATGGTTTTTCCCAGGTGACACAGTGAATGTGAGTGGAAATCAGGCCAGGCTATGGGTGGGTGAGACTCTAGTCCTTGTGATGTCCTTTCTGGTTGCTGCCGTAGTCATTGCCTGTGGCCATTGCTGCCCCACCTTGAGTGCTAGCTTTGAAGAAAGGGACTATTCCGCCAGAGTGTCCAAGAGCCAGCCAGAGGCTCTGGTGGGCTCCATGGGTCTAGACTGCTGGCTCATTGAGGTGAGATCCTAACATCTTAGAACTGGAGGGACCTTGGAGGTCTTTTAGAGGCAGCTAACATCAGGATAGCAGACTAGGCTGGGAATTCCAAGTTCTTTTTTTTTTTTTTTTTTTTAAACATCTTTATTGGAGTATTATTGCTTGAATTCCAAGTTCTTTGTCCCAGATTATCTGGGCAACCTTGTGCTTGCCTCCGCCCTACTCTGGGCCACAGCTGGGATACTGGAGGTCCATCTAGCTATGGTGTTCCATGATACAAGTCCAACATCTCCATTTTATGTGTGAGGATGCTGAGGCCCAGAGAGGGACAGGGATTTGCCCATATAATTTTATAGCCAGAGGAATTCTTAAAAAGATCCCTTTCACTCCTGAAATCAGACTACCTAAATATAGTAATTGCTCATTAAGTGTGGGCCATTATTATTTTTTTTTTTTAAATTTTAATTTTTTTTTTAGATTTTGGGGGTAGGAGTTTATTAATTAATTTATTTATTTTTCCTGTGTTGGGTCTTCGTTTCTGTGCGAGGGCTTTCTTTAGTTGCAGCAAGCGGGGGCCACTCTTCATCATGGTGCACGGGCCTCTCACTATCGCGGCCTCTCTTGTTGCAGAGCACAGGCTCCAGACGCGCAGGCTCACGGGCCTAGTTGTGGCTAGTAGTTGTGGCTCACGGGCCTAGTTGCTCTGTGGCATGTGGGATCCTCTCAGACCAGGGCTCGAACCGGTGTCCCCTGCATTAGCAGGCAGATTCTCAACCACTGTGCCACCAGGGAAGCCCTGGGCCATTATTTTTAAAGTTATTTTATTTTGTTCACATGTTGCTTTTACTCAGAATTTTTTTAAAAGGTAAATTTATTTATTTATTTTTGGCTGCGTTGGGTCTTTGTTGCTGCGTGCGGGCTTTCTCTAATTGCAGTGAGTGGGGGCTACTCTTGGTTGCGGTGCTTGGGCTTCTCATTTTGGTGGCTTCTCTTGTGTGGATCATGGGCTCTAGGCGTGCAGGCTTCAGTATTTGTGGCATGTGGGTTCAGTAGTTGTGGCACATGGGCTTAGTTAATCTGCGGCATGTGGGATCTTCCCAGACCAGGGCTCGAACCCATGACGCCTGCACTGGCAGGCGGATTCTTAATCACTGTGCCACCAGGGAAGCCCAGGCCATTATTTTATTAAGCAACATCTTGTACAGTGATTGAGTTGGGTCTTACTAGTTGTGTGACCTTGACTTGAATAGGTCACTTAACTTTTTCCTGCCTCAGTTTTCTGGGTGTGGATTGGGTTAATAATAGCCCATCTTTATGGGGGAGTTGTACAGAATAAAATGTGATTGTCTGTGTAAAATGTAGAGCTTGCCACATGGCCCATAGTAAATGCCCAATAAAAATGAAAGTCTATCCCTGCTTGAAACCTTCCAGTGGTTCCCATGGCATTTATAGTCCTATCCAAACTCCTGCAGGGTCCTAGAAGACTCTGAATTCATCACTTGGCCCCTGCCATCTTGGCCCCTTCTCTCATACCAGCCTCAGCCCTACTTACTTTATGCCAAGTTCATATGCATACAGTGGGTTTTTTTTTTTTTTTTTAACATCAAGACGATTCTTTTTTTGAAAAAATTTATTTTTCTTTATTTATTTTTGGCTGCATCGGGTCTTAGTTGTGGCACACGGGATCTTTCACTGCGGCACGCGGGCTCTTTGTTGCGGCACGTGAGCTTCTCCCTAGTTGTGGCACGTGGGCTCCACAGTGCGTGGGCTCAGTAGTTGTGGTGCACGGGCTTAGTTGCTCTGTGACATGTGGGATTTTGTTTCCCCGATCAGGGATCGAACCTGCGTCCCCTGAATTGGAGGGCGGATTCTTAACCACTGGACCACCAGGGAAGTCCCTTGTTTGTTTTTTGTTTTGTTTTATTTTGTTTTTAACCTCTTGTTGTTTCCTCTGATTTCAGCTTAAATGTCACCTCCTCAGGAAGGCTGTCCCTGACCACTCCTCAGGACTCCCTTCCCCCCATTAATCTCTTTCCTACATCACACTTAACCTAGTTGGTGATGGTTAGTTTTGTTGTTTATTGTCTCTCTCTTTCTCCCCTGCTCAACAGTAAACTGTTTTGTTCCCTGTGGAATCTCCCAGCACCTGCAACCTCCCATAATAGGCTCTAAATAGATGCTTGTTGTACCTGGTATCCAATCTCCAGTAGAGGCCCCTCACCTACATCCACATTGGTCTTTGTTGGGCAAATCTGATCAAGCTCTGTCCTGCTTCAGATGCATCAAAGACTCCTTGGTGCTCTGGTGGCAGGCAGGAGGAAAAAACCAAACGCTCTCACCTCACATTCAGGTGCTTTCAGATCTGGCTCTGCGTCTTTCTCCCCACCCTGCCCCACACTCCAGCACTGATGCTGTGGGCAAAGTCATTTCCCCTGTTTGACTTGCTTTATTTCTCAGTTAAGTTGGCCAGACTTCCTTCTGAACTTCAGACTAACCTCACTCATTTCTTGTGTACATATCGTTGCATGCCTTTCCTTGTGGAGATTTATCATTTATCCATCAGGTAGCACCCTGTTAATTTCAGATGCTCTTTTCTGTCTCACTCTGTTTCTCTTTCCCCAATCCAGGTGACTCCCACCTCCTTTTCCTCCCTGTCTCCCATGCCCCTCCCCCAGCCTACAAATCCTCTCTAAAATGTTTTCTTTGGGTTCTTGGGTAGTGTCCAAACAGTCCCTTGAACAATCCTATGCTGGTTTTAAAATCTTACGCACGTTTTAAAATTACATTTAAGTTGTTAGGCGATAGCTCTCATTCTGTTTCTCCTCCCCCCACACACATTGTTTTTAATATCTATTTGTGTTGATGCAGGAACATTGAGTTCATTGCATCGGAGTGCCGCGTGGTATTCCACAGCACGCATCCTCACGCTTCACTCACTCATTCTCCTTGTGACAGGCATGGGGGTTCCCTCCAACACCCTGCTACCATCAGTGCTGCTGGCAGTGGACATGTTGTCCTGCCTCTTCTGGGCTTGCCCAGTTTCCCTGGGAGATGTTTCCAGGTGTGGAGTTGCTGAGCCGGAGGGGCTTTACTTGTTCACAAGTACTGGCAAGTGCTGTCTCGCATGGGGGGCCAGTCCATCCCTGATCTCCCAGCGTAGGAGAATTCCCCTTTGTCTCCATCTTTGCCAATGTTCGGTATTATCCATCTCTCTGATTGGCAATCTGATGAGTATAAAGTGGTCTCTTGCTTTTGCTTTCTGGACACCAGTGGGATTGATATATTGTTCTTGTTAGTTGAAATTCCCCTTTTGTGAATCTCCTGTTTATACACTTTGCTCATTCAACTATTAGATTCTATAACTTTTTCTTGTAATATTTTAGGTATTCCTTGTTTCATTTTAATATAGTAAAAATTCACCCTTTCTAAAAAATGAGTTTACTAACACATTGTATTGATAAATCAACTATAGTCCAATATAAAATAAAAATTAAGAAAAATTTAAAAATAAAAAATGTTTTTTTTTTTTTTTTCCTGTTGCGGAGCACAGGCTCCGGACGCGCAGGCCTAGCGGCCATGGCTCACGGGCTTAGTTGCTCCGCGGCATGTGGGATCTTCCCGGACCGGGGCACGAACCCGTGTCTCCTGCATCGGCAGGCGGATTCTCAACCACTGCGCCACCAGGGAAGCCCTAAAAAATGTTTTTTAAACTAATTTTTAATGGAGTATGGTTGATTTACAATGTTGTGTTCGTTACAAAATGAGTTTTAACAAACATAAACAATCATATAATCACCACCATAATCAAGACAGAGAACAGTTCCATCATCCCTACCCCTGCCCCACCTCCAGAATTCCCTGACGTCCCTTTTACAGTCAGTCTCTCTTCCCACCCCTAGCTTCTGGCAATCGCTAAGGTGTTTTCTGTCTTATAGTTTTGTCATATGCAGACTGTCGTACAAGTGGAATCATATAGTATATAGCCTTTAAAAAAAAAAAAATTATTCGGCTGTGTCAGGTCTTAGTTGTGGCATGTGGGATCTAGTTCCCTGACCAGGGATCGAACCAGGGACCCCTGCATTGGGAGTGCTGAGTCTTAACCACTGGACCACCAGGGAAGGCCAAGATATAGCCTTTTGAATCGGCTTCTTCCTTTGAGCATAATGCACCTGAGGTTCATCTCTCTGTTGTGCGTGTTTCAGTAGGCAGTTGGTTCCTTCTTATTGATGAATAGCATTACATTGGATGAGCAACCCACGTTTCGTTTATCCGATTATTGGTTTATTTTTATTTTTATTTTTTAAATTTTTGGCTGTGTTGCGTCTTCGTTGCTGCGTGTGGGCTTTCTCTAGTTGTGATGAGCGGGCTTCTCATTGCAGTGGCTTCTCTTGTGGAGCACGGGCTCTAGGCGCGCAGGCTCAGTAGTTGTGGCTCACGGGCTTAGTTGCTCCACGGCATGTGGGATCTTCCAGGACCAGGGATTGAACCCGTGTCCCCTGCATTGGCAGGCGGATTCTTAACCACTGCGTCACCAGGGAAGTCCCCGATTATTGTTTGAAGGATATTTGGATTGTTTCCAAATGTGTCAGTTTGATTTTGATGACCTTGACAGTTTTGAGTAGTCCTGATCAGGTATTCTGCGCAATGTCTAACTTCTTGCACACTATGCTTTGAGTTTTACAGGGCACCCCACTGTGATGCTCCGTGGACTTAACTTACCTGCCAGAGCCAATTAAGCTGTTGTCTGTGAAGGGGGTTTCATGGATTGTTTAAGGCACACCTTTTTTCTGGTGCCTGAAGTGAATTTTAAGCATCAATAAAACTTTACCTTCACTGACTCTCTGTTTCTCCCCTCATACCATCTCTCTTTTTTTTTTTTAACTTTCTTTTTCCTTGGTTGCTTTTTTTCTGACTGTGTTTTATTTTAGTTCAGGCTGTTCTCATGGTGGCCAGCAATGATTGACAGTTGGTTTTATGGTCTGTTTGTTGATCTCTGTAAGGACACTGGGGTTCTATTCTCTATCCAGTGGGAAAAGAGGGAGAATCTGATTTGTTAGTCTTCTTTTTTTTTTGATAGTTTGCTTATTATTTGTGAGCTCAAATCGGTTAAGAAAATATTGAGAGAAATAGAAAGCATTGAAAAGAGCAGCCCATTGAGATACAGGCCAGTGGGTTTTTGTGGTTTTTTGGTTTATTTTGGCACATGGCTGAAATTGTTGAACTGAAGCTGAAAGTTTTCAGTGTTTCTCTATGAGTCTGAAATATTTTATTACCTCCACAGAATGTTAATTAATAAGTCAAATTATACCTCTTAAATTTAAGAAGGTTTATCTTGATTGGTTTATCAGAGCTAATGGGGCTTACATAAATATAAGGAGATACAAAAATTTCAAGAAAATAAAGAAATGGAAGTTTAGCAGTTTAAATATGCTAGCCTTTGAAGAGAAAAACAACAACAACTAAGCTTTACAAAAATGTTAGCTTAAGAGGGTTTTTTTTTTGACTAGTTATTTGTTTTAACAGCTTTATTGCTGTATAATTTACATATCATAAAATTCACCCATTTAAAGTATACAGCTCAAAGCAGAAACTAACACACCATTGTAAAGCAATTATACTCCAATAAAGATGTTAAAAAAAAGTATACAGCTCAATTAATTTTAGTAGATTTAAAGAGTTGTACAACCATCAGCATAATCTACTTTCACTCTCCTTCTGCACCCTCCTTACCTCAGCCCTAGGCTGACACTAATCTACCTTATTCTCTGTAGATTTGCCTATTTGGGACATTTCATATAAATAGAATCATGCAATATGTGGTCTTTTGTTATGGACTTGTTTCATTTAGTGTAATTTTTTTGAGGTGTATCCATGTTGTAGCATGAATCAGTACTTCATTCTTTTTATTGCTGAATAATATCCCAGTGCATGGCCATAAAAAGAAGAGAAATTGAGTTATTTGTAGTGAGGTAGATGGACCTAGAGTCTGTCATACACAGTGAAGTCAGAAAGAGAAAAACAAATACTGTATACTAACACCTATATATGGAATCTAAAAAAAAAAGTTCTGATGAACCTAGGGGCAGGACAGGAATAAAGACACAGACGTAGAGAATGGACTTGAGGACATGGGGAGGGGGAAGGGTAAGCTGGGACAAAGTGAGAGAGTGGCACGGACATATGTACACTACCAAATGTAAAATAGCTAGCTAGTGGGAAGCAGCTGCATAGCACAGGTAGATCAGCTCAGTGCTTTGTGACCACCTAGAGGGGTGGGATAGGGAGGGTGAGAGGGAGATGCAAGAGGGAGGGGATATGGGGGTATATGTATATGTATAGCTGATTCACTTTGTTATATAGTAGAAGCTAATACAACATTGTAGAGGAACTATACTCCAATAAAGATGTTAAAAAAAAATTCCAGTGCATGGATATACCACATTTATTTATCCATTCATCAGTTGATGGACATCTTGGTTGTTACTATTTCTTAACTATTTTGAATAATGCTGCTATGAAGATTTGTGTTCAAGTTTTTGTGTGGATGTTTTCATTTTCTTCAGTATATACTAGGAGTGGAATTGCTGGGTCATGTGGTAACTGTTTTTAACCTTTTGAGGAACTACCAGACTATTTTCCAAAGCAGCTGCATTATTTTACATTTCCTCCAGGAGTGTATGAAGGTTCTAATTCCTCTACATCTGCATCCTCTCCAACACTTGTTATTTTTTATTTTTATTATTATTATTACAGTCCATTTCCCTAATGATGTTGAGCATCTTTATATGTATTGACTGTGTGCATATCTTTTTTGGAGAAATGTCTATTCATATTTTGCCCATTTTACAATGGATTGTTAACTTTTTATTAAGTTGTGAGAATTCTTTATATACAAGTCTCTTATCAGATATATGATTTGCAGGTATTTTCTCTGTTTTATTTTCGTTTTCTTTTTTTTTTAAATGTAGGATCTTATTTCCCTAACCAGGGATCAAACCCGCGCCCCCTGCAGTGGAAGCGCAGAGTCCTAACCACTGGACCACCAGGGAATTCCCTTATTTTCATTTTCTTGATATGAATCACTCTATTCAGATTTTCTGTTGTTTCTTGTACTTCCTCAGAAAAACAATTCGCCCATATTTTCAAATTTCTTGAGTTCTCTTTTCAACCTTTCAGTTACTTAATTAAACTTTATACCTTGTTAACAATTATTTATATTAAATAATCTCTGTTGAAATAACCAGTGTGGTTTCTGTCCCCCTGACTGAATCCTGACTGATACAAAGGTGTACTCCTTTGTCTCTGTTTTTTTTGGCTTGACTTGATATTTGAGAGATTTTTCCACATTGATGCATGTAGCTGTAGTTCATTGTCATTTCTTTGTCCATTTTGTCTGTGGGAAGATTGGGTTGTTTCTAGTATGGGGCTATTACAGTGGTGCTGCTGTGAACATTCTTGCATCTCTCTTTTGGCGAACGAGTGCCCACATTTCTGTTGGGTATGAACATGCCTAGGAGTGGAATTGCTGAGTCATGGGGCAGATGTATGTATGTTCAGCTTTAATAGATGCGGCCAAACAGTTTTCCAAAGAGATTATACCTGTTACACTCTCTCCTGTACTTTGTGAGAATTCTAGTTGCTCCCCATTCTTACCGTCATCTATGTGTAGTATTTTTTTTTATTAATTAAGTTATTTTTGCTGTGTTGGGTCTTCGTTTCTGTGCGAGGGCTTTCTCTAGTTGTGGCAAGCGGGGGCCACTCTTCATTGCGGTGCACGGGCCTCTCACTATCGCGGCCTCTCTTGTTGCAGAGCACAGGCTCCAAACGCGCAGGCTCGGTAGTTGTGGCTCATGGGCCTAGTTGCTCCGCGGCATGTGGGATCCTCCCAGACCAGGGCTCGAACCTGTGTCCCCTGCATTAGCAGGCAGATTCTCAACCACTGCGCCACCAGGGAAGCCCCTATGTGTAGTATTGAGAGTTTTTTTCATTGTAGCCCCTTTGATGAGTGTCAGCTCCATTTATTGAGTCCCTCCTTCCCCCACTGATCTGCCACCTATGTCATATAACAAGATTCATGAATGTGTGGGTCTGTTCCTGGGCTCTCTATTCCATTGATCATTTTGTCTATCCCTCCACCAATATCACAGTCATGTTTACTATAGCTTCATACTAAGCCCTGAAATCTAAAAGGCACAACTTTTCTTCACTCTTCTTTTTCACAATTATCTGGTAATTGTGGCCCTCTACTCTTCCATATAAATTTTAGAATCATCTTGACAAAGTTTGTTTTCCTTTTTAATTTAATTTTTAAAATTTTTGGCTGTGTTGGGTCTTCGTTGCTGCATGAGGGCTTTCTCTAGTTGCAGCGGCGGGGTGGGGCTACTCTTTGAGGCGGTGTGCAGGCTTCTCATTGCGGTGGCTTCTCTTGTTGCAGAGCATGGGGGTTAGGAACCGGGGCTTCAGGAGTTGTAGCTTGCGGGCTCTAGAGCACAAGCTCAGTAGTTGTGGCCCACGGGCTTAGTTGCTCCGCGGCATGTGGGATCTTCCCGGACCAGGGCTTGAACCTGTGTCCCCTGCATTGGCAGGTGGATTCCTAACTACTGCACCACCAGGGAAGCCCCTGACCCAGCTTTTTTTTCTTAGATATCCTTATCCAGTTAAGGATATTCTCCTCTATTCTAATTTACTAAGAAATTTTAATATGAATAGGAGTTGATTTTTAAAAATCATTTAAAATCAGGGTTTTTTTTTTGCATTTATTGGTATAATCATATGTGTTTTTAAAGATTGTATGTATGTGTGTAACTGAGTCACTTTGCTGTAACAGCAGAGATTGGCACAGCATTGTAAATCAACTCTACTTCAATTAAAAAAACAAGTAAACACCTAATTGCACTCTAAAAAAAATCATGTGTTTTTATTTTCTTCTAATCTGTTAATATGAATTACATTACCATCCTTGAATACCTGGAATAGAATTCAGCTAAGTCATTATTTATCTTTTAAAAAATACATGGTTACATTTGGTTTGCTAATATTTTGTATGAGAGTTCTACATCTATATTTGTGAATGAAACTGTTCTGTTTCTTTTTTCTTAAACTTTTTTATAAAACTCAAAAACAATTTTTTCTTAATTCATTTTATTTATTTATTTATTTTATCTTCAACCTGTTATTTTCTCTTCTGATAATATTTTTTCTGCTTTTGGTGTTATAGTTATGCTAGAACAGTCAGGATGATCTGTTCCTTGAGAGTTTGGCAGAACATGCCTGTAAAATTATCTGGGCCCGTCATCTTTGTGGGAAGATTTTGTTTTATTTCAATTTAATGTTTCTTTTCTTTCTTTCTTTTTCTTTTTTTTCTTTGTTTTTTTTTGGCTGTGTCAGTTCTTAGTTGCTGTGGGAAGATTTTTAACCACCGCTTCAATTTTACCAATACTTAGAAGAAAACTCAGACTCTCTTTTAACCTTTTTCCTATTTTAAAATGTTTTATTATAACTCATTTCTTTCTGAGCCATTTCTAAGGTTCTGTTCTAGGAATTTGTTCACTTGTTTAGGTTTTCAAAATTGTTGGCATGGAGAGGACTTCCCTGGTGGTCCAGTGGTTAAGACTCCTCATTCCCAATGCAGGGGGATTGGGTTCGATCCCTGGTCAGGGAACTAGATCCCGCATGCTGCAACTAAGAGCCCGCATGCTGCAACGAAGACTGGTGCAGCCAAAATAAATAAATAAATATTTTAAAAAGAATTGTTGGCATGTATTATAGTTGTTAACAATATGGATAAATTCTTGGTCTTGGTTCATTAGTTCTTCCTTGCCTCGGTGTTAGTCTTAGCTCCACCCTGGCGCAGTTCTTTTTCAAGTGCTGTCTTCTTCATGGGAACAAGAGGAAAGCCTAGGGACTTGGGTGGTCTCCAGTCTTTGTCCCAAGGTTACCCTGGCGCTCGGGATAAATGATGGAGGCAAAAACATCGCAGCCCAGAGACTTCCACCCCTCCCAGAATCCCTGTTCTGCTTTGGGCTGCTGTTTACCCTTCTTCTCTTACACATCCCCACCTCATCCATTGCGGCCCAGCCATGGTCCCAGAGGACTCTTTGTTTTGGGGTGGTGTTGACAGTTCCCTTAACCCCCCTCCAGCTTGCTTGGAGTCTCTGGGCTGGTGGTGAAGGGAGCCACAGCTTGGCTCTTTCTCCTTGTTCTGCGCTAGAGGCCCTTTAGCTGTGACCTCAGCCTTCTGCATCAGTGGTTTCCTCTGCCTGAGGGAAACTGGCCTGATTTACGCCCCACTTCTCACCTTCTCCTGGATCCTTGCCTCCTTTCCCACCTGAGGGCATTCCTGTTCTGTGATCCTGTCACACTGAACTACTCAGTGCTCTCTGGTTTCTAGACAGTCTCCCCATGACCCTGTGAACTCCTTTAATATCAGAACTGTGATTTGTCCATTTTGAGAGCTCCAGTGCTTATTATGTGCCTGGCACATAGTAGGTGCTCTACATATATTACAAACCTAATCAACACCCATGTTCATAGCAGCATCGTTCACAATAGCCAGAAGGTGGAAACAACCCAAACATCCGTGGGCAGATGAATGGATAAGCAAAATGTGGTATATACACACAGTGGAATATTATTCACCCTAAAAAAGGAAGGGCATTCTGACAGGCTACAACATGGATGAACCTTGAGGACATTATGCTAAGTGAAGTAAGCCAGGCACACAAGGACAGATACTCTATGATTCCACTTAAATGAGGTACCTAGAGTAGTCAAAGTCATAGAGACAGACAGTAGACTGGTGGTTGCCAGGACCTGAGGGGATGGGGAATGTGGACTCAGTGTTTAATGGGAATAGCGTATCAGTTGGGGAAGATGAAAAAGTTCTGGAGATGGTGGTGATGGTTACACAATAACGTGAATATACTTGACATGTAAAAATGGCTGAGATGGCAGATTCTACGTTGTGTGTATTTTATCACAATTTAAAACTTTTTTAATTAAGAAAAAACTAATTTAAAAAAAGTAATGCAATCATGTGAGTTGTCTGAGGTCACACAGCTTTTTCCAGATAGAACTATTGTTCCTGGGAATATAATTGTCAAAAACCCAGGCACTTTCATCAAAGATCTAAGTATAAGAATTAAAACTTGGGCTTCCCTGGTGGCGCAGTGGTTGAGAGTCCGCCTGCCGATGCAGGGGACACGGGTTCGTGCCCCGGTCCGGGAAGATCCCACATGCCGCAGAGTGCCTGGGCCCGTGAGCCATGGCCGCTGAGCCTGTGCGTCCGGAGCCTGCGCTCCGCAATGGGAGAGGCCACAACAGTGAGAGGCCCGCGTACCACAAAAAAAATAAAAAAAATAAAAAAATTAAAAAAAAAAAAAAAAAAAAAGAATTAAAACTAGAAAAAACTAGGAAAAATAGAATATTTTTACAATTATATGATGATACTGAACACTTAAAAAATGTTTATTTAAAAAAAAAAAAAAGAAAAAAGGGAGTTCCCTGGTGGCCTAGTGTTTAGGATTCCAGCCTTTCACTGCCATGGCCTGGGTTCAATCCCTGGTCAGGGAACTGAGATCCCACAAGCTGTGTGGCATGGCCAAAAAATAAAATAAAATAAAACATGTTTATTAAGTGTTTATATTTCTTCTGAGATTCTCTTTTCATATTATTTGCCCATTTTTTCCTACCATTGTCTTTTCTTTTTTGGTTGCCCTGACCAGGTCCTAACCACTGGACTGCCAGGGAACTCCCTGCCTTTTTCATATTGAATGGTTGAAGCTCTTTTTATAGGATAGTGTCATTGACATTTTTTATTAATCACGCTACAAATATTTTCTCCCGATCTGTATTTGGTTTTAACTTTGCTTATGGTTTCTTTAGCCCTACAGAAGCATTTAGTATTCATGCATTTAAATCCACTGGTGTGTGTGTGTGTGTGTGTGTGTGTGTGTGTGTGTGTGTGTGTGTAAAAAGCTGCTGTGATATGTTAATAAATTAATGAGTGAAAAACTGCCTTCCCCCTGGCTCCTGAGTATGTGCCACATGCACTCCTGCTCCCAGACTTTTGTTCAGGCCATTTCCATTCCCTGCAACACCCTTTCCCTCTTAGCGGCTCCTGCAGATTCCCCCTGGCCTGCTGGCCTGCCCTTCCACACAGAACACTTCCCTTTTCCCATCCCCTGGGTCCCGTGAGCCCCAGGCCAGCTCTGAAACCAGTGAGGCTGCGCTGGTTCTGTCCTACCCACACCTGGGTGTGAAGACTTCTCTCTCTGGGGTAGAGGGGGAGTAGGCTTGTGACAAAACTGGGGGTTGGGATCGAGGATGTTTGTTCCTGACCGCATGTCCCTGCCTTCTTCCAGGAAGGCCTTTGGTGCCACAGTGGTTCCGCCGAGTGATCTGTGGCCCTGGTGTCAGGCATGCGTGGCCAGTGCTCTGGGAGTCCTGGGAGCTGGCTGCAGGGAGTGGGTGGCCAGGCTCAGCATGGGGTTAGGGCGAGGGTCGCTTGGGGCCCACAGTCTGGGGTCAGGGTCAAGGGTGCGGTGTGGTTGGGACTGAGTCTGGGGAGTGTTTGGGCCTGGTTGGGACTCGTTTGGGGCTGGCTCCATCTAAAGTTGCGATCAGGGACTTGTGGGGCTCAATTTGGAGGCAAGAGGAGGGGTTTCATGGGGCTCTGACCAGGGTGCGGCCGGAAGGGGCCTGGTGCCCCGATAGGAGCAGAGGCCTGTGGGAGGTTAGGCCTCCTGGGCCAGTGCAGGATCCCCTTAGTGCTCAGTGCTCCCTTGGCTCTGATCTCAGACCTTTGTCGTGCACTGTGGCTGGCTGGCTCTGGGTGACTCTTGGGGAAGGCAGCAGGACCAAGCGGGGCCTAGCACCTGCTCCCTGCTGGGGTCACGTGGGATGTGTCCAGCCCTGGCCTGAGCCCCACGGAAGGTCCAGAGGCCAAGGTCCAGCTCTCTTTCTGCCCCAGACCCACTGGGTGACCTCAGGCAGTCCCTGTCCCTCTTGACTCTCTGTTCACATTCAACCATTATTTCCCCTCCTCTTATGCTCCAGGCACCGTGGCCAGTGTCCCCATCGTTCAAAGGTAACGGGGATCCCCGTCCTGCGTGTCTCTTGCACGTGTGGGATGTGAAAAGCTGTGGCTTGCTGTGCTGCCGGTCCTGTGGCTGGACTCGCCCTCCAGCTGTGGCGGGTGCAGCTCAGAACACACCTGGTAGCTGCCTGGAGCTGCCCGCAAGGAATCCATTCATTCTCCTCTCCATCCCTGAGCTAATGGGATGAGCCCTTCTCACCGTTCCCAAAGCCCCTCTGTTCTTCCAGGACCACCTGACTTTCCAGGAGCACTGAGGTGACCCTGGAGATCCAGGCTGTGGTCCTGAACGCTGTGACCTTGACCACTGCCCCCGCAGAGGCCCAGACGCCCAGCTGGGATTTGCTGTGGTCACTCCTGTGGGCCCTCCCCACTCTGGCCTCTCCCTCCCAGGAGGGCTTTTCCCCCCAGCACCTCTGTCTGCTCCCCACTGCTGGTCTGGTCTCAGCTGGGCCTTCCCTGGGCCAGGGGCCAGGTTAGAGAGGATCGGGGCAGCCCTGGGGGGTGGAAGGAGAGGGTGGGGGGGTGTTTGGGGCACAGGGACTCCTTTATTTCACCCCAGTCACAGACACACAGACCCAAGGCGGTGCTCAGCCTTCTATTAGACATTCTGCCTCGCCGAGACAGACCCCCATCCTACATGCATCTTCTGGAGCGCACTCCCGGCGGGGTGGCGTGTGTTCTGGTGGCTGGGCAGGGTGCAGGGGACAGGACTGGCATCTCGTCCTCTGAGAGGGGGCCTGGGTGAGGTTCGCGTGCTTGTGGCAGTGGCTGGGGAAGGGCTTTCATGCCCTGCACAGGGTTGCACGTGCAGGGGTGTCCCAGACCAGGACGCAGGGCCCTGCCCGTGGGGAGCAGCCTGGGAGTGGGTGGGCAACAGCCGAGGCCTGGGCTCTCTTGCGGGGCCTTCCCCTGGTGCCTCCAGGTCCAGCCTCTGGCCCAGCTCCCAAGAAGATGGGGTTTCCTTGGAGGGTCACGGGGAGAACACCCGTCTCACGCTGGCTCTGCCCCTTGCCTGGCACTGCACTCTCTCAGCCCGTTTCCTCCACGGGGAGCTGGGACCCTAACCCCTCAGAGGGAGGATCCTCTGAGAGGGGCCTGTGGGCTCGCGGGTTTGTGGGCAGAGCCGGTGCAGACAGCGTCTGAGGGAGCAGGTGACTGGGACGCGGGCCTGGGCACGGGGGGGGGGGGGCTGGGCTGGCCTAGTCATCTTTGTCCTTGGCGCCGTGTTTGAGGATGCGGGTGAACTCCACGTAGTTGAAGTTGCCTTTCTTATCAATGGGCGCCTCGCGGTACATCTCATCCACCTCCTCATCTGTGAAGCGGTCGCCCATGGTGGTGAGCAGCTCCCGAAGGTGGTCCTCGTGGATGAAACCTGGGGGGCAGGGCCAGGGCCATGAGACGGGGACTCGGGCCAGGACACACCTAACACCCTCTACCCCCTGGGTCCCCCACCAGTCCTTTCAGACCCCGGGGGGGCCAGGAAAAGCCACAGCCCTGGTCTCTGTTCAGTTCAAGGTCACTAGGGCCCATAGGGAAGAGTTCCGCCGTGGGACTGTCGGCGAGGTGTTTCTGCGGGGGACCTGGGGCTGGGGGGGCGGTGCCGGCTGTGTCCTGCTTGAAAAGCGTGAGCCCCAGAGTTCCACTGCCTGAGGTTGAATGCCGATCCCCCCCTTCTTTCTAGCTGTGTGACCTTGGGCAAGTTACTTAACCTCTCTCTGCCTGTTTGATCTGGAAAATGGGGATGAAAATACGCCAGCCTGGTAGGGGACTGTGACGGCAGTCAGGAAAATGTTCGAACATGCTTAGGCCAGTCGTGTGCCTGTGGCCCCTGAGAAACTGCTGAAACAACTACCGCCAGCGTCGCGCTGGCCTGTCCCAGGGAGAAACCAACTGTGAGATAGAAGCCCTTTGGAAGATTTGAGGATGGGGGCTGGTTTCTGTACCTCGTTGGCCAGAGGGCCTGAAATGGTTTGGTGTCTGGAAGGGTAGAAAGCAGAGGCCTAGTGCGTTGGGCCAGCAGATGAACTAGGAAATGGGAAAGCTTGGTGGATGTGGGCTGTTATTCTCCCATTTGGGGGAGAAAACAAGAAAGTAGCATAGCTTTTATAGTTCTGGCAACAGAAATGGGTGATTTCTGTTCTGGCCTTTGGGGGCAAGGGGCCCTGCAGTCCCAGCGCAGGCGGGTCCCCCCAGCATACGCGGGGGTGCCCTGGGGGAAGGGTGCAGGCCCAGCCCTGCCCAGGCCTCCATCCAGAGGTTGCCGACCTGAGGCCTCCTCGTCGAAGCAGGCAAAGGCGTTGCGGATCACGTCCTCGGGGTCCGTGCCGTTCAGCTTCTCCCCAAACATAGTGAGGAACATCGTGAAGTTGATGGGCCCCGGGGCCTCGCTCATCATGCCCTCCAGGTACTCGTCCGTGGGGTTCTTCCCTGTGGTGGGAGGGCCATTTGTGCCTGCTGTCACCTCCCGTCCCCTCCCTCCTCCCTGTCCCCTCCCTTCATGGCCCCACAGACAGGAGACAGTACGTTTTGTAAACTGTAAAGCATCTCTCTGGGATGGCCGGCTCTCTGACTGCTCCCTCCCCACTCTCCTGGCAGGTGGCCTTGACCACTTTCCTCCTCAGGTCTGGGGTCTGGATGTCCGCCATGGGTAATGCTCACTGAAGTATAAGGGCCCCCATCTGCTGACCGCTCACTGCGTCCCGTGCTCCATGTGCCTTATTGCTTTAACTTTCACCACCTGTGAGGTCAGCATTCTTATCCCCCTTCACAGGTGTGGGACCTGAGGCCCAGAGGCTAGGACTTGTCCTTAGTCACACAGTGAGTAAGGAGTAGAGCCAGCATTTGAAGCCAGGCAGCCAGACCCCAGGTCCCAGGCACAGTTTTGAAAGTAGTTAAACCAGTGAGCTTTGGTGCCACACAGGCTAGGGTCTGAGTCCCAGCTCTATGCCTGTTTCCCCTGCCTCTGAGGAGAACTGTGAAGGTGAAGAAGGCAATGGCTGTGAAATGGGCAGAACAATGATTGGCATTGGCCCTATGGATTTGAATCAACTGCTGGTTCAAATCCCAACTCTACCACTTAGTAGCTGTGTGACCTTGGGCAGCTTACTTAACTTCTCTGAGCCTCTGTTTCCTCATTTATAAAGTGGGAATGATCATCACACCTACCTAATAGGATTGCTTTGAGATTTAAGATAATTCCTGCAGAGCTGCTGCTTGTTACTATTTTATTATTTGCTGCTCTTGTTTTTTAACCTGAGGATGATGTTCCTTTTTTTGTTTGTTTTTGGGCATGCTGCTGAGGCATGCAGGATCTGAGTTCCCCGACCAGGCATCCAACCCATGCCCCCTGCAGTGGAATTGTGGAGTCCTAACCTCTGGACTGCCAGGGAATTCCCAGAGGATGATGTTCTTAACCAGAGGCCATGATTGATCTGTGGACTCACTGACATGAGCTGCAAACAGGAGTGAGGATTTTTCTGGGTAGATGCCCAGAACTGTCATCAAGTCTCTGGGGTTGAGGGCCCCGGGCGCAGGCGCTGCCTCATAAACGGAAAGGAGTCTTCGTGTCCCTGTCTCCTCTGAGCCTCACACACTCTGCTCTGTCCCCGTGGGATGGCTGAGGCCTGAAGAGCTGTGACATCCGGACTTACAGCTCCTCCCCTCGCCAGGCCTCAGTCCTCCTGCCTGCCGGTGACCTCCTCGGGGAGGGAGCCTTCAGGTGAGCCTGGCCAGAAGCTGGGAGAGGTGTGGTGCCGAGGGTGGGGGCAGTGTGTGATGTCAGCCCTCCTGCTCCCTCTGCATTGCTTGCCCCTCCCACCAGACACCCCGGGGGTACACACGAGGGCCACAGTCACCATTGCACAGGAGGGGAAACAGGCATAGAGCGGGACTGCCCAGTTGTGAGGGGCAATGCCAGCCAGGGACTGACTCAGGCCTATCTGGCCATAGGCTGCCGCCTCTACTGCCAGAGACCACCCCCTCCCCCAGCCAGTGTCTGGCCCGGATGCTCTCACCTGGATGAAGGGGGCACCAGGAACTTGGGTTGAGGGTGGTTGTCTGTGGCTAGCACAAGGGGAGGGATGTGGAAGCAGAGCCATAGGCTGGGGTGTGGTGTCTGGAGGCCTGGCCTCTGGGCCTCAGTTTCCCCATCTGAGCAATGGTGAGATGCACTAGATTCCTGAGCCCTTTCAGCTCTGATTCTGATTCTGGGGAAATCACTGGAGTCAGCCTCTCAGAGCCTGACACAGGTGACCTCTAAAGAAGTGGGGCACATACCCTGGCCTCCCTTCTAAGGCCTCAGCTTCCCCACTGTACAATGGAAAGTCCATGCAGTTCCAACTTTCTTGTAGTTGCTGATCCCTTTCTTTAAATGAAATGGTACTGGGCAGCCCAATCCACAAATCTGCCTGAGGCAGTCCTGCCCTGGAGTGAGCCTGTCTGGGTTCAAGTCCAGTGGCGAACTGCTCTGTGCCTGTTTCCCTACCTGCTAAATGGAGAAAGTGATGGCAGCTACTCTCCAGGGTGGGTGCCTCATGTCAGTGCACAGGAAGTGTTCCGTAAGGGATGAGCAGCCCCACTGCCTGCTCCGGCTGCAGCCCTTGCTGGGCCCACTTGGACTCCCACACCCCGCCCCTGCTCACCCAGCGAGGCCAGCATGTCATGCAAGTCCTCCTTGTCAATGAAGCCATCTCGGTTCTGGTCAATCATGTTGAAGGCCTCCTTAAACTCCTGGATCTGGGACTGGTCAAACATCGCAAAGACGTTGGATGTGGCCCGCTGTGGCCGCTTCTTGGTGGTCTTGGCCTTGGCCCGTTTACTGGACATCTTGGCTGCGGGCGTGTGGGGCTTTCCTGTAGGCAGTGGGTGTAAGTGGGAGAGCCTGTGACCCCGGGCCAGAGAACCTGCTGGCCTACCCCTGCTCGGCTGTCAGTGCCTGGGCCGGTCTTCGCGCTCCCATAGGCCTGGGGCTCCTGCCACCCAGTTCATCACAAAAGCATACAGCGTTGGCCCTCTGTGATCTGAAGCAACTTCCTCTACCTCTCTGAGTGAGTATACTCATCTGGGAATGGGATAGGAGTGCCCAGCTGAAGGGATTAATTGACTTAGTGCCCAGGAAGCCCCTGGCATGGTGCCCAGCACAGAGGAAGCTATTTTTGCTGTGACTGTTTGGGTAAGACACTTAGGATTGGGTTCGGTGCCAACCATTTCCGTGCTTTATCTCCTTGAAGCCTTAATAGCATTTACACTGTCCACCTCTCTCCGGCTTACAAGGTGGGCTGCCTTGTAAGAGGCTCTGAGGCTCCCTGCCCCCACCAGCGGGAAGGAGCTGGGTCGGCGGCCCTGCATTCCTGACATTCCTCTCCTCCTCCCCATCCCTGCCCTCCCTCCCCTGGAGGTTCTGGAAGGCCAGTGCTCTGGGCAGTCTCCCTTCCCCCCACCTGCCCACACTTGACCAGCCCCTTAGGGTGGGAGGTAGACCTGACTTCGGCCCTGCTCCTTGTTCTCACTCCTCAGTACTTACAGGAGTGTAAAGCTCCCCCCCGCCCCCGCCCCGGCTCAGAGCCCCAGCTTCCTGTCACCCTTGTTTAGACCTGGCCTCCGAGCCTCCAGCCTGTCTCACCCATTGCATACAGACCCAGACACTTCACCTTGAAACCCTTGAGGCTTCCTGCGATCTCATCCCCTCCCCTCCCCCAGCAAGTCCTGGCCCCTCAGCCTGGCATCAAAGGGCCTGTGTGAACCCCTCCTGCCCTGCTCTCTGACTGGCCATGGCATCCCTCATGGCATCTATGTCTGCTCCCCAGACACCCCCCCCCCCCGACTTTCCTTCTTGGTCCTTCCCCCTGGAGTGCCCTTCCTTCTCCAGCCCAGTTCTTCAGGCAGCCCTTGGGGCGCCGTTCCCCCACCCTGGCTTTGACAGTAAAGCACTTAAGGGTCTCTCTCCCTCACAATCAATCAGGGCTGGTGTATGTCCCCCGATTTAAACCTAAGCTCACGGTGGTGCTCACAGATGCTTGTTTAATGAATGAATGACTGTGAAGGCAACTGCAGCCAGTCTGCTGGGCCCACTGTACAGATGGGGAAACTGAGGCCCAGCAAGGGGCTCTTTCCCTGAACCCTTGTCATGGCTAGTGGGGACTGTGCCCCTGAAGACCTAGGGCCACGTGGCCCTCAGCTGGGGCAGTTGTGGGCCTGGCCGAGGCCCCAGGACTGCTGCCCTCCCTCTTTCCTCTGTCCTGAGTCCCTTTGTCGAGGATCTGCAGGTAGCCTGAAGTGCTCCTTGAATCTGTCGCCAGGCCTTTATCTCATGACCGTGTTCAAGCCATTTGCCGTCTTTGGCCTTTGAGATCTTAAACCCTGAGCTGGGACACTGGCCAGCCCCAGCCCTTCCCCAGAGCCACAGCTGCCCATAGTTATAGACTGTCCCACTGGGTCCCACTGGACTGACACACCTGGCCCTCAGGGTTCCTCCTGTGGTTCAGGGTGGGTAGACAAAAGCCTTTCCCACCCTTGACCTGGCGGGAGTGGGATGGTGCTGTCGGCAGGGAGTGCCACCGGGTCCTGTGGTTAGTGCTTCGAGGGGCCCACTCCTTCCCTGAGCCAGGTGTTCTCTGGGAACTTTGACTCATGGCACCCACAGAAGGCAGCCGAGGAGAAGTCCACTGTGCCCAGCAGAGGCTGTGATGGTCACCATCACTGTCACTCCTCCCCTCCCCCTGCCCCTAGGGCAGACATGGCAGGATGAGAGAGGAAGCCACGACCAGAGGCGGGAGTGGCCAAGAGCTCACCCACTGCTCTGATACTAGCTGGGCTCCCCTGCCTCCCTGGCCACCCCATCCCCGCCCTCTTGTGCGGAGGGGCCGTGACAGGGCTTAGGGCCCTGACCTGTACAGTTTGTCCATCCCAGCAGTCTTGGGAAGCAGGGTGGGGAGAGTGGGGCGCCTCTCCCCGTGCAGTTAAAAGAACTGAGGCCCGAGAAGTGGGGTGTCCATGAGAGGAGTAGAGTCCAACTGGAATCCAGGACCCCTGGGCTAGGGGTGGGTCTGGGGGTGGCAAATGGCCTTTCATTGTGGGCGGATAGCTACTGAGGGGCTGAGGACTCTTTGTGACCAGAGGCAGTTTCCAGTCTTGGTTGAGGGACTGGGGTCAGAGACAGGCTGGCCTCTTAGCCCTGGAGCCGTCCCCTCCTCCTCCTGGGGACCCTAGCCACCAGCGATCCGATATGGCGGGTACTTGGCCTGCTGCAACTAGGTGCCACCTCCCCCTTTCCGGTGCCTGAAATCCCATCGTAACAGCAAAGACAAGGCCTGTGTCCCCCGTTACCTCATGGTCCCTATGGCTGGCAGTGCCAGATGCCTTGCTGGTAAACTCAGCTCATCTGAGGCAGAATCTGACCCTTTCCTGAGAGTAGCCAGAGCAGCTGGAGGGCTGGGGAGGAGCGGGGACCAGGTCCTGAAGCCCAGGTCCTTGTCCAGCCGCGGGGCGGGGTGAGCCCGCAGAGGACCCCTGGCGCAACTTCCCCACCCAGCAGGCCCAGGTGGGCAGGTGGCTCAGAGTGGGCAAAGCCCCCGGGCGCGGCACACAGCCTCCGTGTGTGTGGGCGGGGGTTACTCGGTCTCCATCCCTCTCTCCTGCCCCCAGGAGATGGGGGATGGGACCCGGGCGCTCTGGAGGACACACATGGGTCCCCTAGGGCAGGGAACACCGGCAGCCACAACGCCCTCCCGTCCTCCCGGGCATCCCGAGTCCTGGGCTTGGCGCCTCTAACCGCACAGCAAAGGGGCAGGGCCCGGACAGTCTTCCCTGGCCATAGGCCCCCTGGTTCCCAGAGCCGGGAACAGTCTCCCTGCTGCCCAGTCCAGACCCAGCCAGAATCCCCGTCAGACCGAGCAACCTCGCAGCCCCAGCCAGGCCCACGAGCTGTCTCTGCCCAGAGGCCCTCCGACACCTCCCTGCGTCCCCAAGTTCGGGTCGGGGCCGTCACACCGCCCACGCGAGACCACCCGGGCCGCCGGGCTCCCACCTGGTGCGGAGAAGGCGCTGGCTCGGTGCGCGGAGCGGGTGCGGAGCCGGGGCTGGCGGGCCGTCGGTGGGGTCCGGGCTGGGCGCGGCGGGGGCGCGGGGCGGGGCGCGGCACCGGGCCTTACAAGGCAGAAGAATGTGCGGCGGCGGCGGGACGGGGGCGGGGCCGCGGCAGCCCGGCCTTATTTGGCCTCGACCCACGGACCCGGGAGGTGGGGTGTTCCCGGGTGAACCCCCAGGCTGCCAGGGCCTTCCCCATCGTGGACCGGGGAGGTGACGGGGGTGAATAGGGGGCCTGGACTGCCCGGGGAAGGGGGTTTATCTGGGCCGGCCCTTCGTCTCCTGCGAGGCCGGCAGAACATCCAGGGGCCTCTGGTCCTCAGATCCAACCCCCATCTTTCCCCCAAAGGCGCGCTGCCCGGCCCATTCCCGGGGGAGGGCCTCCTTCCACCAGGCCAAGTATGGCTTTTTTCTAGTCCCAGAGAAGAGACTTGTCAGAGGGAACCCACTATCCTCATACAGAGCCAGAAGTCAGCCTCCTGGGGTGTGGGGCACACATGAAAGTTGGGTAGGACCGCACTGGGGACAGCCCACCTCAGCCAAGTCATTCTTCTCTCTAGGTGCCCTCAGTTTCCTCACCTGTAAAATGGGAGTGTGGTGGTGAGAATTCAGTGAAAGAGTGGCCAGAAAGACCCACGTAGACCCTGGGGAGCCAGGGAGAGGAGCAGGGGCTAGCGGACCCCCGGAGCATCCTTGCCAAAGGGGATGCACCCCCTATCCCCCTCTTGTTGGCCTGAGTTGGAGGATGGCGCCTGGAAGGACAGACCCATCCCCTCTGCCATCGGGCATCAGGTCCATCATTTTGACCCGTGAAGGAACACCTTACCCATCAGCCCCTACCTGGACTCCCGCCCTGCCCTCTCTCCCCTTTAATCCAACCCGGACGTTCCCAAAGGAATTTTTTTTTTTTTTTACGGTATGCGGGCCTCGCTGTTGCGGCCTCTCCCGTTGCGGAGCACAGGCTCCGGACGGACGCGCAGGCTCAGCGGCCATGGCTCACAGGCCCAGCCTCTCCGCGGCATGTGGGATCTTCCCGGACCGGGGCACGAACCAGTGTCCCCTGCATCGGCAGGCGGACTCCCAACCACTGCGCCACCAGGGAAGCCCAGTGAGCCTCTGAGGCAGAAGTCCTGTGGGGGGAGCTTGCCCAGGTCACGGTCAAGGAGCAGCAGGAGGTCAGTGTGACTGAGGGGACGGGGGTGGGAGAGGAGATCTGAGAAGCACTAGGGACCTAGCCCGGGGATCCTTGTGGTACCCCAAAACTGGGTTTGCCTCTTGGTGGGTGTCAAGCCAATAGACACGAACAGGCCAAAGATCAGGAGAAGGAAGGATTTATTATTACTTGCAGCCAGTAAGGAGAATCTTACTGGTGATCTTGCCCAAAGCAGTGTTTTCCCTGAACAGCAAAACTGGGGAAGTTTTAAGCTAAGGGTACATGCATATTCATGAAGGGGCTTGAGCAGAGGAGAACTCCGCACGGAAAGGGGGCCAAGGTCCAAGCTTTAGCTGAAGTCAGGAGGGTCAGCATCATCATTCTGGCCTCCACCTGGGGTGGGGGGGTCTCAGTCCCTGCAGAGCGCAAAGACTAGTTATTATGCCTATCCCTTGAGGAGGAACTAGGACTCTGCTTTATCAGTGCACTGTTGTTTGACTGCCTTTTCTCTGTTCCTGCATTCCTTTGTTCTCTTAAGATCATTAATTACTGAGACCTGTTCAAGGGCAAGCATTGTGGTCAGGCTTAGATCACAAAATGACTTAGGCCAAAATGGCTTCTCTTATGTCAAGAAAGCCATGCCTGGTTCTCCTCCTCCAAGGACCCCTTAACTTACCTGCTTACACTCGTAGGCCGCTGTGAGACATCAGAGTTCTGGGCAGAAGGGTGGCATGATCTGGCTTATGTTCTAACTGAATCCCCTTTGGGGCTGGGGAGAGGGAAGCAGGGAGACCAGTGAGGAGCTACTCAACAGGATGAGGTGTCCAGACTAGTGTGGTGGCAGTGGGAGAAGTGATGGGATTCTGGACATATGTTTTTGGCTCGGGAGGGAGGGTGGCCATGCAGCGCGGCTTGTAAGATCTTATTTCCCCGACCAGGGATCAAACCTGGGCCCTCGGCAGTGAAAGCGTGTAGTCTTAACCACTGGATCACCAGGGAATTCCCATCTGGACATATTTTGAAGTTGCATCCAATAGGATTTTTGCATGGATTGGTATGTGTGTGAGAGTCAAGGAAGACTTGAAGAGTCCAAGGGTTCTGGTCTGAGCAGCTGGAAAGAAAGAGCTGCCATTTTCTAAGATGAGTCTCTTATAGAAGGAGCAGGTTTGGTGAGAGATCAGAAGTTCTATTTTGGATATATTAAATTTTAAAAACTTTGAAATAGTTTCAAACTTACAGTAAAGTTATAAGAACTGTACAAAGAGCTCCTATATACCTTTATCCAGATTCTCTAATTGTTAACATTTGGCTTTATTATACTGTCTTCCGTGTGTGTGTGTGTATCCTCCTCCCCAACCATTTGAGAGCAAGTTGCACACATCAAGCCCTTTTACCCCGAAGTACTTCAGTGAGTATCTCCTAAAAAGGAAATTATATTATATATCCATAATACAGTGATTAAAATCAGGAAAAAAATGTTGAAATATAGTTGATATACAGTATTATAAGTTACAGGTGTACAATATATAGTGATTCACAATTTTTAAAGTTTATACTCCACTTCTGGTTACTGTAAAATATTGGCTATGTTCCCCATGTTGTACAATATTATCCTTGTAAACATCAGGAAAATTTTAACATTGATTTAATACTATTTTTATTTAAAGATTTAACTTTTTTTTTTTTTTTTTTTTTTGGCTGTGTTGGGTCTTAGTTGCTGCGCAGGCTTTCTCTAGTTGTGGTGATTGGGGGCTACTCTTCGTCGTGGTGCGTGGGCTTCTCACTAAGGTGGCTTCTCTTGTTGTGGAGCATGGGCTGTGAGCATGTGGGCTTCAGTAGCTGTGGCACGCAGGCTCAGTAGTTGTGGCTTGCGGGCTCTAGAGCGCAGGCTCAGTAGATGTGGCGCACGGGCTTAGTTGCTCCACAGCATGTGGGATCTTCCCGGACCAGGGCTCAAACCCGTGTCCCCTGCATTGGCAGGCAGATTCTTATCCACTGTGCAACCATGGAAGCCCGATTTAATACTATTATCTAATTTACAATCCATATTCAAGTTTTGCCAATTATCCCAATAATGTCCTTTATAAAAAATTTCTTTCTGGTCCAATAGCCAATCCAAGGTTATCATATTTCTTTGATCGCCTTCTGTGTGTGTGTGTGTGTGTGTGTGTGTGTATGGTAAAATAACAAAATTTATCATTTTAACCAATTTTAAGTGTACAGTTCAGTGGCGTTAAGTACATTCACATTGTTGTACAACTATCACTACCATCCATCTCCAGAACTATTGATAAATTCTGTAGCCATTAAATAATAACTCCCTCTTCTTTTCCCTGAGCTGCTAGGTAACCACCATTCTACTTTCTGTCTCTATGAATTTGACTACTCTGGGTCCCTCATATAAGTGGAATCAAACAGTATTTGTCCTTTTGTGACCAGCTTATTTCACTTAGCATAATTTCTTCAAGGTTCATCCATTTTTTAGCATATGTCAGAATTGTTTTCCTTTTTAAGGCTAAATAATATTCCACTGTGTGGAGACACCACATTTTGCTTATCCATTCATCTGTCACCAGACATGTGGTTCTTTCCATCTTTTTGGCTGTTGTGAATAATGCTGCTATTAACATGGGTGTAGTACAAATATCTTTTCATGTCCCTGCTTTTTATTCTTTGGGGGCATATATCCAGAAGCAAAATTGCAGGATTATATGGTAATTCTGTTTTTAATTTTTTTGAGGAACCGCCATACCGTTTTCCACAGAAGCTGTACCATTTTACATTCCCACCAACAGTGCGCAAGGGTTGTAATTTCTCTACATCCTCGCCAACACTTGTTATTTTCTGTTCTTTCTTCCTTCCTCCCTTCCATCCTTCTTTCCTTCCTTTCTTTCTTTTTATTTATTTATTTATTTATTTTATTTTTATTTTTTTTGTGGTACGCAGGCCTCTCACTGTTGTGGCCTCTCCCATTGCGGAGCACAGGCTCCGGACGCGAAGGCTCAGCGGCCATGGCTCACGGGCCCAGCTGCTCCGTGGCACGTGGGATCTTCCCAGACCGGGGCACGAACCCGTGTCCCCTGCATCGGCAGGCGGACTCTCAACCACTGCGCCACCGGGGAAGCCCCTTTCTTTCTTTTTAATAATAGTCATCCTAATGAGAGTGAAGTGATCATTGTGGTTTTGATTTGTATTTCCATAATAACTAATGTTAAGTATCTTTTCATGTGCTTATTGACCATTTGTGTATCTTCTTTGGAGAAATGTCTATTCCAATTCTTTGCCCATTTAAAAAATCAGGCTATTGGACTTCCCTGGTGGTCCAGTGGTTAAGACTCCATGATTCCACTGCAGGGGGCACGGGTTTGATCCCTGGTCAGGGAACTAGGATCCCGCATGCCACATGACATGACCCCCCGCCCCAGAAAAAAATCAGGTTGTTTTTTTGTTGTTGAGTTGTAAGAGGTTTTTTTTTGTATATTCTGGATATTAATCCCTTATCAGATAATATGATTTGCAAAAATTTTCTTCAGTTCTGTGGACTTCTCTGTTTAAAATAATTTTTAAAATTTATGTAATTTTTATATACCATAAAATTCACCCTTTTCAAGTGTACAATTCAGTGGTTTTAGAATACTCACAGAGTTATACAACCATCACCACCATGTAATTCCAGAACATTTTATCATCCCCCAAGAATCAGCATACTCATTAGCAGTCACTCCCCACTTCCCCTTCCCCTCATCCCCTGGCAAACACTAATCTACCTTCTGTCTCCGGATTTGTTTACTCTGGAAATTTAATGTAAATGGAATCATATAATATGTGGTGTTTTGTGCTTGGCTCCTTTCACTTAGCATAATGTTTTCAAGGTCCATCTATGTTATAACATGTATCAGTACTTCATTCTTTTTATTGCTGAATAGTATTCCATTTTATTGCTATACCACATTTTGTTTACATATTTATCAGTTGATTGATATTTGGGTTGTTTCCCCTTTTTGGCTATTATAAATAATGCTACTATGAATATTGGTGTATAAGTTTATGTGTGGATGTATATATTCACTTTTTTGGATATATATCTAAGAGTGGAATTGCTGGGTCATCTGTTAACTCTATGTTTAAACAGTCTGGGGCTTCCAAACTGTTTTCCTCAGTGCTGCGTTGTTTTACGTGACCACCAAAAATGTGTGAGTTTCCAGTTTCTCCACATCCTCACTAACACTAGTCTTCTCATCATCCTATTGGGTGTGAGGTGGTATCTCATTGTGGTTTTGATTAGCATTTCCCTAAAGACTTGTTATCTTGAACACCTCTTCACGTGCTGATTGGACATTTGTATATCTTCTTTGAAGAAATGATTATTCAGATATTTTGCCCATTTTAAAATTTCTTTTTTTTTTTTGCGGTACGCGGGCCTCTCACCGCTGTGGCCTCTCCCGTAGCGGAGCACAGGCTCCAGACGCGCAGGCTCAGCGGCCATGGCTCACGGGCCCAGCCGCTCCGCGGCATGTGGGATCTTCCCGGACCGGGTCACAAACCTGTGTCCCCTGCATCGGCAGGCGGATTCTCAACCACTGCGCCACCAGGGAAGCCCAAAATTTCTTTTTTTGTTGTTGGGTTGCAAAGGTGCTTTGTATCGTCTAGCTATTACACCTTTACCAGGTATATGATTTTCAAATCTTCTCTCCCATTCTGTGGGTTATCTTTTCATTTTTTGGCTTGTTTAAAGAAGCATAAATGTTTTTAACTTTGATGAAGTTTATTTTTTCTTTGGTTTCTTGTGCCTTTTTTTAAATCATATCCATGAAACCATTGCCTAATCCAAGGTTGTAAATATTTATACCTATGTTTTATCCTAAGAGTTTTGTAGTTTTAGCTCTTCAATTTAGGTCTCTAATCCACTTTAAGTTAATTTTGTATAGGGAGTGAGGTAAGGGTCTAACTTGCTTCTTTTGCATGTGGATATCCAGTTGTCGAAGCACCATTTGCTGAAAAGACTATTCTTTCTCCATTGAATTTTCTTGGCTCTCTTGTTGAAAATCAGTTGTCCATAAATGTATGGGTTATTTCTGGACTCTCAATTCTACTTCATTGATATATATGTCTACCCTTATGGCAGTGCCACACAATCTTGTTTTGTAATCAGGAAGTGTTTCATCCAACTTTGTTCTTCTTTTTCACTATTGCTTGGCTATTCAGAGTCTCTTGCATTTCCATATCAATTAAGATCAGCTTGTCAATTTCTACAGAAAAGGTAGCTGGGATTTTGATAGAGACTGTGCTCAACCTGTAGGTTAATTTGGGGGAGTATATTGCTGTCTTAACAATATTAAGTCTTCTGATCCATGAACATGAAGTGCTTTTCCTTTTACTTAGATTTTTTAAAATTTCTCTTAATGATGTTTTGTAGTTTTCAGTTTACAAGTCTTGTACTTCTTTTGTTAAATGTATTCCTAAGTGTTTTAATCTTTTGATGCTATTGTAAATGGAATTGTTTTCTTAAAGTCATTTTCAGTGTGTTCACTGGTAGTTGAACTGTTTTTACTCATGATACTTCTGACACCAAATATGTGGGTGTTTTCCTCACACCAGTCAATTCTCCAACTCTCTGGACACCAACTGGATGTCCTACTATTCGATTCAATTCTAACCCTAATTACCTGGAGTTAGTGTCAGATGCCACAGGTTTAAGGGCTCAGTCCCACAAGATTTCCCTCACATCAGACCCAGGTTACCCATACTTTTGTCCAACTTGACTACAAATTGTGGATTACTACACACCCCTCCCCGCCAGTGTTAGGGAACTGTTGACCCAAACCACCAGCCTTAGCCAGGCTCGCCTGCCTGAGTTGTCTCACAACAGGAAGTCCCGATAAGGACTGGAATCCATCTTGGCTGAGAGATGATCCTGCCACCGGGAAGGATCCCGAGTGAGACTATGTGCCAAGCAAGATGATTGGCCAGAGACAACCCAGAAACTAAGCCCATTACCATAAACCCTGAGACTTCGAGCCACGTGGCAGAGCAGTTCTCCTGGATTCCCTTACCCTATAAATTCTGCCTGGGCGCCCCTTCCCGATAAATTCTTTTGCTTTCTCAGCACATGTGTCTCCTCAGACAGTTCATCTCTGAGTGTTAGACAAGAGCCTACTCTTGGGCCCTGGAAGGGGTCCCCTTGCTGCAACACCAGGATAATAATTTCTTAGAACTGCTCATAGAACTCAGGAAAGCAGTTTAATTACTATGATCAGTTTACAACTCAGGAACAGCCAAATGGAAGAGATGCACAGGACAAAGTGGGGGCAGGGGAAGAGAGGAGCTTCCATGTCCTCTCCAGGGGTGCCATCTTCTCAGCACCTTGAAGTGTTCACCAGCCTGGAAGCACTCCAAACTCTGTTGTGTAGGGGTTTTTACAGAGGTTTCATTACAGAGGCATGATTAAATCTTTGGCCATTATGACCGACTTAATCTCCAGCCCCTCTTCCCTCCCTGGAAGTTGGGTAATGAGGCTGAAATTTCTAACCCTCTAACCATGCCTTGGTCTTTCTAGCAACCAGCCCCCATCCTGAAGCTATCTAGGGGCCCCCAGCCACCAGTCCTGCCATTAGCATACAAAAGATTCTCATCACTCCAGAGAGTCCAAGGGTTTCAGGAGCTGTGTACCAGGAACTAGGGATGAAGACCAAATATTTAGTATTTATTATATCACAGTAGAGATGCGATTGGTTTTTGTACATTGATCTTGCTTCCAGGAACACTGCTGAACTAATTTATTAACTCTGATAATTTTTTTGTGGAAACCTTAGGGTTTTCTATATGAAAGATCATGTTATCTGCAAATAGAGTAGTTTAACTTCTTTCTTTCCAATTTAGATGCCATCCATTCGTTCATTTATTCATTCTTGCCTAAAGGCCCTGGCTGGAACCTACCGTACAATATTGAATAGAAGTGGCAAGAGTGAACCTCTTCGTCTTGTTCCTTATCTTGAGGGGAAAGCTTTCAGTCTTTCACCATTAAACACGTTAGCTGTGGATTTTTTTTTTTTTTGGATGTCCATTATCAGCTTGAGGATGTTCTAATTTGTTGAGCATTTTTATCATGAAAGGGTGTTGGGTTTTATCAAATGTTTATTCTGCATCTATTGAAATGTCTTTAATCTCTGTCCCTTAGAACTGTCCTTTAGCTTTTCTATGTCTTTCATGCACTGACATTTTTGGAGAGTCCCAGCCAGTTACTTGGTACTCCCTCATGATTAGCTTCAGGTTATGGATTTTTTACAGGAATATCACAGAAGTGATGCCGAACTCTTCCCAGTGCGTCTTATCAGGAAACACGTATGATGTTATCATTACCAGTGATCGGAAAAATTAACTTTGGCCATCTAGTGTCTGCCAGCTTTATTCATCAGAAAATTACTATGTTTCCCTTTTGTAATTAACATGTTCATTAATAGGTAATTTGTGGGGTGCTCCTTTGAGACTAAATATTCTGTTCCTCATCAAACTTTTACCCATGGCTTTTAACACGCACGGATGATCCAGTTGTTACTATGATGGTTGTCAAATGGTGATTTTTCTAACTATTCTCACTTCCTTTTACTGGTTGGTGGACGTGTTAACTTTGAGATTACCTGTTAGACGTCTAAGTGGAGGTGGTGAGTGGGAAGTACAAAGTTCAAGGAAAGGTACAGGTTGTAGACTTAGATGTAGGAGTTGTCAGTCTGTAGAAGGTTAAAGCCATTAGCAGCTGAGGGTCTCCAAGGGCCCATGTCCCCTGTTGGTCACAGGGCTTCACCAGGCCTGGGGTCCGCTGACATGTTTTAGAGACAAACCGTGGTGCTGACTGGGTCACCAGAGTACCATGGCTCCATGGAGGCTTGGACTGGGGGCTCCTGTCTTATGGGAAGCTGGGTTCTATGGAAGGAAGTGTCCTTGCTCTGTTCAAAGCTGGTAAAAGCCCTTACGGGCTTCCCTGGTGGTGCAGTGATTGAGAGTCCGCCTGCCGATGCAGGAGATGTGGGTTCGTGCCCCGGTCCGGGAGGATCCCACATGCTGCGGAGCGGCTTGGCCCGTGAGCCGTGGCCGCTGAGCCTGTGCGTCCGGAGCCTGTGCTCCGCAACGGGAGAGGCCACAGCAGTGAGAGGCCCGCGTATGCCCCCCCCCCCCAAAAAAAAGCCCTTACTACTTAACCTGGCATTCAAGGCTTGTCCAGCACCACCCCTTCCCTGAGCAGCAGCACAGTCTTAGACTTCTGCCACTGCTTGCTGTGCCCTTCATTGCCACAGCTTGGGGAACTCCTGCTCATCCTTCAAAGCCCAGCTCAAATATGACCTTCTCTGTGAAGTCCCACCTCTACTCCCCGCAACAAGGTCATTCATTTAGAAAACAGTTCTTGAGGCTCTCTCCTCTGTGCTAGGCACTGAGACTAGTGAAAAAAACTCTATTCCTGCCCTCAGGGAGCCCATTGTTTCCTGGTGGAGACAGATATTCATAAGTAATCTCACAGATCTAAGCATCAGTGACAGCAGCAAGGCAAGGTAAGTGAAGTGACCGTCCAGCTCCAAGAGTTAGAGCAGGGGGTTTGCACCAGCCTGGCCTGGCTGAGGCGCTTTGGGAAGGTTTCTCTGCAGAAATGCCAGCTGGCCTGAGAGCTGAGGAGAGAATAGATGCATTGGTGGGGGAGCCATGGCTCCCTGTGCAAGGCCGGAGGTGAGGCTGGAAGGCAGAGAGCAGGGGATGGGCTCCAATGGGAGATGTACCTAGAAAGGCGGGCATAGGCCTCCAAGGCCAAGGTGAGGAGGCTGGATTTTCTCTTGCTGGTACTGGGAAGGCTTCAAAGGGTCCTGAGCAGAGGGGGATTTTCAAGGAGTCCCTCTGGCTGCCATAGGGAAGAGGCAGTGGGGACCACATTGATTTTTCAGATCAGCCAAATTCATATCAGTAGGAGATACAACTTCATTTTTTTGTTTAGATTTATATTTATTTATTTATTTATTTAGTGCCAGGTCTCAGATGCGGCATGGCATCTCTTAGTTGCGGCATGCTGACTTCTTAGTCGCGACATGTGGACTCTTAGTTGTGGCATGCATGCAGCACCTAGTTCCCCAACCAGTGATCGAACCTGGGTCCCCTGCATTGGGAGCGCAGAGTCTTACCCACTGGACCACCAGAGAAGTCCTGATACACCTTCATTTTAAGTTTCTTTTATAAACCCCATTCCAGTGCTGGTGGTAGGAACTTCATCTCAGTTGTCTGGGGGTCCTCATGGTCTCTGGATCTCAGGCCACTGGTGACAATGGCTTTGTCCTGCTGGCCTGGCCACAAGGCCCCTGAGCCCTGTGCTGCTCCTGGCTACGGCTGAGCCTTCTTTCTCTGCTCTCAGGCTACGGGGTGGGGACTCCGAAAGGCTTGGGGACCCACAAACTCTTGGGGAGCAGGAGGTTTACAGGGGAACCTGGGCCTCCCTGCTTCCTGACCTGCCGCCTCTGGGTGGTTCTCAGGGACCCAGGGACGGTGAACAGTCTCCTTCTCTGCTCCCTTTCCTCTTCCCCAGCACCCTGCAGCCTTCAGGAGGGTGCTTTCTGTCTCTGTTTGGCCCTGTTCCCTCAAGGATTGTGCTTTGGAATTGCAGAAACCAAGGACTCACTCCCAGCTTCTCTGGGAAGCTGCTGTCGGCCTTTCCCTGTAATGACAAATGCCTCCCTGACAGAACAGAGTACAGGAGATGGGACATCATCTAAGCCATCTTCTTGTTCAGACTGTTTAATCTGAGTCATGAGAAAACAGAAATCTAAATTATGTAACATTCTCTAAGATGCTTGGATACTTAAAAAATGTCAATGTCATGAAAACAAAAGTGGGGAAACTGTTTCTGATTCAACGAGACTAAAGAGACATGATAACTGAAAGCAGCGAATGATCCTTCACTGGATCCTGGGTGGATACAAAGGAAAAGCCATGGAGGACATTGCTCGGGCACTTGGAGTATGGCCCTGCTTTAGCTGGTATTAATGTCTGGGCACCAAGTGCCCTCCTGGGTAAGGGAGGTGCTTGAGGGTCACTCGTTTGTTAAATTAGAGAGTAATAGTGGTATTGTGCTCATGTAGGAATATCCTTATTCTTAGGTGTCGCTTGGTGTATTTGGGGGTGAAGCAGCATGGTATGTGCAGCTTATTTTTATTTTTACTTATTTATTTATTTTTGCGGTTCGCGAGCCTCTCACTGTTGTGGCCTCTCCCGTTGCAGAGCACAGGCTCCGGACGCGTAGGCCCAGCGGCCATGGCTCACGGGCCCAGCTGCTCCGCGGCACATGGGATCCTCCCGGACCGGGGCACGAACCCGTGTCCCCTGCATCGGCAGGCGGACTCTCAACCACTGCGCCACCAGGGAAGCCCTGTGCAGCTTATTTTTAAATGGCTCAAGGTGAGGGGGATGTTTGTGTATGTCCCTGAGAGGAACAATGCAAATATGGCAAAATCTTGACAGTTGGTGATTCTGGGTAAAGGACATTAAACTATTCTTTCAACTTGGGGAGGGTGAGCCTCTCCTCTGCTGCACCAGCAGGGCTGGGAGAGGGGGCCCAGGTACTCTGATACAGGGAGTGCAGAACCCTCCCTGAGACCCTGATCTAACCCTCAAGGCCCCTCCCCTGCTGCCGCAGAAACACTCAGGCTCTGAAGGGGTAAGGGTCCACCCAGTTCCCCGAGGCCCGTCAGGAGTAGAGCTGGGCTGCTCACTGGTCAAGTCCAGCGTGACTGCCTCCTGTGTTCACTCACACCTCTGAGTATCTGGCTCAGTGACCAGGCAACCTGAAACCCATTCACTTACCTTCGAGTCACCCTCAGCCATGTCTCAGGGCAGGGGTAGGTCCAGGAAGGTGCCAGCCCCAGGAGTTAACCTGAGCCATCCACGGTCACTGGACGCTCAGCCACCACTACCAGGATCTAGACCTGAGAGCAGAGCACTCCTAGCGCAGGGGGTCTGGCTCACAGGCTTCAGGTGAGCTCACGAGCGGCCCCTCTGGGGAAGGCAGGGCAGCCCGAACAAAGTTCCTGGGAAGGTAGTTCCCCTGGGCTTGAGGTCACCAGCACCTCCGCTGCGTTGTGCCAAGGGAGGAGACCAGGTGCCTGCAGCTCGGCCGGGCCCAAGAACTTTCTGAAACACATGTTCTGACCAGCAGACATGGGCACCTACGGTTCCTCCTGTCCTCCCCTGCATCCCTTCCCCATCTCCCAAAGCTGGTTAATACCCACTGTCCTTCAGCCTTGACCTGGGTTTGGCGGAGCTGTCATGGGTTCTCACAGCCTCACTGTGCTGCATCTCCTTTTCTACCATCTGCTGTAGACTGGAACTCACCTATGGCATGTTCCGTGTCTCCCCCACCGGGGCGTGAGCTCTATGAGCAAGGTAGGTGCTCAGGAAGTGCATCCAGTGCATGTAACTGTCACGGTGCGGGCAGCTGCTGGGGTACCGAGTGCCCCGTCCTGGGTGAAGCGCACGCAGAGTCGGGGTCTACGGAGGGGGCGTGAGTTGTCAGCGTGGGCAGCCCATCTCAGCTCCCATATAGCAACGATGAAGCATTTATCTCTCTGGAGGAAGCTGCAGGCAGATGTTACACACTCATCTTTCCGAGAAGGGAACCGAGAGCTTAGTTTTCTTGCCGGGGGTCACAGAGGTGGTGCGTGAGAGCGCTGGTGTTACAGTTTGCACTCGTCAGCCTGTCTCCAATGAGCTGCCACTTGGAAGGGGTCTGGCTGTCTCCTGGGGCGTCCACTCCACCCGCCTCATCCCAGCCTGGCCCGTCCCACTGCAATAACACCATGAGCCCGTGGTGCACGTTACCTCATTTATTCTCACAACATGCCTGTGAGGTAGGGAGGGGCGGGGACTGTCCCCATTTTACAGAGGAGGAAGTTGAGGCACACAGAGGTCAAGTGACTTGCCCAAGGTCACAGACGGCGGCCAAGCTGGAATGGGCCCTAGAGCAGGCCCACAGTTCACCCGGGGCCCCTGTGGCAGGTGCTGGACACGAGGACGTCTCCAGTGCCGCAGCCGTGGCCACAGGAGAGAAGCCCTCGTGCACGGAGCTTGCTGCGGGCCTGGCCTCGCCCTCTCCCTCCCTGCCCCCCACCTCACCCTGCAGGCCTGGGCCATTGCAGCTCAGGGCTCATGACACCCTGGGAGTGGGGCTGGGGGGCAGGGGAGAGAGAAGGATGACCGGGGTAAAAAAATAGAAAACTCAGAGGCCGGGCAGATGGGCCCATGGCCGGGGAGGGGGGGGGTCAGGTGAGAGACAAAAAAAGGGGGGGCTGCTTACACACAAGGTATATATTTTTACACACACTTGTACACACACCTAGATATAGTACATGTAAAAATATATGCTATTCACACACCCGCCTCCTGCCAGGTGCCCCCGAGAGCCAGCGGTGGCGCTGGTGGGCATGGGTGAGCAGAGGGGCGTTTGTTAAATATACACTCTAAGGTCTATGTGCATATGTACACATACGTACAGACACAGCCGCCCGCCCCTCGGGTACTGTACACAGGCTCGGCCAGGGACACATGACCCCTGGAAAATGGGGTCCCTCTCTTGAGTGGTCCCTGCAAGTCACTCTAGGTCATACATTTTGCTGAAGGAAGAAGGGGCTGGAGAGAAGAAAAAGGCGGGAGTCTGGAGTGTGGTAAGCTGTGGTTTTTATCTCATTCCCCCCACCCCACCCCCAAAGACTTCAGCCCTCCTCATGGTCTCAGAGAGGCGAGTCACCCGCCTGACGCTGCCTGGGGCTGGCAGATCACAGTGGGAGGGCTGCTTCTGCTGAGAGGAACCTATATCTGCACGCGTGCGCGTGTGCGTGTGTGAGCACTTGGTGGGGGAGGGGACGCGTGTCCATCTCTCTGTCTTCTGGGCTCACCCACAAAAAGGGCTGAGAACCAGAAAGCCAATAGTCAGAATGGTGACCCCTGTGTGAGCTCTTAAGGGAAAAGAGAAAAACATAAGAAGGAAAACTCCAAGGTCAGAGCTGGGGTAGCCAGGAAAAGGAAGAAGGACATGGCAGGTGCCCAAGGCTGCCCTTGGGCTGTCATCATCTTGTAAACAAGCTAGTTTAAGTTCTCATTAGATAGAGCAAGTAAAAAGACCGTAGTCTGGAGGCTGGGCCGGGGCGTTGCCGAAGTCCATCTATCTAGTCCACCGCGGCCAGCAAGAGGAAAAAAAAGTTTTATAGTTTTGTGTTTCTGTTGATTTTTTTGTGTGAAGTCTTCATAACCTAAAGCTGGGAGGGACCCAAAAAAGCCAAATTGTGAGCCCTTGAATGCGTCAATTTGAAAGTTGGCTCAGGGTCTCTAGACAGAATAACCACACTAAAGGTTGAGAAAATTTTGTTCCTTTTGCATTTAGTTTGTAGGTTTCTTTTTTTAATGACTTAAAATTGTTTGCTTCCTGCTTCCTGGTCTCAGAGCCGGGTCTGGGCCTCAGGGACATAAATCTCGATGCTGTCCGCACTCTCCGTGGCTGAGTTCTGCCGCACGGAAGCTGCCCGCTTGGCCGCCAGGAGCCTCTTGCGGGCCTCCTGACGCTGCTTGTCCCCAGCGTCAGAGGCCTTGTCGCGGCTCACTGCCGGCTTGGATTTGGCTGGCTTCTTTGGGACCGGAGGGGGTAGTTTCTTCTCTTCCTTTAGTGAGACAGTGAGGAGAGAAGAAAAATAAAATAAAGGTGCCAGCTTTTGTGTGGCGCTACCACCCACCGTATGCTGGCAGCTGGAGCCTCCACCCCAGCTTCCCTGCATCGGGCACAAGCAACACACATTTGGAATCAGGAAGCCACGAGAAGCGATGATGGTGGGAATAGCACAAGGCATAGGAGCAAAAAGCAAGCTCACAATCCTAGAACGTTCTAGTAGGAAGGGACAGACAGATCACCTCTTCCCACCCCTGCTTTGAACCACTGAGAGCCTGAAATTCACGCAGGAATCATATAGCCAGAGATGGGATTTAAATTCAGGGCCTCCGACTCCCAGGTCACATTTCACATGCTATTCTAGGGGATCAGAACTCACAAGGGTCACAGTCCAGTGGCCAATAACCAAAGGGGTCATTGGGTGCCACTGTTTTACAGATGGAAGCCTGAGCCTCAGGGAAGAGGCTGGCCCAGGAGGCAGAATCGGATCCAGACCCCTGTACTCCTGGCAGCGTGGTCCTAGGAGAAGGACCGTTTTTCTACCGCCAGGGTTCCAACGGCTGTGTCTACGCTAGTGCCCTGGGCTGTGGGCATACGTCTCCCACTTTCTGAACATGCAGGGCAGGAAGGCATGCTTCGGGGGGGCAGCCTCAACTACACAGAGCGAGTGGCATGCTGGACGAGCGCCGAGCATGGACCCCGCACACTGATGGACGTGAGCCCCCAGCTCAAAGACGACACACAGAGAAGGGAGCCAAGCAGCACTGACCGATGTGGCCAGCGTTATTGCCGACCAGGAATTTGTCCCTGGACTTCCCCTCCGCACTGCTCCATGCTCACCTTCCTCTTCTCGGGGGTCTCCACCAGCTGCCAGCTGTTGGCCTTGAGGTGGTAGAGTTCATCAAACTTCATGCTGATGTCCTCGATGGACAGCTGCAGCAGGTCCCAGAACCCTGCCAGGTCCTGGGCTGTTGGACGTGGGTTGGCATCAGGGTTCTGTGGGACAGACGGGGATCAGTGGGGCAAGCAGGGCAGAGGCTTATCCTGCACCCCATCCCAAGTACTGTCTCCTAGCTCTGCCAGCCCTGGTTGGGTTATCTTGAGGCCTGGTCTTACTCTCCTGTTCCCAGGGTCGGGTCAGTATCTGTATGAGCGAATGAACCCAGTTCCTGATTACTGCTGGCCCTGATGGTGGAGAGCTTTGGGAGAGAGAGAGAGACAGTCCTATCATGAGAGTGGGTCCTGCACACACATGGGGACGGAGGCTTTCGCCACCACTGTAGGGCTACAGTGAGGAAGGCCCTCACGGCCTCAGCGTATGCCAGGCAGGCAACTCGTCTCTTTTTTGTGTGTGTGTGCGGTATGCGGGCCTCTCACTGTCGTGGCCTCTCCCATCGCGGAGCACAGGCTCCGGACGCGCAGTCTCAGCGGCCATGGCTCACGGGCCCAGCTGCTCCGCGGCACGTGGGATCCTCCCGGACCGGGGCACGAACCCGCGTCCCCTGCGTTGGCAGGCGGACCCTCAACCACTGCGCCACCAGGGAAGCCCATCATTTTACAGGGAGGAGGCAGGATCACTCCCAGGTGGGTGTGATTACAGAATCCGTGTGGTTTCTAGCCCATCATCCTGTTCTCTGACAGCACATTCCTCATCAGGACTTCCCCGGTGAACGCCCAAACCCCTACCGGTCCTAGAGACAAACACTCACCACTGTTCTCCAGCCCTGGGGGTACACCACCCCTGCCAGATGGAAAGAGGCTTCCACAGGAAAAGCTGCTGCCTAGTGGCGAGGGTGAAGGAGAGGGAAACCCACCAAGCCTCGTGGTGGTTATTTCTTTAGTTCTTACCTTGACTGTCTTCTTAGATATAGAGTATGTTGTATATAAATAAATCAGTGCTAACTGATTTTTAACTTTCATGTGGCTGTTTTTACATAGAGTTCACTTTTCTATTTCAGAAGGTAGTAGAGATCTGAAAGGACCATTCCTGGCCCTTTGCCTGTGCTAGGCCCTGACATGCACCACTGTCATCTTTCCAACGCCATGAGGAAGCAGCACCTTTTCCATGTTAGAGAGGAGGTCACAGAGGCTTAGAGGCTAATCCAGCCAGGGGATCTGGCTAGAAGACCCACTGTGGAAGAAGAAGAATCACACTCACCAAGTTTTGCTCACAGAGGCCCCGGAACTGCTGGAATTTCTGTGACATCAGTAGCTGGGCACTGCCCACAGCACTGAGGACTTTCCCTAAGACTGAGAAAGAGAAGGTGGAAAAAGACTGAGCAGAGCACAGGACGTGCCGGGGTGGAACGCGGGATCAGGGTCATGGCTTTCACCTCCCCCCCCCCCCCCCCCCCGCCCTAGGATGCCCATCAGTATTTGGTGACGGCAGTCAGTCTTCCTTTTATTTACACGTTAACCTGCTCTCACTGTGAAAAATGCAAACCAGACATAGGAAGTGAGCCCCATCCCCTAGTTGCTAAGGACATTTTATGGCAATAAATTTGAAAACTAAGTTTAAATGGAAAAAATTTTCAGGAAAACATATTACTATCATAGACTCAAGAATAAATAGAAAATCTGATTGGGCCAATAACTGTTTTACTTTTTTTTAATTTTTTTTTTTTTTTCCAATAACTGTTTTAAAAAACTGAAGCAGGAGTTAAAAATCTTCCCCAGAAAAAGGAACCAGGCTTATGTAGTTTTTACAGCTGAGGTTTTACAAAACCTTCCAGGAATAGATAATCCATTTTATACATTCAAATTCTTCCTAAGAGTAAATAAACGGAAAATGACACATCAAATTTTCAGGAGCCCTGAGAGAACATAGGACATGCCAAGAATAGGGCACTTTCATTATGAACATAAAAGTCTTAAAGCAAAGAGAATCCAACAGAAGAGTTCACCATTAAGTGTTTAGACAAGGAATACAAGGTTGAAATCTCTTAGTGTGATTTCCAGGCTTAAAAAGTGGTGGCAGGAAGACGGTACTACCTCCTAACCCCCTTAGAAATCACTGAAAAGCAAAACAGTATAAACAAGAAATCAAAATGCAAACCGTCTCCTGACAGAACTCTCGAACGTAGTATACGAGGAAGGCTGCCACATGCAGTGATACCCACACAAGGATGATTCTTGGGGTTGAAAGGCTCAGATAAAGGTGGCAGTTCTGAGTTCTCAAAAGTAGCATAACTTGAGGGGAGAAGCCAATAATCTCTTATTTGAAATAAAAAGGGGGTGTGGACTGCAGCAGGAGCATTCCTGAACCTGGTTCAGCACCAAAGGTGCGGGGCAGGGGGACGAGGACGACACTGCATGGTAACCGCCCTCTAGTTGCCTGGGGAGAAGACAGGCTGAAGAACACACCCTGCACCCATCACCATGCCTGAGGAATTCCCACCAGCCTGGGACACAGTCCCGGCTCCTCTCCCACAGTGGTCTACTTACAGCAGAAGCTCATGAAGGAAGAATTTCACCTCATTCAGAAATTAGTTATTAAAAAGGAACCAACACAGGAGCCAAACATGTTATAGGAGCAGTAAATGGCAGATGAACATTCACCAGAAAGTTGTTGCCAGAGAGATGAAAAGTGTGACATTTAGCCACAAATATTTAAACAATAGTTCAAAGCAGAGGTAAGGTGCTCTGAAAAGAGATGCAAGACAATGGAAGGGGATAAAACAGCTCTGGAACTAGTGCAAGAGAAAAATCAGGCATCACAGAAACAAGGGCCATGATGGACACAGCACAAAGAATAAACCCTGATGAAAACTAATAAGGACAAGGAGGACAGGAGTGAAAAAGCTCCTGGCTCAAAACACTTACCCTGCTAGATTAACAAGACAAGACGTCTTAAATGAATAGCTAAGCTGCTGGGGATAAAATGACCCCTCCACCCCCAGAAGGTAGTGGGTATATGTGCCTGGCTTGGTCTAAAGTAGGATGGGAGGGCTTCCCTGGTGGCGCAGTGGTTAAGAATCTACCTGCCAATGCAGGGGACATGGGTTTGAGCCCTGGTCTGGGAGGACCCCACATGCCGCGGAGCAACTAGGCCCGTGTGCCACAACTACTGAGCTCTAGAGCCCGTGAGCCACAACTACTGAAGCCCATGTGCCACAACTACTGGAACCTGCGCACCTAGAGGCTGTGCTCTGCAACATGAGAAGCCACAGCAATGAGAAGCCCGCGCACAGTAATGAAGACTAGCCTCTGCTCACTGAAATTAGAGAAAAGCCCGCGCACAGCAACAAAGACCAAATGCAGCCAAAAATAAAATAAATAAATTTTTTTAAAAAGTATGATGGGAATAAAAGGAAAAGTCTCTCCTGAGAATTCCTAAACTTAAGACTGCACTTAGGTACTTTTTTTTTGTGTGTGTGATACGTGGGCCTCTCACCGTTGTGGCCTCTCCCGTTGCAGAGCACAGGCTCCGGACGCACAGGCTCAGCGGCCATAGCTCACGGGCCTAGCCGCTCTGCAACATGTGGGATCTTCCCAGACCGGGGCACGAACCCGCGTCCCCTGCATCGGCAGGCGGACTCTCAATCGCTGCGCCACCAGGGAAGCCCGAGACTTTTTAAAAAAGTGACTGAGAGACATGGAGGAGAGAGGGAAACTTAAAATACATCTATCAGAGTTCTAAAAGGACAGAGAGGATGGAAGAAAAGAAATTTATTCAGAGAGATGATTTAGAATATGAATAAAGGAACCATCCCAAACTCATTTTATGAAGCTAGATAACCTTGATACTAAAACAGGACAAGGATGAGAAAGGAAAATTACCAGCCAAGTAATTCTGCCTTTGAAGAAAGGCAAAATTATTAAATCAGATATTAACAAAAGTACAACAATGTACTAAAATAATATAACTCAGCTGGGTTTATTCTGGTAATACAAGACTGATTCAACATTAGAAAATTCTAATGACTTCTGATTCTGGCTATGAAAAACCAGTTACTATCAGACAAACTGAACCCTCCCACCAAGAAAAATTAAAAAAAAAAAAAAAACCTAAATAAAATACCAAGAACAACAAAAAAATCTCTCTCAAGGTATTAAAAAATTACCAAAGCAACCAGAATTTGAGAGGCTAAGATGTCAGTGAGAACGGAAACTATATTCAGCCAAGTCTGATACTCTGTACTGCCTTCTACCCCAAGGCATCTCCCAGTTTATAAGCACAAGGCTGAGGGGCTAAGAAGCCAAGCAGAAAGTGGTGGTTCAGAGTCTGAGAAGCTAAGCAGAACTTGTGGCAGTTCCATGGGGACAGGGAGAACAAGACTGGAATTTGGAGCTACCAGAGCAGACAGGACCTGGGGGAAAGCGCATCAAGCTGAGCAAAGCTTCCAGCAGTCTTAAGATGGGGGAGAAACAAAAATTGGAGCTCAGTGTCTGCCATGGAGGAAGGGCTTGGAAACACCCCAGGCTGTCACAAAACCCAGCTCTGAATCAGCTCAATCCCATATTAGATTAAGTTGGTCTGGCCCTACTCTAATTGTCTGCAAGAAGCAAAAGTAAATTTGTTCTCAAAGAATAGAAAATCGCCTTTGAAAAAAAAATCATCCTGAGCTTCAAGTTATCTCTGTAGTTTTCATATACAGTTTCTGGCATTGAATAAAAATTACCAAGCATGCCACGAGGTAGGACCAGATGACTGCACACCAAAAGAGAAAAATCAGCAGAAAGTAAAAGAACTATAGGGGGGCTTCCCTGGTGGCGCAGTGGTTGAGAATCCGCCTGCTGATGCAGGGGACACGGGTTCGTGCCCCGGTCCGGGAAGATCCCACATGCCGCGGAGCGGCTGGGCCCGTGAGCCATGGCCGCTGAGCCTGCGCGTCCGGAGACTGTGCTCCGCAACGGGAGAGGCCACAACAGTGAGAGGCCCGCGTATCGCAAAAAAAAAAAAAAAAAAAAAAAAGAACTATAGGGGATGTAGGTACTAGAGGTATTGGACCAGGGCTTTAAAATGACTGTGAATATGTCCCAGAAAATATATGACATGATGAGGAATTTCAGCAAAGAACCAGAAATCTATCAAAAAGAACCAAGTGGAAATTCTAGAACTAAAAAACAGAGTAACTGAAATTAAGACTGCAATAGATAGGTTTAATAGATTGGTTACAGCTGAACTATAAAATAATCCAGTAGAAAATAGCCAGACTGAGGTCCAGAGGAAGAAAAAAAAAGGGAAAATACAGAAGAGAGAGTGAAGAAGCATAAGATGTGGCAGTCTAAAATATGTGTAATTGGAGTCCACAAGTAGAGAAGAAATAACATGGAGCAGAAATTTGAGGAAAAGATGGCCAAGACTTTTCTGAAACTGATGAGAGTTATTAAGGCCACAGATTCGAGAAACCCTGTGAGCATCAAACTGGAAAAATACAAAGAAAACCATACCTAGGTATCACAGTAACATGGATAAAACTCAAACACAGGAGAAAAAAATCTTAAAAGCAGACAAAGGGGAGAAAAGAAATTATTCTTCAAAGCAGCAGCAGGAAGACTGACAGTTGACTTTTCA
This sequence comes from Kogia breviceps, assembly GCF_026419965.1. Lineage (NCBI taxonomy): Eukaryota > Metazoa > Chordata > Mammalia > Artiodactyla > Physeteridae > Kogia > Kogia breviceps. The sequence continues at coordinate 22,501,424 of NC_081323.1, forward strand.
ATAGAAAGGCTGGAAACCAGGACATAAAGACATATTTATAAAGTTTTGAAAGAAGATCAATACATACCTATAATTCTATACTTAGCAAAAATACTGTTCAGGGACTTCCCTGGCAGTCCATTGGTTAAAGACTCCGCACTTCCACTGCAGGGGGCACACGGGTTTGATCCCTGGTTGGGGAACTAAGATGCCGCATGCCACGTGGTGTGGCCCAAAGAGTAAATAAAATAAATTAAAAAATAATAACAAACAAAAGCCTGCCTCCTGGAGGAAACTTTAAAAAAATACTGTTCAAAAAAAGAGGGAAAAATACAGACATTTTGAGACAAATACTGCATTAAAATAAATACTAAAGGGAGTTCTTCAAGCAGAAGGAAAATGATCCTAACTAGAAGCAAAGAAATAAAGGAGTGAAGAGTACCAGAAAGAGTAAATATGTGGGTAAGTAAATACTGATAGTATAAAACAAAAATAATGTCTTGTGGCATTTAGAACATATATATAGAACTGAAATACTTAACAGCAATAGTACACAGGTTAGGAGGGGGATAAAAAAGTGATCTAAGGTCCTTGCATCATCTGTGAAGTGGTAAAGGTACTAACTTAGTCTTTACAAAGTCAGGGATGCACGTTGTAGTCTTTAGAGTAACTGTTAAAAGAATAATAAGCTAACATGAAAAAAGTAGAAATAAATACTTGATTAATCCAAAAAGAAGGCAAGAAAGGAGAAAAAAACTATCATTAAAATTTACCACGTTACAGATTAAATATTATCTAAATAGATATACTAAATCTCATTAAATTCAACAATTTTCTTAACCAGAATAAGTGTATCTACAACAGACCTATAGTAAACATCATACTCAATGGTACAATGTTAAAAGCAATTCCTTATTTACAAATAAAGTAAGAATACAGCAAGATTTCTAGATATAAGATGAATAGAAAGGCCAAGAGCATTTCATCAACAATAAACAGAAAATACAGTAACAAAAAATACCACTTACATCCCTCCAAAATTAAAATACTAATCTAATGAATCTTCAAAAAATATGTAAAACTTTTATGTGGAAAATATAAATTTAAATGAAATACACTAAAGAAGACCTAGATAAATGGAGAGACATAATCATGTTCTTGGATAGAAAAGAATTATTCATAAACATGTCAACTTCCCACCAAACTGATCTACACATTTAATATAATTCCAATCAAAACCTCAACATGGAACTTGAAAAGCTGAGTCTTACAATTTATATGGAAAAGCAAAGAGCCTATGCCAGAGACTCTTGAAGAATAGGTTTGGGGAACTTGTCTTTCCAATTATCAAGATTCATTAGACAGTTATAACAATGAAGAAAGTTAGATTTGGGCCTAGGGATAGACTAATGAACAGAATAGAAAGCTCAGAAATAGATCAACACATATAGGAAACCTGATATTTGTCAGGGCTGTACTGCATATCAACAGGATAAGGATGAACATTATTATCCAATGAGAAAAAATTAACATAGAGCCTTATCTCACTCCATGCAGACAAATTAATTCCAAGGGATCAAGGACTTAAATGTGGAAGACAACTCGAAAACTGTTACAAGTAAACAGTAAAATATCTTTTTGACTTTGGGAGAAGGATGGATTTCTTAACATACGAAAAAGTATAAACCATAAAGGAAAAGATTGATAAATTTACATTAAAATTAAAAGTATCCATTCATTCAAAAGATACTATTAAAAAAATGATGAGTTGCAAACTGGGAGAAGACATTTACAATACATATAACTGACAAAGGTTCCAGAATCTAGATATGTAATGATCACCGATGAGGCACTAAGACAAAGACCACTTAATAGAAAAATGAGCAAAAAATATGAACAGGCATTTCACAGAGGAGGAAACATAAATGGCTAATATGTGAAAAGATGCTCAATGCCATTAGTAACCAATTAAATGCAAATTATAACCACTATTTTATAACTGTGGATTGGGGGAAAGAAAAAACCTATTACATACTAAGTGTAAGCAAAGATGTAGAGCAATGGGTACTTTCACACAGTGCTGAGGGACTAATAAATTGGTGTAATCACTGTGGAAAACAATTTGGCATTTATTATAAACCTGAACACAGGTATACTCTGTGACCCAAACGTTTCCCAGTATATACCTTAGAGAACTCTTGTAGAGGAGACATGGTCAAATATGTTCATAATAACCCACAGTTTATATCAACTTAATGGTGTGAGAGTGAATAATTTATCCCTGAGATCAGGAATGAGACAAAAACAAGGATGCCCCTGCTCTTGCCACATTTATTCAACTTTGTGTTGGAGCCAGGGCCATTAGGCAAAAAACAAAATAAAAGGAATCCAGGCTGGAAAGAAAAAAGTAAAACAATCTCTATTCTCAGATTAAATGCTCTTATATGTAAAAAATTCTGAAGAATTCCCCAAAAAACTGAGGTTGCAGCATACAAGATCAATATACAGAAGTTAATTGTATTTCTATACAGTAACAATGAACATCTGAAAATGAAATTAAGAAAATTTCATTTACAATGCCATCAAACAGAATAAAATACTTAGGAATAAATTTAACAAAAGAAATGTAGGACTTGTCCACTGAAAATTACAAAATATTATTAAAAGAAAATTTCAAAAACCTAAGTAAATAGAAAGATAGCCCATGTTCATGTATCAGAAGACTTTAAAGTAAGATGGCAACACTCATCAAATTGAATTACAGATTTAACACAATCCCTATTAAAATAAAATCCCAGCTGCCTTTTTTGCGGAAACTGACAAGCTGATTCTAAAATTCATATGGAAATGCAAGAATGAACTATGAACTTTAGAACTTCCTTTAGTGAGAACCTGAGAGCTGGCAATAAACTTCTTTTATTTTTATTTAAAAAGTAAAGCTGGAGGACTCACACTTTCCAATTTCAAAGCTTATTACAGAGCCACAGTAATTATGACAGTGTGGTACTGGCATAAGTATGCACATGTACATCAATGCAATGGAATAGAACTGAGTCCAGAAATAAACCCTTAAATAAATCAGTTGATCATAAATAAAACCTTACATTTATGGTCAACTGATTTTTGACAAGGGTACCAAGACCATTCAATGGGGAAAGAACAGTCTCCCTAACAAATGGTGCCGGGACAACTGGATATCCAAATGTAAAAGAATGAAGGTGGACCAATACCTCACACCATATACAAAAATTAACTCAAAATAGATCACAGACCTAAATGTAACAGCTAAAGCTATAAAACTCTTGAAGGCAAACAGGAGTAAATCTTTACAATACTGGATTAGCAATGGCTTCTTAGAATTGACACCAAATGACAAGCAACAAAAGAAAAAAAAACAACTGAACTTCACTAAAATTAAACTGTTGTGTTTCAAAGAATACATAATAGCCAAGAAGTAGAAATAACTGATGAATGGATAAACAAAATGCAATATATCCATACAATGGGGTATTATTCAGCAGTAAAAAGGAGTGAAGTGCTGAAACATGCTACAACATGGATAAACTTCAAAAACATTATGCAAAAAAAAAAAAAAAAAAAAAACCTTAAAAAAAAAAGGGGCTTCCCTGGTGGCGCAGTGGTTGAGAATCCGCCTGCCGATGCAGCCGACACGGGTTCGTGTCCTGGTCCGGGAAGATCCCACATGCCGCGGAGCGGCTGGGCCCGTGAGCCATGGCCGCTGAGCCTGCGCGTCCGGAGCCTGTGCTCCGCGACGGGAGAGGCCACAACAGTGAGGGGTCCGTGTACCACAAAAACCAAAAAAAAAAAAAAAAAACCATTATGCAAAGTGAAAGAATCCATACATAAAAGACCACGTATTGTATGATTCCATATATATGAAATGTTCAGAATGGGCAAATCTATAGAGAATGAAGCAGATTAGTGATTTAGAGGGGTACAGCATGATGGCTAAATGGGTACAAGGTTTCTTTTTGGGGTGATGAAAATGTTCTAAAATTAGGTAGCAGGGATGGTTGCACAACTCTGTGGATGTGCTAAAAACGACTTTAGCTATTTTGTATACTTTAAAGGGGTGAATTTTATGGTATATAAATTACAGCTCAGTACTGTTATAAAAAATTATTCACAACCAAAAACTAGAAACCACTCAAGTGTTCATCAGTGGAATGGATAAGCGATGGTATATTCATATCCATACAGTGGAATGTGACATATCCATGAAAAGAATGAACTACAGGTACACGCATTAATATGGATGGATCTCAAAAACAAGGCTGAATCAAAAAAGGCAAGCCTCAGAAGAATACATACACTGTGCTTCTATTAATATAAATTTCAAAAACAGGCAAAACTAAACAGCATATTCCTTAGGGTCACACATATATGTGGTACAAGTATAAAGAAAAGCAAGGCTATAATTAACACAAAATTCAGAATAGTGCATTCTGCCATAGCAGAAAGAGGGTGATGTCTCACTGGGTTCAAAGACACTGGTAATATTCCATTTTGTAAACTAGTTGGTGGGTACAGGAGTGTTCTTTTTATTATTTTTCTTCACTCTGTCGACTCTTTGCATGTATATTTCACAATGAAAATAAAGGTTAAGAAGAAGAATGAGAGCAAAATAAAGATTTTCAGATAAATAAAAACAGAGTTAATGCCAGTTCTCAGGTTCTCACTAAAGAAAGTTCTAAAGGATGAACTCAGCAAAGAAGAAAATGATCCAAGAGGAAGATCTGAGATAAGGAAGGGTAAGCAAAGAAAATGATAAACATATGATAATTATTATTTACACATGAATATATTTAGATTTATCTGTAATTATATAGTTGAAAATTATATAATAATTTGTGAGGTTTTAAACCATAAGAAAACAATTAGATAAATCATATTTTAAGGTTCTTGCATTGTTTGGGAGAAAGGTAAAGATGTTGAGTAACTTAAAGTTTTAAGGGTTCAAAGAACAGAAATACAGTGTGTAACTTCTGTGGCAGATATGGCTAGTTGTCCCCAGTATTTGTTTCTCTTTCTCCCTCAGAAATAGAACCTTTTTTTTTTCCTTCGTGTCAAATAGCAACTTTTTTCAGATGAAATAAAACACAGAAATTTCTCAGGCATACTGTGAATTTTCCAGGACAAAGTATTGTCAAATGGAAAATATGAGGTATGGTATGCAAAGTATTAGAGTCACACAAGTTACTAGCATCAGGACTGGAATAAGGACTTCTGCTGATAGTGTGATGTCATATCTCTATAATGTGCACGCTCTGTCTACCAAGCACTGCACAGGCATCTGAAAACAAGTGATCTGTGGGGACCTGTGGTTTTTAACTTGGGCATATGGCAGCCCGAACTCAGGCATTTCCTAGGCTACCCTTGCAACAAGCTGTGAGTAGCTTGGTCAAAGGGGGGGAAGTGGAAGTGGTGTGCAGGGGCCGGCTTGCTCTTTTTTGCAATTGGTTCCTTTGCTGCTGGAATGCACTTGGGGTTCTGAAATCCAGCAGCCACTTGGAAAAATGAAAAGATCGTGTGAATGGAAGCCAATTACGACATCAAACCTCAAGAAAAAAGAAGCCTGGGGCTCCAGCATTACTATCTCAGACATTCTTGAATGTGAGAGAAATAAATAGTCTTGTTCAAACCACTTTTTCTTTTCTTTTTTAAAAAATGTTATTATAGGCAAACCGAATCCCAATTAACACAGCCTCAAAATAGCAAAGGGAATGGGGAGAGAGGTGTGTTAATGCAAAAGAAAGCAAGAAAAGAGAGAGGAAAAATAGAAAACTCAAAACAGTAGAACGGGTCTTCCCTGGTGGCATAGTGGTTAAGAACCTGCCTGCCAATGCAGGGGACACAGGTTCAAGCCCTGGTCTGGGAAGATCCCACATGCCGCGGAGCAACTAAGCTCGTGCACCACGACTACTGAACCTGCACTCTAGAGCCCACAAGCCACAGCTACTGAGCCTGCGTGCCACAACTACTGAAGCCCATGCATCTAAAGCCCGTGCTCCACAAGAGAAGCCACCAAAATGAGGAGCCCGTGCACCGCAACGAAGAGTAGCCCCCGCTCGCCGCAACTAGAGGAAGCCCGCGCACAGCAACAAAGACCCAATGCAGCCAAAAATAAATAGTAAATTAAACAGAAAAAGTAGAATGAAGAGCACAAAATAACATGGTAGGAATAAATCCAAACAGTGAAATCCCGTTGTAAATGGATGACATTTTCTACTTCTGAAATAAAAATCAACACACTGAACAAAACACAAAATCCAGGTATATGCTGATTATGAGACATTATGAGGCACATGAAAATTGAAAGTAAAAGGATGGAAAGCGGTATACCAGATGAACACTAACCAAAGGAAAGCTGGTACAGCAATACTCATAACACATAAAATAAGACTTTGAGGCAAAACACAAACAGACATCCAGAAAAATAGGGAGAGTGGATCACTAAACATTCACCAGAAATATTACATTCTAGACTTGATGCCTCTAAGATATCTTCAAAATAATATAAAGCAAAATTTGACAGAATTTTAAGGAGAAATGGACAAATTCACCATTTTACAGAAAGTGCTGTGATACACAATTCCCTAAATACAACACAATTACATTGACGACAAAATAAAAACAAGCTAATCTTTTGGATTAACACCCCCCTGCCCAGTTCTCCCTCTACAGCCTCATTTCAGTGGCGCCTGCGCTCTCCTAGATGACTGTCTCCTAGACGACCGTTTCAGACGCTCCTCAAACCTCCCAATGCCCCCTCCCACTTTCTCACTCTGCGGTGATAATTCTGCTCTCCCGCTAGAGTGCTCCCAAACACCTTCCTCCTGTCACTACGGAGGAACTATGTATTCTCTACTTGGGCGTTAATTCGGTTCCTTCTCACCTACCTAAGAATATCACTCAACAGTTATCCCCTTTCTCTACTGCATGATGAATTCCCCCTTCCCTACAAGTTCATTCTCAACAATATACAAACATGCCTGTATCATTCCATTTAAAAATAAAAAGAATAACAAAAACTCCAGCCCTCCCCCTTTGACCCGTATATCCCTTCATTTCTCTGCTCCCATACAGAAAAACTCATCAATGGAGTTGTCTATACTTGCGGTCTCCCGGTCACTCCTATTTTCTCTTAATCCTTCTCCAATCAGGCTGTCCCTCCCTCCACTCCCCACCATCTCCAAAGCAGACCAGCTCTTCAAGTCTGTAATGACCTTGCATGTCTAAGTCTGACCTGCTGTGTCCATCAGAAAAGCATTTGACACAGTTGATTCTCTCTGCTTGAGAATTCTCATCTCATTTTTGAACTGCTTATACTTGCGGTACGCGGGCCTCTCACCGTTGTGGCCTCTCCCGTTGCGGAGCACAGGCTCAGTGGCCATGGCTCACGGGCCCAGCCACTCCGCGGCATGTGGGATCTTCCCGGACCGGGGCGCGAACCAGTGTCCCCTGCATCGGCAGGCGGACTCTCAACCACTGCGCCACCAGGGAAGCCCTGAACTGCCTATACTTTGATGACTCCCAAATATGATCTCCAACCTGGACCTCTCCTCAGACTCATATACCAACTGCCTGCTTCACTTCTCCACTCTGATACCTAATAATGTGTATCAAATTAAACATGTCCAAAACTGAACTCCTGACCTTTCTCCTAACATCTACACTAGTCTTCCCTATCGCAGTGGCAACGCCATCCTTTACGTCACTCAGACTCCAAACCATTTTGGACTCCTTTCACTCTTACTCCATATCCAATCCATCAGGAAATCCTGCTCTGCCTTCCAAGTATACCCAGAATCTGACCCCTCCCTTAAATGCTCCCTGGCCACCACCATCTCCTCTTTCTCAGATTATGTTACTTCCTAACTCATTTCCCAGCTTCCACTTGTGCCCCTCCCCCCACTGTCTTCTGAACAGAGAAACTAGATTAATCCTGTAAAAAAGAATGTCACATTGCACTCTCCAACACATTCTCTTTTGGGAGTCAAAGCCAAGTCTTTGACACCTCTGAGGCCCCACCACACGGACTCCACCCCCCACCTCTCTCTGCTCACTCCTGCAGCTACACTGGCCGCCTGCCCCAGCCCTAGAACACGTCGAGTGCTTGCCCACCACTGGAGTTCTCTGATCTCCAGAGCTCTAAGACTTCTTCTCTCTTCCTTCCTTCAGGTTTCTGCTCCAAGGTCACCTTATCTGGGATGCCTTCGCTGACCACACTACGTGGGACGGCAACACTGCCCCCAGCCAGGCAGCACGCTTTATCCTGCTCTTACTGTGCTTTGTTTTCTCTGTTGCATGTCTAGCCATCTTGCATATGATACGTTTTAAGTTGGTTATTTTCTGTCTCTCCCCATGAGAATGTAAGCTCCACGAGGGCGGGGACCTTGTGTTGTTCTGCTACATCCCCAGAAGCTAGAATAGGGCCTGTATATGGTAGGAACTCAGTAAATACTCACTGAGTGAATGAAGGTCAGGACCAAGGGAGGGATGCTGCTTTCTTCCCACTATCGCACAATGTCCTGACACTCTTGCAGTTAGACGATATACATGAGACACAGTAAGATTAGAAAGAGAAGCACAGGGCTTCCCTGGTGGCGCAGTGGTTAAGAATCCACCTGCTAATGCAGGGGACATGGGTTCGAGCCCGGGTCCAGGAAGATCCCACATGCTGCGGAGCAACTAAGCCTGTGTGCCACAACTACTGAGCCTGTGCTCTAGAGCCTGCAAGCCACAACTGCTGAGCCCACGCACCACAACTACTGAAGCCTGCGAGCCTAGAGCCCGAGCTCCGCAACAAGAGAGGCCACTGCAATGAGAAGCTCATGCACCGCAATGAAGAGTAGCCCCCGCTCGCCGCAACTAGACAAAGCCCACGCGCAGCAACAAAGAACCAATGCAGCCAAAAATTAAAAAAATAAAATAGATAAATCTTTAAAAATGACATAAAGGGCTTCCCTGGTGGCGCAGTGGTTGAGAATCCGCCTGCCGATGCAGGGGACACAGGTTCGTGCCCCGGTCCGGGAAGATCCCACATGCCGCCGAGCGGCTGGGTCCGTGAGCCATGGCCGCTGAGCCTGCGCGTCCGGAGCCTGTGCTCCGCAACGGGAGAGGCCACAACAGTGAGAGGCCCGCATATCACAAAAAATAAAAAATAAATAAATAAATAAAAATGACATAAAATTGCCACTAGAGCAAATAATATCATCATTTATGATGCGAATCTAAGAAGACTGAGAGTTGTACAAGGTTGCTGGACACAAGATCAATGTAGAGGTCTCACCATAACTAATTAGAGTATGCAAATATTAAAATTCATTTACTACCAAATCAATAACTAGAAAGTACCAAGGAGTAAATCTAATAAATATACATAAGGCCTTCCTAGATATATTAATCAAACTTGAATAGAAGGATATAAAATGGAGGTCTGAATAAATGGAGAGATAAACTTCATTCATAGCTAAGAAGACTCAATATTTCTCAGGTATCAGTTTTTCCCAAAGTAATCTATAAACTCTATTTCTAGTCAGCGACCCAGGAAGATTTTTCTGAGGAACTTGATATACTAATTCTAAAATTGGTATTGGAAAAATGAAGATATAAATAGACTTTTTCTTTCTGAACAAAAAGAATAAGGAAGGGGATTCACCCTATCAGATGCCAAGGCATGTTAAAAAACTATGGCAATTAAAAGTTGTATTAACACAGAAATAGACAAAAGGGCAGCAGAACAGAATAGAACTGAGAAACACACCCCTGTGTGTGTAGCATTCTGGCAGTGGTTATGACTGACTGGCATCACTAATCAGTGAGGAAAGCAGAGACTTCAAAACGTCTCTCCAGTGAGCCCTCATCCAGGAGCATCCCACATGCCGCAGAGCAACTAGGTCCATGCACCACAACTACTGATCCTGCACTCTAGAGCCCGCAAGCTACAACTACTGAGCCTGCATGCCACAACTACTGAAGCCCACGTGCCTAGAGCCTGTGCTCCACAACAAGGAGAAGCTACCACAAGGAGAAGCCCGCACACCACAACAAAGAGTAGCCCCTGCTAGCTGTAACTAGAGAAAGCCCATGCACAGCAATGAAGACCCAATGCAGCAAAAAAAAAAAAAAAAAGGTCACCACTATGTACTCTTTAAAAAAAAAAAAAAACGTAGGAACAAACTATCCCAAAGCTAGCAGAAGGAAGGAAATATTAAAGATTAGAACAGAGTTAAATGAAATAGAGAATAGGGAAACAACAGAGAAAAATCAAAAAACCAAAAGTTGGTTCTTCAAAAAGATCAACAAAACTGGCAAAACTTTAACTAGACAGACTAAGAAAAAAGGAAAAGACTCAAATACTAAAATAAAAAATGAAAGTGGGGACATTACTACCAATTCTACAGAAATAAAGATTATAAGGGAGTACTAGAACAACTGTACATCAACAAACTGAATAACCTACATGAAATGGACAAATTCATAGAAACACAAAACCTACCAAGACTAAATCGTGAAAAGAGAAAATCTGAATAGTTTTGAATCAGTAATCAAAAATTTCCCAACAAAGAAAAGCCCTGGACCCAGTGGTTTCACTGCTGAATTCTACCAAACATTTAAAGATGACTAACACCACTCCTTCTCAAATTTTTCCAAAAAACTGAAGAGGAGGAAACACTTCCTAACTCATTCTATGAATCCAGCATTACCTTGATACCAAAGCCAGAAAAAAACCCTACAAGAAAACTAGAGACCATTATCCCTTATGTACACTGATGCAAGAATCCTCAACAAAATATTAGCCAACAGGATTCAGCAGTATATTAAAAGGATTATACATATGACCAAGTGGGATTTATTACAAGGATGGTTCAACATATGAAAGCTGATCAGTGTAATATGCCACATGAATAAAATGAAGGGGAAAAACCACACAATCATCTCAATTGATGCACGAAAAGCATCTGACAAAATTCAACTCTTTCATGAGAAAAACACTCAACAAACTAGGAACAGAATGAAACTACCTCAACAAAATAAAAGCCATACATGAAAAACCCACAGCAAACATCATACTCCAGGGTGTTTTCTCTAAGATCAAGGATAAGGCAAGGATGCCCACATTCATCACTTCACCTCAACATAGGACTGGAAGTTCTAGCCAGAGCAGTTAGTCAAGAAAAAGAAATAAAAGGCATCCAAATTGGAAAGGAAGAAGTAAAATTATCTCGGTTTGAAGATGATACGATCTTATACGTAGAAAAACCAAAAGATTCCATCAAAAAAACCCCCGATAGAACTAATAAATGAATTCAGCAAAGTAGGCAGAATACAAAGTCAACACACAAAAATCAGTTGCATTTCTAATACAAACAAAAAACAACCTGAAAAGGAAATTACGGAAACAATTCCATTTACAATAGCATCAGAAAGAATAAAATATTTAGGAATTAACTAATTAAGGAGGTGACAGACTTACACAATGAAAACTACAAAACACTGCTGTTTTGTAGTTATTAAGAAGATATGATAAATGGAAACAAGTCCCATGTTCATGAACTGTAAGACTTAATACTGTTAAAAAGTCAATACTACCCAAAGCAATCTTCAGATTCAATACAATTCCTATCAAAATTCCAATAATGTTTTTTTCAGAAATAGAAAAATCCATCTTAAAATTCATATGGAATCTCAGGGCATCCCAAACATTAAAAATCTTAAAAAAGAATGAAACAGGAGGATTCACACATCCTGATTTCGGAACTTACTACAAAGCCACAATAATCAAATCAGTGTGATACTGGCCTAAAGACAGACATATAGATCAATGGAATAAAATAGCAGCCCTGAAATAAACCTTTGCAAACATGATCAAATGATTTTTGACAAGGGTACCAAGCCCATTCAATGGGGAAAGAACAATATTTTCAACAAATGGTGTGGATAAAACTGGATATCCACATGCAAAAATGTGAAGTTAGATTTTTATGTGATACCATAACTCAAAATGGATCAAGAACCTAAATTTAAAACCTAAAACAACAAAATTCTTATAAGAAAATATAGGACAAAAGCTTCAGGACATTGGATTTAGCAACAATTTCTTAGCTCTAACACCAAAGGCACAGGGAGACAACAAAAAAATAGAAAAACTGGGCTTCCCTGGTGGCACAGTGGTTGAGAGTCCACCTGCCAACGCAGGGGATGCGGGTTCATGTCCCGGTCCGGGAAGATCCCACGTGCGTGGAGCGGCTGGGCCCATGAGCCATGGCCGCTGAGCCTGCGTGTCTGGAGCCTGTGCTCTGCAATGGGAGAGGCCACAGCAGTGAGAGGTCCGAGTACCGCAAACAAAAAACAAAAAAAACACAGACACAAAAAAAGAAAAACTGAACTTCGTGAAAATTTTAAAATTTTGTTCATTAAAAGTCATTATGTACAGAGTAAAAGGGTAATTCACAGAACGGAAGAAAATATTTGCAAGTCATATATCTGGATGAGGGATTAATATTCAGAATATATAGAAAACTCCTAAAACTTAAACAACAACCAAAAAAACCCCAACCTGATTCAAAAATGGGCAAACGACTTCAACACACATTTCTCCAAAAAAAAAAAAAATCAAATGGCCAACAAACATATGACAAGATGCTCAACATGACTAATTATTAGAGAAATGCAAATCAAAACTACAATGAGGTATCACCTCAAACCAGTCAGAATGGCTATCATCAAAAAATCTCCAAACAAGGGCTTCCCTGGTAGTGCAGTGGTTGAGAATCCGCCTGCCGATTCAGGGGACACAGGTTCATGCCCCGGTCCGGGAAGATCCCACATGCCGCAGAGCGGCTAGGCCTGTGAGCCATGGCCACTGAGCCTGTGCGTCCGGAGCCTGTGCTCCACAACGGGAGAGACCACAACAGTGAGAGGCCCGCGTACCGCACAAAAAAAGAAAAAAAAAAATCTACAAACAATAAATGCTGGAGAGGGTGTGGACAAAAGGCAACCCTCCTACACTGTTTGTGGAAATGTAAATTTTTTCCTTAAAAAACTATAAATAGAGTTGCCCTTTGATTCAGCAATCCCACTCCTTGGGCATATATCTGGAGAAAACCATAATGCAGAAAGATACATGCACCCCAGTGTTCATTACAGTGCTATTTACAATAGTCAAGACATGGAAACAACATAAATGTCCACTGACAGAGGAGTGGATAAAGATGTGGTACATATATACAATGGAATATTACTCAGCCATAAAACAGAATGAAATAATGCCATTTGCAGCAACATGGATGGACCTAGAGATTGTCACACTGAGTGAAGTAAGTCAGACAGAGAAAGACAAATACCATATGGTATCACTTATATGTGGAATCTAAAAAAATGGTACAAATGAACTTATTTACGAAACAGAAATAGAGTCACAGATGTAGAAAACAAACCTGTGGTTACCAGGGGGGAAAGGGGGGAAGGGAGAAATTGGGAGATTGGGATTGACATACACACACTATTGTATATAAAATAGATAACTAATAGGACCTACTGTATAGCACAGGGAACTCTACCCAATACTCTGTAGTGACCTATATGGGAAAAGAATCGAAAAAAAGTGGATATATGTATATGTATAACTGATTCACGTTGCTGTACACCTGAAACACAACATTGTAAATCAACTATACTCCAATAAAAATTAAAAATAAAACTACGATACCACCTCATATGCATTAAGAAGGCCACTATCAAAAAAAACCAAAACAGCAAGTGTTGGCAGGGATGTGGAGAAACTGGAATTCTTGTGCACTATTGGCAGGAATGTAAAATAGCACAGCTGCTGTGGAAACAGTATGGTGGTTCCTCAAAAAACTAAAAATAGAACTACCACATGATCCAGCAATTCCACTTCTGAGTACATACCCAAAAGAATTAAAAGCAGGGACTCGAAGAGATATTTGTGGACCATGTTCAATATTCACAGTAGTAGCTTAAATGTGGAAGCAACCCAAATGCCCACTGATGGATGAAGGATAAGCAAAATGTGGTATATACATGCGATGGAATATTATTCAGCCATAAACAGGAATGAAGTTCTGATATATGGTATAACATGGAATAACCTTGAGGACATTATGCCAAGTGAAACAAACCAATCACAAAAAGACAAATATGATGCTATTTTTATAAGTCGAAATCATAAAGACAAAGTATAAGGGTGGTTGCCAGGGGTGGAGGGGAGAATAGGGAGTTATGGTGCAGTGGGTATAGAGTTTCAGTTTTACAAGATGAAAGGAGCTATGGAGATGGATAGTGGTGACGGCTGTACAACAATGTGAATGCACTTAATACCACTGAACTGGACACTTAAAAATGGTTAAGATGATAAATTTTACCACAATAAAAAAATCAAAGGTGTAGAAGATTTAAAGATATGAACTTAAAATTAAAAATAATAGTGATAAAAATATCATTAATTTCAGGAATTCCCTGGTGGTCCACTGCAGGGGCCAGGTTTTGATCCCTGGTCAGGGAACTAAGATCCCGCAAGCTACGTGGCATGGCCAAAAAAACAAGCAAAAAAAGGTGATAAAGACATCATTAATTTTAGGAATTCCCTGACAGTCCAGTAGTTAGGACTTGGTGCTTTCACTGCAGGGGGCCCAGGTTCAATCCATGGTTGGGGAACTAAGATTCCACAAGCATGCATATATATATATATATATATATATATATATATAATAAAATAGAATATATATATGATATAGTATTAAGTATCCACATATATAAAGAACTACAAATCAATTTTAAAAACACTGACAATGCAATAGAAAAATGAACTATCTGGGCAATTCACAGGAGAAAAAGTTTAAAGAGCCAATAAATTAATGAAAATATGCATAGCTTCTCTAATAACAAAGTAAATACAAAATAAATCAACCAGATATGCTTTTCCACTTACCAAGTAATTAAAGTCTGACAGGATCAAGCATCAGTGAGGGTATCAGAGAAATGGAAATTTTCCAACACTGTCGGTGTAAGGATACACTGGTATAACCTCTTTGGAGAGCAATCAGGCAGAACTGATTAAAATATAACATGTGTTTCCATCCATCCAGCAATTCTGTCCAAGGTAAGCATCCTAGAGAGATTCTCTCACATGATGCCAAGAAAGACGTGTGCCAAGATGCTGATAAAACCCTGAAAACACCTAAACACCCCTCATCAGGAACGTGAAAATCCAATACTTCATGTGTCTCACTGAACACTTCACAGAATTTAACCAAACTGAAGCAGATCTGTATGTGTCAAACTAGACAGAACTTCACAACATACTGTTCAGTAGTAAAAGCGCTCTTCGTAACTGCTGCATATTAGACTGAACTGGTTCTGTGTTGTGGCAGACTGTACTTTCCAAAGATGACCCCAGCAGTGGCTCCTGTCTCTCGAGTTCTTCTAGAACCCTGACACTCCCCTATCAAGAGGTGGGGTCTGATTCTCCCCGTCCTTGAATCTGGGTGGGCTTGTGACTTCTTGTAGCCAGTAAAATACAGCAGTAGAGACCCCAGGTGACTTCCGAGGCGAGGTCATCAAAGGCAAGGCAGCCTTGTTAGCCTGGAGCCCGGAGCCAAAAGGTAAGAAGTCTGACTG
This sequence comes from Kogia breviceps, assembly GCF_026419965.1. NCBI lineage: Eukaryota > Metazoa > Chordata > Mammalia > Artiodactyla > Physeteridae > Kogia > Kogia breviceps. The sequence goes on from NC_081323.1 coordinate 22,517,069, forward strand.
CCCCGAGGCTGCCTGTGAGGAAGCAAAGTCCCGTGGAGAAGACATACACAGGGGCCCCGGCAAGCAGTCCTGGTCTTTAGGTCATTCTGGTCTAGGCACAAGGAATGTGAGTGAACTACCTTCAGGTAATTCCTTCCCTCGGATATCAGGCCCTGAGTCAGCCCAGCTGAGGCCCCAGACATCTTGGAGTAGAGATGAGACGTTCTTGCCATGCTCCTGCTGTATTGCTGACCTACCGTTATAGCCATAACCATAGTAAAATGCTGGTTGTTTTATGTCACTAAGTTTGAGGTCACTTTTTATGCAACAAAGGTAACTGAACACTTAGTGATAGGCAGTGAGGGGCCTGCTTTATTACAAATAATACAGCAAAGACGTCCTTGTATATGCCTCTACACACAAACCAGTTCTTTAGGGGAGATCCTAAAAAGGAGACCTGCACTCAGGACTGCCCACTGGTGAAAGTGGAGGAGGCTACAATGCCTGTTTCTAGTAATATTAATATCAACATTAACAACGACAATCGTAATAAGTGCTACCACCTCTTGGGTTCTTGCCAAGGGCTTTGTGTTTCTAATCTTACATTAACACATAGTCCTGTGGGGTTGGTATTGGTCCACCCAATTCACAGGTGAGGAAGCGGAGGCCTGGAGAACTGAGGTGACTCGCCCAAGGTCTCTTAGTTTCTGTCCTCGCCAGAGCTGGGGAAATGGGATGGCAGGCCCCTTCCCTCAGGCTGCTAGCTCTATGTCTACCCTTGTTCACCTCTCATCTCCCAGCGCTGAGGCTAGAGGTGTGGCCTTTTCAGCTCCTGGCCTGGGCTGCATCTACCCACAAGTTAGGGTGATGGTGAGAGCAGCCGCAGCAGGCACGGCTGCTGCCATTCACCACCAAGCACTCCGCATACACAGGGTCTCATCTTACCCCCACCATAGGCTGAGGGTGGGGTCATTATTGCCACTGAACAATGGGGAGAAGCAGGCTCAGATGTGCCCAAGGTCACACAGCTGTTGAGTGGCAGAGCACTTCACCTCCATTTGTTTGTTTCTTCTTCAAGACACGATTTTAATAGCTCCAACCTCACTGGATGGCCGCGAGTAAACGAGACGATGAATGCCGAGTGCTGGCTCATGGCAGGCTGCCCAGCGTTCAAGGCTCTCTGATTCTCCACTCACTCTGGAACGATCCTGATCAACACCCTGGCCACAGGAGTTCCCACAGACTAGGATGAAGCGTTCATTTCATCCGCATCTCCTTCAACAGCAAGAAAGACATCTGCACAACTTGACCTCTGTAATCTTGCTTCCCCAAGAGCCCCTCCTTATCCAGCCAAGCATGCCCTGCCTCTGCCTCCCTCTTTCAAGTTAATGACCTCTCTCTCCATCTACCTGTGGCCCAAACCAGGGAAGCTGGAGGGATCCACCTGACTCCAACCCTGTGCCCCTTTAGCCGGTCCATTCAGAACGTTCAGAAAATTTCTTTTGTTTACCCATTCCTTCCTCTTCCACCCCACCGCCCTGGTCTCCCTGTTTCCAAAGCTTTTTCCACACAGCAATCAAGGGTGATCTTTCTAAAAAGAAAATCTGACCATCTCACTGTTGCTCCACATCCCCCAGCTGCTCTCCCCTGCCTGGAGGGTAATGCCCAATACTTTGATCTGATATTTGAGGCCCCTCTCAGTCAGCTTCCTCCTCTTGCGACCCACCATCCCCCTCTTCCCACCCCTTTCTCTTCAGTTGTGATTCCTGGACCTGCCCTGCCCTTCCTGCCTTTGCACGTGCTACTCCCTCCATCTGGAATCCCTGTCCTCTCCCCCTGCCTGTAAATATCCTCCAAGCTTCTGCACGATATGAAGGTATCATGGTCTCCTTGAGGCACCTCCTTGGTGAAGCTCTTCCACATATGTAAGAACAGTGACATTAAAACTTGTGGCCATAAGTCAGACAGGGCCTTGGGTGGACGTACACAATTTGATCAGAAAGCATGGTGGTGTCAACGAAGAACGGTGGTCCTAAGAGATAGGAAATGTCATTATTCACAACAGACAAAATATGGAAGCAACCCAAGCATCCACGGACACATGAATGGACAAGCAAAATGTAGTCTCTCCGTACAATAGAATATTACTCAGCCTTATAAAGGAATGAAATTCTGATGCAAGCTGTAACATGAATGAATCTTGAGGACATTATGCTAAGTGAAATAAGCCAGTCACAGAAGGACAAAGACCATATGATTCCACTTATATGAGGGACCCAGAGTAGTCAAATTCAGAGACAGAAAGTAGAATGGTGGTGGCCAGGGGCTGCGAGAGGGAGAATGGGGAGTTAGCATTTAATAGGTACAGAGTGTCAGTTTGGGAAGATGAAAAGTTCTGGAGATGGATGGTGGTATAACACAAAATCCACTCGAGACACAGCCACCTGCATGGGCGTTACTGATTTACATGAGCAGTCAGAATCTTTATCTTGAATCTAAAGGAAAGAGAAACGTGACTACATCTATCTTTAAGTTATAGTCACTGATGTAGGGCTGTGAAAAGGGCTCCATCCAGAGGCTGGGTTCAACAGCAGGGGTTGAGGGCTGCTTATTAAGAAATGTCCTCATGTTGAAAGAGCACCCCTCCCCCCATAATATTACAGGAAGGTAACACCAATACTGTTTGGCGTGACATATGCTTAGCAGGTAAGCATCTTCTCAATCTAGAAAGAATTAGAATTAAGTGTAGTACAGAAAAGTTTAACCTGCTGCACCAACACTGAGTCACTAAGGTAGTATCCGCGCACGCCCACCCAGGCTTATTCTTCTCATCTGCGCCATCCAATACAACAGCCCCCAGCCATTTGCAGCAAGCGAGCACCGGCAATGTTGTTTGTCTGGATTGAGATGTACATAAAGTAAAATATGCACTGGATTTTAAGCACTTAGCATGAAAAGGAATGTAACACCTCAATAATTCTGTATGTTGAAACACTACTATTTTGGACATACTGTGTAAGATAACTTACAAAAATTAATTTCACCTATTTCTTTTTGCTTTTTAAATGTAGCTCCTAGAACATTTAAAGCACATGGCTCACATTATATTTTTACCAAATAGCGCTGCTCTAGATGCTCTGACCCTAGGCCACCAGGCAGGGTCAATGGCAGACGGCGTGGAGTGAATGATAGTCTGCGAGCGAGCTCCCTCTACCCTGCACCTGGAATGCCAGCAACCAGACACATGCCCCCAAAGAAACTAGAGGATTCTTTTCTGAAGAAGATTCTGAAGGATTCTAGAGAAAAGATACTGACATTTCAAGATCTTCTAAGGCAAAGGACAGTTTGTCACCCAATCACCCTAAAGCAGGATGCCCTTAAACTTAGATGATGGGCAACAAACCACTTTAGTTCAATGTCAGCAGAACCTGTCACATTGTCACCAATAGAAATCAAAGATAATTTCATATCACATTACAGTGGTCACAGTTATCTTGAAATAATGTTTACAGTCATCATTATTTTAAAGTATAGTAATTTTATTTTATTTTTTTGCTGTACGCGGGCCTCTCACTGCTGTGGCCTCTCCCATTGCAGAGCACAGGCTCCGGACGCACAGGCTCAACGGCCATGGCTCACGGGCCCAGCTGCTCCGCGGCATGTGGGATCCTCCCGGACCGGGGCACGAACCCGTGTCCCCTGATCGGCAGGTGGACTCTCAACCACTGCGCCACCAGGGAAGCCCTATAGTAATTTTAGACTGACTGCTAGACTGTATTACTTAATGCCTTAACAAAAAAGTATATATAGTATTATATCACAAATTTATTCACTATTTTAGAAACTGTATATTAATATAATTGGTTCCCTTTGTTATCTTGATATAATTTTTTTAAAATTAATTTATTTATTTATACTTTTGGCTGTGTTGGGTCTTTGTTGCTGCACGCGGGCTTTTCTCTAGCTGTGGTGAATGGGGGCTACTCTTCATTACGGTGCGTGGGCTTCTCGTTGGGTGGCTTCTCTTGTTGCAGAGCACAGGCTCTAGGCGTGCGGGCTTCAGTAGTTGTGGTGTGTGGGCTCAGCAGTTTGTGGCTTGTGGGCTCTAGAGCACAGGCTCAGTAGTTGTGGCGCATGGGCTTAGTTGCTCTGCGGCATGTGGGATCTTCCCGGACCAGGGCTTGAACCCGTGTCCCCTGCATTGGCAGGCAGATTCTTAACCACTGCACCGCCAGAGACGCCCTGGATATAATTTTTACTGTATGTTATTTAAAACCAGTATTCTGAGAAGGTGTCTACAGAAGCCTACCTTTCAACGGGCCCTGCCCACAGAGCTGCCAGTTAGTCTCTCATTGCTTCGTTTTTCTGTCCTAATTTTAACTTTTATTAAATTAATATATACTCATAGTTTTAAAAATAAATGGAAGCACGGCAATAAATGAAAAATAGATAAATTGGACTTTATCGAAATTAAAGACTTGCGCATTAAAGGACACTATGAAGAAAGTGAAAAGACAACCTACAGAACGGAAGAAAATATTTACAAATCATACATCTGACAAGGGCCTATTATCCAGAATATGTAAAGAACTCCTAAACTCTACAACAAAAAGACAAACAACCCAATTAAATAGACTTAACAGATATTTCTCTGAAGATATACAAATGACCAATAAGAACACGAAAAGAGGCTCAGCATCAGTCATTATCAGTCCCCATGACAATGGGGACTTCCCTCGTGGTCCAGTAGTTAAGAATCCACCTTCCAATGCAGGGGATGTGGGTTCGATCCCTGGTCAGGGAACTAAGATCCCACATGCTGCAGGGCAACTAATCCAATGCCACAACTACTGAGCTCCAGCACCTCAACTAGAGCCCACGTGCCACAAACTACAGAGCCCACACATCACAACTAGAGAAGAAAAAACCCGCAAGAAACAACTAGAGAGAAGCCCGCACACCGCAACGAAGAGCCCGTGTGCTGCAATGAAAGATCCTGCATGCCACAACTAAGACCCGACGCAGCTGTAAAAAAATAATAATAATTTAAAAATAAATAAATAAAATATTTTTTAAAAAGGACAATGAGATACCACTTTATACCTACTAGGATGGCTATAATATTTTTAAAAGATGGAAAATAACAAGTGTTAGCAAAGATATACAGAAATGGGAACCCTTATGCATTGCTAGTGGGAATGTAAAATGGTGCAACTGCTGTGGAAAACATTGGCGATTCCTCAAAAAGCTAGACATAGAATTAATTAGCATGTGACCCAGCAATTCCATTCTTAGGTTTAAACCCAAAAGAACTGAAAATAGGACTGAAACAGATTCTCATATCACGTTCACTGTAGCATTATTCACAGTAGCTGAAAGGTGGAAATAAACCCAAGTGTTCATCAACAGATGAATGGACCAAACAAATGTGGTATTTACATACAATGGAATATTATTCAGCTATAAAAAGGAATAAAGTTCCGATATGCTAGAACATGGATGTACCTTGAAAACGTGCCAGACACAAAAGGACAAACACTGTATCTTCCCACTTACATGAAAGATTTAGAATAGGGAAATTCATAGAGACAGAAAGTAGATTAGAGGTTACCAGGGACTAGGTGGAGAAGGGAATGGGGAATTATTGCTTAACGGGTACAGAATCTCTATTTGGGGTAATAAAAAAGTTTTGGAAATAGATGTTGGTAATATACAACACTGTGAATATAAGTAATGCCACTGAATTATGCACTGAAAAGTGGTTAAAATGGCAAATTTTATGTTATATATATTTTACCACAACAAAAAAATGGAAAAAAGTTAAACATAGAATTACCACATGATCCAGCAATTCCACTCCTACGTATATACTCAAAAGACTTGAACAGAGGTATTCAAACAAAATCTTGTACATTATGAGTTTTATTCTGCTATTAGAGGACTTTTTTTTTTTTTAAATAATGCTATTTTTTTTTTCTTATAAATTTTATTTATTTATTTGTTTGTTTGTTTTTGGCTGTGTTGGGTCTTCGTTGCTCCATGCAGGCTTCCTCTAGTTGCGGTGAGCGGGGGCTGCTCTTCGTTGAGGTGCGTGTACTTCTCATTGTGGTGGCTTCTCTTGTCCTGGAGCACAGACTCTAGGCGTGTGGGCTTCAGTAGTTGTGGGTCACGGGCTTAGTTGCTCTGCGGCATGTGGGATCTTCCTGGACCAGGGCTCGAACCCGTGTCCCCTGCATTAGCAGGGGGATTCTTAACCACTGTGCCACCAGGGAAGTCCCAAAGAGTTTTTATCATGATAGTTAAATAATTATTTCTTCATCTTTGATGTTATTACCATATATTATCAACATATCAGTATATTGCCATGACTTTTGCTATTTTTATATTATATAGTTTGCTAACTCTAAAATTAAGTTTAATTTGATTATATTTAATTTTTTTTAAAAGAACGTAACATGCAATTTATAAATTTATTTTATTTATTTATTTTTGGTTGCTTTGGGTCTTTGCTGCTGCACGTGGGCTTTCTCTAGTTGCGGTGAGTGGGGGTTACTCTTCGTTGCGGTGCGTGGGCTTCTCATTGCAGTGGCTTCTCTTGTTGCAGAGCATGGGCTCCAGTAGTTGTGGCGCATGGGCTTAGCTGCTCCACAGCATGTGGCATCTTCCCAGACTAGGGCTTGAACCCGTGTCCCCTGCATTGGCAGGCGGATTCTTAACCACTGCACCACCAGGGAAGTCCTTTATTTAATTTTAATTTTTTTTTTTTTTTTTTTTTTTTTTGTGGTACGTGGGCCTCTCACTGTTGTGGCCTCTCCCGTTGCAGAGCACAGGTTCTGGACTCGCAGGCTCAGTGGCCATGGCTCACGGGCCCAGCCGCTCCGTGGCCTGTGGGCTCTTCCTGGACCGGGGCACGAACCCGTGTCCCCTGCATCGGCAGGCGGATTCTCAACCACTGCGCCACCAGTGAAGCCCTATTTAATTTTAATTTAAATTTTTTGGCTGCACCGCATGGCTTGCGGGATCTTAGTTCCCCAACCAGGGATTGAACCTGGGCCACAGCAGTGAAAGCGCCGAGTCCTAACCACTGGACTGCCAGGGAATTCCAAAGTTTTATTTTAAATTAAATCATAAAATCAAAAACCAGCAAGTGGAACTACTAGGCTTACAACAAAAACAGAAATCTTCTACTCCATCCCTTCCTATCCCTGAGTTAGTTCCTCACTTTTAATATGAATAAACAATTAAAGATCACTGGACATTCCAGGAAAGACTTCAACCCAAAAAGACACATAGAAAAAAGGAGCCTAAAGGAAATAGAGACAACACAGAGACACATGAAAACTTACATACACATGTAAATCTTAGAAAGGTAGGAGAAGATACTCTATCCATAAAACAAGGACAAAATATTATGAAAAAAGGAACAGTAAGAAAGAGCTCTTATACGAATGGCTATACAGAGTTTAGAGATAAGGTCAAGAAAACCTCCCAAACTCAACAGATTTCTCCAAAAAAAGATACACAAACAGCACTTGCAAAGATGCTATACTTTATTAGCCACCATGGAAACTCAAATCAAAACCACAGTGAGGTACTACTATACCCACCATGATGGCTATAATCAAAAAGAGCAATAATTACAAGTGTTGGTGAGGATGTGGAGAAATTGGAACCCTCGTGTGCTGCTGGTGGGAATGTTAAATGGTGCAGCCACTGTGGAAGAGTTTAGCAGGTTTCTCAAAAAGTTAAACACAGAATTATCATATGACCCAGCAATTCCACTCCTACTTATATACCCAAAGGAAACGAACACAGATCCACACAAAAACTTGTACACAAATGTGCACAGCATTATTCATACTATCCCCAAAGTGGAAACAATTCAAATGTCCATCAACAGATAAATGTATAAATAAAATGTAGCATTATCCATAAAATGGAATATTACTCCACAATAAGGAATGAAGAACTGATACATGCTACAACATGGATGAACCTTAAAAACATGCAGCAAGAGAAGCCAGACACAAAAGACCTGTCATACAATCATACTGTATGACTCCATTTACATAAATGTCCAGAACAGGCAAATCCACGGAGACAGAATTAGTGGTTGCTAAGAGCTAGTGGGGAGGAGGGGATGAGAAGTAATGGTCATGGGGCTGCTTTTTGGAGTGATGAAAATGTTCTGAATTCAGATAACAGAGATGGTTGCACAACATTATGAGTGTACTAACTGCCACTGAACTGTACACTTTAAAGGGTAAATTTTATGGCATGTGAATTATATCTCAATAAAGTTGTTATAGCATGGAAAAAAAAGAAAAGGGAAAAAAAAAAAAGAAAGCCTTCCAGAAAGAAAGACAACAAAAAGATAAGAGAAAGAAAAGATCAGAGACAGAATCAACTTAGCAGATCCAACATGTGAGTGACAGGAATTTCAGAGAGAGAAAACAGAACAAGTGGAAGTGAGGAAATTATTTTTAAAAATTAATGCAAGACTGTTTCTGCAAGAAACAAAAGATCTGAGTCTCCACATAAAAGTGGCCTATTAACTACTGGCACAAAGACCCATTCCAGGGCACATCATTGAGAAATTTCATAAGAGAGGTAAAGCAAAGATCCTAACAGAGCCTAACAGCTTCCAGAGATAAAATAATACAAAGGACTGAGACCTGGAATGGCCTCAAACTTTTCAGCACAAGTAATGGAAGCTAAACATAATACAGCCTCTTTTAAGATTCCAAGGGAAAAGTTACTTTCAACTTTATTTATATGTAAATTATATCTATATTTATATACAAAAATAATTTGTATTTACTATTTTCAACTTTACACCCAGTCAAACTATATGAGGTCTGAATAAAGACATACAGTTTCCAAAAATTTATCTCCAACTGAAGGTGTGCTCCCGTAAAGTGAGGGGCTAAAACCAGGAAAGCGGAAGACCATGTTGTCCAAAAAAGCAGGGTGTCCATCACAGTAAAGTAGCCAAGGGCAGTCCCAGGTGATGAAAAGGGAAGTCTCTGGACAGCAGCTTGGCAGCAGGCCCAGAAAGCAAGCTGGCCAGATCAGGGCAGAGGACAGAGAGCACCAGGAAAAATAGGAGATCATGAGATTATCTGATACGTTTGCACACCTGGAAAATAATATTGGTAAGGGGCTGGCCGATCTGGTGTAGCATGTGAAAAAAATTACAAATAAGAGCTTAGAAAATAAAGTGTATAAAAAAATGAGGCAACCATTCATTCTAGGAAAAACAAAATGTATAAGAAAATGAAATCATAATATACTACAAGGCTCTGCAGTGAACATCATTTACATGTTCATAGCAAACAGAAATACTGGTTGTTTTTTAACCCCAAACTGATGTAATAATATACAGAGGGTGGGGCACAGGAAGTGGAGGTGACAGAGCTAAATACTGAGCTATTATAGTAGAGATCAATACATAATGATGATTAATTTGAGAGGAAATAAAAGGTAGTCCCATTTAAAAACAAAAAAGAAATACGAAGGTAAATACCAGAATACACAGTTGATGAGAGCTGAAAGTGGGGAAGGCTGAGGAAGGGCCGAGGACTGGATGGTTTCTGTTAGAAGCCATTTAGTGCTCTCTCTGATCCTTGCCTCTGTTCTGATTTTGTAAATACTGGTATTGTAAAAGGTTATTAGGTATACACCTCACAACAGTTTCCTGCACACCAGTGGGTGTGACATCAAAGCTGGGGACTGGCCTAGAGAGAGTGAAAACAGGGCCTCTGAATCATCAAGGGGTGGTTTCCTCAGGCCCTGCCCCACCAGGGGTCGGTGGGATGCTGGCTCCATCCCTTCTGGATACTCCGGGAGACCTGTCCTTCCTGCACGGTCTGTGAAGGGGAGCCATCTAGGGGCCAGAGCTTCCCATGGGCCTATCTCCAAACCACCCCTCCCTTGTACCAAACACCTGTGAATCTAGGCTCCCTACATATTTCCTGCTCTTTCTAGAACTATTCTCTAATTTCTTGGGGGAATTTTTGGAAACAGGCATGGTATAGACAGAAGCCTAAGCGGGAAAGTAGATGACTTCTGTCTAACCCATTCATAGTTCTTCACACCCTGCTGAGGTTCACAGTTAGATCCCTGGTGCTTGGCACACAGTAGGTGCTCAATAAGGAGCCGCCAAAGGCATAATTATGGTGCCGACTTTCTGTGTCGGCACTTCGTCTGGCCCTGAACATGCACCGCCGCATCAGAGGGTAGAATTATCTCCACGTTACAGGTAAAGAAACTGAGGCTCAAGGCTCAGTGACCTGCCCAGGGTCACTTCACTAGTAAGGGAAGAGCTGGGATTCAAACCCGGGGGCTGCTGACCCCACAGCCAGTGCAACTAGCAGCTGCTGCCATAAATCCTTTCTGGAAAAAGGTCTGGTTAGGTCGGTGGATGGACGGAAGAAAGGAAAGAATGAGAGTAAGGGGTGGAATCACAACCAACCCAGGAAGAGAACCTAAGAACCCCCCACCCCACCTCGGAGGCTGGGGCTGGCACCCACACCCCTCCCGCCCCGTCCCCAGGGCCGGCCTCACAGTGCCCACCTTCTTCAGAGAGGCTGTTCTCTTTGGTCTCCTTGTCCATCTGGCAGCACCAGCCTTCCAGCCGCTCCGTTTCTGCCTGAAGCAGCTTCAAGAACCAGTAGCCGTCCCGGCGGCAGGCCCCTGGCTGTGCTGGCTCCGCGGGGGAGCTGGAGGACGTCTCCAGCCAGGGGTCAGGCGGGGGCAGCGAGGATGCCTCTAAGGCAGGGTCGCTGTCGTCTCCATAGGAGAGGTTGCGCTTGATCTGGGCAATCCTGGGGGTCTGCCGGGGGCCGGCATCGACGCTGATGGAGTCGGGGTGTGGGGTGCAGTCCGGGAGGCTCCTCTCAGATGACTTACAGCTCGAGTCGTTGGCATCCTGGGTATCCGAGTCGGTGTCCCGTCGGGAGGACATGCTGTGAGAGGGGGCGCTGCTTCTGTGGGTGCGGGGTGGAGTGGGGTGGGGACAGTAAGGGGTGAGTCACCCAGAGGTCCAGAGACCAGAGGCCACCCCGACCCGGACACACGGGAGACAGAGAAACGGATGCATCGTCTGCTCACCATGCGCCTGAAGCGGGTCCCACAGCCCCCGTCTCATTCTCTGCTCAGCCCCCGCCCCGCCCCGCCCACACGCACACGCACACACAGACAAGGTCATAAGGTTGCCTGTTTACTGCAGTGGGGCCAGGACGCCCACCAACGTCGGGGTGCCAGGCCATGTCTCCACCCGGCCTCGGCCCCCATGGCTGATTAATGTCACAGAGCAAGCGCTCGTTGAGCACGCCCGCCCGCCCAGCCTCCCACACCTGGGCCACCGCCCGCACCCCAAACCCAGCTCGGTTACTAGAAATCCAGCAAGGAGAAGTGGGTTAGGGAGAGCAGGAGGAGAAGGCGCAGGAGAGGGGAGAGCAGAGGGAGGGAGAGGAGAGGGGAGAGGCAGCCACAGCTCGGCGCCACTTACCGCCAGTCGTCCTCTACCTGAACCCCGATGGACTGGAATTTGGTAGCGGGACTGGGCTCCTCTTTTGGCACTGGCTGAATGCAGTCAACCTTATTGAAGGACAACGACAGCAACGGCACGGAGACAAAGACAAAAATAAAGAACAAACACCACACTTGCTGCTGAAATTCACATTAGTGGGACGACGCAAACGGACGTGTGTGGACAGACAGACACAAGGCATGCGGACACTGCACGTGGGCCCGAGGCCGGAGCAGGTTAAGCCGGGCACTGCTCATTCGCGCGGAGGCGGGCGGGCAGGTGGGTGGGAGGTGGGATGGGGTGGAGATGACTGGCTTTCCCTACTCTGAGGAGGGTGCCATCACATCGATCGCTTTGGGTCCGTTGTCCTCCGAGAGGTGGGAATCGTTCCTTCTAGTCCTCTCCTTCACACGCATCAGAGAGAAGAAAAAAAAAAGGACAACGAAAGAGAAAGAAAACACACACACACAAAGCCACAGCCGTTATCTGGTGTAGTTGAAGCGGGGCTGTCTCGAGGCAAAGATCACTCCCCCAACCCTGCAGCTGAAGGGCAGGCTGGAGGCGCCTGCACTAGGGGCAAACCTTGGACAGCAGTTCTGGATTTGAAAGCTGCAACCAAGGCAAGAGCTGGCCAAGTCCCTGGGCCTCGATCACACTTAGCTGAGGTTACCTTCAGCACTGGGTGGGCCAGGGGAGCCACGTGCAAAGCTGGCACTCTTTTTCTATACCAGTGATGCCCTGGGCCTACCTTTCTTTTCCGGGACAGAGGTACGTGGCCACAGAGCAGCCAGGTCAGCCCCTCCGCCACTGCTCATGAATGAGGGAGAACACACACTTGACCCAGGGCTCGAGGCACCAAGGGGTGGGATGAGAGTTGTAGGGGTGTCCTTGGAAATTGGAGACTCTCGTCTCTTGGCTTCAGAGGCCAGGGAGGCTTTCCTGGGCAGGGACTGAGCACCAGGCTCCTCCTTGCCATGCGGGTGCAGCTGCATTTCTCCTTCAGCAAGAGCCAGCTCAGAGGATGCAGCATCACTGGATCTCAAGAAGCTGCCTGGAGAGCTTGGAGTGGGGGTGGGGTGAACCCAGGGGAGAAGCCTGGATGGGCCCAAGAGCCAGAGTACTCAGCCCCGTGTGAACTTCTGAGTGAAAGGCTCAGGGTGAGTCTAACTCTCTCTCAGGTCTTCTGGAAAGATAAGAACATCCGGTTTGGCCAAGGAGAGGGTGGGGCTGCCTAAACAAAGACCCTGAGACTAGACTGTTTTCTGTATTCCTTAGAATCTCTCCTGAGAGCTGTACAGGACAGGGGCTGGACCCCTTATGAAGGAGCCCAGAAAACAGAATAGTCTCCTGGCTGACTTTCTTCTTGTATATGTGCCAAAATTTTTCCTCTCCAAGAGGCAAGTGCAAGAAATCGGCCAGTGAGCCGTCTCTGGTCCATTCTGCCCCCCTTTGAGTCCTATGTTCCTTCTGTAATTTTGGTGCTTTCTCATCTACTAGGCCATGCCCAACTGTGCAGGGGTGGCTGGGGAAATGGAGATCCTGTCCAATCTAAGCCACAATGCACACCACCTGGACCTCCTTGATCCCCCTCTGGGTTTGGAGGGGCTCTGCCTCCCCCAAGCTCTTAGCTCACTGTAGCTGCCCTCCCTCCCTGCCCTGAGTATGCTCCACTTTAGTCTGGATTTAGAGCAACTCCTGAAAGCTGCAAAGCAGGGCCCAAGTTTTCCCCGCTCAGCTAACAGCAGACAGATTACTGATGTTAAGTGCATGCAGGAGGTGCAATGAAGCAGTGGAGGGGAAGCTGGCGCACCCTGCCCTGCTGTGTGCCCTGGCCATGGGCGCACAGTGAGCCTGGCTTCCTGAAGGGTCTGCTGGCTTTGGCCACTTGGTCCCGGGGAATTATCTGCCTGGATCCGTTCTCACAGAGGGATGCATTGGGACTGACATCCCACTTCTCAATTTGACATGGGCCTGGCACCTCAAGCAACCTACCTGTCCCCAAGGCCCGAGAGGGCTGTGGGCAAAGTTCCCCTTGAGCAACCCCCAAGGCTCCAGGGCCCTGAGTCCTGGGCCCCTGGCCCTCGGCGTCTACGCTCCACGCTGCTCCCACCGCCAGGCGGGGCTGTGGCCTCCGCACCGGAGCTGACCTTGGATCAGAGAACTGTTAGGCCAGTCCCGCCTCCCACGCGTCGGCTGCCAGGGCAAAGGGTGGAGTGAACAGACAGACAGTGGACAGGCAAACAGTGGACAGGAGATGGCTGGCTGAGTGTAACTACATTCACCGGGACAAGCCATCGTCGGAGCAGGGACACCTGCCCACAGCCGCAGAGCCTGCAGCATGTTTGGGCGAAAGTGAGGAAGACGTGACTACGGGTGGAATTTGGTCTGGCCGCTTGGGGCCGACCCCCCAGAATAGACAAACCACCTTTGCCCAAGAGCCCTAGTGGGCCTCCACCAGATGTAATTACACGCAGGCAGGTGCACGGCGTGGGCCGAGGACAGAGTGTGAAAGGGCCCCTACTTGTATTCCTATAGATGACAGTTTCCTTTTGGGAATGGCCTCAGGGTGGGATTCGGAGCTGGTCAGCGTCCCTTGTTCGCTCTTCAAAGCTGCATGTTTTGGGGGTGGCTCAGGGGCCTCAGGGGCTGGGGTGACTCCGCCCCGTGTCACACTGGGCGGCCGGGTACTGCTGTCCAGGCTGTCCGACGAGTTGCTCAGGCCGGACTGGCTCGTCACTTCGCTCTTGTGGTCCTGGCTGTCCAGGTAGGTGTCCTGGGCAGACTCAGTGCTGCTCTGGACCGTGACGGAGATGAACGGCTTTGATGTGGTGCGTGGAGGGACCGGTGGCGGGGTCTTCTTATACGCCACTAGGCACGATGAACCTGCAGATGGGTGAGAGGAGGGCAGGGGAGAAGGTGAGGCCCCAGCCCTCTCGAGCCCCTTTCAGGGCTGAGGCCCTACCTGACCCAACCCTAGCTCTGGCCTCGGTGAGGATTTCTGGAGCAGGAGAATGGGGGTCAGACGCAGCAATGACCAAGACAGACAGACACAGGCCCTGCCCACCTTCATGCTGAGCCGAGGCCAAGTCTAGTGGGGGATGCCCCCATGGACCAAACACACCCTCCACCTGAGTCCCACACAAAGGTCTTACCCATCCGGGGCATGGGCTGGATGGTGACAGCAGAGTGACGGTCAGGACAGCTAAGGAATGGTTAACCTCACTTGTCCTCAAGCTCACCGAGAGACCTACCACTCCCCTGCCCCAGGTCTTTCCCTCCTACCCTACCTTCCCTCCACCCTTGCTTCCTCTGCCTGGATGCCCTCTCCCTGTCTGGTCAGAGACCAACACACCCTTCAGGGCTCAGCTGTCCTTCCCCACATCTTGCCACTCCCACCCCAGCCCTCACCTTGCTATGTGAAAACCCCACACACCAGTCTACCTCCCCCAAGACTCCATCACGCCTGGTCAGACTCTCTGCTCTCCACCAAGATTCAGGGAACCAGGACCCGTCATAGGTGGGAGTTGGTGTCTCAGAGTCCCATTCTGAATCTGGCCCAGGGCTGGCCCGCAGCTGGCTTCGTAAACGCTGAACTTTTTGTTCTGAAACAGGAGGTACTTTTCAAACAGCAGTAGCTACTTGCTGTGAGGGGCCGGGTCACATCCAGTGGCTTTTCTCAGCATCTTAACTCCAACTGCCCTTTCCCCAGTGAGGACTGAAACGAGCCTCTCCCCGGGTGAGGCCCAGCCCGGAAGAGGAACCAGAGGAGTGGCTTTAAGCCTGGCCTTCAAGGGACTGCCAATCGCGGTGATGGCGTGAGGCCCAGTGCCACAGGGGCAGTGACAAGGCACAGCAGAATCCATTCATCGGCTCCTGTGAGATATCACTACGCAAACATCAGAATGACCAAAATAAAAGCTGGTGACAACACCAAATGTTGGCGAGGATGTGGAAAAATGGAATCACTCATTCACAGCTGGTGGGAATACAGAATGATAAACTGTGGAAAACTAAACGTGCAATTACCATACAATCCAACAAGTGCACCTTGGGCATCTATCCCATAGAAATGATAACACCTTCACAACAAACTTATACAGGAATGTTCACGGCAGCTTTATCTGATATAGGCCAAAAGTGGAAACAAGCTCCCCGAGAGACCTACCACTCAATGGGTGAATGGCTGTGGTGCGCCCAGACCACGGAACACCACTCAGAAACAAAAAGAAACGAACCACTGATACAAGCAACTACTTGGATGAATCTCAAGTGAATTACGCCAAAGGGAAAAAGCAACCTCAAGAAGTTACAAATCACATGATTCTATTTATAAAGCATTCTTGAAATGACCTAATTATAGAGATGGGAACAGATTAGTGGTTGGTGGGGAGACTAGGGGGAGAGAGTGGTGGGGAGGCTGGAGGGACTTGGTTATACAAGGGCCACAGGGAGGACCCCAGTGTGTACAAAGTGATGGGAGTTCTGTATCTTGACTGTGGTGGTGGATTCATGAACCTACACATGCAGTGAAACTGTATCAAACTAAATAACCACAAGGTGATACAAGTGAAAATGGTGAAATGTGAGTAAGATTGGTGGGTTGTACCTATGTCAATATTCAGGTTATGATAATTATACTACAGTTTTGCAAGATTTTACCATTGAGGGAAACTGGGTAAAGGGTACACAGGATCCCTCTGTTATTTCCTACAACTGTATGTAAATTATATACAATTAACTAACAATAAAAAATGTAATATAAAAAGCCCATCCATCTGTCTGTTCACCTGATAGACATGTATTAAGTCCGGCCCTGTACTGAGGTCCAGGAAAGCTAGGAAACCCCATCAGCAGAGAAACAGCCGTGACACAACTACTTCAACAGCAATAGAGGCCACAGTAGAAAAGCCCAGGAGCTGGGAGCCGTGTCTTGTGCTTGACCTAGTCTAGGTGACTAAGTGCTCTGGGAGCTCAGAGCCATGAGCACTGCTCCTCCTCTGTACAGAATTTCCCAGTTCTGCTCAGGGATCCCCCCAGACAGACACACCCACAGTCTCTGACTCCCCAACCCAAGAAGGGTGGTGCAGGGGCAGGAGGCAGGGTTTTGGTCTGCGGGAGAAGGACCCTTTAGGGCCCTGCCCCGTGCAAAGGGACAGGCCTGCTCTGGAAGATGAGCTCCTGTGTTCAGCTGGTTGTAAGGCACAGGCTGAGAGCCGAAAGCTGGGCCGCTTACTGAGCTGTGCTCAGCAGCTTTATGGCTTTGTAATTTACGCCTCACGGTGACTCTGTGAGGTGGGGCTATGATTACGCCCACTTTAAAGATGTGGCACACGAGGCTCAGAAAGTTAGACAAGTTGCCCAGAGTTGCCAACAGCAAGTGACAACCACTTCTGTTCGGCTGCACAGCCCACCACACTCCACTCCCCAGGCCTCAGGCCCCACCCCCCTTGCTGGGCTGGCCTGCAGATGTCTGAGGCTTTCACTAACCACTGTGCCCCTCAGCATCCTGCTGGACTCTGGAGCCAGTTTGCAGGGGCACATCCAAGCTGAGACCTGACCACTGGAGGAGGAGGGGCCTAGACTAAAGGCAGAGGCCTGGCTTCCAGGCCCCGACAATGTCCCTGTCCCCCAGTGAACTTTTTAGTACCTTTATCTGTTGAGTGGGGGTGGAGGAGTTCTAACAGTGCACCATATTCACATGGCTCTTGACTAACTCAAAGCATTTTCCCATTTATGCTCTCATTTAAGGGTAAGTATGGAGGCTCCCCTCACTGTGACTGAAAGGGAGTCCTGCTAGGAATCCCTCCTCCCCATTTCCTGAAATTCTACCATTGGAGAGTCATTCCTTTGGTAGTGAGGATCCAAAAGCCAGAAGGCAGCAGAGGACCAGACAAGCCTGAGTTCAGACCCCAGCTCTGTCATATACCAGTTGTGTGGCCACAGGGAGTGATTACATAGGCTACATCACAGAGGTCAAGGCTCAGACAGCCCAGTGCTGGCATGGCTCTGACTAGTTTCTGGTACAGAGGGAGACAGGCCTGGAGGACAGGGGGTGAGCCAAAATTTTACCACTCCCCAGCCACTGGTGGGGAGGCTGGACTGGTTCTCTGACCAGCCAGGGGCAGTCTCCCCCAAGAGCTGGACACCTAGAGCAGCCCATTGAAGCCCATGACCACCAGAGCCCAGCAGAGACACAACTCATTGGGGATTTCAGGATTTGTTTGTTTGGTTGGCCTAAATATCCCAAGGAAGCTTCAGTGGAGTCTTCTGCCCCAGATTAGAAAAGTGAAGCCCTAATCTGCTCAAAATGTTTAAGGGGGGGAATATGCCCCTAAAGGGGGTGGCAGTGAGCATGAGGACCCAGAACTGGGCTCCAAGCCTGGCGGAGGCTGTGTGACCCCAGTCAGGGTCCTGGTCCCCACCTGTAGTGGGGCTAACACTGGCCTGGAGGAGTCAGTCTGTGCAAGGACCTGCCCCACCCAGGAGATAATGGGACTCTCCAAGGGCCTGGACAGAGGACTGACCTTCCAGCCTCTCTCTCAGGGTTGTGTAGGCCAGAGTCCTGCTGACGGAGCCACTCATTAGAGAGAAAGTGAAGTAGAGGGAGGCCAGGCCAGATGGCCAGATGTGAAAGAAGAAAAAGTGAAATCACCTTGGATTCTCTATGTCTCCTGGGGCACAGGTGACAGCCAGACAAGTGGTGTGACTAATGGAGAGGATTTCGGGGCATCTCTCAGCTGTGAGCACTGTCCCCCCCAGGGCCGGAGGATGGGGCCCGACTCTACAGGACAGCTCTCATTTCACAGGCATGAAATGCCAAGAAATACAGGCCAACACCTCCCCCAGCCCCTTCCAACGTGGGGATCCAGACAGTCCGTGTTCCTCACGCCCACCACACTTCCTCCCACCTCGGGGCCTTTACACAAGCTCCTATTTCTGCCTGAAAGGCTTCTCCCAGCACCTCACGTGTTTCAAGTGTCACTTCCTCTAGGAGGCCTCCCCTGACTGCTCCCTACTCTCCCATCGCCCAGGATCTCCATCACAGCGCCCATCACATTTGTCATCAGCTCAGCGAGGCAGTTACTTGCTGATGGTTACAGGCCCGAGGCGGCTGGGGGCTCTGTCTGTCTTGGCACAGCAGGTCATGTCCCGGGCCCAGGGTAATATCTCAAGCATAGAAAGCTCTCAATAAATATTTGTTGAATAAGAAGAAGAACCTCATCATCGCTACAAAAATCCCTCGGTTGCCAAAAATCAAGATTTAACCATAGTGAAGGCTCCCAGCACTTTAGAACCCAAGGTTCTAGTCCCGTCTCAAATTTGGAGCCCTTACGGCTTGGTCCCACTCACCCATCCCTACAGCCTCACCTCCCGCCCTCCGACCTGCTCAGCATGCCCCTTCCAGCTTCACAGAACCCACACACCCTTGGCGAACACACCACACTCTTCAGGTGCCAAAGCCTTTGCACCTGCACCTTTTCTGCCAGAACCCCTCTGCAGCACATCCTTCATGCTTCCCGTCCTCCGGCCAGTCCCTCCACTCTCAGCCCTTTCTGGCCCAGGCAGGGTCTGACTCTCTCCTCTGGAGCACTCAGGGCTGTGGCCAGGTCTCCCACTGAGCGTGTGTCCCATGCGGGTCAGCAGCCAGTCCCCAGTCCAGAGGGTGCACAACCATCATTTGCCAATTAAACCTTAGAGGGAAGCAAGTGCCCCCGAGACCCAAGATGTTGGCCCGGACAGGATGTAACTGCGGTCCTCCCTGCCCTGGGGAGACATTCTATGTGCCACAATTTACACCAAGATGGCATATGGGTCCAACTCTTTGTCCATTCACTCTTGGAAAACTTTCAGATTTGCCCAGGAAGCTTGGGGGTGAACATCACTCCAGGGTGGTCCTTGTGCATATTTTTAAAGATCCTGAGTGAAACATCGCTGAGACACAGCATTGTCTGCACACCGCACAGCTGTGCCCGGGGGCCGCGTGCTTCCCTGCCCTCACCTTGGCCATGCCGGTCCCTCACACCAAGGTTCAGACAGAAGCTGGCTGTGTGATGCCACCTGCCCCTGGCCCCAGACATCCAGCCCAGCCTCCCTGCCCCACTGTGCACAAGACCTTGCTTCTTCTAAGCAGAAGCTCATTTCTGCCTTCTGCCTTAGATTTTATCCTGCAAACTCTATTTTTCAGGTCAGAATGAATTTGTTTCCACATCTTGTTTTTTTAATGTCAAGGCGTATAAGATGGCCAATCAGAGCTTCAGGTGCTCAGAGTACTGGCTGTGGCTCCATTTCCCCAGCAGCCCCAGCATGCTAGCCTCCTGCAAGTGCCTTGGAGGCCCAGCCCAGTCCTCACGTCTGCTGGCTCCCAAGGGCCCGAGCTTGGCAGGGGTGCTGAAGGAGAAGCGGCCTAAACAGTGTAGGAGCCATGGCTGCAGGCTTTACATAAGAGGCAGTGGACCCATGCAAGATCCCACGTGAATGGAGCTGGCCTCAGAGCCAGAACCCCCTCAACTCCTTTGCTGGCTCTGACCGGTTTGTAGGAGGAAGGGCTGAGAGCCTATAAGAGCCCTCCTTCTCTCACCCGACAAGTAACCTGTCAAACCACGCAGCTAAATTGGGGAGCTCACTTGTGTGCTACGGTTAAAGCAGAACTCACGGCTCCCACCCACCCAGCCTCAAAATCCTCCCTCCTTCCCTGTTTCTTCCCCCAAAGCAGGGGAAGCTGGGAGAGAATTCCAAGCAGCTAAGTCAGGATGGGGGACAGAGTGACCTCTCAGAGCCACTTTCCTGCTGACGGCCCATGTGCCCTCTACTTTCCCCCTCTGCCAGCCTGGAATCCACCTCCCTCACTTAAGAGTAACAACATCAAACTTCAATTTCAAACACCAGCAAGAGAGACTGGCAGCACCTCTTACCCCAGCATCCTCCTGGGGCTCCTCCCCACTGCCCACAACCAGTGGTTCCCTACCTGCCTCCCCATCCTTTCCTTCTCCCCCCCTCTAGAGCCAGCCTCCCCTAGACGCTCCACACTGCTGCTCCCTGGCCCCTTACCCTCCTATCTTACCTTTCCTGTCCCTCTTCCACCCTGGCCAATGGGCCACTTGAGGAATCCAATCACGCCACTGCTTTGAAACCTTCCTATGGTGCCACCCACCCACCCACCCAATGGAACTGGAACAAGCCCTTCAGTGGAGGCACTCAGGGCTTCCAGAATCTGTACCTGCCTCAGACCCCAAAGTCCATAGGAGCCAAGAGGTTACAAAGGTGTCTGGGAAAGACGAAGCCACAAAGCTCAGGGAGTCCGGCCACAGCCTTGGAGCCCTGCCCAGAAGGGGTGCACTCAGGATGCCCTCCTGTTGGTATCAGTGCCAAAGTTAACAGTGCTACTGATCAAGCACTCCATCTACACTCAGTCCTCATTCTTCATGATTCTGTATCCGCGAATATGCCTACTTGCTAAGACTCATACTCGTGGGGCTTTTTTTTTGCGGCCACTTGCAGACATGAGCAGAACTTGAACATCTGAGTTTCCCAACACACAGGTTCCCAGCTGAGGCTGAACAAGGCAACACTGCCTTCTTGTTTCGGCTCATACTGTAAACAAGCACCCTTTTCCTGGTCAATGTAGTGCTGTGCTTTCACATTTTTGTGCGTTTTTTTGTTGGTGGTGATTTCTCTACTTGAAATGGCCCCCAAGTACAGTGCTGAAGTGTTGTCCAGTGTTCCTAAGTGCAAGAAGGTTGTGATGTGCCTTATGGAGAAAACACGTGTGTCAGATAAGCTTTGCTCAGGCTTGAGTTACAGTGCTGTCGGCCTAGATCAGTGTTAATAAATCAACAATATATTAAATAAGGTATCTTTAACAGAAACCTTGGTGCTTTGTGCTGGTAGCGGGTGGAGACGCAGGGACTCTGCATTTCCCGTAGGAGCAATGGTTCAGTATTTGCTAATACAGTGTTTGTGAGACACTATGGATGTGAGCACCGTGAATAACGAGAATGGACTGTACTTTGGCCAAATGAACCCTCAGAACAGATATGTGAGGTAGGTTTGTCACTGCCCTGTTTTCTAGGTGAGGCTCAGAGAGGTGGAGAGACTCGCCTTCTAGCCAGGCAGTGTTGGGGCCAGGGCTTGAACCCAGGCTGCCTGAAGCCTGACCCCTACCCTATGCCCCGCCCACTGTGCTAACTCCATAAGGGACATGTAGAGGCAACAGCCTTGAACATGTCAACTGTTTCACCCAGAAAATGAGGTGTGACTCCCAATGTGCTCTGAGTAGAATTCAAAGAGATGGCAGACATGAAGATGTTTGTAATCCTGGGGTGGCCCCTGTGATTCCATCTACAACGGTTTCTCGATGAAGGAGAGAGTGATCACCTTTTGGGGGACAGCTGGGGACCTTTCTGGAAGACATGAAGGTTGACTGGGTCCAGCAGGATGGACCAGAGTCACTGAGGGGCAAGGAAATGCAGGGCTTTCAGGTGGAGGGATGCTCCGAGCAAAGGAGCGGGGCAGCACAGCCCAAGGCATGGGAAGACAGATTTGAGCAGGGCATGGCTCGGCAAAGTGGCATTTAGGTAATTTAGCTGGTGAAGGGAAGCCAGGGAGGCCTGAGAGAGGGCTGCCTCCTCTTGGACAGGGTCCGTGGCTTCCTGGGGCCGCTTGGACACTGGGAATAGTGGTATCTTCTTCCTGCCCACAGCATCCCTCACAAAGTCCCTCCAAACTGGCCTGCAGTCAGAGGATTTACAGTACGCAGACCTGACTGCAGCTGGAAGGGCGCATTGCCTCCTTTCTCAATAGCCCGGCACAGCAGGCAGCTCTGCGTGAGGTGCCAAGGCCATCTCAAGCTCAGTGTATCCAGAATGAATCCGAGCCTCTCCTCCCCACTGTCGGCCTTGCTCTCCTAGAGAGGGGACCCCCATGCACTCCATTAAACACTCCAGAAGCCTGGGGAGTCCTGCCTCCCGCTTCCCAGGCCTCTCCCATCTGTAAGGCTTTGCCCCTCCCCAACAAAAGCGCATGTCACAGAGACGGGCTTCTCTCTACCCCACCACCCTGGTCTAGGTTTCCACTTTCTACCCTCTGGCCTCCCTGCTTTGTCGGTGACCCAACTCACGCACAATCACTCTCCAGAAAGCAGCCTGAGGAGTTTTTTAAAAGTACAAATTGGATTAATGCTTCCCTTTTCTAAAGCTTTTCAAAGGCTCCCCACTCCATGGAGTTGCCCACCTTGGCCTACTACAGGCACCGCCCCCTTCTCCAGCCTCAGTTCCTGCACTTTCCCCTTGTTGATTCCATTCCAGTCACACTGCTATTCCCCAAACACTCCAAGCATGCGCCGCGACCTCAGGGCCTTTGAACCTGCTGTTCCCTGCCCAAGATGATCCCCACCCCCACCTCTGCACACCTACTCCTTCCCATCCTGCTCTCATCTCTGCTTCCCACTCAGGTCTCGGCTCAGGGGTCATGTCCTCAAGGAGGACCTCCCAGACCACCCTGTGTAAAGTTGCTGTTCGTCCTTTGAGGATCCCGTTTATTTCATCGAGCACTGATCAACTTACTGGTTCACTTGTCTTTTGTCTCTCTCCCCTACCAGACAGAGATCCTGGGTATCTAATACAGATTGCTGAGGGTGGGGACCCTGAATACCTTATAGAATTAAGATGCTTTCCCAGCACCAGGCCCGATACATGGCTGGGCTCAGTTAAGTATTTATTGAATGAATGAACAACCCCCTATTTGACAGTTGGAGAGACTGAAGCTCAGGGAAGAATGATTTACTCCTGACTCTGAGTCGGAATCTAATGGCCAGTGTGAGTGCTTTGAAAAGCTCCCTTCAGGTCAGCTCCCAACACACATACACATATGCGGGCCCACGCACGCGCGCGCGCGCACACACACACACACACACACACACACACACACACACACACACACTATAGGAGCACAATCTGGTGGGAGGTAAAGCTTGGAGCAGCTCTGCTTGAAGTTCGGCAATGAAGCTGTGGGAACGAGAGCGCAATAAACCCTAAGCACTGGGCATCAGAAACAATTTGAAAAATAACCATTTCTGAAAGGTGGCAGAGAAAGTAAGTAAGCAGTGCTTCCGGCAACATCTTCCAGGCAAGGCATATCGTATGTACAGATTTAAAAGAATCATGACTGAGTGAGTCCTGGGCCAGGTACTACTTTATTCCAGACACAGGCCTGGGAGGGGAGATAATCATCACTGATGTTTTATAGATGAGAGAACAGCCTTTTAGCTTCTAACAGTGGCCGTGCTCTGTGAGGCTGTGGTCGACTGTGTACCTTGCACAGGGTCTAATCCTTTCTGGGCCTTAGTTTCCCCAGCTAAGTGGGTTGGCCTTGAATGGGCGTCACGAGTTTAAACGTCCACAGGAGATCATGCATCTACCCCCTCTGGCCCACAGCTGTCATGTGGAGACCTGGGTGAGAGAAGCCAGAAATCTGGACTTAAAAATAAATAAATAAAACCTCTAAACTTAAAAGTGGAGTTAGTTATTATTTCTTTTAAAAATGGAGTTAGTTAATTCTAAGTTTTAAAAAACACTGGGCAGGTACGTGCCTGCCTGCTAACGTGGCCCATGGCACACAGGTTTGTGACTGCTGGAACAGCTGTCCTCAGACCTCCTTGCTCCTTCTGGAGCTCCAGCCCCTCTCCCTCTGCTCCCCAGGAAGCCGGTCCACAAGAACCTGCCCCTTGGAAAGGCAGGAGACCTTTGGCAACCTTGAAATCGAGGCAGCCGGAGGCCCTTCTGGTGGTGTCTCAGGTCTGCGGGGCAAAAGCAGAGAAGCCCCTTCTGGTCGGCAGGCCAGTTCTGCTTGCAGGCTCTTGGCACCAGGGCGCAGGTGGTGGGAGAGCCCCATCCAGAGCACAGATGGCCGCCCCCCTTCATGGACCTAGAGTAGCTGCCTGAGAGGGACCAGCTTGGTTGCTGGGACAACACCCTTCGCCCCCTCCAGAGACAGCTGCTCCTTAGAAGCCCTGTTCACACACCAGTTGGGGTCAAAGGTATGAGGTGGCTCTGTCCTGACACGTTCAGGCCAGAGGTGCTGGAGGACGGGGTTAAGCAATGCCCTCCAGATGGACCCACAGTTCAGGTCAGCTGATTCTCTGAGGACGGGAAGCTGCCGGTCAGGAGACTTCACAAGCTCCCGGGCATCTCCCCTGACTGAGGGCTGGCCATGAACTGGCCTAGCATGAAAAGCTTTAACTGTATTCGCTCATCAACTCTTCACCAGGCCTATCACTCCCACTTCAAAGAGGAAAAAATGAGGCCCAGAGAGAAGTGAACAGCCCCAGGTCACACAGCCAGGATTTGAGCTCAGGCTTTCTGATTCCAGAGCCAGCACTTGTAGCTGCTGCCTCACCACACTGACCAGGGCTGGAGTTAGGTGCACTTAGCAGGGCCTGGCTGAGATTCTGGCCAGGCCAGTTCCCCAGTCAGGACCCTAATCTTGGGTCCTCATGCAGGGTTTGGCGATATCCTCTGAGTGGGTTAGATGGTGGCTGTCTCAGCTCTGCTGGCCATGGGGTCAGAGGCCTGGTGCCCCTGGACCAGAACCCCAGCACGTGGAAGAAAAAGGCGGTCCTCCCTGCCTGTGATCACTGCCACCCACCACCCTTCCTCAGGCGCTTCTCTTCTGGATGTGCAGTCCTGGACACGCTGACCCTCCACCAGAAACACCAGAACCCCTGACGTGGTTTCCCAGTCACTCAGGACTTCCTCAGTTTGGCTAAATCTCACTACAACCTCAAGGCAGAGCGCAAAGAGGTGAGGCCACTTGCCCCAGGTCACACAGCTGGCTGATGGGGTACTGGGACTGGAACGAGGATGTGAAACCTCCAAATTCTAGGGTCCGAGGAGATAGTAATTCCAGTGACTTTCAAACCAGGTTCTGGGAGCCCTCAAGAGGGCCTAGGGAGGCTTTTTGACTCCCACCCCCCGCCAGGGCCCTCAGAGCACCTCCATTTTCTTTTTTTCCTCCATATGGTATTTTGGGATCCACCAGACTAATTCAACCTCCTCATAGTACAAATGAGGAAACTGAGGATCAGAACGGCAAATGTACTCCCTGAGGATCAGGTGGCAGAGCAGGGACCTTGCCTGGGGCTCCCAGTGTGGGGGTGTTTCCCCTGACTCCCAGCCTGGAGACCACCAGCTCCAGGCATTCAGGGAGGCACCCACCTGTGGCTGAGCCCCACCTCCTCCTGCCCCTGACCAGGGGACCCCAGACGGCATGCTGTTTCTCAAAAAACATTTCCACGAATACTGCGACCATATCCAGTAAGCAACCTGTCAGGCAACATTCACCCCTCGCCGCCCGTTCTGTGCTGGAATCTGCTGCAAATGTCCTTTTATTTATCCCCAGAGACCTGCCGGCAGAGCCAACTCTGCCGGCAGCTCTGCTGAGGCTCCTGCCCTACCCCTCAGGATACCTTATTACCACCACCCCTGGGAGTCCAAGCTTGAAAGAGACACCAGCTTCCAAGCAGCAGTTCCTGAATCATGATTTTCTCGTACATTAAAGCTATAAACACTAGTAGGGAGTGCTGATGAGGAGAAGATGGCCAGAGTTACAGGGCTGCTATGGTGGTTCCAATCCAACACAAAAACTTGACGTGTACAGCCCCTGTCTGGCCTGGTGGAGGAGTAGGGGGTGTGGAGAATCCAAGATTTGGCTTTTCAAATACTATTTGACTTTTCAAATACTGGCTCTAGCACGTGGACCTTGTTGTGGTCTTTCCAAAGCCCTAAGGTCCCAGGAGCCCAGCCTGGGAAGTACTACTTAGAAGAAAGCCTCAAAAACCACCCTCACTTCTGGAAGGCTGATGTCAAACCCTAGTAACGGGTCACTAAAGCCTGGCTTTTGACAAGCTGTCACAGGGGCCCACATCCAGTGTGCAAAGCCAGACACTGCCAGGCCCTGTGCACCTCGATTGCCGGCCTCTTTCATTGTTCTGAATGACCAAGCAGATCCCAGAATAGAAAGACGGTGTTAACAGGCTCATTCACTGTGCCTGCAGTGACAGGTGGCATATCGGGTGTCAGAACCTGGAGCCAAGAACCCTGGGCGGCCAAGAGATGGTTTGAAATGAACAGAGCAGAAGTGAATGGGGAAAACCGTGAGGTTCAGCTCAGGTCAGCCCAGGCCAGGCCGCCTTCCCTGGTGCCAGGCCTGGGGGCAGGGACAAGGGTCCAGTCCTTAGAGCTTATGTTAAGATTTTGAGTTCAGGATCCCAACTTGGACAATTACACAGAAAACAGACATGTGGGAAAATGTCTTAGCGACTCTAGTTGATCACAGACACGGTCTGAGGCTACACTGACAGAGAAGGTGCAGGACCGGGGAGGGGGCAGCCCCACTGAACTCTGGATAATGTTGTGGGTACTGTTGGCGATTCTGGACAAGGGACACTGCCAAACTGGAGCCCGATGAGAAGGGGAGATGTCTCTAATCCATCCTCCCATTACGACAAGTAGGCCACGAACTGGGCTCTGGGTGGGCACTAGGGACCCACCCAGTGTTAGTAGTCCTCAGACCTCAAGAAACTCACAATAAAGTAAAACTCCACCGACTGGGCGTAGCTGCATGGACTACTGCAGGAGAAAGCCTGGGACTGACTGGACAAGAGTGCTGCGACTGACTGGTGATGTCTGTCACAGATTTGCCACAGATGGGGTGTGACACATGTGTGCCATGAGCCATGCCTAGTCTAACACAAGGGAGGAGGTGCTTAGAGAGACTGGAGTAGTAGCCTGGAAAAGAGGGGATTCAGAAGGGCATGGCTACTGTCTTCAAATACCTAGGAGACTGCCACATACACTGTCCATGTGGTCCATTACAGGTCATTACAGCACAACCAGAGGGGGGATAGGAAGGTGGGGGTTAAGGGGGAGCAGGTTTTGTCTCATTATAAGGAGGCAGTTTCTACGGGGCAGAGCTGCCTAGGAGGTGATCAGCTAGGCTAGACACAGGCACGATGGATGCAGGGAGGGACTCAAGCCCCCGCGGGTGACCTTTAAGATTCCTTCGAGGCCTGAGATGTTTGCTCTTTCTCTGCCTGCCTACTTCACACTCAGTAATGGAGGTGACATCAGACATCATTTCTGTGTGTGTGACATTCACAGTTCAATTTCTTTCTTTCTTTTTTTTTTTTTTTTGGCCTCGTGAGAATTGTTACCAACTAGCAGAAGAGAGGGAGGAGAAGGTTCAGATGGCCTAGCTACAGGGGAAATGATGGGAGGACTAACTCTAAGGTCTAAGGCAGGACGGTCAGAGCTTAACACACCTTCCTCTGGACAGTCAAGCAGCACAGAGCTCCTACCTAAGATGATAAACCCATCCTCAGCACAAGAGACCAGCCGACACTGGCTTCCCTTCCCCCCCGCCCCCCACCATACCTGCTGCTGAGTTACAGAAGTGGCCTGTAGGTCAGGAGGCCCTGAGTGTGAGCACTGTTCCTGCACTCACTCACTGTATGACTAAGGCTCCCCGGGCCTCACTCTCACCCATCTGTAAGATGGGAACAATACTGGCTCGCCCTGTTCGCTGCCCTAGGGCTGCTATGAGACTCTTTTGGGAAGACAGGTGGGAAAGGGCTTGGCAGGTGAGGAACTATCATTACAATCACTTGAGGGGCCCAAATATCTGAGCAAGGGGCCTACAGAGCAGCTGCCTGATTCTAGGCCTTCCAAGGACTCCACGTGCCAGAAGCTGGGGGTTTCTGGCCTGGGGCAGGTCAGGAAAGTTCAGTGCCCTGAGGACCACAGCCGACCCCCCCCCCATACCGCATCTGTATCACTATTCTAATATTTTAGGGTAGTGACCTCTGGTGCCCCTGCCTTGCCAAGCACCCCTCTAACTTCTCTCTGCCACCCTCTTCATGCCAACGCCCTATGTTCCCAGCGTCCGGGTCTTGGCAAGGCTGCTCCCCGCCCGCAATGCCCCTCCTCCTCCCTAATCCCATCGCCTCTTCTGGGTCTCCGTTCCAGCATTACTCCCTCCAAGCCTTCCTTGACTGTCCTTCCGCACCCGCCAGGCACCCCTCACTGGGTCACGCCCCAGGTTTAGAGGTGCCACAGGCCGCTGCCGTCACACTGTTTTACAGGCCTGTTTACTTTTCCCCTTCTCCGTTTAGACCCTGAGTCCCCTGAAGGCAGGGACTGCAAGGTTCCCATGCCTGTGGCACCCAGAAGGGGTGCCCAGGCAAATGCCTGCTGCCACTTACGAGGTGGGACCCTGTCTCTGACTTCACCCCAAAAGTGAGACAGGCCTGCAGGGCCTTCCCCCAGAAGACTTGAGAATGCAGCAGTAGGGAAGTCTGTAAGGGGCAACTTGGCAGGCAAAAGACAGAGGTGCTGGGACAAGCAGGGACTATAGGCCTCCCCCTCATATGCCTCCATAACCTCCATACTCAAGTTTTCTCCCAACCACCTCTAAAAGCACAACATGGTGACATTTGGGAAGATCTTTTTAAAAGAAGACCTCCCCAAGGGTAAGTCACCAGCACCCCGCAACTGTAAGGACTCACTGAATATTAGCGACTAATCGTCATAGTTACCGGTGTTTACTGCCTGCTCAAGCATCGCTGGCTACTGCCCTGGCCCAGTCACTGTCCGAGGTCCTTATATTTGATTCCCACAAGGAGATGTTTTCACCATCGCCCCTTGTGCTGCTGAGGAAACGGAGGCTCAGAGAGTTTGAGGGATTTGCTCAGCGTCACACAGCAAGTGTTCTATCTGCTAAGTGAGTGCAAACCTTCCAGGTTTCAGTCTCCAGAACCCAACCTTCACAGCATCCGGTCTCACAACAAAAATGCAAGTTGGCTGACAAGGAGGCTGACACACACATTCCTACAAAGCTTAGAAATCACCATAGAAAGACAAATTTGGTCTCTCCCTTCTGCTGGCAGACTCTGACTAGAATGCACTTTTACAAAGACCTCAAGCCCAAGCCAGCATCCCAAAGAGCATCTGAAGAAAGCGGACTTTACCTTGACAACTTCTACCCCTCTGGGAGCTGCTCTGCCCTGTTTTTACAAGCATACTAATCACCTCCCCAGGCTTCGGGCTGTCCTACCAGGCCCTTTTCCTCTCTCACAAAGAGACCTGTGACATCACTTGCTCCTCAAATGGTCCCTTCCCCTCCTAGGACTGACACCCATCTGTAAAAGTTGGGCACTGCACTAGGTTGTGGATGGCACAGGTTCCAACAGGTGTGCTACTTCTGGTTAATTGGTAGTACCTGCCTGTGTTAAGAAGGATCCTGAAGCTGTGTCCAGGCTCCATGCAGCCACCACGGGCGCTGGAACCAACACTGCCTCTGTGGGAAAAGCCCTCCTGGGAGATGAGCAGCCTTTTAAAAACTCTGCTGGAGCACAGCCACATAAAGCTGAG
Source organism: Kogia breviceps (assembly GCF_026419965.1). Taxonomy (NCBI): domain Eukaryota; kingdom Metazoa; phylum Chordata; class Mammalia; order Artiodactyla; family Physeteridae; genus Kogia; species Kogia breviceps. The sequence goes on from NC_081323.1 coordinate 22,547,003, forward strand.
AGTTGCAGTGTGCATTAACTTGGAGAGTTAACCAAGAGTTCATTATTTACAGATGAAACCTACTCTCCCTTTCAAATATACCTCCTTAAAATGGACTAATGAATGAGTTACGTGGAGTAGTTAAATTCATATAGACAGAAAGTAGAAGGGTGGTTTCCAGGGGGTAGGGGAGGAGGGAATGGGAAGTTGTTTAATAGGTACAGAGTTTCAGTTTTGCAAGATGAAAAGAGTTCTGGAGATGGAGGGTGGTGATAGTTGTAAAACAATGTGAGTATACTTAATACCAGTGAACTGCACACTTAAAAATAGTATAAGTGGTAATTTTCTTTTTGGTCGTGCCATGCAACATGCGGGATCTCACTTCCCCAACCAGGGATCGAACCCTGCAGTGGAAAGTGGATTCTTTACTACTGGACAACTAGGGAAGTCCATGTGGTAAATTTTTATGTGCACTTTAACACAGTTTTTAAAAAAAATGGGTTAGTGCGGAGTCTACTGAGGAACTCTCTAAAAACGAGCTCCAGCTATCAAACTGATTTTTCACCCCAAATCCAGAAGTCACAAAATAAAATATTGAAAGCTACTTTAAGCATGAATTTTTTGATTTCTGGTTTGACTTAAATGTATTTGTGAGCAGGGGCTGATTTATAATCTGCTACAATCTCTTTCCTGAGATTCAGGGAATAGAAATAAAAGAAAAAGAAAGAATTCAAATAGAAAATCAAAAAGACTGGAGGTCTACAAGGGTAGAAATGGATGTGTTAGTATCAGAACCTTGGAAAGGAGTCGGATGGGAGATTGTGTGGAGGTTAAAAAAATTAAAACTTAAAAAAGAACTATAAATATATTGCATAACATTATAGAAAACAGTTAAAAAGTGATTTTAATCCCATTGCCCTAACACAATTACTGTTACATCATTCTATACCCGAACTTTTAAACTGTGATCATTTTGGAATGGCAATCTGGCTAAAAAGAAAGAGCAACTTCTGCGCTGGCTTTCTTAAACAAAAGCAGTCCGTAGAACAGAAAGAGTAGTGAATCAAGACTTCAAATCTTGATTAAGCTGTGTGACTCTGGACAAGTCACTTTACCTCTCTGTTCCATCATTTCTAAAAATAGCAGTAATAACTGCAACCCGCCTCCCTTAGCAACAGAAGCAACAGGGCTTTGTGAATTGTGAAGCAGTCTGTGAAAGGGCATTAGCAATAAGTAGGGAGTGCTGAAGAAGCCTTTTCTTGATGACTAATGATCAGTATGAAAACCTGATGATGATGATGATGATAATAATAATGATGACGATGTAAGTGTTCAGAAGCTCTGATGTTAATTTTATTTTGTGTGGGTTTTTTTTTTTTTTTTGCGGTACGCGGGCCTCTCACTGTTGTGGACTCTCCCACTGCGGAGCACAGGCTCCGGACGCGCAGGCTCAGCGGCCATGGCTCACGGGCCCAGCCGCTCCGCGGCACGTGGGATCCTCCCGGACTGGGGCACGAACCCGTGTCCCCTGCATCAGCAGGCGGACTCTCAACCACTGCGCCACTGGGGAAGCCCTGATGTTAATTTTAAAACAAAAATCACCTGTAATACTTTCGTTATCACACCTCTGGGTGAGCAAAGCTGTTGGCCTCAGACCTACCCAGGCTCGCCAAGCCCAGCCAGGCCCTGCGTGACCTTGCAAGACCCTTCCAGACATAACCCAAACCTCTCCCAGTTCCCTAAATACACCAAACACTTTATACCTCAGGGTCTTGCCCCCTGCTGTTCCCCAGTCTGCCTTAACTGCCTCCTTCCCATCCCCCACCCCACCTTCCCTGAGACGCTCTCCCCATCTTCTCTGAATTAGTCCCTCTCAGCAACTATGTTTCCTTCAGGACTCATCCCAATTAGACAGTATGCTGTGTGTCGGTACCTGCTTGAATGGGGTCTCCAAGCTGGATGAGGTCTCCAAGCTCCATGAGGAAAGAGACCAGGTTTGTCCTGTTCCCTCCCCTTCCCCTGGCTCAGCACCTGGGATGAATGGCTGATGGTTTGGGAAGAGAAGTGGAGGTGGGGTGGGGAGGCGCTGGCTGGGATGAACCCAAGTCCTCTTCCCCTGGACTGCCCCCACACACTGCCGCGTGCACCCCCTCTGAGAAGACTGCTGGGGCAGCAGTAGCAGGGGCGGCCCTGCCTTTATAGGTGCTGTCAGACAAGCCCCGCCCCCCAGGCAGATGCCTCCTGACTGCTACCATGCTCTGTGCAGGGCCAACAGGTACATCATGAAGCGTGGGAAGCTTGGGAAGGCAAGAAAGTTCCAGGAGAGCCTTGAACTATTACTGTATTCACAACACACTCAAGAGCGGACTCTTCACTGCAGTCCCCAGCAGGATACTGCCCAATGGAGTGATGACCTTGCCGAGATAAACCCTGACTCTGAGTGCCTGGTGGACTCTGACGGCCCTGGGCAGGCTTCTCTAGCCTGACCTCAGCTTCCCAGGCCCCTGGACAACCAGTCCCTGCCTCCCCTCCCAACCCCAGGGAAGCCTCCCCTAAAAATCTCCATCCACTTGGAGCCTACCCAGCTTTTGAGGTCCTGAAGGTCACCTCCTCTCTAAAGCCTGCCTTGATTCGCTGCACCTTCCCCATCAGAGCACCACACTCAAAAAAGAGCCATCGAATGATTAACTCCTCTCCAAATACCAAGTGCACCTGCATCTTTCCAAACATGGGACATGCACAGCCTTTAAATATTTCAAGTCTTCTGTCTCCCCTTGGATATCAAGAAGAGCAGGGGCAAACATTTCTTAAGTGCTTCCTCTGTGCCTGGCACTGTCCTGAGCGCTTTACACACACACATTCTCTCTCTTGTCCTCGCGCAGTGACTCAGGTAATATCACCTCTATCTTGCAGGTGAAGAAACGGAGGCCCAGAGAGGTTAAGCAACTTGCCAAAGCCTCACAGCACCAGGTGGCAGCTCAGGATCTGAACCCCGGCAGCATGATTCCAGGGCTATGCTCTTAACTATGGGGCTGCCCGACCATTGGTGTGTGGGCTTCCGTACACAGTTGGGCTTTGTAAGTGCCAGGTTCTGCCACCCAGGGGAGCAGCGTGGCTAGCTGTGGATCATCAGTGCAGTCACTCAGCCACAACTTCCAGATCACCTACTTTGTGTTCAGCGTGTGCTGTCAGGGAGTGGACTTGAAAGAACACAGCTCTGCGCCTGGGGACCTTGGGATTATGCAGAGCAGAGGAGAGGTAGACGAAAATCCTATTCGCTGAAGCAACAAAATTGCTACCATTATCTGCTTTGGCAAGGCTGAGAATTTCCTCAGGAAAAGCACAGAGAAACAGGAACTTGAGACCCCAGCTAGTTAGGCAACGGCTAATCTTTGAAGTACACAGGCGAACTAAACTTGTGTTATGATTTTGGTCTCACGGGGGACCAAAATCTATTCGGCTGAACAGCAGAGCTAGAAGGAGCTAGAGCTCCTGCCAAGAAACAAAGGGGGATTGAGGCCCAGAGCCGGGAAGGGGCTTGTCCGAGGCCACCTATCAACTGGAGAAGCACGGCTCCGCTTCCCTTACACCCTGTGCTCTCCAAGTCCCTGGGACTGCACCCAGGACAGAAGGCTTTCAGGCCATCTGCGTCCTTAAGAAGAAACCGCCAGGGGGTGAGGTAAGTGCATACAGTGACCGAAAGTTTAAAAGTTTTCTCAGTAGAGACAGGACGTTAGCTCTTACCTTCAGGGAGAGTGGAACTGTTCTGTGAAAGCTGGATTTGGGAAGCCAGTGTTGATGTCCCAGGTCAACACAGGCCCACCTCCAGCCCAGCCCTGCCCGAGAAGGACAGGAATTTCAAAGGCAGTAGCTCCCCACCTGGGGCCACACCCAGGTGAGGCTGACTTTACCAGGGAACCCGTGGAACTGGCTGTCTCCCACACAGGGGCAGGCCAGGCCAGAAGGCCACCGCCGGTCTGCAGCCTGGCGCCTCTCCCTGTGGGGTTCCACCCGGCCCCCACCCCAGCCAGGCCTCCAGAACAAGGGTGGGAACTAGTGGGGAAGAGGCCTGCTCCTCTCCTAGTGAGGCCTAGCGAGGTCCCCCGGGGCCCACCCCAGCCTGGGCTGGGTCTGAAGCGGCTGCTTCCTGCTTTACCTTTTTCTTTCACTTTGGCTTTAACCCCAAAGTGAAACTAAAGACTGGGACGATGTGGGAAAGATGGTGAGAGTTAAGGCCTGAACACCTAGCTTCTCATCCCAGTGAGGCTGCTGACTCGCTGGGAAAGATGTGAGGAGGCCCTCAACCCCCTGCCTCGGTCTCTCCGTTGATAAAATAGGAGGGAGGAACTCGGTTAGTGCTTTAAAGTGTCATTTTTAATTAGAAAAAAGATGGAACGTCCCCTTCCTCATCGCTGCCACCACTGAGGACTAAAAAGGAGCTGCAGAATTGACCAGAGGGGGACCCAAAAGGGCCTTCCTGTTGGCTTGGAGGAGGAGGCAAACTCTGGCCGCTGTGTGGAGACCTTCCTGGTCTCTCTGACTACCTCTCCCCAACCTGTCAACTCAACTCCTTTATCCTGAGCAGCCCCTGGGGCAGAGCAAATTCAGGAAGACCCCAGGGACGAGCTTGACCTGGTCTTAGCACAGCAAGAGGAGCCACCAACAGCTGCCTGAAAACTCCCCGCCTGAGGGCTGACCAGGCCATCTGCTAAGACCCAGGACTAAGACAGCATCCCACCCGGGACAGGTCCAAACTTCACTCTCTGCTGACCCCAGGGTGCCTGGCACAGTCTAGCTAAGACCATTGTAATCTGTTTTACGGTGTTTTCCCACTGGCTGGTTTACCAAATCTCCCCTCTAGGCTGGTGACATGAGAGATGCAGGGATGAGCCTCTCCACCTCTCAGATGAGGAAAACTGAGGCTCAGAAAGGCACAGGGACATTGTGGCCAAGCCAGCACTGGATTCAGGAGCTCAGTAAATATTTGCTGGATGAATGAGCTCCATGGCCCAGCTGTTGCCAAGCAGGTGCGGCACACACCAGAGAAGCACAGGAAGGAGGATACAGTGTATGTGTGTGTGTGTGTGGGGGGAGCATCCCTCCCTGGAGACCAAGTCACAAACAGGTCCCCAGGTACCTGTAACAGAATCCCCTCCCCCCAGTCCTGGCTCCACTCCTGATGTCCCTCCAGCTCATTTCTTCCCTTCAACCCTCACTTCCTCCCATCTGCACCTTACTCTGGAGAGATCTCATTGGCCGAGAGCTTCTGAGTGAAGACTGGCCAGCCTCCTTCCCCTCTCTCGGCTGGATTAGTATGGATTAGTACCTTCAGTACTTAACCAAGGAAAGGAATTTGAACCAAGGGGTGGGGGCAAGGTGCTTTTAAAAATATATATACCTTGGGCTTCCCTGGTGGCACAGTGGTTAAGAATCCACCTGCCAATGAAGGGGACATGGGTTTGAGCCCTGGTTGGGGAAGATCCCACAAGCCACGGAGCAACTAAGCCCATGTGCCACACCTACTGAGCCTGCGCTCTAGAGCCTGTGAGCCACAACTACTGAGCCCGTGTG